>NC_071512.1:64458581-65128269 GCF_027887155.1 Malaclemys terrapin pileata | reverse complement strand
TTGGAGGTCAGGGCTGTGGGTGGGAGTGTCAGGGGGGTGTCTGACTCAGAAGGGCTTACCATGCTGCTTACTCCTGCCTCCCCCCTCTCCGGAGCCTCAGCGCGCCGTGTTCAGGAGCAGCCCTGGACAGCGCTGCAGTGGTGTTGCTCCACAGCACCTGAGCTCCTGTCGCTCAGCCCGGAGCTTGGAGCCCCGCCCCCTTACCACACGGCTCTGAGTGGGAGGAGCTCAGGCCACGCGGCTGCAGTGCTGTCCAGCGCCATTCCTGGACACGGTGCGCTGAGGCACCGGGGGATGGGGGAAGGCGAAGGCGGGGGTAGAGAAACTACATTGTGTGTGGGGTGGATGGCCCCACAGCTCCACCACAGTGCCTTGCACCATTCACAGCCTTCTAGGTGTTCCCTTGTTCTCCCCTCCTTCCTTTCTGTCAGGGGTTCAGGGTTGGTCCCAGCCCTCTCCCAGAGGCTATGGGCTTCTTGTCCCACAAGCTCATCCAAAGGGGTCTGGATCTCTTCCTCTGGGATGTCCACTAATAAAGGCCTCCGCCTGGCCTTGCTCTCCGGTCGAGGACCCTGGGGTGGACATCTCGCCCATAACTTCCTTCTCAAGCTCTGTTGGCTAGGGGTTTTCTGCTCAGGGTTCTCTACCCCGTTACTCGGGGAACCTCCCTTTTTCCTTATCTCGGGCTTTCTCCCTCTGCCCACATTCCCTCCTGGAAAGGGGTCTCAGTCGGTACCCACTACCGCCATATAAGGTGGTCCCTTTACTACCCCGACCCGTTGCCACTTAAACCAGCCCTGAACCTCAAGAGGCACCTGGGCCGTAAGGTTTTGCCTTCTATCCCTGTGGATGCATTCTATGTCCATTTTAACACCCAAAATCCAACAGTGCGGCCTCACCAGCTTCCTTTGTACCAGAGAGCAGGCCGAGGCTGAGTTCACCAGGGCTCATTGGGGTTTCCTCCCCACCATTACTGGAATGGGAGACAGCTTCCACCTCTGCCCTCCAGCATTTGCCCAATGACAAAAAACTCTGCTCATCCACAATCCCCCTTCTTGTGTCCTGGTTGTCCACACTGCCAGCAGACAACCGGTCTGGACCCTAGCGTGTCCTCCCATTTGTTCTCTGGGCCTTCTCTCAGTATCCACTTCCTTGCTCAGTTGTCCCTCCTTCCTGGGGAAGTCTGCCTCCGTGTACTCCTCCGTAAGCTTTACAGCCACCTTGACCATATTTGATTGATCCTCCTTTATTTTCTCTGGGAGGCCCTGTAAAAATTGCTCTAGGATGAGTGCCTCTATAATCTCCCTCACTGTCTGGGAGTCCGGCCTCAGCCAGTGGGTGGCCCAGTCCATTAACTTTTGGGTAAATACCTGGGGCCGCACCCCCCCCATCCACCTCGCCAACCAGAACTTCTTATTTAGTGGCATTATGATATTTACTGTCATTTTCTATCCCTTTCCTAATGCTTCCTAACATTGTTAGCTTTTTTGACTGCACATTGAGCAGATGTTTTTAGAGAACTATCCACAATGACTCCAAGATCACTTTGAGTGTTAACAGCTAACTAAAACCAAATCATCGTGATGTGTAGTTGGCATTATGTTTTCCAATGTGCATTACTTTGCACTTATCAACATTGAAATTCATCTGCCATTTTCTTGCCCACTCATCCTGTTTTGTGAGATTCCTTTGTCACTCTTCATAGTCAGCTTTGGGTTTAACTATATTGAATAATTTTGTATCATCTGTCAATTTAGCCATCTCACTGCTTATCCCTTTTTCCAGATCATTTATGCATATGTTCAACAGCACAGATCCCCATACAGATTCTTGGGGGACCTTGCTATTTACCTCTCTGCACTATGAAAACTGACCACTATTTCTACCCTTTGTTTCCTATCTTTTAATCGGTGAGAGGACCTTCCCTCATCCCATGACTGATTACTTTGCTTAAGAGCCTTTGGTGAGGGACCTCGTCAAAGGCTTTCTGAAAATCAAAGTGCACTATATCCACTAGATCACCCTAGTCCACATGCTTGTTGACCCCCTCAAAGGATTCTAATAGCTAGGTGAAGCACAATTTCCCTTTAAAAAAAGCCATGTTGTCTCTTCTCCAACAAATCGTGTTCATCTAGGTGTCTGATAATTTTATTCTTGACAATAGTTTCAATCCATTTGCCTGGTACTGAAATTAGGTTTACCGGCCTGTAATTTCCAAGATTGCCTCTGGAGCCTTTAAAAAAAAAAAAAAATGGCTTCACATTAGTTATCCACCAGTCATCTGGTACAGAGGCTGAATTAAGTGATAGGTTACGTACCACAGACAGAAGTTCTGCAAATTTCATATTTGAGTTCTTTTAGAATTCTTGGATGTATACTATCTGGTCCTGGTGATTTATGACTGTTAAATTTATCAGTTTGTTCCAAAACCTTCTGTATTGAGACCTCAGTGTGGGACAGTTCCTCATATTTGTTACTAAAAAAGAATGGCTTGGGTGTGGAAATCTCCCTCACATCCTCTGCAGCAAAGACCAATGCAAAGAATTCATTTTGCTTCTCTGCAATGGCTTGGCCTTCCTTAAGTGCTCCTTCAGCACCTGAATCATCCAGTGGCCCCACTGATTTTTTGGCAGGCTTCCTGCTTTTGATGTAATACAGTAATTATTGCTGTTCATTTCTGTCTTTTGCTAGTTGCTCTTCAAATTCTTTTTTGGGCCTGCTTAATTATACTTTTACACTTGGCTTGGCAGAGTGAATGCTCCTTTCTATTTTCCTTAGTAGGATTTGGCTTCCAATTTTTAAAGGATTTATTTTTTGTCTCTAACCATCTCTTTTACTGTATTGTTTAGCCAGGGCAGCATTTTTTGGTCTTTTATTATTATTATTATTATTATTATTTGGGATATACATATACTTTTTTGCTCTAGCGTGGTGTTTTTAAAAATTTCCATGCAGCTTGCAGGCATATCACTTTTGTGACTGTTCCTTTTTTGTTTAGTTAGCTTCCTCATATTTGGATCGTTTCTCTTTTTGACGTTCAATGCTACTGTGGTGGGTTTCTTTGGTATATTCCCCTACCCCCCACAAGGTTGTTAACTTTAATTACATTATGGTAGCTATTATTAAGAGGTTCAGCTAGATTCACCTCTTGAACCAGATCCTGTGCACCACTTAGGACTAAATTAAGAATTGCCTGTCTTCTTGTAGGTTCTAGGACTAGCTACTCCAAGAAGCAGTCATTAATAGTGTCTAGAAATTTTATCTCTGCATTCCATTATGAAGTGACATGTTCCTATTTGATATGGGGATAGCTGAAATCCCCTATTGTCATAGCTTTTTCTGCCTTTGTTGCTTATCTAATCTCCCTAAGCATTTAACAGTCACTTCCCTGGTCAGGTGGTCAATAATATATTCCTACTGCTATACTATTATTATTATTCAAGCATGAAATTTCTATCCATAGAGATTCCATGGTACTGTTTGTTTATTTTTACAATATATGACTATGCCTTCTTTCACAGTGTCACTCCCCCATGATTGTGACCTATTCAGTGTCCGACTGATTATCATTGTTCCACCAAGTTTCTGTTATGCTTTTTATATCTATATGCTCATTCAATACCAGCCACTCAAGTTTACCCATCTTAGTTTCTAGACTTCTAGCATTTGTATACAAACACTTATAGAATTTGTCAATATTTAGTTGTCTGCCTTCATGTGATGTAATTGAATGGGATGCTTTTTTGACTGTTTCTTCAGTTCCTACCCGTACTTTATCAACTTCTAGCCTCTCCTTTTTACTAGGATATAGAGTATCCCCTTAAAAAAAATCCTCCCCTAAAGGATGTGTCTGTCCAAACCTTGTGCTCCTCTGCATATGTCAGCTTTCCCCCAGCCCTTAGTTTAAAAAGTCCTCTATGATATTTTTAATGTTCCCTATCAGCAATCCGGTTCCGTTTTGTTTTGGTGGAGCCAGGGCCAGTGCAACCACTAGGCAAACTAGGCGGCTGCTTAGGGCACCAAGATTTGAGGGCACCAAAAAGCAGTGCCCAAAATGTCTGGGATGCTCACCGGGCACTGGCTACACGTGTAACCCGCTTCCCACCCCTGTACGAGGGGGCGCTGCTGCTTTGATCAGCTCCAGCCAGCCGGGAAGCGATGTCATTCCTCCTCCGGTCGCCGGGGGCGCTGCGCTGCTCCCTGCTGCTCTGGCTCTTCCCCAGGGCCCCTGCCCCTGCTCAGCCCCGTCTCGCTCCTACTCCCTTGAGCTCTGCAGCAGGGCCAGGCCTGCGCTCACCAGCGGCAGGAAGTGCAGAGACCTGGCCCCAGCCGCGCCGCTGGTGAGTGCTGCCCGCAGCCAGCCCCTGCTGCACTCCCTGCCCTACCCGCACCAACCCTGCGCCCCTGCCCTGCCCACAGCCAGCCCCGCACCCCCTGTCTCCAGCCAGCCTCTGCTGCCCCCCCTGCCCTGCCCGCAGCCAGCCCTGCACCCCCTGTCCCCCGCCAGCCCCTGCTGCACCCCCTGCTCTGTCCGCAGCCAGCCCCGCACCCCCCCGTCTCCAGCCAGCCCCTGCTGCACTCCCTGCCCTACCCGCACCAGCCCTGCGCCCCTGCCCACAGCCAGCCCCGCACCCCCCGTCTCCAGCCAGCCCCTGCTGCAACCCCTGCCCTGCCCTACCCGCAGCCAGCCCTGCACCCCCTGTCTCCAGCCAGCCCCTGCTGCACCCCCTGCTCTGTCCGCAGCCAGCCCCGCACCCCCCCCCGTCTCCAGCCAGCCCCTGCTGCACTCCCTGCCCTACCCGCACCAGCCCTGCGCCCCTGCCCACAGCCAGCCCCGCACCCCCCGTCTCCAGCCAGCCCCTGCTGCAACCCCTGCCCTGCCCTACCCGCAGCCAGCCCTGCACCCCCTGTCTCCAGCCAGCCCCTGCTGCACCCCCTGCTCTGTCCGCAGCCAGCCCCGCACCCCCCCCGTCTCCAGCCAGCCCCTGCTGCACTCCCTGCCCTACCCGCACCAGCCCTGCGCCCCTGCCCTGCCCACAGCCAGCCCCGCCCCCCCCGTCTCCAGCCAGCCCCTGCTGCAACCCCTGCCCTGCCCTACCCGCAGCCAGCCCTGCACCCCCTGTCCCCAGCCAGCCCCTGCTGCACCCCCTGCTCTGTCCGCAGCCAGCCCTGCACCCCCCGTCTCCAGCCAGCCTGTCACCCCCCCGTACCCGAAGCCAGCCAGCTCCACACACCCCTGTCTCCAGCCAACCCCGCACACCATCTTCAACCAGCTCCACATCCCCTGCCCTGCCTGAAGCCAGCCAGCCCCACACCCTGTCAGGTTATTCATTTATTTTCATTAAATATGTAGACTAAATAATGAACTTAATCAATTTTCTAGCCAAATGTGTATTAATTCTAATGATCAATGCCACATTATGCAGTATTCATTTTTTAAAGTTTATAATAAGCGATGCTCTGGGGGGTGCAAGGTGGAAGTTTCGCCAAGGGCGCAAAATATCCTTGCACCGGCCCTGGGTGGAGCCCATCCTTACTGTATAGGCTCCTCCTTTCCCCAAAGGTTCCCCAGTTCCTAATAAACCTAAATCCCTCCTCCACTCACCATCGTGCCATTCATGTATTGATACTCTGCAGTTCTGCCTGCCTTTTAGAGAATGCCACCGTGGAGGTACTAGACTTGAACCTCTTACCTAGCAGGCTAAATTGGCCTACAGGACCTCTCTTCTACTTTTCCCTATGCCATTGGTACCTACATGTACCATGACCACTAGCTCCTCCCCAGCAACACCCATTAGTCTGCCTACCTTATGAAAAAAATATTGTGACAATTTTTAAAGTTCCAGTTTTATTATAGAATCTGAAATGTGCAATGTTCAAATAGTTTATCCAAGAAACCATTTTAAAAGTTATTACAGATACTTTTTCACGTCCAGATTCTCTATTAACCTATACTCCAGTGACAACAGAAGGTAACAGTAAATAATCTAAATGTCATTTCTACTCTCCTTTATATTTTTGACAGGACTATTATGTGGTTATTTTGTGTCCTACTGAGATGGATGCTCAAGTGAGAAGGGTGTTGCAAATTCCAATGTGGTCTCAAAGAGTTATCTATCTGCAAGGCTCAGTACTGAAAGATCAGGACCTGTTGAGAGCTAAGTAGGCAAAAACTAATATATTTATTTTTCATTTATTTGTTTCAACTCATACTTCTTAAATAAGGTTTACAAACAACATGAGCTAGATTAGAAAAGTAGTTTGTGCATTTTAGAAGGGTAACATGAGTAAATCTTTGGCAAAATTCAGCTTTGTTCCTAACTTTTTTTTTTTTTTTTTTTTTAAGACACTTGTAATCTAACTCTACTTGATCAGACCAAGCTTTTCATCACTTGTCTCTTCTGTCTCCATTTTAAAAGTAGCATTAAAACAATTCAGAAATAAATCAAATAATTGCTTTTCATGGCAAAATGACTCATCAGTTGATGCACTGACTTGTGACTGGGTGTGCTCTCTCCATAGCATTGCCAACCAGCTGTCCAGGTCCACTGGCTGTGCCCTTCATCTTGGGCTTGACCTTCTGGCCAGGACACATTTAGTCTCACTCCTTTTGGGATAAACCAGAGTTTAACTCAGTAGTTCCTTGCCCTTGCATCAGTGGCCCAAGTCCAGGCCCAATAATGCTTCTAGCACCTTGCGTCTGGGATCAGTGAGGCATTAGGGAAATTCAGTCCCTCTCCCTACTTCGAGTTCCAGCCCAGGGACACTGAAGCATGTGGTTAAGTTCTGTACTGTCATAACTCTTGCTTCTTCCCTGGACTACTTCCTCAGTCAGCCCACCATCTCCTCAAGGAACTTGCATTCTTAGCAGAGATCTACTGTGGGATCAAGCCCCTGGTCCCAGTTCCCAACATGACAAAGGAAAGCAAGCTAAATTAATAGAAATAAAAGCAGCATGATCCCTCAAGGGTCCTTTAGCCATCTGTACTAATGTTCCGTCTTGACAGGAAACTTAAAGGAGTCTGACCCTTGACTGGGCTCCTGTTTGGGAGCTGAAAATGAAAAGTCTGTTCATCTTCCTGGGATGGAGCCCTCTGGTCTGGGCTTCTCCCTTTAAGCCTCCTCCTCAAGCCTGGCATGGTTTACAGGTGTGGCAAGGCAGGGCTGCCTGAGCCTATAGCTGCTTTTTAACCCCTTTTTGTCTTGTGTGGTGTTTGTATACCCTATCATACTTTTAAAGATACAACACTGGATACTGGAAAGCTGATAAGTGGTTTTAGAATTCACATGAGTGATGATAAAATTCAGTGGTGACTATAAAAAGAAGAACAGGAGTACTTGTGGCACCTTAGAGACTAACAAATTTATTAGAGCATAAGCTTTCGTGGACTACAGCCCACTTCTTCGGATGCATATAGAATGGAACATATATTGAGGAGATATATATACACACATACAGAGAGCATAAACAGGTGGGAGTTGTCTTACCAACTCTGAGAGGCCAATTAATTAAGAGAAAAAAAACTTTTGAAGTGATAATCAAGCTAGCCGAGTACAGACAGTTTGATAAGAAGTGTGAGAGTACTTACAAGGGGAGATAGAGTCAATGTTTGTAATGGCTCAGCCATTCCCAGTCCTTATTCAAACCGGAGTTGATTGTGTCTAGTTTGCATATCAATTCTAGCTCTGCAGTCTCTCTTTGGAGTCTGTTTTTGAAGTTTTTCTGTTGTAATATAGCCACCCGCAGGTCTGTCACTGAATGACCAGACAGGTTAAAGTGTTCTCCCACTGGTTTTTGAGTATTTTGATTCCTGATGTCAGATTTGTGTCCATTAATTCTTTTGCGTAGAGACTGTCCGGTTTGGCCAATGTACATGGCAGAGGGGCATTGCTGGCACATGATGGCATATATCACATTGGTAGATGTGCAGGTGAACGAGCCCCTGATGGTATGGCTGATGTGATTAGGTCCTATGATGATGTCACTTGAATAGATATGTGGACAGAGTTGGCATCGGGGTTTGTTACAAGGATAGGTTCCTGGGTTAGTGGTTTTGTTCAGTGATGTGTGGTTGCTGGTGAGTATTTGCTTTAGGTTGGGGGGTTGTCTGTAAGTGAGGACAGGTCTGTCTCCCAAGATCTGTGAGAGTAAAGGATCATCTTTCAGGATAGGTTGTAGATCTCTGATGATGCGCTGCAGAGGTTTTAGTTGTGGGCTGAAGGTGACAGCTAGTGGTGTTCTGTTATTTTCTTTGTTGGGCCTGTCTTGTAGGAGGTGACTTCTGGGTACTCGTCTGGCTCTGTCAATCTGTTTTTTCACTTCAGCAGGTGGGTATTGTAGTTTTAAGAATGCTTGATAGAGATCTTGTAGGTGCTTGTCTCTATACGAGGGATTGGAGCAAATGCGGTTATATCTTAGAGCTTGGCTGTAGACAATGGATCGTGTGGTGTGTCCTGGATGGAAGCTGGAGGCATGTAGGTAAGTGTAGCGGTCAGTAGGTTTCCGGTATAGGGTGGTATTGATGTGACCATCGCTTATTAGCACAGTAGTGTCCAGGAAATGGACCAACTGAAGTAAAAAGAAAGGAAGCAAAAGCAAATATTCCCCTTCACATTCTGTACCCATTCTCATTGTTAATCTCATTCAATGCAATCCCCACACTGTAAGCAACTTGCTTTACCTAGTTGTGATAGAGTGTTGGGCAACCGCAGCTGTACCAGCACTCTGATCACTTTATCACCAATTAGTTGCATAGGAGTAAACCTGACTATGATAATTGTGCCTAATTGATAGATTGGGGATGATCTGGAGAGAGCTACAAGGCTAATTAATCCATTAGCCCAGAAAGTAGAAAAGGCATAGGAAAGAAGTGACACGGGGGAGAGATGGCAAGAGAAGTCCCAAGAGTGACTTAGACCTGTCCTTGGTCTAAAAGAAGCTGCTATTATATATAAAGTGCTGCACAATGCTGTCAAGTGCCAGGGGAACATTGTAAATAAACCACATGTGATGTTTACAAGCAGAGATTCTCTAAGTAGTCTGTATGTGCAGAGGAAGATAGGAAGTGGAAGGCGTGTCCTTTTACACGAGTCTGCTATGCCTCCATGCCCTCCTCCAACACCTTTCTTACAACAAGCTTCTATAGCAAGACCTATACAGCTATTCTTCCCATCCAGGAAGTTTTAACTGACACCCCCCCACACACGAATCAAACAAAACATCAAGACACATAGTACAGATCAGTGCCTATTGAGTATTCATTGCATCCCATCTCCATTTCTTCCTATTTACAGAATGTTCATGCTTTGTTGTTAAACCTAACTCATGTAAGCATTTGGAAACTGGTTGATAATACCACCCTAGAAACAAATCATCTCTTTTTCTTTTTTTTTTTAAGTTGAAACTTGATCTGAATTTAATAGATGATTATAGGCCAGACATCACATTTCTTCGGAGTCTTGAGAGGAATGTCTTCTCAAATTTCTATCTCTAATAAAGAGCTAATATTGGATGTTCAAAAGAAGAAAAATAAAAGGTCAGAGAGATGATTGTGCCCCCTTCCTCCCCAAAAAAGAAGATATAAAAAAGTTGCCATTTTTTGCTTTCCCACTGATCTTGAGAAAAGATTCTCTAGTGGGATTTAGTTAGCATTTGTTCTACATCTTAGGAGGTGAAAAAGAATCAAAATGCTGTTCTCTGAGCATAATCACATGCATTTAGCCTATAATAGCCTTAATAACCTGAAGCTAGTCAACTGTAGAATTGTACTTTTTTCTGCAGAACATGTAATTGAATGTACCTAAAGATTTTTTTTAATGTGTCCTAAGGGAAACAGCATGGTGGGAATTTAATAGAACATTTAGTATGAAATATAACCCAGTAACTAAGAGGTTGCTATATTTCAGTTCTTTTTATGAAAAACAACGTACTGAAAAATAAATGATGCTTGGTAAATTTCTCTAGTAAATAAAATATTAGGTAGTTGTTTGTTTACTATTAATAAAAATAAAATCTGGTTGTCTCATTATCAAAATTTATATACATATTACACAAAAACTATGTTAAAAGAAATTAAGGTTACAAAGTCAAGAACTCAAATGTCAGGGAATGCTAAAATTAAGGTTGCCTTTTCAGCCATAATCCAGTCTCCTCCTGCATATGCAAGATGTTACAGTCTTTAATTACATGATTACATAACCATTATTTCCATGGGATGCCTGTTTCATTCAGTGCACAGAATGGACAGTGGTAAATTATGAGCAAATATTCCATATTTTGTTGTATGAGTGGCCCCATGTCTTATCTATTGAAAATTCAAACCCTGCTCTTAAAACAGAATTATTTATTTCCTCCTGGGCTTTTCTTTGGTGTTCATCCTATATTATGTGAGTGCTTCACAAACATTAATCTATCTTCGCAAAACCCATGTTATGTGAGGTGCTGGTGGTATCTCAATTGTACAAGTGGGGAGCTGAGGAAGAGAGAGATTAAGGTCAAAAGTAGTCACTAATTTTGGGTGCCCAATTTGAGTTGCCTAGAATCTGATTTTTCAGAGTTCTTAGAATTATATAGAATTTTAAACATTCAAGCATGGCACCCATTGCAGTGGCAGTTATGAGTGCTCAGAACTTCTGCAAATCAGGCCCCAGGATCTCAAATTAGGCACCCAGAAAATTAAGAACACAGTGTGACCACCTTCCAAAATTTTGATTAAAATGACTTGTGCAGAATCATATAGGAACTCTATGACATAGGCAGGTATCAAATCGAATTCTGCAGGACAGCATTCAACTGTCTTAATCACAGGGCCGGCTCCAGGCACCAGCCCGGCAAGCAGGTGCTTGGGGCGGCCGCTCCGGAGAGGGGCGGCACGTCCAGGTATTTGGTGGCAATTCGGCGGACGGTCCCTCACTCCCGCTGGGAGCAAAGGACCTCCCTCCGAATTGCCACCGCAGATCGCGATCGCGTTATTTATTTATTTATTTTTTGTGGCTGCTTGGGGCGGCCAAAGCCCTGGAGCCGGCGCTGCTTAATCATGAGACCTTCGTTTTTAATTTTCTTCAATCACTTGCCTCATTCAGTACACAACTTCCAACTTCATCAACGAAGCAGGGATCCTACAGACAGCCTCCTTCACTACACAACCCTGATTCATCCCCAGAGCAAGTCTATCCTGTGCACTGAGGAAGGCAGGGGTCCTCTGGAAAAATAGTGTATGATTATGTACTTTTACTGTACCATAATGCATAGGCACGGGAGGATGAATTAAGGTTTCATAGGCAGCGATCTGGCCTCCCTTCAAAACACTCATAATATTCAAAAACAGCATTGCATGCTTTGCCACCATGTTACTCGCATGGACAAAAACACCCCAACACACCATGCTCTCAGCCTGTCCATCAATGCACAAAGGGGTACACAACCTAACCTTACCTGGGGTGCCCATGAAGCTGCCCCATAAATTCATGGATTCACAGGAGTAAGCCAGATGTGGAAACTTCACTACATGATGCCTCATGCAACACCATCAACCATGGTCATTCTGGTTGGCACAACAGCCCTCAATAGACTGTTTGAAGCCATTTTAATTCTGTCATTGCCTAACTTTTGCGGGCTTGACTTTGCAACTTTAATAAAATGTTTTAGTAACATTGGTGTGTATGTAATATCATAGGTTTTTTAAAAAGGCCAACTGAGAATTCAGAAATTTCATCATGTGCCATCATATTAACACACACATGGCTCATCAGCAGGCTTGGAACCTTTACATTCACCACACGGTCCTCTGCTATTTGAGCTAATGGAGTAACTGATAGCAATAGTAAGTTGTCTTCCTCTATGTAGAGCAGCACTAGAAAGGGAAAGATACACACTTTGCCAGTGGGTATCACAGATATTTGCTGACAGCAGAGAACTGGTGAGACTTAGTAATCTTATAGGATCTGGACGGGAATGCACTGGAAGCGGGCACCCAGCATGGAAAATTTCAGCCCAATGGCTAATGTTTTGCAAAGTTGTAATCAACTGAAAATGAGGTTTTGTAATGGAAAGTATGAGACAAAAATAATAATACATAATGCCACAAGTCCTGCCTATAATTCTAAAAATCTCTGTATTCAACATGGAAATTCAAATGTGAGTGGCCTATGAAATCTTGTTATTATGTACCTTAGAAGTGAAACATCTGCCTTTTTTAAATTCAAAAACATTCACTGAAATGTGATTTTAGTCACAACAATGTTTGAGGAATTGCTACATTAATAAAGTGCAAATACTTTGATTCATGCAAGCTTTGCTATTCATTATTATCCTATCTGCAAACTTGTATTGACCCACATATCGAGCAGAAACAATACCATGTGACTTAAATGACCAGTCACATGCCAGTAGCAAATACTGAATTGTTTGCAAACAGCCAATAGGCTGAAAATTGTTCATTCATATAATACAGTCAGACATTAGTCAGATTATTTTCATACATTTGTCAGATTATTTGTTCATAACAAACAACTCAATCAGTTCTACACAGGACATATATACCTGTTCCGACAATCCTTTACTACGTGTCCAGGTTTCAATTAAAAAAAAAAAAAGGAATGACATTTGTAGATGTCCTCTATCACATGTAGTGAAATTACCTAATTTGCAAGGGGCCAGCACAAGGACAGTATTTAAATCTCCTGGAATTCCTATTTTGAATAGGTAAATGGGATTTAAAGTGGGGCATAGGTTTTGTGCTGGCTCTAGGTTCAAGGATGAATTTTGCCCATTGAGCAGCAGTCTTTAATGGACAGCAATCCTGTGTTAATCTAATGTCAATATCTAATTGTATTTCCTAATTAACATTTCATCATCAATAATGAGATATAAAACGTGATTATATTTTAAGATGCCCTAGAAAAAAATAATGCCATTATGTAACTGCATTGCAATGAGAAATGGAAACATTCTAATACAATGCAATTAATTTGATATATTCTCACCCACATCATTATTCTTCTGAAGAACCACTATTTACCATCTCCAGAAATGTAACTAGTTTATAATGCAACTTGTACAGATATGTAAACAGAGAATATTTAGGAATGTTCTGAGATTTTAAATTCTGACTTTTGGGACCAGACCAGCAAACTCTTATGTATACATTTAACTTTGTGTATGTGAGTAATTCTATTGAAAGCATCCTGTAATGTCATATTGTAAAATCCAGAAAAATCCACAACCTCCCTAGGCAATTTATTCCAGTGTTTAACCAACCTGACATTTAGGAACTTTTTCCTAATAGATTCATAGATTCTAGGACTCGAAAGACTACTTGTGTTAGTAAAATTGAAATACATGAATAAGTGCTTGTGGAACTGGGGCCTTGCTTTGCATTGATATAAAAGCACCCATGTTCCAAATTTCTAGCCTCTCAAAACTATATAGAGGATCGAGTCATGAGACTTGCATTGAATTTCCCAGTTTTGCCATTGATTCAGTGTGTGACCATACACAAATCACTTAATCTCTCTGTGCTTCAGATTTCCCATCTTTAAAATGGAGATATTATTTCACTTCTCTATAAAGTGCTTTGAGATAAGTGGAGGAAATGCACTATAGAAGGACATTAAAAAGCGACGAAGAGTCCTGTGGCACCTTACAGACTAACAGACGTACTGGAGCATAAGCTTTTGTGGGTGAATACCCACTTCGTCAGACACATGACATGCGTAGCTTAAATATAAATATATAACATTTGATAGTTTTTGCTTTCTCCGTTTGCTTTTAGGATGGATGATGCCGAGGCCTGTTTCATTCTGAGTAGCCGGTGCGAAGTGGACAGGACAGCAGCGGTAAGTTCTTTAGAAATACTTCTAAGAATCATGTGTATGCTCTTCACACTGTTAATACTATTATGGAGCTCTGTGCAGGAGTAGGTGTCAACCCTTCTGGATCTGACATAAGGATGAGGGGGATGGGGGGCTTATTATTGTGGGGACCTTATTCTTTGTAAACTACTATTTGTATTATCGCAGCAGATTGGAGCCCCAGTTAGGGAGCAGGACCTCATTGTAGTAGGTGCTGCACAAACATGGAACAAAAAGAATCCCCTCCCCCAAAGAGATTAGAGTCTAAGAAAACTAGGGATAAATGTTATAATTCTCCAATTTACACATACATCTTAGACATACAGGGTGAAATCTTGGCCACTTTAAAGTCAATGGCAGTAGATTTCAGTGGAGACAGGATTGCACTCGTTTATAACACAGGATTTAATAGTACGTCTCACATACAATTTTATGTAAATTACTGTTTTCTCAGTAAGCAAAGTTTTACAAACGAGAGTTAAGGTCAGATTTATTCAAGAAAATTAGTGAGTTTTAAAATCTTGGTATGTAAACATAAAACTCATTTTTCATGCAGTGCAAAATACATTGTTGTGATTTTTAAAACAAAATTGTGTCAGAGGGGTAATATAAGGTACAAGAAATATGAAATATACTGATTCTTTATAATTATATAGGCCAAAAAAAACAATAAAACTTTATTCACAAGAGTAGCTTCAAGTCATGAAGAACATCTTATTGAAGTCAATAGGACTATTTGCAATGTTTGGGCTAGAAACCCAATTCTAAGAATTATATTCATCCAGTCAGGAAACAGACATATCATATTACTTATGCTTCCACTCAAAAATCAGATACTCACTATGAACTGCTTCCAAACAGCTACAGACTAAGAATTATGTATATAAATTATCATGTGATTAATTTTTAATAACTATTGAATTTGACAAAATGTGGTCGATTCACAAGTAAAAGAGGCTGGGTTCTTTGAATAAATCATTCATTATGATTTGTCTGGTAACAATTGTTAATAATGGGAAGTACACATCCACAAAGGGAGGCCATTGATAATTTAAACAGATCCAGATTCCCACAAATCTGTGATAAAATTAAAAACATTTTCATAAGAGCTAGAGTGCACTGGAGTAGCGTCCTGCCCTGTTGCTTTAAAAGACCCACTTGAAAACTCCACTAACGGAAGTAAGTTTTATGATCACATCTTACTACCTTCCTCCACACCTCCATCCCAAAGTACAATACAGTTAGTAGTTTTTGCTCAAGAGGGTCTCAGGCTGCAGAGGATGGTTCACTTAGGTTTGAGCATTTGTGGAGTTAAATTAGGAATCTTACATATTACCAGAGGAAATCAAGCCAGTTTTTGTAATTTGCTAGTGCACGTGGTTATCATTTTCAGTAAATTCAATTAAACTTATCTTCCCCACCTTTTTAACAAAATCCTTTTTATATAGAGATGTATAAACAAAGAAACATGCCTAGATAAACTAAGTGTTAGATGTAAAATCTAAGACATTTAGCTGGACTTGACCCAGATTGTAATATTGTATAATCTACCTCTCAGGCTACTGAGCTCATTCTACGCAATAAAAGGTGGTGATGAATTTTCCAAGTGTTCTCCCACCCTTCACGTTTAACACAGAAACCTTTAAGGTTTTGCATAAAGCTATAGAGTATATTTAATAAATAAATAAATAAGTCTATAATCCAATCATCATAACCATTATCTCAGACTTCCAATCCCAGTTTCTCCCCACCTTAAACATGTCACTTTTCAGGCAATGTTATCAGGAACAGAGCAGCAGCACCACCAGGGAAGGAAGGATAAAGGAACCAATAAAGCTGTAGGTCAGAAAAGAATGATGATCCCCTGGAGTGGAATATATGCTCCCTTAGCTGCAGATTTTAGTGGGGTAATTATTCATTTGTACTAAGACACCTTAGAAGGTGTTTGAATATGCTTAAAAAGTTTTGTTAATTCAAAGCAAAACAGAGGGCCAGATGCTCAGCTGGTGTAAATGGGCATGACTGAATTGACATCAGTGCAAATGTGAACATCTGGACCTAGGTGCCTACCAAGACATTCCCAAAACTGATGTCATCATCTAACATTTGATACCTCCAAAAAGGGCCTTCATAATAAGTTACAAAATCTTGAGAACACAGCAGCAAAAGGTACTGGAAGGACAATCAAATAGTATGCTTCAAGGAGAGCAGGCACTCAGAATTTGCCATGCTGGAGTGACTGAGATATTGTGCCATCTCCTGTTCTAAGTCCAGGCAGAGGCTATCGTTACTCCAAGTACCTGGGTAAATTCATACTTGTTGAATTGTTAATGGTACCTTCTACTGGTAGCAATCCAAAACATACTAGTAACCAAAACATCCTAAATTATTTAACCACCTGATCCAGAATAATAACTTTGCAAATAGATTCACCCTTGCATGTGCAGGAGGTTGCAACTTGCACCTTACTGCAACGATATGAGCAGCTACACTCCAGGAGCGATTCACCTTGATGAAGGAAAAGCAGTGTAGGTGTTATCTTCCCCAAAGTTCCTACCAGGAAAGGACAGCTTTAGACTATATTCAGAACTCCAAAGGAGGCTGTCTAAGGGAACGTGCTGGGCATGTAATCCTTCATCCATCCCAGCCAGCATTGGCCACTTTGGGGCTGCAGAGGCATCTTGGAGTGTTGGAACCCCTCCAAGCAGTCTTTCTACTACAGTCTCCATTCTGTGCTTACAGCACTAGCTATGCCACTCCCAGAAGAGATAGCTGACAACACAGATTTATAAATATATTCAGAGAAGCCAGCATTCAAAAAGAGAAATACTATTGAAGAAATGTTCCTGTTACCTTTTGCTATCGGGGATCTGAATGCCTTGTTGGAATGTGGGCTGGGTCACTGGTGGCTAAGGCCAATATAGTGTCTCCCTTCACATTGAGCACTGATAAAGGGGCATCAATTGTGTTCCCCTTTCCTGTTACCTTGAATTTTTTACATATTGCTATAAAGACTTTTTCCCCCCTATAACCAGTGCCTAAGGGGAAGGGCCTTGTCGTGGCGGCACTGCTTATACCAACGCTTCCCCATTTTGGTGGTAGAGTACTGTGTATTGCTTAGTCCTACACTCAGATAGTTCTTCAGTAGACTTGCCCTGCTCTTGAGTTCAATTCCTGCCCTTAAACTGGGCTGTCTTACTCAGTAACTACGACTCTCTCCCAATGGGAGTCTTGCCTTTATTCTTCCCACCCCATCAGAGAGAGTTTTCTTGACCAATGCTCACTTAAGGACAACATTTTTCTTCCATCGTAGACTGTGGGCTGATTCTATACTGACCTGCAACTTTTGTAGATGTTTGTGACTGTGCAAATTGTCACCACCATTCTGATCTGGTAGCAGTTTTGCATGGGTGTAAATGTCTATATGAAGGGCATGGCCCATAGAGTCTCTCTCTCTTTTCTCCTCAAATACACTAAGATTTAGTTTTTCCACTCCCAACCCCTCCATGCACACTTCTTTGCCCTTCCTACCTTTATGGAAAACAGAGCAACATTGGTTGGAGGATGGACAAGAGGGAGAGTGAGGGATAAAGCATGCAGAGGGGATATAAGAACAGAAATAAGGCAGCTGAGTCTCGGCTATCAGAATGGAATTTAAAACTCAAAAAAGGATATATTTTATGGTTGAATTTGAGAAAGCTTGAACCTACCAAAGCCAATTCCCTGTTTCATCATCAATAAGTTCACTGTTTAAGAATGGCTAAGATAGTTATAGCTTGCTACTGAGCCAAAAGGATTTGGTTTCAGAGTGCACCCTGACACTTTATCTTATTTCCAAAGCTGATTTTAAACTGCAACACTCGAGTGGTGCGCTGGACTGGTAGAAATGCCATTGCTTAGCTACTCGTATGCCTCTAAGTTTCCACCTGCACAATAGTCAAAGATCCATTCAAGAGCATGCAAATATTTTAAGCATACAATCAAATTGGGCATCTCTACAAAATGTAAGTGTCCCTGTTTCAGCCACCTGACCAAAATGCACATCATAACTCAGACCAAAATGGTTCCTCTCCCCTCAACCCAAAGCTTGTGTTGGCTCTGACTAGTCAGTGATTCTGCTCATTTGTTATCACTGCTGTTGGCTGGCAAGAGGCTGCCATTGCCTGCTACTTCAATAGGTCCATGAATTGCAGAGTTAGGATTGTGTTGGGCCTGATCCATGGTCCATTACTAGAGTTTAGGAGGAGAGCGGCAAGATAACAGGTGACTTCAATGGGGCCACAAGCCACTTTTCTTACTCCCTAGCAGAAGTAGGAGCTTCCTGTAGTGTGGGCAGTCATTTGTCAACTTTCCAAACGCCCTATTAGTTATCTTATCTCTTCTCTGGTAAGGAATGCTATTTGTTCAGGCCAAGAAGTGACATGGAGAAGAGCATCTTTTGGAGTCTAACTCTTTCCCCTGTGGCAGCAGATTACCCTCTGTGGTAATCACTGAATGGACTCTTCAGGTTTCCTACAGTCACTGAATTAGTATATGAGCTCTTAACTCATTATATTAGTTACCATGACTATAAAAAATGCCATATAAAAACAAACTTTATTCTAAACAATTTTGTTCTGAACAACTGTAAAAATTGAGATATTTATTTATTTATTAAATTGTACAAATCTCTTCACCAGTCAAGTATTAGTACAAAAATATGTGGCTATACAAAGCATTTAGAAGTTCACAAATGAGATTGCAGGAGTCCAGGCTGGTGTAATTTACACCTTCTTTTAACTCCCTCAGCAGGTCTATAAAACCACCTTAGATTTACACCAACTAACCAGACAATATCTCCTTACACAACACTTCTGACTTTGATATACTGTGTATTAGTAGGTGTTACTCATTTATTAAAGAATAGATGTGCAGCAAATACAGTAACAGGAAGGGTTTAAAAGGCACTAACAAAAGAGCTTAAAAATGTGTTAGTTAAAGCAGGCTTCTTGGGGGCATATGTTATCCCAGCTTAGCTCCCTTTAGACTCTGTCCAAGTTGCATTTGGAAGTTTCCCCACGCTAGTAACAAATTGAATGACACAAATCATATGTGTGTAACAAGAACAAGAGCAATGTGATAGTGAGTGCCATGAGGGCAGGTTGAGTTAATGCATTTGCATAGAGATGATCTTGTAATGAATACTTGAATGCATTGCACAAGTAAGTTTATAAATATTTTTCAAGGTGAACCTCTGTACTGTCAGGATCACAAAGAGAATATTAAAAAAGGAGCTACAGCATGTAGTGGTATAACAAGTGTGGCAATACATGTTCTGCAAATGTTAAAATTGAAATGGATTTTAACTTTTAAAGGTTTGCCTCTTTTCTTTATATGAATAATCTATTGGTGTTTTACATTTAGGACAATGTGTTTTTTATTAAAAATGTCTGTCTTTAATACAAATTTCTTGTTTTCTACAAAAAAACAAACAAAAAAAAAACTGCTCACTATAGCTCCTGACAGCTTTAAGCTACTGGGAAGAAATAATATTAAAACAAAGGAAATAAAAACTGCAAAGAAAATATTTGGAATAGTCTTTGGAAGAAAAAATATATATATATATGATTGCTGTGTATAACAAAAGTTAACATTAGCTGGTATGCTTTCCATCTATCATGGGAAATTTTATCTAACTCTTGAGAATAACACTGATGCATTAGAACTGGAATGCATTTAGCACTGATGCAATTAGAACTTTTTGTAGTAAATCTAATCTACATCATTTATTTAATTATATTAAACATGGGCAAGGAAAATAATTTGCGTCTAATGTATCAGTAGCAGTTTAAAATTCATTTAGGCAAATCCTCGTCCCTACACACAACCTAAGTAAATAAGCTGTGTGTATATTGCTATGCAAGAGGTGGGGGGGAAAAGGAATCCTCCTATCAAAGGGGCAATGACTGAAGGCTGCATTATCCCTTACAACTGTTGTTCTATCCCTCCACAAAAGATTAGCTAGGGGATCTACAGCTATGTAGATTTTCCAGCCCTGGCCCAGCTCTACCTCCAAACCTTTCACACATGCTGGGGTGTGAAATAATCTCTTTGTGTCCAAGCATCTGTTTTGCTGGTTTCAGGGCCTTCTGTGACCATTGCAGTGGATTAGAGCATCATTTCATTAATGAGACAAAACAGTAAGAACGCGGATCATGCATGGCATGGAAAGTCACCTTCTATAGGAAAAGGAATTAATTGAGCCTGCTAGATGTCTTTGCAAACTAAAAGGAATGCCTACAGCATAGTGCTTAGTGCATAGTGCTGAGGTGGAACTTCTGTGACCACATTAAAGCTAGACATTTAAAGGGAGCTCCACATGCAGTTTCTTGAAGCTCAGTCTTCTTTACATCTTACTGAGAGTTAACGCAACACAAACACAATTTATGAACAAATCCACCTTACCTCCCTGAAAATATCTGTCATGTTATTCTAGTACTTCACAGAAAGAATATGTGGTACTGCCTCAATTGACATTACAGTGGAGTGGTCTGAAGATATCAATTACACACTATTTCAGGCAGAGATTTTCCCTTGTGATCCAGTCTGAAAGCTTTTCTTGCTGATGACATTGCAAATGTAATGAATCATTCTTTTCATTCTCTTTTCTAATAGCACCAATTTCGTGACTAGGCATGGCCACAGAATTGGTTCCTGTGCTCTGCTCTCAGTTATTTTTTGTTCGGAAATAAATGAAAATTGATATGTTCCTCTAAGGCTAAATGTGTTGAATTTAACAATATTTCATGAAATTGAATATATGACTCTATATTAATACTTATTTCATGATGTGCAATAATGAAAGAATTCTTGCTGAGAGCAATTCATTCTTAAAGTATGGAAAATATAATAGATGTCTTAGAAATTTACTGGCATTCTTGGTCTATAATTAAACTCTACCATTATATCTACACATTTTTATAGTTTCTCAAAAAAGTGACAAATTAGGTCTGTTATGGCTCATAAACCTTGGGATTTAACATGGTTAACTCCATACCTTTTTATCTCATTCAAATGCTGGGACTCAATAAAATGGTATGGTTTCAGAAACAGGATTATTATGATGTGCTTGATCATTCAGTTAGTGTGTGAAAGTCATTTAACTTAACTATCTTGCTAAAACAGAGTTGTTTCACACAAACCAAACCAAAAACCCAACCCCACCACGTTTCTTAGTTTTCTATGATGTGGAACTGACAGGAAACTGTGTTTCAATACATACATCTTTGATAAAAATGAGTTAAATTTGAATTTTTTTCAGAGATTACTGGAAACAGACCCCCAATAAGAAATAAGATTTCATTATTTCCTGGGTAATGGGGGATTTTTACCTTTGGGTATATTTTCCAAAATTGTAAAAGCAACATTAAGCTTGGGTGTGCTGTGGAAAGAATAATCTACCTATTTCCAGGTTAAATCAAAAATGCAAAATTACCGTCAAGTGCTACTTGGATCTCCGGATGTATTTAAAATCTAGGGTCGCATATTAAATAACTTTTTAAAATCAATTAGTATCATCATATTCCTTACAATGGCACTTAAGGACATTTTATTTGTATACACTTCTCCTTTGAGCTAAGTATGATGCAGTAAGTATAATTGAAGGACACAAATATAAAACAACAAAGAACAATACCTGTATTCATCAAGTAAAAGTAGCCAGTCAACAACTTGTGGTTGCAAGGGAGAAATTGTGTAAGTGACTGCAGACTGTCTTGCTTTGCAGGTGCAAGAGGAAGGAGAACATGGGGGAGTAAGGCTGCTTCCTGCTTCCCTTCCCACTCTGCACAAGCAACATAGAATAGCCTCCATAGGGCTTAGTTAAGGGAGGAAAACTTGGCATGGAGACAGCATGCCCTCTTTCATGGCCTTCAAAACTCCAGTCCACAGGCAGAGACTCACCTCTGTATAAGGAAACAGAGGAGCATGGACTTTTACTTATATTATAAAGGACCATTAACATTTAGCATAAATGTGGACTTTTTAAAAAAAATTCCATGTTTATAAGTGATCTGTTTATTTTTCCTGTGCTGTCATCTTCATTAATGGCTTTTTAGTCCAGATGCTACAATGATGGGGCCATATAAATGATTACATAGATTAGATTTCTGTACAAATCTAAATGGCAACCTGGCAGCGTACATGACCCCACCATACAGTATAGCACTATAAAATACATAAATGTATACAATCAGCTAGTGCTATATTATTTGAAAGTGACCTATCTGAAATGGAGTCATCAGATTGCTCAGCAGCTAGTAGGACTTTTTTACGTTTGATTTAACAAAAGGATTACTTGAATTCCATTGTCATCACATTGTATTTCCTATTTTATTCTAGGATCATCAAACCATTTTAAGAGCCTGGGCAGTTAAAGACTTTGCTCCAAAATGTCCTTTATATGTCCAAATATTAAAACCCGAAAATAAATTCCACATCAAGTTTGCAGGTAAGTTTCAGATTTCAGTGACTTAAAAAGTTTGTCTGTATTCTCTGGAAGCTTATTTTGTCTGTAAACATTGTACAACATTGTATAACTTGCTCCTACACAAAGTCATCCCAAACAGAAATCTACTTCCCCCTTGCTGCCATGTATGGAGATGTAGCCCTTGGCTCAATGTCAACATACTCTACTGGTAACACCAAAGCTGTTAGAAGGGTTGGTTTGTACCCTCTCCATGTGTAAAGAAAAACGTACATACAAAGCCTCAGGCTCAGAAACATAACAGAATAATATTGGTTACACTTTATATTAAGGCTCCATTCATAAATATTTAATAAAATATCTCTTGTGTGAAACACAGCAACTCTAATTCTACATGGCCACATTGCACGACAGTTTAGAAATACAGAATACAGTGTCATTCTACAAGGAGAATTTAAGCTCAGTAGTGTAATCACAACATAATTATTAGATTACTTTGAATGTACAGGTCACCAACCTGACATCACCACTCACAACCATGGGATCATTATTTACAACAAATGGTCAGACCCTTGGCTTTATGTCTCATTCCAGTGGACAACTACTTCAGCAATGCAGCGCACTGGAACACCCTCCTGGGTCAGCGTGATTAAAAAAAGTGAGGCAGCTATGGAATCAGCAGAAACACTGCCTGTGGCACCTACATATACCTTAGTGGCCTCTACTCTCTAATCCAGACCAACCCTACTTAGCTCTGAGAGATGAGTAGGAGGGGGTATGGCTATAGGGCCACAGGCAGTTCTAGAGAACTTCTCTAGAAAAAAACTATCCTTCTGAATATACTCAACTTTTTTCCCTACACACTTTTCTAACCTTGATACAGGACAGTTCCAATATTACCTCATTGCAAAAACCTTCTTTCAAATTTGATCTGGCCTGATATTGTACCATATTTCTTCCTTTAAATGATGACTCCTTTCTTTTGGAAGTTTACTGAACCAATATTATGCATTTTTGCTCTGCCTGAAATCTTCAGTAACAATTTTACATATGAGCATAGAATACATAACTTACATAAATCAGTTTCTGACCTTTAGGAAAGAAAACAAAGTACTATATAAAATACTTCAAACCGAGGATTAGTTATTGCTTCAATTGCTTTGCAAACTCGAAAAAAATACTGAAAAATCACTCTCCATTATTGCTTAGATTATTAATTATTGATGGCAAAAGAAGTAGAATACTTCTCCATATTTTGGCTGTGACACGTCAAAGGAGACCTGCCCAGTATAAGGGGCTGTCCACGCATATGGATTTGTAGGGCCCTATACTTATAATGAATCTAACAGCTGCATATGTAACAGAGTTTTTAACATCCATGGGCCGGACAAAATATGTAGATGTAGTAATTGAAAGGTTTTCTATTTCATTGTTCTTGACCCTTTATGTATCCCCTCCTGAAATACTGTTTGTTAATTTCCCAAGTGAATCCCTGCCCTTCCTACAGTAATAATAAACTAGAAGATCCATTTTTCTTTCTCCCTCAGACATAGACTGTGCTATATGAGGCCACTACCTTTAATGCACCGAATTGATCCTGCATTTAAGTTCAAATCTGAAAAGAAAGTGAGATGTATCCATGACAGAAAAGCATTAATACCTGTGGCTCAGGGGTGCAGTAAATTGAACATTTCTGCTTTTGTGTTTAACTTGCTTCCACTTTTTTAGTAGTACATGAATCTCCTTACCTATTCAGAAATGTGTAATCACCATTCCAGTTACCGGAGATACAGCCTAACGAAGCATTTTATCATTCTCTATACTTATTGCTTATTATCATTCTCTATACTTAGTGCTTATTGTCTTTTAAGAACATTAGAGCTGGTATAACTCATAGCAATGGATTGTCACTAGAGTTTGTCGGGACATTTTTGTCCAATTTGGGAAATGATCATTTGTCAAAAAGTTTTATCTAGTCCAGGATAGAATTTATGATCAAAGCCAGAGCGAGAGCCCAAAATAGCCAATAAGCTAGTGGTTGGGGAACGTACCTGGGATGTGGGAACCCTTTATCAATCTCACCTTTTGGACCTCTTCTGGCTTGTATAAATAATTCTGACTACAGACTGCATAGCCTGGCACTCACCCTGGGATGTTGGGGACCCAGGGTCAAGTCCCTGCTCAGAATCAGGCAAAACAAAGCTGGGTCTCCCACTTTGCAAGTGAGTGCCCTAACCACTGGAGTGGGTCTCTCTCTCAAAAAAGATTCAGATGGTCTCATTTTTGGTCTGATGTGGAATGAAAAATTCTGAAACATCAAATTATTTTGCAAAATGGAAAATTCTTTTTTTGCCAAAATGTTTACATTTTCTGCCAGAAAAGCCAAAAGAGGAGATTTCATTTCAGGTTGGTTTGACTGAATGGAAATATGTTGGTTTATTGGACCAACATAAAATGTTTTGTTTTGAGTGAATTAAACATTAAACTGTATTTTTCTATGGTGATACATTGCCTCATGGGTATTACAGTCTGGATGCTTGATGCCCATTCCCTATGGGCCAGGCTGCTTGGCTGGACTACATCTCCTGTAACAATGCAGTCTCCACTCCGACTGAGTGTCAGGGGCATACCTGGAGGTGCATCATGGCAGTAGTAGTCCAGCTAGGGATCCTGGCCCATAGAGGAGAATGGAGGCATCAGGAATGTGAACTACAACTTCCAGGAAGCCAAGTGTCGCCATAGGGAACTGTAGTTTTATGTTGAAATGGCTCAAAATGAAAGGTTTCAATTTTTAAAACCTTTTTGAATGTTTCATTCAATGAATTCTTCTTATATGTCTATTTGCCATCCCAATTAAGGATGAAAACAATAGTTGAACTATCAGGATTTCCTGCAGGATGGAAGTTCAGATTTGGACTCAGCTCCTCATCCAGGCTATTCCTCCCTAACTCACATGGCCAGGCAGCTCCACTGCGTGAGGATGAGGAGAGAAAGGGCCTGGCCTCCTCCCTGCCCACTCTGGGAGGCTGCAGTATCTGTGCTGTGCTTCCCAGAGTACAGAGCCTGCAATTCTGCCTAACCCTTGGCACAGGCCTCACAAGGGAGGAGAGTCCTTCTCCTTCCCCCCACAGCACAGGCACATCATGGGCCAGGCACAATCTAGCCCAGAAGCAAAGAGAAAAATAGTTTGTCCCTCTAATAAGGTGAATGTATTATTAGACCCAGTTTTTCCCTATCCATGTGCAATACCAAGACAAGCTTGAAATTACAGTCCATATACTCATGTTCCAAACAGCTACAGGGAAAAGAGCATTTGCATAATTCAACAGAGTTATTTTGATAATAAATAAAACATAGATTGTTTAGTACAGAAAAGGGGGATCTGAAGAGAGGAATGCAAGAAGCACCGATTCAACTGAAAGAGGACAGGGAGGAGCACAAGGAAGTTAGTCTAAATAATGCTGCCGTTCCTACTAAAGACAGCAGATTTTTCAAACAAACTTTAAATCTTCCCACAACAGCTCCCATGTTTCTCCACAACAGGTGAAAGTATTTTAGTGTAACCATCTTTACACCATATGTAACAGGATTGGTACCCTCCTCTCACTAGTTCCCCCTTTCTCTGGCGGATACGCCTGCAAACAGTTCTTTTCCAGGGGCAGCCCCTACCTCTTGCGGGCAGCCCCCTTCTGTTGGTTGTGAGCCTGCTTTTGTTGTTTTGGTCTTACATCAGGGTGCCACCCATCTCTTTCAAGCACCCCCCAGCCGACGGTTCTCTCGGTGGGTCTTCAGCAACTCAGCCTTCTGGCAGAGCTGCAAACACTGTCGCTCCTTTTTGGGTTCTTATCACAGCTCTGGTATGGGGCCATAGTTCTTAGGTTTGTTCCCAGAGGCACTGCCTTTTTCAACCACCCGTCTGGGGCCAATCATAGTACCGTCAGCTGGCATCCTCTTCAGCAGCCCTCCCAGGGCTCAGTCTGCAACCAGACCAGCACGGCCCATCTCAGTACCCTCATCTGGTCTGGTCATGTTCTGTGGTCAGTCCCCCATGCTCTGCCTGCCTGCACTGATCTTTCAATGGTCTTGCTGCTTATCTAGCCAGCCAGGCACCCAGTGCCCCCTCATCGAGCTCCACACAGGAACTGAAGGCTCTGCTCCTTGCTTTAATAGCTCAGTGGTTTAAGCATTAGCCTGCTAACCCCAAGGTTATGAGTTCAATTCTTGAGGGGGTCATTGAGGGAGCTGGGGCAAAAATCTGCTTTGGGGGGAGGGATAGCTCAGTGGTTTGAGCATTAGCCTGCTAAACCCAGGGTTGTAGGTTCAATCCTTGAAGGGACCATTTGGGGATTCAGTTGGTGTTGGTCCTGCTTTGAGCAGGGGGTTGGACTAGATGACCTCCTAAGGTCTCTTCCAACCCTGATATTCTATGATTCTATCTGGCCCTTCTGGCCCCTTAGTGGTTACTCCAGCAGCCCCTCTGATTGGCTGCTCCTCTGTAGCCACTCTAGGCTGCCTGGAGGACTTCTCCCTGCTCTATTCTGGGACAGGGTGAGGCAGGGCGGTGAGGCCTCCAGACCTAGTCCACTCTGACCCACCATGCTATGCATCATTTCCATAAATGAACTGCAAATGGCAAAAAGGGTCCACATTAGACTCTTTAAAACAAATACTACTGGTATAAATCCTGAATATTTCCACTTAACTACATGTGGAATTGTTTTAGACTCAGGCTCTGCTTTACGTCAGAATATATTAGATTCAGACCCTAGATTCAGGAGTCCAAAGTTTAGTGTTGCTCTGTGCAAGTGCATGTTTTTACTGAACATTTTAGTTTATTTTATCGAATTGATGAGGAGTGGAGTAGTGATGTTTTATTATGTAGTTTGGAAATGAGAAATTATGAACAATAAATGAGAACAATGGTGCTAATGATAGTAATTATGCTTATGTATAATCTTTCATTTGATGTTCTCAAATTACTTTATAAATAAGAATTTGTGAGACTTCAAAAACACTCTTATGATGTAGGTAGGTGGTTATCATCCCTATTTTACTAATGCATAGAGGCACAGAAAACTTAACTGGATTATCCAAGATCACTGTTAGTCAGTGTCAGAGCTGTGAATGGTCTAGAGAGTCATGACTCCCCGTCCCCTGCTTTAACCACAGGAGAATATTCCCTACAAAAAACTTTAGAACAAGCAACATTATCAAAAAACTGCCAGCTCTCTCTTTTTATCCACCCCATAAAAAACATATGCTAAAGAATATAGCACTACTTTGAGATTGAATATTATTTACTTTATATTTGTATTCCACTAATCGTCATTTCCTTTTATTCATTTTCAGGTCACAATGCTCATTTGCCCCCATGCATGCTTCAAAGCACAGAGTATGAAATTATTGGACATTCTATAGTTTTTTTTTCTTGTTTTTTTATTTTAAAAAATGTTTGATGCTGTGCAACAGCATCTTCATAAATAGGAAGCTTGACAAAGCATTTAGGTCAGTAGAAGTTGTGTAGCAAAGTTCTATTCAAGTCTGAAAATGTAGGAGCTAGTATTCACGTGCTCAGTGTCAGGAAGTCAATATTCCTTTCCATAATCCTCTGTTATGTTACTGAATCATTTTCATGAACTTCAATATATCCTATCTGAACTGTAGACCAGGTCTCGCCCTGCACGCTCTTAGCAAAATCTTTAGTTTTGAATCCAAATGGTAGGTTTTTTTCAGGTTCATTAAAAGCACATGATCAACTTGAAAAAACAAAATCTCATTTCTTTCTGAAAGCTTTATATCTACTATACTTACAAGTAGCACACAAGATTTCTATGACTGGAAGAAGTTATTGAGAAAATATTTTAATTTTTTTCAGTTTCTTTCTACATTTGACAGAACTTAGTGTATTGTCAGTTTCACTCTTTCCTTGCATAGTCAGCCATGCTCTGATTTCTGCAAAAACATAGGCATGTGCTTACCTTTCCACATATGAGTCCTCTCATTGAGTTCAATGGATTATTCACATGCATAAAGTCAACCGTGTGCCCAAATGTCTGCAGAATCTGGCCTTTGTTAGTCAGTGTCTCCTTTGCATATATATATATCAAAAGGGGAATAGAATATTATTTATTTTTAAAGTTTTTAAAATCAGGACACATTATTTAAAAGCTATGCTATCAGAAACAGTAATAATTTTAAATTTATCAGTTTCAGAAGAGTCAAATTGACAGTGTCTAAGTAACTGAGTTGAGAGTTTTCACCCTTTTACAGTATCTTATAAGTAATAGAGATATTTTGGTTTCTGCTTTCTATCAGGAAATAATTTTGTAATTTATGATGCTGTGTCTAATGAGACACACCACAAGGAAAACAGAACTGTTCCACAACTAGAGTGCAGTTCATGTATAAAGACATACTCTTCGCTTTCTTCACTTTCAAGGTTTTGAGATAAGCACTTTAATGGCTGCTGAGCAAGAAGAAGGGCAATAATTTAGATTTTTTTCCTTTTACCACAGTGTGCTATATTCGAGAGAGCTTTGAAAACCTACTTGTGTATTTATCTTTCAAAACCTCTTCAAACTTCTAAGTCTACAAAGTGCTTAATTAAGTCACAATAGCCTTCAGTACTTATTCTTTCTTAGACCCTCATTATTAAAGTAGAAATGTTAAAGTGACATCTCAGAGTGCTCCTTATTCTTTTCTCTTCACAGCAACTCCAGTTCTGGAAAGCACTCAACCACGATCTTAACTTTAAGCACCTGTCATCTAATCTAAAGTAAATGGGAAAACTCATATATTTAACATTAAATACGTGCACATGCGTTTGCAGTCTTGGAGTATAGGTCAATCCAGTAAATTACTTGTAATCTCCTCCTCACTTCTTTTCTTTCTTCACTCCAGAGTGTCAAACACAGTATGACTTTTTGAGCTCTGGTTTTAGTTTGTTGTAACTTGAGAAACCCTTGTCCAATTCACTACAAGTTTGGTAGAAAATATCTACCTCTACCCCAGATCTCATCTACCAGTTTTGGGGTGATATTTCACACATGTTGCCAGGCAGTTTAACTGCAGCATCCCACTATGGCATATCTACACTTCAAGCTCGGGATGTAATTTCCAGTTCAAGGAGACATACTTCCACTTGCTCTATTTGATCTAGTACACTAAAAATAAAGTTTAGCCTCAGCAAGACAAGTGGCAGGACAGGCTAGCTGCCCCCAAGTACATGACATGTGCTGCACAAGGGATATGCCTGACAGTTTACTTTGCTTTCAGGATATTCCTGGAGCACAGCAACTCAATTCTGCTCCTTGTTTGGGGCATATTGTAAAATGACAGTCCAGCCCAAAATAAAGTCTTTCTATTTATAAAGCACTGATCCTATGTTATGTCTTCTTTTATACAGATCACGTTGTATGTGAAGAGGAGTTCAAATATGCTATGCTAGCTTTAAACTGTATCTGCCCAGCTACTTCTACGCTAATCACCCTGCTGGTTCATACCTCTAGAGGACAGTAAGTAAACCATCCTTTAAAAAAACCGAGACTGACATCAGATCTACTTTGTAACACAAGGGAAGAGTCTATCCCAAGACAGCACTGTTCAACCTCACTGAATTCAATGGCTCTATTTATTACATTACAGATGTGGGGAAATAGTGAACATTTCCCCCACAGTATAGTTTTGGTACTCATACATTGAAATCCTGCTTACTGTACTCTTCCTGACAATAAGTCCTGCAGGATTTAGTCCCCAGTGCTTATATTTAAGAAGGAAACAGAGTTATAAATTAAGGGGTGGCTGGTGGAACATAGCCACAACCCCCTATTAGAAACAGTGCAGGATTACACTGCATCAGTGAATCACAGAAGCCCAGTCAGAGGGAGGGTTTGTGGCCTAGATTTTTCCAAAGTGGCCTTTATTTTTGTGAGCTCAACTTTATTCACCAGTTCATCTGATTTTCAGAAGTGAAAGACACCCATGACTACAACTGTTGTCAATGTGACATGTGGGGCCCTTCTAAAAAAATCAGATCAAATCTGTTCTAAAAAGTGGGCCCAATAAATGAAGGCATCCAAAATCAATGGCTACTTTTGAAAATTACAACCAGTGACTCAAGCCAGCAAAATGCCTCTCAAAATTCTAGAGAATGAGGAAAATTGTGCCCTCCTGGACAGCATCTGTTCCCTTCTGCCTCCTTGCTGGCTACTGCAAGGAACGGGGTCATAGCACTACTATTTCCACTTTGCACAGGTGAGAGCCAGTTCTGGTACTGGATCTGTGCAGTCTCTGAATACCAAGTCCAAGGACTTCCATTGCGCTCAGTCCGAATGCGGAGGTCCAAGTGAGAAATACCCATTATGTTTTCACACTATCTAGCACTAAGGGCTAGTGCATCAGCTGGTATAATCATTTTAGTTTTATTGACTTCAACAGAGCTACCTCCGTTTAAACCAGCTGAGGATCTGCCCCTAACTGTTTAAATGGCGGTAGTGCCCATTAATTTTCAGAAGATCTGAAAAGATGGGGACACTGAGTTCCCAGTAAGAGTCAGCACAATCTCCTTTGGGCTCCTTGAAAATGCCAGCCGATTTGCATATCCCAGTAAGAACATAACACCCAGTGTGATTTCTTTTCATAGTTATTTTTTAAAATACTAAGGCATTCTTGTGAGAACAGTACCAGCAGAGAGGCAAGTTAGAGAGTAAATCCTAGTACACAGCTGAATGCTTGTATTACCAGGAAATTTAGGATTTTACTATAAACATATATTTCATGAAGCTATCATGGGCACCCCTAAAATCTTGACATTTACCATGCAGTGGCATTTAACCTTTAGCAAGGCATCTGGAGTATTCCCCTGTACTTAGGATGCAGAATACCACATTTACTGCAAGAACTTTAACTTCTGAGAACAGCAAGTGTAAAGATTTTAGTTGAGTCTATGGTGCTAGAATCTGCTAATAAGAACACAATGAAATAGTTTGCATGCCTCCCAAGAACCATGAATAATATATTTCCTTCATTAGCCTAACTTTTGTTGCTTGTGTACACAGAATTCAGAGGCTTAAAGAAACCAAAACATTTCCATGTCATATGTACATGAAGTAGTAGCAGCATTTTTAACAGATGGCACAGAAGGTTCTTCACCAGCTAATTAACACATGAAAGATTCCCCCCCCCCCCCCCCTCTCTGGCACTTCAGGGCCTTTGGCATTACATTTCCAACTCAGTCAGGTTCTCCATTTATACAAAGTAATGTTTTCTACATTGATTTTTCTTCTATACCATGATATAAAGTTAATATGACAGAATGTGAGAATTCCTACTATTTTTGGCTAGCTCCCTGAATTAACTGTTGTAAGGAGGGATGTTAAAATAACTAATTTATGGTCTGGTTCTTCACTTTGAAAATTGCGAGTGCTGATTACTGGGAAGAAGGACACTTCTACTCACATTAGTAATTGCTAGTTATATTTTGCATCCTCAATATAGAAAACATACAGAAACTCATGAGAAAGATAAAAAGTCAAAATGAAATGTTTTTACCTTATTGAAATGAGAAAGTCAAAACAATTCACATCACTCTTTTCCATCAAACAAATTCATCAAAATAGACACATTCCCGAGGAACATTTCAATTTTGACAAAACTGTTCCATTGAAACATTTCACACGAGCGCTTTGACATGCTATTAGTTCTGTGAAATTTTGCAAATTGCTTTTTTAAAATATAAAGGACAAGAAAAGTTAAATGTTACTAATTGATCCAAAGCCCACTGAAGTCAATGGGAGTCTTTCCAATGAATGGACTTTGGATCTGTTTGAAAATGAGATCTTACTTTCTCGTTCTTATTCAAACGTGTCCAAGTTCTAGTAGAAACTGCTGATTTCATAGTGCTTTCACCATGCTAGTAAGCTGATTGGACAACACTGAGCTTGTTTTAATGGAACTCCTGATATTTTAGTTCTGAATCCATGATGTTTAGAACCGCTGAATCAAAATACCAAGGCCCAACTAGACCTTAACCTTGAATTCTACCCTAAATCTAATCCTGGTTCACATGTTACCACAACCTTCTTGACTTGGGTCTAACCATAGTATGAATTTAGAGATGGCATCCCAAGAAGTATTTGCATTATGAGTTGTCTTTTTGACATGCAGCTGCTATAGAAACCAAGTAGGTGGGTTGACTTTGTAACAAAAAAAAAAAAAAAAAAATGCGCCAGTCTAAATAGGGTAAAAGTTCAGTTTATCATTCTCCTTCAGATGGAGAAAGGGATTAAAAAAATATAAAAATCAAACCTAGCCAAAGTTTACTATAAATTACAACATAACATGAGAGCACTAACCCGCAACAAAAAGCTCACTAGCCAGCTATAAACCACAGCTTTCCCAGCTAGTCCTCTTCACCTGATGGGTCTGATTATTTTTTATTTTTAAACTTTTCCCCTGAATCTCCAGTTCCAATTTCCTAGTCTCCTGGTACCTGTGCTGCCAGCCGGGTTTGGCTAATTTGGCTCTTCATAGAGTTCAGAGTTTAAAGCCAGAAAGGATCATTAGATCATATAATCTGACCTCACTCCGTTATCTCTATATTGCACCCAGAAACTTGGGTGAGACTAAAGCATTTCAGTCCTCAGGAGACTAGACTGTTGTGTGCCCTAGACAGAGAACAGGAGAGGCTGAGATGCCACTAATGCCCAAGGCCCTTGCAATGGCTGTAACTGATTATATGAGATATGACCACATGATCCTAGCAGGAGAGCCACTCTCCATGCTATAGAAGGCAAAATCACCTTCGGGTCCCCTGCTAATCTGACCTGGGGGTAAATTTCTTCCCAACCCCAAATATGGCAATCTGTTTAACCTCTAATTATTCATAGCCCGACTTTTAAGTGTATGCATTTACCTAGATGTCAGTTCCCCAGTATTTTCGAAGGACAGAAAAAGAGAGTGCTGTGGCAATTAAAACAAAAGGAAGAAAATGAAAGGAAAATGTACAAGATCTTACCTTTTTTCATATCACATTTGGTCACATTAATTCCACAGAAAACAAGAACTAAATCTCATGTAAAATAAATAAATAAAACAGTGTCTTCAAGAGACAGGCTATCCTGTAATAGCAGCTATAACTGTAAGCCTTGTACATATTTCATATTCTATAATACTGTGACAATTTTTTGAATAATTAAGTATATAAATTACTAGCTCAAATTCACAATGCTCATTGTGTCACCCTATGACAAGAATAAAATGAAAGCACAGTTTGAAACATCATGGTATTCTGTGTTCAATTTTCACATTATACACAATAACATTTATTTATAATTTTAATCCTATATATTGATTTCTGAGTTATACAAAGACAGACAAAATGATACAATAAGTGGCTGTGCAAAGATACATAACCAGACAGATTGCCAGTGCCATCTATAACTTAAAAAAAAACCACAAGGTTTTCTTCATGCCATGCAGAATGTTTTAGTTAAACAAAATGACTTGCCCACTATCACCTGAGTATAAAACCACATGAAACTTGTTTACTAAGGATAACACCATATGTCAACATGTGCTTGTTTTTTTTAAATGAAACATTTGGAAAAAGAATTATGGACCAGATGACCAGTTGGTGTTAATTGGTTTAGCAAAATAGAGTAAGTGAAGATATGCTGATTTATGCTATCTGAGAATGTGGCCTAAATGTAATAAAATTAGACTTGAATTAGATTTGTTATTCACAAACAAAATAATCTTCATTTAAGATTAAAAGTTGCTCTTATCAATAAACTAAAGCATAAAAAATAGGAAATACAAAGTTAAGGATTAGAAAGGATTAAAAAGTTGCAAAGTCAAGCACTCTTAACTGAAGAAATGCCAGAAGGAACTTTGATCATGCAACCAAAATGTAGCCTTTCACTATACGTAGCATTGATTACCTGTGAAAAAATTGGTATAAATGAATTACCCAGCATCTCATAGGAACTCTTTGGGAGGTACAGGATTAGAAGCCAAGTCTCCAAGGCAACTTTCAGGTGACTTAACTATGAGACTCTCCTTTCCCTTCCTGCATCCCCTGCCTCATTTGCTCTACTAGTCGTACAACTTCTGCAACAAAATGAGGAAGGGTTCCTATAGACAACAGGCCCATTCACTACACAACACTGATTCATCCCCATAACAGACTGGTCTTGTGCACTGGATGAGGTAAGCTTCCTGTGTACAAAAAAGAAAATAAAAAATTGGGAACATTAAAGACTGTATTGTAGTTCTTATGCACAAGGGGATTGATTTAAGGTTGCACAGGCAATGTTCACTCTGGCATTTCCACACTTTGAGCAAGCTTTACTTTGCAATCTTTTAATCTTTAACTTTGTATGTTATGGTTTATGTTACTGATGAGAGCAATGTTAACTAATGTTAAATTAAGTACTCTGTGAGTTTCCTTAGTGGTTTTTTTTAATAGAAAGAAAATTATTATATATGTGCTGTATAAATAAAACACTTGTACACTGAGGAAAACATATGTATCTTATTGCTACTGTTAGTGCCATATTCACCCATACATTGAACATAATGAAATTAAACTATTCAAGTTTTACTACAGTTTCTAAATGACATTTTTCTAACTGTGTAACAAAGAACCGAGCTGGGACTCAGCTATAAATTTCCTACCTTTTTTGAAAGGTAAATATTCCAAAAGCCACAGCCCACAATTTGTAAGATGCAGATAAACAACAGGGAGGACAAAATTACAGCTCCTTGTTCTTTTTTTCATGTAACCCTTTTTGAAAAAGAAACTGTGTAATTTACCCAGTAGAAACCCACTAGAGCAAAGCAGGAGCTTATCCAAACCCAGGCTGCTCTCATTCCCAGGAGGAGCTGCACTCTTCTTTGTAATGACATCATGGTGGTCTGAGGGAAATCAGTTATCACAGGCAGCCACAGTGAACCCTCCCCCCACCCCCACACCACCACCACCACCACACAATAATGCGAATAAACAGGAACGAGTGATGAGTGGTTGATTATCTCTGATGTCACAATGTTACTGCTCAGGTGGCAGCAAATGTGCACTGTCAGGGGAGGACACAACCCGCTCCCCCCAAAATAACAACAATCCCTCCCAATGTTCCAGTTGGACCAAAGTTACTAAAAATACCAACTCTACAAAATCCATATTGGAGACCGTTCCACACACAAGTTAATGAGCATCTGAAATTTGGTTTAAATTGCATGGCATGGTTATTAAATAAAAAGTAAGATGTAAATGTAAGACACTCAGGTATAGACCCTGTAAAACAGAAAGTTTTGACAACCTGAACTATAGTCTCACTATTGCAAGCCCATAATTATAGGTGAGGCTGGTAAGGTTGGCCCATACTTCCCACCATAAGACCCTGTTTTCAATTCTTTCCTATGCAGTGGGACAGTTTGCTCATGTGCCCTTAATAATGACTCTTTGAAAAAATGCCAATTGTCTATTGTTTTTTTCCTTAGACTTGCTTCTCATGGGATCTTACCTACCAGCTCTCTGAGTTTGCTACAAAGTCTATCTTCCTGAAATCCATTGTCTTTATTTTGCTGTTTTCCCTCCTACCATTCCTTAGAATCATGAACTCTACCATTTCATGATCAATTTCACCCAAGCTGCCTTCTGCTTCCAAATTCTCAACCAGTTCCTCTCTACTTGTCAAAATCAAATCTAGAACAGCCTCTCACCTGGAAGCTGTCTCCACCTTCTGAAATAAAAAAATTGTCTCCAATACATTCCAAGAACTTATTGGATAATCTGTGCCTTGCTGTGTTATTTTCCCAATAGATGTCTGGGTAGTTGGAGTCCCCCATCACCACCAAGTCCTGTGCTTAGGGTGATTTTGTTAGCTGTTTAAAAAAAGCCTCATCCACCTCTTCTTCCTGGTTAAGAGGTCTATAGTAGACCCCTACCATGGCATCACCCTTGTTTTTTACCCCTTTTATCCTTACCCAGAGACTTTCAACAAGTCTGTCCCCTATTTCCATCTCAATCTCAGTCTCAGTCCAAGTTTTTAATATATAAGGCAACACCTCCTCCCTTTTTTTCCTGCCGGTCCTTCTTGAGCAAGCTGTACCCTTCTATACCAATATTCCCGTCATGTATTATCCCACCAGGTCTCTGTGATGCCAACTGTGTCATAGTAGTGTTTATTTAGTAGCATGTTGAGTTCTTCCTGCTTATTCCCCATACTTCTTGCATTAGTATACAGACATTTAAGATACTGATTTGATCCCCCCACCCCCAGTTCTGTCTTGTCTCTCCTTTATCCCTGCTATAACAGCCCATGCTCCCCCCAAATTCCAAATCTTCTCCCAGGTCTCCATGTTCTTGACTTACCTAGGGGCTTTGGTCACCTGCCCCCTTCGAACTTAGTTTAAAGTCCTCCTCACTAGGTTAGCCAGTCTGTATCCAAATATGTTCTTCCCCTTCCTCGATAAGTGGACCCTATCTCTTCTTAGCAGTCCTTCTTCCTGGAACAGTATCCCATGGTCAAGGAAGCCAAAGCCCTTCTGGCAACACCATCTTCGCAGCCAGGCATTCACCTGCAGGATGCATCTGTCTTTGCCTAGGCCCCTACTCTTGACTGGAAGGATAGAAGAGACCACCACCTGCCCTCCCAACTCCTTCACCCTTATTCCCAAAGCCCTGTAGTCACTTCTGATCTGCTAAGGGTCATACCTCGCCGGATCATTAGTGCCCACATGGATGAGTAGCATGGGGTAGTAGTCAGAGAGCCAGATGATCCTCGACAATCCCCCCTAACATCTCGGATATTGGCCCCTGCAGGCAGCATACCTCCCGGGATGCCATGTCAGGGTGACAGATGGGTGCCTCTGACCCCCTCAGAAGAGAGTCACCAACCACCACTGCCCTACATTTCCTCCTGGGAGTGGTGGTTACGATCCTCCCAGCCCTGGAGGTACATGTCTTCTCCTCCTCCTCTGGGGATGATTCCTCATTGCTCATTGCCAGGGCAGCATATCGGTTTTCCAACACCGTGGTGAGTGGATTGGGAGTAGAGGTGGAGCACTGCCTGCTGCCAGAAGTAACCAGCTGCCAGTGTCCTCCCTGTGACAGAGCCATATCCTCCTCCCCCGGTGGTGTCACAGCAATCCTCTGTAGCTGGATAGATTCCTCAGCCTCGGATATCTCCATGTGAATACTCTCTAGGAATTCTTCATGGGCACTGATGCTCCTCAGCCTAGCCACCTCCTCCTGTAGCTCTCCCACCTGCTTCCTGAGAGATTCCACCAACAGGCACATTACGCACTGGATGGTCCCACCCGCCTGGCTTTCTGAGGATGGGAAATGCAGGCCACTGTCTCTGCAAAGCCACCCCAGGATCTGGGTAGAGACATCCATGGTTAGGCTGTCTGTCTGGATACAGGCGCAGGTGGAGGAGACAGGAGCAGCATTGGCACTGGTGATGTGGCCTTTCCTAACCATAGCGATTATATTACAACTCCCTCCTACAAACTCCCTCTCAAACTCCCCTGTTCACTAGCTCCTCTTGGTCACTTATCCTCTGGCTTTTAAGGCCTTCTCTCCTAGCTCAGCTCTACCCCCTCATTAATCACACAGTGGGAGGGTGATCACAAGGCTAATTGGTGCTGATCAAAGATGATCAAGGATGATCCAGGGAACAAAGTCTCAAACAGTCCCCAGACACATAATCCCAACTGCTCCAGTAACTGCAATAACTGAAAATAACTGAAATAACCTGAAAGAGAAAGAAACACATAAAACAGCCAAACAAACTCACTCATCCCAAAGTTAGGACTCGCACCTTGTTCGATCAGCAGGGGGATCACCTTCTCCCCTTCTCAAACTCCCCTGTTTGTGGTCCCCTATTCACTAGCTCCTAAATATTGTAATATTTGGTTTGTACTGGTTTAATTTAGAAAAGTACATTCAAACTATATATATCAAACATATATTCACCCCCTACATTAAAAGAGCAATAAGGTTGCAAAATCAAATAGCTCTAAAATTCAGAAATGCAGACAACAGCCTCCTTTACTATCCCATCCCTGATTCAACCCCTAGAGCAGATCCATTCTATGCACTGAAGAAAGTATTGGTCCTGTTTTACGAAGAGTATGTGATCATCTAATTGAAGATGGTATGATAATTTATACTTACAAGAAAATGTGGCTGAAAAAGTGCACAGGCAACCATAGTTTTCTAGCATTTTATATCTTTTGAGTGTGTTAACTTTTCAAATTTAATAATGTTCTTTTAACATAGCTTTTATGTATGAGATACTGAATGCAATATTCTAAATTGTATATAAATTGTAACAAGCACCAAAATATATTATAATTAAAGTGGGGCAATGTTTAATCATATCAAAATAATCCCTTTTTTCTTGGTCTTCTATCATAAATTAGTTTCATATTCAATGTGGGAGTCCCAGTTTGTGTCAATTCATTGAATATTCATTTCATCTTTACGTAAAAGTCACACACTGAAGGTGGTGTTACGATTTGGCATTAATAAATAATTTGCACAGCTATTAAAAATAAGTGAGCACAATTAGATATAAATAAAAGCCTGAACCTAGAAATTTTCCTTAGTCAACAAAGTTGACTATGGTTTTTGTAAAAAGGACTCTTTAAAATTATCTTCTATATGAGCCTTTCCTTTTCAAATCATGCCCTTCATTACATTCCTAAAAACTAGGGCTGTCCTGAGATTAAAAAGATTAATTGAGCACTTAATCAAACTGTTAAACTATAATAGAATATCATTTATTTAAATATTTTTGGATGTTTTCTATATTTTCAAATATATTGATTTAAATTACAACACAGAATACAAAGTGTACAGTGCTCACTTTATATTTATTTTTAATTACAAGTGATGACGGGTTCTGCTCGATAACAATCCAAAGCACTGCAGACCAACGCATGTTCATTTTCATTATCTGAATCAGAGACCACCAGCAGCAGGTTGATTTTCTTTTTTGGTGGTTCGGGTTCTGTAGTTTCTGCATCAGAGTGTTGCTCTTTTAAGACTTCTGAAAGCATGCTCCACACCTCTTCCCTCTCAGATTTTTGAAGGCCTTTCAGATTCTTAACGCTTGGGTCGAGTGATGTAGCTATCTTTAGAAATCTCACATTGCTACCTTCTTTGCATTTTGTCAAATCTGCAATGAAAGTGTTCTTAAAACGAACAACAGCGTGTGCTTGGTCATCATCCAAAACTGCCATAACATGAAATATATGGCAGAATGCAGGTAAAACACTGCAGGGGTCATACAATTGTCCCCCAACAAGTTCAGCCACAGATTTAATTAAGGCATTCATTTTAAATGAGCGTCAGCAGCATGGAAGCTTGTCCTCTGGAATGGTGGCTGAAGCATGAAGGGTCATACGAATGTTTAGCATATCTGGCATGTAAATACCTTGCAATGCTGGCTATAAAACTGCCATGCATTTTACTGTTCTCACTTTCCGCTGACACTGTAAATAAGAAGAGGGCAGCATTATCTCCTGTAAATGTAAACAAACTTGTTTGTCTTAGCGATTAGCTGAACCAGAAGTAGGACTGAGTGGACATGTAGGCTCTGAAGTTTTACATTGTTTTGTTTTTGAGTGCAGTTAAGTAACAAAAAAAAAATCTACATTTGTAAATTGCACTTTCAGGACAAAGAGATGGCACTACAGTACTTGTATGTGGTGAACTGAAAAATTTCTTCTGTTTATCATTTTTACAGATATTTTACAAATATTTGTAATCAGAATATACACTTTGATTTCAATGACAACACAGAATACAAGGTATATATGAAAATGTAGAAAAAGTTTTTTCTGAAAAACATCCAAAATATTTAATAAATTTCAATTGGTATTCTCTTGTTTAACAGTGCAATTAATATTGCAGTTAATCACAATTAATTTTTTTAATTGTGATTCATTTTTTTGAGTTAATCATTTGAGTTAACTGGGATTAATTGACAGCCCTACTAAAAACTTTCATTGTGTTGCACCTTAGTATTAGTAAAGTAACTGTGCTTCATTGTCTTCCCTACAATAGGAAGCCTCTGTTTACAAGAATTGGTTGTTTTTTTAGCTCCATCTAGAGGTAACTATTGGACTGCCACATTTTATGAAATTGCTTAACATAGAATTCAATGGACTCTTAGGATTTTGCCTTTTTGGATGCTTGGTTACATTTGATAATGACAAAAATGGCTGGTAATAATTACAATATCTTGAATTGTAAATAGACTGGAAGTGATTCAGTTGAACTTTTAATTTTATTGAACAAATTAGTGTAAGTATCAAAAAGCCAGTGGAAATTATATTTTTTCCATAAAATACTTCAAAATATGTTTTGCTCTAAGCCAAATATCAATAGATGTAACAAAAAATGGAGGGCAGATAGTCTTGTGGTCGAGTTTCTAATATTTCTAAAATTTGCACTGTTTTCTTTATCAAATTGTCTTTCATTCCAAACCATTAAAAAAGATAAAGCTTTGTTTGAGTGTTGATATTCAAATGAGCTTTTTCCTGTGCAGCTGGTTCCTGTTTCAATATTGTGTTATTACACAGCCCAAAAATAAACTTTATTATATTGGAGTTTAAATCCACAGAATTATTGACATGGATAGAGAGCTATATCATGTAATGATCTGCAATATGTAATAGACTTGAGCAATCATACTTTTGAAGCCCATCCAGTTAAAGCCAATAGGAAGTTTTCCTGAATAATAAATCCACTATTAGGGTCATAGAAGCCCCATGTCTGACAGGTCACAAATAATACAAGCTGGTGACTTCAGTTTAGACTCTAGACAAATTTGCTGAAATTAACTTCACCTGCATAAAGCCCAATAATAGGACTGTTCAAGTGAAAGGTGAGTGCATGGAGGCGTGGAAAGATTGGTAATGAAGCAGCGGGATGGGGAAGTGAGGCACTACCTATGTGTTAGAGCAGTAGCCAAAAAAGAAACTTACAGGTCTCTTACATTTGATCCATATAAAGATGTACCCCTCCCCAGTTCTGTCCACACTGCTGCCCTCTGCACTTGTATAACCTGGCCTGAAGCACAGCCTTTCTCTGATGTTCCGCTAACAGACACCGCAAACAGCCCCAATACAAAGTTCAAGTGCTCAGTTTCATCCCTTTGTTAACCCAATAACGCTTGGGGGTGAGGGGAAAGGAAAAAAAAGCAAAATATAGCCATAATACAAGGAAGACTTAGCAGAAATACTGCAAGTAAGATCAAGAAAGAACATGAACAGCAATTTATTTTGTGTTTGGATTCAATAAATAATGGAGCTGGTCAAATCCTGAAACATCATTTTTAAACATCTTTCAAATTACATTCTGCTTTCCATTTTGACCATGCACAAATTCAAATGATTGACTTTGTTATCACCATGTAAGGCTGCTCTTTCTTAATACTATATTTGCATGCAAACAAAGATTAATGCATTGACAAGAGTATTTGTGAATTGCTATTGGTCATTCTCCATTTGTTTAAAAAGTCTCATTCATTTAGGTCAGGGAACAGAAACAATACCATGGATGAAATCTTGACTTCACTGAATTCCATATCAAAGCTCCCATTAACTCCAGAGCTAGAATTTCACTCCAGGTGACTCATGTGACCACTTACACAGCCAGGGATAATGCCCAGGGAACAGCTGAATCCAAACAGTTCATGATCAACCCACAGACGAAAAAAAATTTGTCTAAACTGTCTATCAAACTATCTGGTGAACAGCTTTAACATGCACCCTTGTACATAACAAAATTGGATTGTGAACAGAAAGAAAAAGATTACATTTGCTATGAATATTAAATAGTTTGACACCTCTTATGAATACAACTAGTTTCTGACAATCCTGGAGATTATAAAAAGTCTACAAAAATTAAATACATAGGTAGCAACAGCATGCAGCAAAATAAGTGTTGTATTGCACTAGCTTAGTAATAATGTTTCCACTGGGAAAAAAATATATATATAGGTTTTAAACATCCATATTGTATATGTAAATGAAACTCATCTTCATTTCTGATTTCTCTACAAAATTTTCTAAACAATATGGAATCAGATCAAACTACCATTGAAGTTAATGGGAGTCTTTCCATTGACATCAGTGTGAATTGCATTGGGCCTCTATATGAGCATATTACATTTAAGCATGTGAGATGTGAGTAACCTCATTGTATCAAATGGGACTACTCAAATGAGTAAAGTTGAGCATGTTTTGGGGTTGTTCTTTTTTTTTTGAAAACTAGAAGCATTATTTTGTACCAGATTTAAAAAGCTGACCATCTTTATAGATTTCTAGCCTAGTAATAAATACAGTCTGCTACTAGAACTTGTTATAGAACAAACATGTTGGTAGATAATAGCATTTCTGAATTTATGAACTTCATGTGATCTTTGCAGAACAGCACCTTGGGAAGCTTTTAGACATCTAACTGGAACCAAGCAGACTTTAACCAGGTGAAACATTTTATTTTAGGGGGAAAAAAGTAAAAATATGGCACTATTTTATTTTAGAATTACTTTTCTAGCTTTGTTATTCTAATATCTCATGATACTTTGTCTATTAGTAACAGTACAATAAAAATGGATAAGTTATTTTCTATACTAGTTTTATAATAGTTTAACATTACATTAATTATTCAAAACTTACATCTGGAAGTATAACCCCTCACTTATAATGCAAAAACATCTGACTATGAATAGATATGTATGCAGTAGGGGAAGGGATTGCTAATGGAATAAGGAACGTTTCACCTTTAAATAACTGGATCACTGACACATATTAGTTTCAGGGTGGCACAAACTTCAGAAACTATGGATTTCAATTCAGAATTTGGTTTTATAATATTGAGTGTGATTGGTCACCAAAGTAAGATAGAGACAGACATTTTCCAGCTGTAGTTAGTGGCATAACCACTGTGAGGAAAATAATTTAAAATAGCAATTTTTATGTGTGTTTTTTGAAGCAAGCTTATTTTGTATCCTCCCCGGCAACTTTTAATAAATGCATTATCACATATCTTTGAGATTGTGTTCCAAGAGTATGAAAGCAGGAAAGAAAACCAAAAATATTTTGGAGCAGAAATAAAAATCAATAAAAAGATTGGTAGTGACATGGATTTTCTAAAGAGATTTGAAATAAGGCAAGACAGCAAATAAAAACTGATTATTGTTACCTGTCGTAAAGGCATGCATTCATTGATTAGCTGTAATAGAAATGTTTAGCATGAATCAGATTAAGTTTTAATTGACTGGATCAATGTGGAAAGGTCACAATCATGCAAAGAACAGCAGACAAAGCCTTGTGATGTTTGTATCTGAGCAGAAACAACTGTAGCCTAGGGTACTATTGTCAGGGACTTTTTAACCCAGACGGCAAGGTTCGTTGTCTGACTGCAGAGTGAGAGACAGGCAACACCAGCAAGGTCCAATACAAGCTCTTTATTGAAGAGTGCACACAACAATAGAGAGCGGCCCGTCTCCAGAGAGAACCAGCCACGATTACAATAATTAGTGAGATTATATAGACAGTTCCGTCGCGTCATAGTTAAAGCAACCCAATCCCCCCCTTTACTAGTTAAAAACTTCTAATATTCATGCATATCTATGTTCTTTGACAGTACAAACAGTTCATGATTCCTCAGCAGCTTCTTATCAGCTTTTTCGTCATGCACTAGAAACTAGGAGAAAGTAGGGAGTTAAGAACAGAAACAGGGAGTGGAGACTGCAAGTCTCCATATGTCCAAACAAACCGTTCCTAGTACATTTGGTACAAGAATATGGTCCCCCCCTTTATCTCATTCTTTGAAGCCCAAGCAAGCATGTCCTCATGTTTCACAGAGAGACAGGAATGGCCCAGCAACTACAGTTAGCCTAACTTTGGCTAAGCTGGCCAAACAACCTGTTCTATACTCCATTTTCCTTGGACCTAACAGTCCCCCCTTTGTCCCTGGAGTACTTTGAAGGGACTCCTGGGACAACTAACTACTGTGAGTGGTAAACTTGGGAGTTTGTTACTTTTGGACAGAACACACCTTGGCGCCTATCCAACTTTTATTATAACATACAAGGCCAGCAAGCTGCATATAATTACAACAGCGCTTCGGAGTACATTATGGAGCCAACCACCTATATTTGGAATCCAATTGAACAGGTTACTTTACTAGGATTCAATTCGCTTCTTTCCGTGGTTCTTTGCTACTTCTATAAGGTGGTTTGCTTTTTCCTAAGTGGCATTATAAACGTCTGGGACATACACACAGCATTCTTGTCCAATTAATGCACATGTTCCTCTCTGAGAGGCCAGTAAAATATCTAGAGCCAAGTGGTTCTGGAGAACCATCTGCTTTAGTTTTCTTTGTGCGGTTGCCAAGTCCACCAGGGCATCGGCGTTAGTCTAATTTCTCAGATGTCTTGGTGAATTACTCAATCTCACATGCATTTTCCCCATGGACCCGGCAGGATTCGGTATATGGGAGCCCACACCTCCCTAACCGGTCCATATGCTTGGAAGGAGCATTGAGAATGTCCGCACTTCCACCAGGAAGTCTCCAAGTATTTCTTTATGGCCACAGATCAGATGGTACTCCTGATGTGTCTGTAAGGGCAGTGGGCCAAGCCTGCACATGCTAGTTCCCACTGCAATGCCTTCCCAGCCTCAGTGATATTCAATACCATCTCTGTCAGCAACTTCTGGGTCATAGAACTAAGGACGGAGATAACATGTAACTCACCAATTCTAGCCTGTACCTGGGTTAGCTGTGCTCCACAAATAAGGCTTGTGGCCTTCTTTAGTTGCTCTAATTTCTTATTATGTTTTTGGTTTTTTAAAAATATTTTAAACTGCTGCTGTACTATTGGCCCTATCCCATAGGGATCCGGTCAAGTCTCTCTTCTTTCTAGAGGAAATAACTCAAGCCCTCTGTTGTGCTAATCTAATACAGCCCTTTTTGCATTTAAAATTTAATTAGGGAGGGCAATACATGCTGAAGGACTTATTTAAAACACAGGGCGCAGCCTGTAGAATAAACCCCAAAATTCAATCAAAACTACATTCCCAAGCATGGGTCCCACAAGTTTCTTCTTGCCACTGTATAATTTTTTGTTTTTTCACCAGGGTCAGTTCTTAATGTTTTTTTGTAGTCAGGAATTTCTGGACTTTGGTGGTTTCAATGGAGCGAGTGTTTTTTCTTCTCTTTTTTTGAAACAGTGTGGTTCAGCATCATACAGGGGAGAGGTTACTAGCACATTACCTTGTAATGGGTTTTGCTTCTTTTAGAAAAAAATCTAAAGGCACAGTAGGTCTGTCAGTGGACAAGGGAGAGGTTACTAGCACTTCACCTTGTCTTTTTTTTCTTTTCCCTGCTGTCCAGAAGGCACAGCAGAGTTAGAAGGAGGAATAGGCTGATCATCAGTCGGAGAGTCCTCCCGAGGTGGAGGGATCTTTTTGCAGTGAGAAACATGAGTCCAGGTAGGCAGTCCTTGGCACTTCACAGCGGTGTTGGTGGTTAACAGGACTTGGAAAGGGCCTTTCCAGCATGGAGTCAAAGCAGTCTTTCGTTGATGGACTTTACGTAGACTCAGTCTCCTGGTTTTAATGAATGGCAGGGCTGCTACGGTCTTTAGGTAGCACTTCTTTACCTGTGAGAAAAACCTAACACATTTCATTAATGCCTGGCAGTGTTTTACAGATTTTACAGCTGCTTGGGCACATTCAGGCCCCCCTTTTCTTGGCTGTCAGCCAAGTCTTAGCTGTGGGCAGTGCCCTTGGATGGGCCAGCATCTTATCTTTAGACTGAGCTTGCTAGCTATTTTTTTTTCTAGTTAACTCGTTCTGTTCTTTTTCTTTCTTCCCTTCTTGGCTTCTTTTAACCTACAAAGGAAACTTCCACTCTTCACTCATACACCTTTTCTCAACAATGAACACATACACATTGCCATTATACAGTACATTAGTCTTATTATTCAATGTATGCCATATACACCCTTCTAGTAAAATAACTTCTATACAGAGCTTTGGAGCAACAAACCAGGACAAGCACACCCACCTTTGAGGAGTCCACTCGGTACAACCCCTTGTGTCCAATAGCTTTCCTCCCTCCCCAGCCCTCTGGCTAGAAATCTGAGATAGCCAGAAGGATCCCATGTGCAATATGGGGAGTGGGTTAACCTTCCATGTCCTTGCTTCCAAAGACTGTTGATATGCAAATTTTAACAAAATTTTTTTTAATTAAAAGATTTGACCAATGAAGCTTTTTTTTTTTTTTTTTTTACTTAAGCAAATGTATTAGACTTTAGTATATCACATTTTTCCTGATTTATTTAAACACTTTTTGTATTCCAAGTTGAATAAAAACAAGTATCTGCTTTTTTGATTTAACCCTTCTATTTAATTTTGAACTAGACTGTTTTATGAAAATATTAAACCCAACAATTCTGGCCACAAGACAAACACCACAAGACAGGACAAAGAACACAAAAATAATTCTTATTGTACCAGTAAATGCATGGTACGTTGAATGCTGTTCAGCTGGTATCCGTTTTCTCTGATGATTTGAAAGACATTATTTACTTAAAATATTTCCTTTATATACACATATTCTTGTTGATTTTAGGCAAAACTGAGGAATTACTCCATATTTCCTTGTATTTGTTTCATAGGCAGCCCAGGTTTCAGTGGCTTCTACCTTATTAGTTAGGAAATTGCATTAATACAGATGCTTTCTGGCTTGCTTCCAGATCCAAAGCTATCCACAGCTTAAAGATTCTTACTTTAAAAAAGGACACAATTAACTTTCCTAGACTTTTGATTGCCTTTTACTTTTAACTCCTGCTTTTAAATGCACAGTGATCTGAAAAAGACAACACAACCTATATTGGTAGGCTTGCATTTCTTTTACCTCTACTACAATATACACTGCACATGTTCTGGGGAAAATGCACATCCTCTTTACAATTCAATTTCTACAACACTAGCCACATCAATTTCTACACAAGGTGTAACTGTTTCTTTTATGCTTACAAAATCTCCATGCACCCACAGCAAAGTGTCAGCTCGACCACACAGAGCCAGGGGCACTGTCCTTCTCTCTCTTTACCAGATCTTTTATCTGCTATTTTGTTACTCAAAAACAAAATTTAAATCTTATATTCTTCTAGCTTTGACTACCCTGCTGCAGCCACAACTTTTGGTCTTTATTTAAAACATTTTAACTCTTGTAGCATTAAGTCACTTTAAGGATTAAATGCTAAATACCTTAAACAACACTAGTTTCCTGTGCCTGGCAAAAGTATTTTCGGTTTTGCAACTTTAAACAATACCAATTTATTTTAAACTTATAAAATACAGATTGTACACAGCAGAAGTGTTCTTCAGCAAATTAGACTAACGTATTCATAGTCGAATAATTCCACTTAAATAACTTCTTGCCTGGATTACTTACAGAAATTCTTACCAAGTTTCACTGCTTAATTCTCTCTAGCAACTATAGAGTTAACTTCTCACTCTTGGGAGGGCTGTTCTTTTACACCCTGGGGTCTCCTGCGATGTCTCTTTCAGTGATTCCAGTCCAGGCCAGCTGCCTGGGGCTTCTTCAGTGTCCCCAAACCACACCAGCTCCAGGGTCTTAAAGGCAGATTGTTGGATCTCACTGGATAGTTAAGCTTTGCAAATGTAATCTCAGCACTGTAACTTGTACTGCCTTTGGTTTGCCTCTGTCTATATTTTTTCACAGCCAGCTGGGGCCGAAAGCAGTTTTTCTTTTGGTTTATAGTTATACCATACAAATAAATAATCCATTTGTCCCGGTCTAAGATCAACCAGGATATTCCTGAGGGAATCCATCCTGTCAACAGAAAAGGTTCTGCACCTTGGCCAGTCTTTAGTCGGGGACAAATGGGTAGTAAAGGAAGGCCATTGAATTTGACATAAGTTTCTCATTTAGATTTAGTCAAACCGGTTGTTCCAGAGATTTCCTTCCAATTTCTAAGTACCAGAGACAACGGGGCGTCCCCCGGGCACTTGCTGCCAAACTGTCCCATTTAGCCTGTAGGGACTCTAACCCTACTCCGGGGACTCTAACCCCTCACTGGGGACTCTAACCCCTTTCCCGGGGACTCTAACCCCTTTCTCGGGGACTTTAACCCCTTTCTCGGGGACTTTAACCCCTTTCTGGCGATCGCTTACCTTATTCAGGGACTCGAACCCCAAAGACCTGACCTCCCCAGGGACTCGAACCCCGAAGACCTGGATCCTACTCAACGGGTAGGTGGACATTGCTGGGTTTCTACGGGCTTCAGCTGGTTCACAGAACTCGCCTTATCGCCGATGCAGGGATCAGGTTACCGGGCAAGGCTCCTCGAAGCCAGAGGATGCGCGCTGCGTTGCTTCGGAGTCTGATCCCGCACCGGAGAGTCAGACGAGTCCCGGCGGAGTCGCCAAATTTGTCAGGGACTTTTTAACCCAGACGGCAAGGTTCGTTGTCTGACCGCAGAGTGAGAGACAGGCAACACCAGCAAGGTCCAATACAAGCTCTTTATTGAAGAGTGCACACAACAATAGAGAGCGGCCCGTCTCCAGAGAGAACCAGCCACGATTACAATAATTAGTGAGATTATATAGACAGTTCCGTCGCGTCATAGTTAAAGCAACCCAATCCCCCCCTTTACTAGTTAAAAACTTCTAATATTCATGCATATCTATGTTCTTTGACAGTACAAACAGTTCATGATTCCTCAGCAGCTTCTTATCAGCTTTTTCGTCATGCACTAGAAACTAGGAGAAAGTAGGGAGCTAAGAACAGAAACAGGGAGTGGAGACTGCAAGTCTCCATATGTCCAAACAAACCGTTCCTAGTACATTTGGTACAAGAATATGGTCCCCCCCTTTATCTCATTCTTTGAAGCCCAAGCAAGCATGTCCTCATGTTTCACAGAGAGACAGGAATGGCCCAGCAACTACAGTTAGCCTAACTTTGGCTAAGCTGGCCAAACAACCTGTTCTATACTCCATTTTCCTTGGACCTAACACTATGATCTTGTTAACATGTGACAGAAATACTCTTGTTCCTTCCTATCTAGAGGAAGATCTAGAGTGGGAGTTGGGACCTAAGTTGGTTTCTTGTACGAGGGATGTGAGTCCTAGTAATGGTATACTTTAAAAAATCACCATGGTCAAAAACACATCACTAAGGCCTTGTCTACATTTCCACTGTACAGCGCTGCAACTTTCTCGATCAGGGGTGTGAAAAAACACACCCCGAGTGCTGCAAGTTTCAGCACTGTAAAGTGGCAGTGTAGACCGTGCACCAGCGCTGTTAGCTGTGTGAGGGTGACCAGATGTCCCAGATTTTATAGAGACAGTCCCAATTTTTGGGTCTTTTTCTTATATAGGTTCCTATTACCCTCCACCCCCTGTCCTGACTTTTCACATTTGCTGTCTGGTCATCCTAAGCTGCGCTCCCCAGTGCTTGTAGCTACTCCCCTCGTGGGGGTGGATTTTTTACAGCGCTGGGAGAGCTTTCTCCCAGTGCTGGTTCCATGACCACGCAGCCACATTAAAGCGCTGCTAGTGAAGACATACCGTAAGAGACAGCCTCCCAACCCGGGTAACCAGACTTATGGTAGCTCTACTCAAACTAACACACTAAATATAGTAGTGTGGATACTGCAGCATAGAGGGCAGCACAGACTATCTGCCCAAATCCAAGATCACCTGACCGCTTGAACCAACACCTGTGCTGGAATGTCTACATGGCTAGCTCAAATTAGCACAAGTCTGTCTGTCTGGGCTGGGAGGCATGCTCACAATTCTAGTATAGACATATCCTACCAGAATGTGCTTCCATCCAGGTGGATTGGGATATTATTCCCAGTTGGAACAGGTCAATTTATACATAGAGGCTACAATTTTCAGATTAACATCCAAAACTTCAAATTGCAACCTCCCAAATTATGTGTTAAGCCTTAATTGCTCTCATATTTGTTGTTTTCACATGTTTCATGCTCAGTATGTCATATCAGTGAGTGTTAAAAGATGCCTCAAGCAACTTAGCTGTGCTCAGTTTTTGCCCAGGATCCTCAATTCCCGATCACCAGCTGTTAGAACATTGGGTGAGGTTAATATACAGTGGCTGGTCATACTACCTGCATCCTGTACACCATCATTGGGTGGGAGCGGGGAGGTATCATCAAATCAGCAGTTGTAGTTCCCATAATCTCTTGCATGCTAGACCACCAGCTGGTAGCTTAATTTTGGGATAGAAAGAAGGGACCAACAAGTCAGCTATACTGCAAATACTGAAAACCTTGTCCTTATTATGAAAATAAAATACTTGCCACTAGTCTCCAAATGGCTCCCGTTGAATCATCTATAACTCTTCCTTCTCCCCAAACTTTTCAAATTTTAAAATATTTGATAAACCATAAAAATTTGATTTCCCTCCACTTTAAACCCCTCCCATACATACAAGTATTTGCATCACATTACCTAATGATTTAGTCCATTTTAAACCTTGAAAGATAACAATTGTTAAAAGATGTAGTATAAAGTTTCGTACATATAGGTCTGATTATTAAATGCATGTTGATTGTGCTGAAAAATAAAGAAACAGGCTTTGTCCTACAAGTGGTGGCATGGTAGGGCTTCTCCCACAGCACCCAAAAAATGGGAATAATAGAATAATTATTTATAATATCTCTTACATCTAGTGGTAAATGCACTTTAACTATGTTCATCTGCTTGGTTATTTCATATACAAAGGAAAGCACAACCTTTTGTTTTATAAAACTACCAAGGGTGTTCTCAATGCTGTAGCGCAATATAAAAGTCACTCTACTGCAAACAAAGGCAAAGTGTGGAAATTCCATTTAGAGACCAGAATAAATTTCAGGTTGGGAGAAAGAGGTAGAGTAGAAGGGAGTGCAAGGGTCATAAGAAGAGTTTAGAACAGGGAGGGCTTGGTGAGTATCAGACAGGGATCTGCTGTAGTGTACTAATCATTCTCTTCCATAACTCAGACCATGACTAGGGAGACGTGCTGAAGTGATGCCAGGCAGCATAGGTGCATTTAATTTGTGGTGTGTGTGTGTGTGTGTGTATGTATGTGATAGAGTATGCTACGGGTTCTGCTTGTGTCCAGTGACCTCAATAAATAATCCTCTTTATATTAATGACAATAACATTACTTCTTTAGCTTCAGAGATACTACATCTGGAAGCAAGCCATGGGGTTAGGAAGCTTTAGAAAGAGCCTGGTGAATGTTTGAAGGGATATTTGAAGAGGTATAGAGAGACATTGTGAAGACCAAGAGACTGTCAAGTCAAAGGGGGTTGATGGGCAAAGAAGACTAGAGGAACAATTAGGCCTTGTCAACACTCCGGTGGTAAAATCGACCTAATTTATACTACTTATACTTTACATGAATAACGTAACTTAAATCGACATAGCTTAGGTGACTTAATGCAGTCTCTACACTGTTCTGTGTCGATGGGAGAGCACTCTGCCATTGACTTAGCGGGTCTTCACAAGACCTGCTAAATCGACACCGCTGCATCGATCACAGTAGTGCTGGTTTACCGGTAAATGTAGACATGGACTTAGAAAGCTATGGAAGTAGGAAGAGTAGACCAAGGTCCATCAGAGATACATATTGATTAGAGTACCAACTTTGCAACAGAACCTAAAGAATTTTGTTCCACTATGTAACCAGAAGATAATGTATGTGAACACCTCTAATCAGATACTGTTCCTTAACTTTTTAAAATGTGTCCAAATTTCACAGTTTACATATAAAATAAAAAAAAAATCCAATGTGTGCTGCTGGGCAGGTTAATAATTACTCAAGATTTTTTATGATTGTTATGGCTGCATAACATGCATTTAACTACAATGTCATGAATATTTCATCTGAGAAATTGGAATGATTAATATGCTTTTAAACACTGCAACAAGGTGAAATAGACATTCATTGATAAATGCATAGTCCCTGAATCAAGTAGGTAAATTATTGATAGACTCATTCAGTTTATTGGAATATTGAATTATATGCAGATAGTTATATCTCTTTACTTTTTTTTGTTTTTATTTACTCTATTTTTGTCTTCACAAATCTGTATGAAGTATCAATCTTATAGTTTTGTTTTTCAAAATAGTTCAAAATCATACATATTTACAAAATTCTTCATGAAAAGAAACAAAAAATGTGTACAATAGGTGTTGGGAAGAAGTATAACGTTCAGAAAGAAAGGCAAAAATATTTGTTGGTAAACTGAAATTGTTCAGTCCCCAGCAATGTGCTTTAGGCTGGATTTTGATCTCAGCTCCACAAGATAGATAATTACTTATATTCTGATCCCCATGACCCTGATCCTGAAAAAGGGTCCATGCAATGGGATCCATTAATAGGGTTCCATATGGTCTTAAGTCAGTGGAGTTCCACATGGGCACAGGGTCAGTCTACATTGATGTCATAGCAAGTTTGAAGCCATAGAACCTAATCCTACAATTGCATAGATGGATGACTGAGCACATGTCCATTGTGGCCTCATGTGGGCACAAGCAGCCCACTTGGTTGATGTGAAATAAAAGGTCAGGAGAGCTTTAGACAGGTAAAGGAGTGGCGTTTTCTGAACTGGGGAGTCAGAATAAAGCACAAGGTAGGAAAAAACATGTATGTAACTAAATAGCCCTATCTAAGATTAGGCTAAAAACACTGAACATAGTAAAAACAAAACTGCAAATGGGGTGTTTTGCCCATAGCCAGATTGACACACATTTGCTTACCCAGTTACCTGGACCTCACACCACTGGTTCTTTTGAAATTTTCTTAATAGTCTTTAATGAGGATCCATTTCCAGCTCTTTTGTATTAATAGAAATAGTATATAAATAGCAATTAATGTACTTACTATGACTGGATTACTTGAAATTCACATTGTCTCCGCTCTTCGCTATCAAGAAAGTGTAGAGATACTTTTAATACACCCATTACTTTAGAACAGAGAATCTTTCTTAATTCATGTAATTAATATCTAATTAATATCTGCTCATCCCTGCTACTAAGCAAATATTTCTTTCAGTTTAGCTTGTGGGGCCTTTCTAATAGACATCTGTAGAAACTACTGCCATTTGATACTGCTATGATTAATCAGATGTTTTTACATCAAAGTTTAAAATTATTCTCATTATCTGTGTGTTTCAGGGAGGGTCAACAATCACCAGAACAGTGGCAGAAAATGTACGGCCGATGCTCTGGTAATGAAGTGTATCACATTAATCTGGAGGACAGTACGTTTTTTGCTGAATATGAGGGAAAGAGCTTTACATATGCTTCTTTCCATGCACATAAAAAGTATGTTTATTATTAGAGGATTATAAATTAAGATGAATCTTCATGTATGTTGAGTCCATAGAGTAAATATTGTACTGCATTGTTCTGTGTTGTCACTGGCACCTTATGTATTGCTTTTGCTTCTGGTTTTTAATAGCTGCTGACCCTTGTAAACTTTATTGGACTTGTGTATTCTCTTGCCAGTTTTGAGTGTCAAAAGAAAACCCTTTTTGGTCTATATGTACCAGCCTAACCTTAAGGCAAAAGGAGATTAGTTCTCTCTAGGCAGATTTCAAGAATGGATATCACATTCAGGAGATCAACATCTTGATATGGAGTCATCAAAATTAAACATTCAATACATCCTTTGCCTAGCTGATACAACTTAAAGGCTTTTTTCCTGGATAGAATCTAAAGAATGCTTAAAATATCTTCTCTGTAGGAATTGGATCTTTCACATCTGTCAAAGGCTAAGTTCATATTTGATAAGTTTCAGAGTAACAGCCGTGTTAGTCTGTATCCGCAAAAAGAAGAACAGGAGTACTTGTGGCACCTTAGAGACTAACAAATTTATTAGAGCATAAGCTTTCGTGGACGAAGTGGGCTGTAGTCCACGAAAGCTTATGCTCTAATAAATTTGTTAGTCTCTAAGGTGCCACAAGTACTCCTGTTCTTCTTTTTTCATATTTGATGAATCATGTGCAAAATTCACATGGCTACGATGTAGCTGTGGCAGTGCACAGAATGGCCTTCCATCTTGAATGGACCCTTGCAAATCTTCTTCCTTTGTCAAGAGGCAGTATGGGAGGATTTAAATTTCTTAAATCCCTCAAAATTCCATCTTTCAACCTCATTTGTGGTCAGCATGGTGCTCTACTCCTTTCAACCGCAGCTCGATAAGTCTTCTATAAAAGCGTACATTTCTCTTCATGACCCCATCATTGCAGTCATCTTGTTCTCAACTGGTGCAAGGTTGCAACTTGCCAGGATCTTAAGTATCTCCTCATTTGTGACAAAATCCAAGCAATGGATGTTAAGAAAATGCCATAACTTTTCACACTGAAAAGTGTTTAGTATCCTCCCCTCAGTTGTTTTTAAATGCCATGTTTCTGCTTCATGTAACAGGGTTGTCATCACTACCACATTGAACATTCATATTTTAGTTGTCACGCAGACATCCCACCAATCAGAGTCCTTTGAAAATGCTGAAATGTCACTGACACAAGACCAAGCTGATGTGGAACTTCTTCCGTTATTGAATCTCCTGCTGTAAACCAATTACCCAGATAGAACTATTCACTCATTCAGTACCATTGCCATCTACATGCAGCATTGGAAGGTTAGTAGTTTGTTTTATAGGAGGCATGCATTGCTTTTGTTTTTTCACCCAAGTCTTAAGTCTCATAAATTCTACAGATTATGACTCTTCCAGCATTAGCTGGTCAGTCATATCTCTCCCAATAAAGCAATATCATCGTCATACTTGAGAGCCTCTAAAGATGAATTTTTAAATTTCACACCTCCTATGTTGACCTCAGTCTGTTTTGTCATCAGATAGTCTATTGGAACATTATTTAATGTACGTGAGAACGCATTCCTGGCAAATCAATGATTCTGTTGAAAACCTGTCTAATACAACCATTGACCCTTACACAGCTAGATGTAGCACAGTACAGTTACTCTGCTAAGCACCCCATGCTGATATAGCAGTGTTCACAGTGCTGCAATAACGTTCCACAGATAATATATATATAGCGTAGATCAGGGGTGGCCAACCTGTGGCTCCAGAGCCACATGCGGCTCTTCAGAAGTTAATATGCGGCTCCTTGTATAGGCATCGACTCCGGGGCTGGAGCTACAGGCACCAACTTTCCAATGTGCCGGGGGGTGCTTAACCCCTGGCTCTGCCACAGGCCCTGCCCCCACTGCACCCATTCCCTCCCTCTCTCCTGAGCCTGCCATGCCCTTGCTCTTACTCCCTCCCTCCCAGAGCCTCCAGCACGCCACAAAACAGCTGATCAGGAGGTGTGGGGAGGAAGGGGGAGGTGCTGATTGGCAGGGCTGCCGGTGGGTGGGAGGTGCTGGGGGGCGGGGGCTGCTAACATATTATTGTGGCTCTTTGGCAACGTACATTGGTAAATTCTGGCCTCTTCTTAAGCTCAGGTTGGCTACCCCTGGCATAGATTGTAGATTGACCTGTATGGAAGTCAGAACGGTTGTTTCTCATTTTTGGTTTGAGACAATATTTCAGTTGGTTCAGTAGTATGATCATAAACACAGGGCCGGTGCAAGGAAGTTTTGCATGGCAGCTCCCCCCCTCTGCCCTGAGGCGCCCTCCCCACAGCAGCTCCCCCCCCGGGAGCCGTGCGGCAGGCCCCCACCCCAGCTCACCTCTGCTCCGCCTCCTCCCCGAGCACGCCGCCCCCGCTCCAATTCTTCTCCCCTCCCAGGCTTTTGGCGCCAGACAGCTGATTGGCGCTGCAAGCCTGGGAGGCGGGAGAAGTGAAGTGGAGTGGCTACTGCGTGCTCGGGGAGGGGGCATAGAAAAGCTGTAAAAAAAAATTGGGGGCACCGCTTTTTGGCACCCCCAAATCTTGTCGCCCTAGGCAACCACCTAGTTTGCCTTAATGGTAGCACCGGTCCTGCATAAACACCTTCCTTGGGATTAAGTATCAGAGGGGTAGCCGCGTTTGTTGCTTTTTACAGATCCAGACTCAGATGCTCTAACGAAGTGGCTATTCGCCCACGAAAGCTTATGCTCCAATATGTCTCTTAGTCTATAAGATGCCACAGGACTCTTTGTTCCTTGGGATTGACAGCAGTGTTATTACCCTATAATTTGGTCAAGATGATCACTTCTTTTTTAAAAGACATAATGTAGCCCCTTTTGCTTTCTTCTAAAATGTGTCTGATTTCCCAAACTTTTAAGACAACTCTTTGAAGCCAGTGAACTAAATATAGGCTTCACTCATAAGATGTCCTGATGAAATAGTCAACATAAGGTGTTTTATCATTTCATAACTGTTTCACCGGCCTTTTTTCTGATGGATTTGTTTTTGGATTAAGTTGTAGTTTACATGCTGGTGCTGATCTGTTCATTAAGTCACAAAAATGTGCATTCCAATGCTTAAGTTGTGAATCAATATGCTGGCAGTATTTCCCAATTTTGTCCTTAACTGGTGGAAGAGGCAAATATGGACATCCAATTAGGACTTTCAGAGTCTCAGATACACATTTCTGGTCATGTCTTCCAGAGGCTTCAGCAATACATTGCACTGTACTATTCCAGCATTGATTGTGAGCATTCTGACGGGCCCTCTTGCTCGTTCAAGACTTTTCTCTTTTGCCCATTTCCTCCTTTTACTGACTCAACTCTGACCTTGCAGTGCAGCCATTCTGCACCATATCACTTTTTCCTCTTCCATAATTTGATGGTATCATCTGTAATCTAATGTTTGTCATTCTCCTTGGTCCGAGTTGTTCTCCAGCAGTCTGTGAGATAGAATCCCAAAATGAAGTCCACTCTTTCTCTATGGCAGACAACTAGTCATCCACTATAGAATATTTGTTGGAAATGGATACCGCATAACTCTTATGATCTTAGTGATCACTTTATTATGAAGCTGAACATTTTTGATATAGTACAGTAGTTCTCAAACTTCTGTATTGGTGACCCCTTTCACACAGCAAGCCTCTAAGTGGGGAACCTCCAACCCTTATAAATTAAAACATTTTAAAAATATTTAACACTACAGACACTCCCCAACTTACACAAGCGTTCCATTCCGGAATGCCTTGCATAAGTCAAATTTTGCATAAGTTGGGAACGTATACCTGACAATTACACACACACACACACACACACACACACGAAAAAAAGCTTACAGAACTTATGGAACTTTTTCTGTAAGTGCAGATTTCTGTAAATTGGATTTGCATGATCTGGGGAGCATCTGTATTATAAATGCTGGAGGTGAAGTGAGGTTTGGGGTCGAGGCTGACAGCTCAAAATCTCCCACATAATAACCTTGATTGGACACAACCCCCAGTTAGAGAACCCCTGATATAGTAGATACCCATCTCTCAAACTTTATTAATATATCATCATTGTTGCTATTAGGGTTTGATGATCAGATTCTGGAGCAAGAGCAGCACTCGTAAATTCTTATACATCCTGAATGAGTTTAGTCAAGGATCTCATTCTGGTTTGAAATCCCAAGATTGCATTGTTTCCCCATGGTTACCAAAATGTATACTTATGGCAATTCTTGTGCTGAAACCAGGTAGCCATTGAAAATAGTCCATGCGTGGAAGCAAATTTAAGTAGACACACACCATCATCCGATCTCTCTTCTGATAAACTGTATAGTCCCAGTACCAGTTCAGATTCAGTTCTATCATGGCCAATTCTCATGTTCATATCTCCTGCTATGACAATATGCAGGAGGAGTGATGTACTACATACAATGTCATTCAATGTTGCATAAAAAGCCTCTTTTTCAGCATCAGGCCTTGCATCAGTTGGAGCACATGCACTAATAATTACTGCACATTCTACCTTAAACTGAAAATGGTTGCTATCAAGTATGGAGAGCAAGCCTGCCAAGGCAGTATGGCAGATTGTACTTTCAGGGACAAAATCAGAGGAACATCAATGTGCTTGTCAGATGCATCACAGCTGTGCAACAATCAAAAGATCTATGAGTCAGAGTTATGCTCCCATCGTTCAAATTCCATTATGTCTCCTGCATACAGATATCAACATTCAACCTTTCCATTTCTTTATCCAAGAATCATTTCCCTCCCTCCCCAACATATTTTAATCGTCAAACTTTCCACAGTCCCATCCTCAAAAACTAGGGTCTGATTCATCTGATTACCTCATTTATTGACAATCTAGACTATATTTTCAGATCACCTTAACCTCAAATGTGTCCTGAGATATTTTGAACACATTCATTTGTACAAGCTTATGCTGAGTATGCATGCACAAATGTCAGTTTCATGTATATTACCTTCATTCTGGTAAAAAAGGTTGTTTCTAATAAAATGAATCAATTGATAAAGTGTGTATAAATAGATTATTAGGGTTTTAAAATATTGTAACATGAATGTACACATTTAATGTATCCTGCAATCATATTTATATATAAGAGTTCATTTTTAACATTATAAAATTAGAACAGTGGCTGTCTTTTTAATTCCTTATTTTCTACTACTGATCAAAAACCCTAAGACTAAATTAGGGGAGGGTGGGGAATCTGAAAACAATTCCATTGACAGTTGAATAATGGAACAGCTTAGTATGATGAATTAACAGAGTACCATACATCTATTGTATTCTCAGAAGGGACTATATGTCTGATATCAGAAATTAACTGGCCCAACATTGGAAGAATACTGCTATAGAATAAAAAGTTTTTGAAGTGGTTTGGGATTCATAACTCCCAAGGAACTGTGCTTGATCACAGATGGCCTGTTTTGGGAATAATTTGTTAAATACTGTATTTTCAAATATTTGTTTTCCAAGAATGTGCACGTTTTGACTCTGCAGCATGTAAGTAACACTAAATTAAGGATCCATTATTGTAGTCTGTAATTTCTGTTTTATTGAGTTACATTCAATAAACCTTGTATTTTCCTTCTTTAATTAAGGTTTGGAGTCTGTTTGATTGGTGTTAGGAGGGAAGATAACAAAAACATTTTGCTGAATCCAGGCCCTCGATATATTATGAGCTCTACAGATGTATGTTTTTATATCAACATTACCAAAGAAGAAAATTCAGCTTTTAAAAAGCAAGAACAGCATAGAAAAAATAATGAATCCAAATCATACTACCATGGACCTTCTAGGTTGCCTTTGCACAGTGTAATTGCCAGTATGGGTAAGTACAGGTAAATCTCATAAAATATTCTGAAACTATAGAAAAGAAAGCTCAAAAATGTACTACACTAAAACTGCAAAGCTATTTTAAAAGAAAATGCCCTATGCAATGGAAAACATTTTCCTTCATTAGGTTTAAATGTACATATTCAATTAAAAAAAAGAGGGTTCCAACAAGATCAAAATAAATGGCATACTCTTGCTATATACAGAAATACAACATCACATATAAACTCTATGCAAATGAGAATACTGTCTAACAAGTCACTTGCCAAGGAAACTCATAAGGTTATTTAAAAACCCCACAAAGTTCAGACCAGATCCCAAGTGGTGCAAAGCAGCTGTAATATCAATTTAACAAGCCAGTGAAGAGGTCCCCGAGCATGGAAGAACATCCAGGTTATCAAGCAACCACACCAGCTCCCATGTCACTCAGCAAGCTGAAAGGGCATGTCCAAGCAGAAAAAGGGATGTGCCTGGCGGTGACCCTTTAGGGCCACAGACATGGTCAAAAGCTAGTGCCTAAGATAGGGCTATTATCCTAGCGAGTGCCAGGATTAGGATGGGAGCATAGAAGTGTCATAAGACCACCTGTATCATTGTTTCCCTTCTCCTCCACTGAGTGTAGGTTGGCAGAGTCCAGAACTCAGGCCTGTAGCAAATACTGAAAGTGTTTAGTCACAAAAGGCTGCAGTCTCTTGCTGTCTAAAAGTATAATTCATAATTCAAGACACAAGTTTAATTGATACATTTGATGGTAATTTAGCTAAAATGTACCAACAGTCTAAAATATCTCATGCAATGAATTCCCATATGCAAAAGATGAATTCCCATAGTTTGTACATTCATATGAATATCACAAGCTAATTCATTACAAATTGGCCTAATATTAAACGCTAATCACTCGGATCAGAATTATTCCCATTTCTTGTACAAGGAAGCAGTATCTCTTAGTGGCATAAATTAGGAGGTAAAATCCCAATGTCCAGGTCACCAGACATTTTTTTAGTCCATCAAACAACTCATCAGACTCTATTTTGTTTCCAGAAACATGATGTAATAGAACCAGGAAGAACAAAGGCATTAAGAGTCAAGGTGTCAAATTCTGATCTCATTTATACAATTGGAAATCTTAAGTTTCTCTGGTTATAATATACAGATTTATTAAGTCAAATTCCTTATTATGGATATATAACAGCATTCATAAATTCAATATAATCTGCAATTTATTTGTGCATATTTTCACAGCCTGATTGCATGGAATATGTTTTTAAATGCCATAGACTGATATGAATTTGGAAAAAATAATGTATTACCATATTAATGAGAAACTGCCTTGTATATTGTTCAGTACTGTAAGGCTATACTGGATGTAGCTTAAACATTATATTTTAATGTAGTTTTTATACATAGCCAAAACAGATATTATTTGAATATTTGGCTGTGTTTTAGATCATCCATAATAAGCATAATTTACCCCTTTTTAAATGCTTAATTGACTTGTACATTGAGAGCTGCTTCTGATGCTGTTTCAGGGACCGTGGCTATAGATTTACAAGATACAGGATGTAGATCTTCCAGTGGACCTACCCTAACCCTTCCTTCAGAGGGAAGTAAAAATGGCAGGAGATCTAGCATAGCACCTGTTTTGGAGGTGGCAGACTCCTCATCACTTCAAGCGTGTGATCTTCTAAGTGACCAGTCAGAGGACGAAACTACTCCATCAGATGATGACATTTCTACAGGTTTAGAGTATGTACAGTTAATATAAACAAGACATTACTATTCATAAATGCTAATACTGGGTAAATGTAGAGAGTGGTTCTGCTCCCATTGAAGCCAATGGGGACAGGATTGCAGCTCTTTTTCTGATTAGCGATGTTCCATTTAATAGGAAACAAAAGTGCACCCAACTTCTGTGTGGTCATATCACATCATCTGTAGTGATAAGACACGAGGCCCCAGGACGAAGTGATTTCCTCTTCAGAAGTGCAATCATGAATTGGTCAAAGCTTCTTAAGGCTATTTTGAAATGAGAAAAACATTCCAACTCATGCTGGATATCTGTGACACTCAATAACAAAAACCTTGTTGTGTTTGGAATTTTAAAGCTATTTCATAAACACACACAAATTCACATACCTGGCAACGTCTCCCTATAGCACATAGTTTTTGGAGTACTTCAGGCATGACTCAACTGACTAGGAAACAAAACGGAATATTTCGGTCTGAAGAATGAAATGACTTTTTAATAGAGGAAGGTCCACTGACATCTGAGACAGATCAGATTCCAAACTTTAAAGGGGGGAGTTGTGGGGCACTGCACAGGACTCTCCAGCATAGTATAGATTGTGTGGTAAAAGTGTGAATGCATGAATATTGGCAACAAAAAAGCAGCAATGGTAAAGCCAAAAAACAAACAAACAAAAAAAAAACCCACAACATTTTATTCAAGTGTTTATTAGTTTGTTACTGAAATTAAAAATGCTTTAGTGAAATAAACTGAGGGCTCAATCCTGCAAATACTCATGCATGTGAGTAATTTGACTCAATAGGATTACTTACAGGAATAAAAATTTTGCCATACTGGATTAAATCAGTGGTCTTTCTAGTCCAGTTTGTTGTCTGTCTCTGTGTCAGGGACAGGGTGAGGGTCAACTGGCCTAGGGGTTAGCATCAGGCCTGGGCTGAGGATCTAGGAGCCAATTACCAAGAATCAGGCCAAGCTGGAAAGCCAGGAAATCAGAATCAAGAGACTAAACAGAGGACAGGGATCAAGAGTTTGTTACCAATAGTCAGGAAACTGGAAGGTCAGAATCAGAAGGCAGGAACACGTAATCACAAAACAAGGAGTCCATGACAGTATGAAGTCTGGTTGTATGGACAATTTCGGCATGTCTACACTTACCTCCGGAGCAATCAATCCAGCAGGGGTCAATTTATCGCATCTAGTGAAGACGCAATAAATTGACCACCGAGCGACTCCGGTACTCCATCGGAGTGAGAAGCATAGGCGGAGTCGATGGGGGAGCGTCAGCAGTCGACCTACCGCAGTGAAGACACCGCGGTAAGTAGATCTAAGTACGTCAACTTCAGCTACATTATTCATATTATTCACGTAGCTGAAGTTGCGTAACTTAGATTCATCCCTCCCCCAGTGTAGACCAGGCCCCAGTTTCCTCCTCTAACTTAAATAGGGGCAGCAGCCCAATCAGGAGCCTTGGAGCTCTCCCAATCAGAACATAGGGGTGGGGCTTGTGCCTCAATTTGGGTTTTTGGGTCTGTACCAGCTGTTGTCTACAAGCTGCAGGGTGGAAGATTGGAGCATGACAACTCCCATGACCTTCCACAGACCTCAAATTGCTACCAGCTCCCTCAAAGAAAAAAGAAAGAAAATCTGTAGTGGAGAATCATGGAATGAACTGCCAATAAGAGAAATTTCTTCCTAAACTTGTCAGTTTGTTTACACCCTAAAGTATAAGGATTTATAGCCCATCTATTTTCCCGCCAATATAGCTGTTGATATTCTCATGCATATAAATTTCTAGAAGGAATCAGAAAAGGGTTAAATTCTTGGAATTAATCCTTTCTGCTGCAATCTAGGTTACTATTACAAATTGTACAAATTGTATTAGATTTTTCAGCTGATCCGCATTAGGATCAGCTTAACTTTTAAGTGTTATATAGCAGCCAGAAATATCTTGAATATCCATCTACTTTCTACGCTGAAAATCCATGCTGATGCCATAAGACAGCAGGAAGCGGACTGACACTTAAAGTTGTTTAGATGAGGAACTTATCAGCCTAATGAACAAACAAACAACCCATATCATCCCCTTACAATGTCACCACTTATTAATTTTACTGAATTTTATATATATGCCTGTAAGCCACAAGCTATTGTCCTTTGATCTTTATTAGAAATTGGGGTTGTTTTGTTTTGATTGTTTATATGGGAAACACTAGTTGTATTTATTTTGTTTTATTTCATATTTAATTATGTATGATTATATACGTTAATACTTGCCCCTGTTTGCTATTCCACAAATAGTAGTAATAAAAATTTAGACCTGTTTGGTCTACAGTTGTTAAATTGTTGACAGTATTCAGAACTGTTTCTCTACTCTTCTAGGTATGCCAAAGGGTATCCTCCTTACTCTCCTTATATTGGAAGTTCTCCCACATTTTGCCATCTGCTGCATGAAAAAGTGCCATTTTGTTGTTTAAGACTGGACAAGGTAAAAAGTTTATATTAATGGATAGACCCATGTGTTAAACAAGGCTCGTTTGTTTGTTGTGGCCAAACACAATTTTGTCCTTGTCTGCACTTGCAGATAAGCAGCATTCAGCACCCGTTCAGCTACAACCAATGCTGACACACAGTGTTGCTAACAGATGTTTGTAAAGCTCAGACGAGACTGAGTTCTTTATCATTTCAGCTGACACATTTTAGCTTGGGAAGTGAAAAATCACCTCTAATGTTGTTATCCCTGAATATCGACTCCTATCCAAAGCCACTGAGTTTTTGTTTTCTATACTGGTTTTAGGGGTGCCAACATAACTACTATGAAGATGCCAAAGCCTATGGATTCAAAAATAAATTGATTATAGTTGCAGCAGAGACAGCTGGAAATGGCTTATACAACTTTATTGTTCCACTCAGAGCTTATTACAGACCAAAGAAAGAACTCAACCCTATAGTATTACTTCTGGATAACCCGTAAGTGTATTTTTAAGAAAAAAATTTACTATACAAATAAGTGTTTAAATCTGAATATGTGCATTGTCTGTGGGTGATGGTCACATATCATGTGACCAATTTAAATCAAAAACATTGTGGCACATACATCTTTAAAGCAAGAGTGGACACAAGGATGATATCACATGTGTGTTGTGCAGTAAGGACCTAATATAACTCTCAGTGAAGTCAATGGGAGTCTTTCCACTGACTACAGCGGGAATTGGATCAGGACCTAGCACAATACAGTTCTCAGTATGGTAACACCAGGTTTATAAGGAAAAGCTGAGAAATCGGAGTACTATTAATTATAAAATAGGTTGTAAAATCATTTAAAATTCTAAAATTTTAGGAGATAAATTGCAATTTAAATTTTTCACCTAACATGTGAAAGTAATCTTAACTTTTCTGCATTTCAGATGTAGATTGAATTTCTCAGTTTCCTGTCTGCATCCATCTTTTCCCAGCCTACAGAGCACCTAGGGGAGCACTATTTTATTCACACTGCTGACCTGTACATTAGAAGCCAGTTTGTCCTTTCAAGACACTGACTCAAATCTAAGCCCACTCAGGCCTCTGAACAAGTTTGCGTATGGTTTGCACAGTAAATAGTAATTATAGTACTATTTGACTGGTCTATCAATTAAATGCAGAAGACAGAGCCTATACTATCTAAGCATATTTTTTATTACTCCTTAGTTCAGAGATGATCAATACTATAGACTATAAATGCCCTTTGGGAAATATCTCTGTCCACTGATTGCCATATAAACCACAGAACAACAAACATTCATTAATGCACTTATGGCTCGGTTGTGCCATTAAGTCGCAGTCCTGATTTAAGGGTGACGTAGATCCTCATCACCTCAGGAACAGCTGTAGGAGGAATTGTACCATAGTGAACAACTGTGCCATAGCCTCCCCATGAAACAGTTCCTTCTTGTGTTCCCCCCATGAAGAGATTACATTTGTTCTTGGCTCTTATACAAGAAGGACAGAATGTTCCTTGCACTGTCCTCCACCTCAGTCTATGCACTCCCATGCCAGGGCAAGGCAAAATCTGTCCCTTTATAGCCGGGGTCGGCAACGTTTGGCACGCGGCTCGCCAGGGTAAGCACCCTGGCAGGCCGGGCCAGTTTATTTACCTGCTGACGTGGCAGGTTCAGCCGATCGAAGCCTCCACTGGCCGCGGTTCGTCGTCCAGGGCCAATGGGGGCGGCAGGAAGCCACAGCCAGCACATCCCTCGCCCGCGCCGCTTCCCGCCGCCCCCATTGGCCCGGGACAGCGACCCGTGGCCAGTGGGGGCCACGATCAGCTGAACCTGCCGCGTCAGCAGGTAAATAAACTGGCCCGGCCCGCCAGGGTGCCTACCCTGGCGAGCCGCGTGCCAAACGTTGCCGACCCCTGCTTTATAGTGATGTCTGAAAATGGAGTGTGTCATGCAGGTACACTGACTTGTCACATTAAAAAGGGTTTATTTGCATTGTTTATGTGCTTCAGTTTCTGGGGGAGGGAGGGAGGCAGAGGTCAGATAATGAAGTGCATATTTTTTTAGTTTCATAACATAATTTAACCCTCTGTGCACTCTGCTTTTCTTTCTTAAATAATACCTGGCTATTTTTAACATTGTAATTGTTGCTTGGTATACTAGGGTAGAAATAAAGGTCAAAATTTAGTAACTTTTTTCCAGTCTTAAGCAATCTGATCTCTCACAGTGTAATGACTGTCAATGCTCTGACTGATATTTCACAATCTCTTTACCTTATCACAAAGTAGTGCACTCACTGCTTTTGTGCCACAGCTGTTGACATTCCTTTCTGCTGTCTCTCACAGTAATGATTCATCTTCTACTTCTGCAATGGCTGATAGAAATCATCTGATGTCTGGAAGGATTTTCCAGTCTGAAAAGGTCAGATCAAGATAGTGTGGTCCAAAAGGGCCGATGGAACATGTAACATATGGTATTTAGGTTTCAGGAAAATGGGAAACAAGGGATCATAAAAAAGATTGTATGCACTAAGAACCAAACTTCTCTTCTATGGCTTCATTCCAGAGTCATAAAGTGTATTGTACAAAATATAAAGAGGTATACAGGTGGTAAATCTCCAAAACATCCAGAAACTCAGTTCCAATAAGCACGTGAAATACCAAATATTTATTTTTGATCTTTTGGAAGTTTCCCCATTCTATGATCCCCCATCATTCTGTCTCTGCCCCAAGCTTCTGTTGGGGAGAAGGTGTCTTCTCTTCTGGCAGGAACACTTTCCAAGAGAGCCTTGGTAGCCACCATTGCCACTCACGGAAATCTATTAGGATGGGCTCTGGCTCCCTCCCAAGGCAAGATGTTTAACTAGAGAATCTCCATGTCTGTCATCCAGCTACATGTGTCTAGGAGGTGTAGCTGGGAGTTCTCTTCCTTCCTTACAAGAAAGAGTCTTCCTAAGTTGGCTAAAAAAAGCTCTTCTCTCCCACAAGAAGCATTTTCTCTTCCCCCAGAAGTAGCAGGCCATGGTTCTGGGCTTTTTCAGCCCATATGGCTCATGCTGGGGGTTCCATGATAGTATCTAGACAGAGCTCACAGCATACTGAAAACCTTCACGGGGCCTCCCATATGTACATGCATTTGGGGGCACTAATGCAAGGGAAGCCTCAGGAAGGAACAGCAGGAACAGTAGAGTGAGATAAAGTTTAACTAAACTCATTTCAAACCCCGTGAACAGTTTGGGTCCAGTCCAGGTTGGTTAATATTTGGGCTGAGCCAGTTTTCCCACATCTAGTATAAAATTGGAAATCAGCTAGCAGTTGTGAGGGGAGACTGGACTGCTATATCTGTTCATAATTCTCAACATACATACTTTTTAAAATTCAGCACAATTTTAGGATTTTAAGCCTTTAACTGCATTTTATTTCATCTAGCTCACTTAGTTTTCTTTAAAATTCCTGACCTTTAATGGGTGGGGATTTCTATTTGCCTTTTCTTTAATGAGTACTTTCTGTTCAAGCACAGCTTATTTGGGGCGGGGGAAGTTGAAAAATTAATAGTTGTGTACTTTAGAGAGCCATATAATTTCCATTTTCAGTTAGGAGCTTCATGGATGCTTCATCCCTCCCAACTGAGCATATACGATCTGTTCCAAGTATTTCATTCAGCTACAGAAACAGGGCAAATTTTCCACTTCATTCCCATTAGTACTATAGAAGAGAATAATTCCCTAACATGGTGAGCATGATGCAGCCTCTTTGGACCATGTTACAGTGTTTCAATAAGGTAAACAAAACTTGGAACCAAAAAACTTGGAACCTTTAGGCTGCACCATGATAAAAAGAGGCCAGCTGCATAAATTGAATCCTGGATCAGATTCCAGACCCTACTCTCCTCTGGGTGTATGTGCCATTGTCCCATCTCTAGTATAAATAGTTTCACATTACAGAATCTGAAATCAGTCAGAGTGGGTTCCATTTCCCCCAATACAGATTTCTTGTAGGACAGTACATAATGGTGTTAGTATATCATAGTTCTAATTATTCCAGTAATGAACAGCATAAACACACACACACACACCAGAAGAGATCTATAAAAATTATCCTTTTAAAATTATGGTTAGCAAATTTCAAATAACACTGGTCTTTAAGAACAACACATGGAAGTGTACAGTGCCCTCTAGTGTTTTTCTGAACTCTGGTTTCAGGCCCATGCTTTCATTTCTTTTTACGCTCTCTGATATGTTACTTTTACTATTTTTAGTTTATTTTTGCTGAAGATTGAAAAATGCCATTTTTGTTTACATAAAATTATGCCATCTCACCATTAAATGAAAGCTATGGTCTCTGCTTAAGCTTTTACCGAGATGTGACTAGCCAGCTGGAGCAGTTTCTGTGGAAAGCACTCAGCTGAATTACTGTAAACATAAGGACACTGCAATCAGTCTCCCACACTTTTCACATCTTACAGCAATAGGGTGAAATCCTGGCCCCACTGAAGTCAATGGGAGTTTTGCCATTGACTTCAAATGAGTTAGGATTTCACCCACTGTAAATTAGCATGTATCCCTTGCTATGGTTTACTAGTTTCTCTTACATTTTTTTTTTGAAGTTTGTTAACAGAGGCAATTTGTAGTAGTGTGCATGTTTAGATATGTCCTCATTTCATGCTGATGAAAATTTTGTCTATCACTGAACTTTCAGTATCTAAGAAGAAGAAAAAGGTGTAAGACTTATAGTACAATACAGAAAGAGTACAGTAGAAAAATATTTTACCTTTCCTTTCTTATAAGGAAATTTGAGATTAAAATGAGCTTTTGACCTTTATTTTCACCATAGTATGTCAAGCAACAATTACAGTATTAAAAGTAGCTAACTATTATTTTAGAAGGGGTGGAAGGGAAAGAAAAATGCAGACAGTTGGGAGAAATGCATAACTTTTAGGGAGAAATGATAAGGCAAGATCCATAGCTGGGGTAAAATTGATTTTAATGGAACTATAATGGTTGAAACCAGGTGAGGATCTGGTCCCAATCAGCATTTTCATTAAAAATATGTTTACGGTCATGAATTGGAATATAATTTAATAAGGCCTCTTTAGTCTTCAATAATTTTTCTTTAAATAAAGCATTTGCTGTATGATTGTGCCATAAAGTTTCTGATTTAGAAGACTAACAACTTTTATGTAAATCACATTTAAACTTGATCATTCTTCATCATGATCAAAGCAAACAGCATTGAATGTTGATGCTCAGAAATATAGTTTCCTATGTTATTAAAATGTTTATTTAACATTTCCTAGTTTTCCCCTCCTCTCTCTTCCAAACAAACTAACATAGTTTATTCAGTTTCTTCAGAAGAGATGCAACTGTTGTGATGTTGTGTTTCATTGTAACCCATCTGCTGCTTAGGCCAGATATGCATTTTCTGGATGCAATCTGTTGGTTTCCAATGGTTTACTACATGGTGGGCTCTATTGACAAGTAGGTAAAATACTCCTCAGAACTCTAAACATTGTAGTGTTCAGTGGTTTGTCATGTGCTGTGCTTTGTAACTGCATGTTTGAATGTCGTGATAGTTCTTGAAAAATACCCCTGCATGCATGGTTTGTGTCAAGGTGCTGTAATTTGGAATTTCAAATTTCTGCCAAAGGATTTCAGTCACTCAGAAATGAGTCACTATCTGGTTTTGCTTTATATAGTACACTGGCAGATCAGGCCGTCTTTTTAAATGCTTTCTTGGGTATTGAATTTCTAGGTGAATACTGGCCGGGATTGTTAAAGGATATTACGAGATTTAGACACACTAATAGTAACTTACGTCTAAAACCACTAGACTGCTTTGAAAATATCACCTACTACTTCTACCTAGCCCTTTACTATTAAATATTTATAAAAGCTTATCTAGATTTCATGGCATCACTGATGGACGAGTCAGGCTAGAACTCAGACTAGAAGAGACTCATTAGATTTTCATTTCCATTTCTAAACAGTCATCACTAACGCAAAAAATTAGCTCGAGTAGAGGGCCCAATCCTGAGGCATCTGGGTATCTACAATACTTATTCTGTCAAATACTGGTCCTATGGAAGTCAGTTGGGGAGGAAGAAGGGGAGATTTATCATAGACTACATTGATAGGTAAAATTGTGACAATTTCAACAGCAGTTCTAGCTGCTCAGCATGTCTCATGATCAAGCCTATTGTAAATGGAGACATATATACTTACAAATTTACCTTAGTGACAGACAACACAAACTGGCATTCATAATACACTGATAGAAGTTATCTTAGAACTTTTAGGCTACGTCTACACAGCCTACAGCAGAGAGTCTCCCAACTCACATCAGAAGAAAAGCCCAAGTTCTAGCCTGAGCTGCAGCTTCACAGCTCTGTCTACAAAGCTATTTTTAGAGCACCAGTGTGAGCCCCACTAACCCAAACCTGTCCACCTAGGCTGGGAGGCTTACTACTGGTGGCTGTGTAGACATAGCCTTAAAATTGGCCATTTCCTTGATGTGTTTAATGACCATAGTGGTCTTGACTAGTTGTACTACAATATATCACCATATATTTTGTCTGGCTATACCAAAAGAAGGACAGGAGACACTTGATATGAATTTAATCGGGCCACGACTATTAGAGGCCTGAGACTGCCTGGCAGATGAAGCGTACAGTACAGGCTACTCCATGTTTTTTTTTTAAATAACTCCTCGGGGCTTCCACCAGTCCCCCTTCATTTTCCATCCAGGTCCCCCAGCCAACCCATGGCTTGGATCTCACCGTCCACCGTCTCTCATAGGAGTGTTAAGGTAGGCTGTAAGAAAGGGGGGTTGGCTTCCTTTTGTACCAATAGGAGCCCCAACTGCCCCCCTTTTGTTCCTTTAACCAGCACCTCCTTTTAAGTCCTTTACCAGGCCATTTATATGATCACTGGATGCCTTCCCTATGGAGTACCTGCACTGAACATCCACCCCACACTTACAAAATAAGTTGTGACATATAGCCCACCACCTTTTGTGCTCACCATAATAGGTCTTCCCTAACACTGGCTGTGGAGAAGGCAAAAAAAAAAAAGAAAAACCCTCACTCCACCGAAGCCAATATGGTGGTAAGAGAAAAATTCCTTCCCAGCCCTCCTGAAAAAGGAGCGATGAAATGCCCACAGCAGGTCCTAACAAAACCTGAAATTCACACCTCTAGGACAGGGAGGGTGGGTACTGCCTTGCCTGCTGCATGAAGAAAGGGCTTCCAACACCAGGGCTTGCACCTTTAAAGCCTTCCACCTCTTACATTCCCCAGGGGAGAGGAACGGATCACAAAGCTTTTTCCATCTCTTTGAATCACTTTCTGCCCTTCCCCTCCACATAAAGCACTACCTTCCAGCAGCAAGCCTGGCCAATGTTTCTCTTACTTAAAGGTGTGGTACAGTCATGGTTGCTGTTGTGCATGGACCTTGGGCTTCTTTTTTTAACTTCCGGTACAAGATCATATTAACTTTACAGAAATCAAATCCAACTAAATGTTAAGCAAAAAGCCAATACTCTAAGAACAGTTCACAATATGTAGATACCCCAATACCTTATCCCAACCCTTCTTCTTTATTCCTTGATATGTCTACATTTTATAAAATGTTAACACATGGAACACTACAGCATTCCACAGTAAATCATAATTTAAATGGGACATTTACGTGGCCTATTAAAGAGTACATGGTTTATAAATTAGAGAGGTCTCACCTGCATAAATATCTTCAAAACTGTTTTAAAAAACTGCATGTATGTAAAAAATACATAAGAGCACGTAGAGATGAAATTACATGGTGAAAGAAAAATCATAACAAATGATCATTTAAGGCTTGATTTTGAAATCGGCTTGACCCAAATCCAGCATAGCCTTAGGCGCAAATCCTGCCAAGATTTAAGCGTGTTTGAAGTCTCACTGAATACAAACATGTGCTTAGTGCTTTGCTGGACTGAAACTACACTGTCCACTTCAAACAGGACTATACTAACGCTAACAAGGAACCTTTCAGTTCACACCCACAGCATCCAACTGGGGAATTACAGCGCAGCACTTTGATGCACACTGCTATTCACACCCCATAGTCCCAACAGTGGGGCAGTGTAGATAAGCCATTAGACTTGTACCAAAACCTTTGAAATGGATTTTTCATCTCAATACATGATTTAAATGTGCACACTCAGTGGAAGAAAGTGGTTTAAGCAGTAATGTTAAAGCAAAACTTCCTTTAAAGTAACATTTTCTCTGCATCTACACCCTACAGCAAGATTCTGCTATTTGACAAACAGGATGGTATAATGTCTGCCCATACACTCAAATGTGAATGAGTAGAGGTACCTAAAAGATCAGTTGTATTAGAGTTATGACTGAAGAGGTAGAGAAATATTGGGGCATATACCCAGTTGGTGTAAACTGTCATCACATTAATGGAGCTATGATCATTTTACACCATCTGAAGATCTTCCCTGTTCATTTTAATTTCATATTCACTACTCTGTGGTTTTCCATGGGAGACATCCAGAGAAATGGTCAAAAGGAAATTCACAGCCTGGCTGAGCTTCATCAAAATAGGGCCTTAATTAGCAGAAGTTTGTTCTACAATGTTCCATATGTAAGTGATGTGTAATATGTATAGGCTATGGATAAGGGTTGTGTAGGAAAACCATTCAAGATTAAGAAAGGAATAATTAGGATAATAGATATCTTTGATAAGGGAATATTCCTATTTTTTTTGTTTGTTTGTTTTTAATAATTAGGAAAAAAGTCAGATATTCCAAATAGCCATTGCTGTCATTTAAAAAAAAGAGCTTAGACATTATTTGAATATAATAATAGGAAAAAAGCAACAGAGAGTCCTGTGGCACCTTTAAGACTAACAGAAGTATTGGGAACATAAGCTTTCGTGGGTAAGAACCTCACTTCTTCAGATGCAAGTAATGGAAATTTCCAGAGGCAGGTATAAATCAGTATGGAGATAACGAGGTTAGTTCAATCAGGGAGGGTGAGGTGCTCTGCTAGCAGTTGAGGTGTGAACACCAAGGGAGGAGAAACTGCTTCTGTAGTTGGATAGCCATTCACAGTCTTTGTTTAAGGGTTTAATGCCACAGGACCCTCCGTTGCTTTTTACAGATTCAGACTAACACGGCTACCCCTCTGATACTTAATAATAGGAAGTTAGCTAAAAGGTTCTAAACTTATTCAGCTTTGGAAAGTAGAATAATTGAGATCTTGTCAGAATATAAAACTTTTTTGTTATATGCAGTTTTTTATTGGTAGTCACAAGGGCTATATTTTCAAAGGTCAACACAATGGTAGAATGCAGAATTAAATGTAGGTTGCTAGGAGAAAGATTAGAATTTGATATATGAGCAGGTTAAATGCATACCAATAAATACTAAAATATAGAATGGAATTAATTCTCATCACCAACTATACCTCACTCCAAAACCAATTAATATAGAACATGGAGCTATGTACTAAATGTGAAAATCAATATTGGAAATTTCATAGGACTGGGTAGGAAATGGTTTTCCCGTCCAACGAGAACTTTGAAATTCCAAAAAATTTCCCAGTCCCAGTTAGGATGAAAAGTCATGGCCTCAATTTTTTTGTGAACTGAAAATCTGAAAAAAAAAATTCCGTCACATCAATCAAAACATTTTGTTTCAATTTCAAGTTGTTTCAATTTTGACATTAATTTATAGTATTAAAAAGATTTTATTTGGCAATGTAAGTTGTTTCAAACAAAAATAATTGATGTTCCCTTTCAAAACGTGTTAAACATGGTGTTCCAACAATTTTTTTGAAAATGTTTCAAAATCGAAGTGGGAAACTTGTCAAAACTGATCTTCTATACAAATGATTTTGGTTTCATTAAATTAGAATTTTCTGATAAAAACTGATTGGAAAAAAAAATCACTCCCAGCTCTAAATTTTTATGCATTTAGGGCTTAATACAACTGCTGTTAAACACAATAGAAAAACTATTTGCTTCACTGGAAACTGGATTGGATTCATGGTATGTAAGAGCAGAAACACAGTATAGTTTTAGACAGAAGATCAAATCTATTGAATGGTTGCTAGATATGTTTACATTTTAACTAGTTTTGCAGAAAATATATTGAGCAGTCATGACACACATATGGAAGTTGTATTGTCATATGGGTAGTAAGAACATGAATAAGACGACGTTGGAAAAAAGGAGTCATCTCTTCCACTGTCTTATTACTTAATATCATCACTGGTCAATATTTTCCATCAAAACTGTTTAGTTTTTCCACAAAGTGTCTGCTTTCTCTTAAAAAATTCAGTTTAATCAAACCCCCAAATTGGAATATTTTCTTCTGTGGGCTGGGCTTCATGGCTAGCCTGCATCTCCCATGATGCTCCATAGCCAGAGACTTCCCCTGATTTGCCATCTTTTCTCTCTCTCCAAGAAGAAAGATAATAATGTATCATGGGAGAATTAGTCTGACCAGGGAGCCTAGCCCATAGAAGAGAATGGGGCAGGAAACCAAGCTACAATTCCCACGGGGTCTCCTGGCAGCATTTTCAAACTGAAATATTTTGGTTTTCAGCCAAAATATTTCAATATTTGAATTTTGACCATAAAAGTTAAGTTTTCTGTGGTATGGGATTCACTTTTGTCCAGCTTGGCCTAGTCTGTCCCTCCACAAATGCAAGTCGATGCCACACCATTCTATTATGTTGCGATCACATTCTTTCCACTTCTGACCAAAGAGTTTTGTCATGGGATCGGCCCAGTGCATTTTTGGTCTGCCCAGAGGTCACTTGTGGTCTCTGGGGATCCAGTCACTGATGTGAGTTGTCCACTATCGTCTTGCCTATGGGATTCGGAGGAACAAACAAAACATACCACGGAACGTTTTTTGACCAACTCTACTTAATTCAGAAATTATCCAGGGACATTTAAGATGATATGGCTGATTTTCATTTAACACTATTTTAGTTATTTTTGAAATGTAGTTCTTTGTTATTTAATCCACTCAAGGCTGAATGCTGGTTAAGTTCAAGGCTTCCAGAATTGACCCAATGCCTATTGGTTTCAAACTAAGCATACTTGTCAAGCTGAAATATACTGGCGTCCCAAGCCACATCCTCCCCAGTTGAAGGAAATCTTTTGAACAGATTCAGACTGCTGCCCTCACTGCAACATATAAAAGAAAGATAGCCTCACAATCCTCTAGGTTGTCTTCTCAACTTAATCTTTGGGCTATACCCTACAGCTAATGAGCTCCAAAAAGGAGCAAAAGCATTTAAAATAGGCCCTGTAGTATTAACCTAATTTAATACCCTTCATGGCTTGGGACTGAAGGCCTCAGTCTACCACTTGTGGGAGTCCCCTCTTAGGTGGGTTATCCCCTACAGGCCAGGCCAACCATCCCCTTTCACTATTCTCTGTTGCTCTATTAAATGAATACTGGATAGCACCCCTCAAATCAGTTTGTGCACCCCACCATCAATAAATTAATGTTTGGCAGCCTCCCCACCAGTAAGTCATCTTTCCTGGGCCCTACATCTTTGCAGGGCTTTGTCATTGCTGCTGCTCCTGCTTCTCCACTAGTGTACAGAAGGCTCACAATTTCTCAGCTTCTTATTTTAAAACCTTGGCCTTCTGTGCTTCTCACTTCCTCTCTCCCCTACTCTTAAAGGAGCAGCGGCTCAAGAGACTTGTCTCCTTCCTTCCTCCCATCCTTTATTTAAAGTATAGCATCTCAGGGCCATTCTAGCCTCTTTGAGAAGAAGTGCAATGTCTCAGGCCAGTCTGCTCCCATGCACCTGATTTCCCCTTTTCTAAATCAATTAGATCTTCTCTCCACCATTTTTTTCCCCAGTAAGGCTCAAATTTGAACCTATATGATTATACTAGTATAACTTGCCACATAGACACTCTTATTCCCATATGAGAATATCCTCATGGGGGGAGGGGGTTTATACTAGTATAAATTATCACTATAACTCGTAAAACTTTCCCAGTAGACAGGCTCTTAGTAGTGCACAGGTTGCTTGTTTCCTTCCCTTACAGCCCGTTAAAGGACCAGTGGTTCTTGGGCCAGTGTTTCTGTCATCTCCCCTCACCTTTAGTGAAAGTAACAGTGTTGGCTCAGCCTTCTTGTCAAGGAAAAAATTCTATTTAAAAGAAAAAAGAATGAGAGACACAAAGCACCTAGGTGTAAGAGGAGGTGCACCTGGATGGCTAAGAAGAACCTTCTTTATGTTATGAGGAGAGCCGGGGTAGCAGGGCAGCAACTTTACCACCATCCTGGAGAAGAGGTTCTGGGCTTATTTTAAATGGATTTATTGGGGAGGGAAGCTTAAACTGAGGTGGCTGTTTAGTATTTATTAAATGGGGCAGAAGAGAGTATAAATTAATTGGATTTTCAAGGCCTGTTTTTATTATAGATGTGTGTTTTATATAGCACATTTTAGATAAGGGAAAAAAACCAGGAGCTAAATATTGTTCCGCCTTCATTCGAGACTAACTATACACAACAAACTCACACAAATACATGTTATGGTTTCTTGTAAACACTTGTGGAGCTAAAAAATATTTAGATGTACATTCAAAATATTGAAACCATGTTTTCCAATGAATGTGTATCAGTATGAATTTTGATTTGTCTTTTTCCAAGAGACATTGGCCTTATCCCTTGGGCTGGAAAAGGAAATCCTTTGACAGTTCCCACTACATAAATTTGTGTGGGAAGCTATGCTCTGAAAGTAACTTGATTCCTGCTCTTGCCTGTGTAATGCTGCTGCTGCTGCTTCTGGAAAGCTACCCTTGTGCAAAAGTGATCCTTCAGTAGGAGGGAGAATAGGGAGTCAGTGAGGGACTATGAGATGAGAAGCTAGAAAATCAGCATATCTGACTGCCTCTGTGCGAAGGCCCTTGATATATGAAAAGGTACTTTTGTGTAGGAGGCAAAGACACTTACATGAAACAGGTAATGACAGTGTAATGAGTTGTAGAAGACCTTGTAGGAGAAGGGGAATTAATACATATACACATGCGCAGCGTAGTGTAATTTTACCAACATTCTTTTAGTGAATGGAGGAGGACAAGCAATCCTCAGCAATCTACCAGCAGGATTCTATTTTACTTCAAAGAACATTATAATTATTATTCGCATTGTCTCTGTTCTACCAAAACACTTACATGAAGCTGATAGTTACAGTGCCTTCAGAGACGACCACCAAGTGGTAGGAATCAAATGTAAGATTGATGAGCTCCCAGGATATGTTGCAGTTGAGTTTTTCTAACTCATATTTATCCTGCCATGTATTTATATTGGTTTTTAATTCTGTTCCTCTTTACAACAGCCTAGATGATTTGCTAAGATGTGGGGTGACCTTCGCTGCCAACATGGTGGTTGTGGACAAGGAAAGTACTATGAGTGCTGAGGAAGACTATATGGCAGATGCCAAGACTATTGTAAATGTACAAACTCTCTTTAGGTAAGTGATTTTGTAACTAACCCATACAGCTATGTTAAGCGTGAAATATTTTAGAATTACTTTTGTGGAGGGGGAGATGGAAGTGTGGCTTCTCAACCATTTCTCTTAACTTCATTTTTTTCTTAAACACCACTTTATATGATCAAGCAAAAGTTATTGCTGCTTCACAGCAATATACTCAGGTCTCTTGGGACATGGAAGGGTAAGACTCCAGCTCTCAGATATGACTCCTCACATTCCAAGATGGCAACTTGCTACTTCTCCAGAGGCTTTGGAAGGTAGCTGACTAGTCTGTGGGAAGGGAAAGAAGGCAAGTCAGCCACCCCTGGAAGACTTGAGATAGAGGAAGGTCACTGGACCTTTGCCTTAACAAACATCTTGTGATAAGGCCATAATCCTAAACTCATTATAGACAGTGGGTGCTGGGAGAGAAGGAGGAATACAAATTAGGTGAGTGAAGGATTGATGTACAGTAACTTGGACAGTTGTTCAGATTTTGAACTAAACTAGAATTTTGCCTCTTTTGAGAGGTAGCCACTCCTAGTTAAGGTCTGTGTTACATGTCACAAAGTTCCAGGGGACAGGGAGGGAAAATCTGAATCCAAATATTGAAGAAAAATAACAGGTTCTCTTTCACAATTGGAATTACGTAAACCATTCACTCATTGCTTGCAAACGATCCAGCAATAACTATGGGAAGGAACTAGAAGATAAAGTGCATATGTGGTTATAAGAGTTATTTTTGTCTTTCTCTAGGACTAATAATCAGAAGGGACTAACGTGTTCAAAGTAGTACTTTAAATTGGTTCTCTTAACAAGTTTTAATTAACAATATACCATAGCTAAGTCCTATCTTGATAATTTTCATGTACTTTTCCATCTGTTCTGCTTCTGGTAGAAGGTCTATGATCACAGCAAATTAACAGAAGTAGTTAGACATGTTCCCACTACAGCAGGCTCTCTTCCCTTTTGTCATAGTGTCATCTATACCATCAGGATTAACTGTAAGGAGAACACTTGCCAATATTTCCATTACTGATGATTAGGTCTCACTAATTGTTTTCCCTTGTAGAAGAACAAATGCCTCTTAGCTCATTTGGTAGATCCGTACAGTTCCCAGTAAAGCACTAAACCCTCTCTCTGAGCACGGATTTTTAGCAGCAGGGCCGACTGTTCAAAGGATGCAAAAAAAAAAAAAAAAAAAATCAGAACAAAACCTTGCTTACTTTAGCCAGAAAAGAGACTCACACAGCTCACAAAGAGGAGAAAAAAATCTCTCCTTAAAAAGTATTGCTCAAAGTCAGAAAAAGTGGAAGGAGGCTGAGAAGATGGTGCTCTAATGAAGAGCAAAATGGGTTTCAACTAAGGTTTGTTTTTATACCCACTTTTGCCTAAGAGCCTGGCTGGAATTCAATGGCATCTCTTTAAGATCCTGATTCAGCAAGGCAACTAAGTAGGCACTTAGTGTTAAGGATATGAATAGCCTATTGGCTACAGTAGTGCTACTCACATGCTCAAAGACAGGTATGTACTTAAGTGCCTTGTCAAATCATGGCCAAGAGCCCTAAAATGAGGAAATGATTAATTCAAAATGCATTTTTGCCAGTGTAGCACAGTTTAACTATTAGGCCTTCAGTCCTTCACCTTAATGAGAATTCAGTATCCCTTCAAATGAATTCCAAGGGATTTTGACACAGAGATTGTAGGATTGGGCCCTTCATTTTGACAAGTCCATAGAGTGCTGAAATTTCATCTGTAAATATTGTAGAAGCTGCACTCAATCTCATGATGAAACAAAACATTTCAAGTGAGAAATTGTATGAAACTGGCAGTGAAATAAGGAAATGGGGCGGGGGGGATTTCATTCTCCAATAGTCTTAGTTTTGTGACAGATTTTTTCTTTTGAAATTTCAGCCAAAATAGTTGAGACCATTTCTATGAATGAGGCTAGGGAAAAATAAGTTTGTTTGTTTGTTTGTTTGTTTTTAATGAGCAAAAAAAAAAAGAGAGACCTTTTTTGAACAAGTCTAGCACTCCCTTCTTTGGAACAGGGACTTCAAATGTGGGTGGGAGTAGCCTTTGTGGGAGGGGATGGCCTTTTGCCACCACATGAAAACCCTTCAAAATCCAAGTTATAAGCCCTTGAAAAAATAAAGGTTGCACATGCTCAAAGACTTCTTACATTTTAGTAGCTATATTCACAGAGATTCAGTTTGCATAGAGCCTATTCCAGCCCAGGGATGAGCAGAACTTCCCCTGCAATTGCAGATCTGAGCTGTTTTGGGCCATGCCAAGTCTGGACCTAGGCATCTGTGAAATGCCTTGTTCAAGTAACTCCCACCTGCACTGATCACAAACATTCTTCCAACATGCAAGTCACACCCTCTGTGTATGTGTGTAACTGCAGCCCGCCAGCCACACCTGGGTTACACTATGGCTATCACCAGCCATGGCTATATGTTAGGGTGACCCCAGCACACCCTGACTCTTAGATTTCCCTCCAGAAATATATGTCCTATACTTCTGAGACTTCTGAATAATACAAATTATGTCAGGTCCATTATTTCTTTAGATAAATAATATCCACGGAACTTGCCACCTCCCCAATGTAGTTTCCAGATACTTTAGTTTAGACACACTGGGTTGGACAAAACAATAAAACAAGTTTAGAAACAACAAAGGATAGATTTTAAGTGAGCACAAATACAGAGACATAAGAGTCAGAAGTGGTTGCAAGACAATTAAAATTAAAATACAAGTGGTGCCTAACTTAAACCACATTAAATTAAAAGCAAAAGTTCTCAGCACGTGCTTTAAGCAGTCTTACTGACCCAACTGCTTATGCCAGGATCTCTTCTCCTAGAATCCAACTAATTCTTGCTGTGTCACTCCAGGACAGAAGGAGGAAATTGGGACAAGGAACTATGGTAGGGTGAGCCTAGGGCTGGAAGCTGGCAGAGGGAAAAGAGATGGAACCTGGGACTAGGAGCCGGGGGCGGCAGGGGAGAAACAGGCCAGAAGAGTCTGTGGCCAGTAAAGGACTCTCCCCTCCAAACCCTGGAATAGAACCCAAGATTCCAAAGTTTCACCGTTCCCCTGGTTTCAGTGAATATCTGTGAAATCCACTGGCAAAGTGTCCCATCCCTATTTAGGGCTGGTCCACATAGAGGATGGCAACCTACTACTGCTAGAATTTCGTCTGTTAGCTCAAGTGCCAGAGATGAGGGTGGTGGATACACTGATGTCAACACATGATCGAATTTCATTTTTTTTTTAAAGCAAACAAACAACAACCCTAGAAAATTACACAAAAAATGTTCAGAGAACATTAAGGTTTCAAAGTCAAGTACCCCAAAGTTAGGAAAAGCCATAATTAAGTTTGGCTCTGCAGATATGTACAATTGTTCTATGTCTGTTAACAACTTGCACCATGTTTTCACTAGATGGCAGCATAAGCTCATATCTGAAGCATAACTATTATTATAAAAATATATCATTACAGGGGTGAGAGGAGTGAGATTTTGTTTGTGTTTTTGACCAAGTTAGAAAAGAAAACTAGGTCTTAAAATGAAATATTTACCCATAACTAGATTTTCAGAAAGCTTTCATAATCTCATCAGTAGTATTTTATAAAACAAATGGCAGAGGAATGGAAGAGACTAGTTTCCACCCTGTGCACCAACATTAAAGGAGAAAAGATGTAAAAAGATGTATCAAATATTGATGAGGTATTAATATGTAGAAATAATTTGTTACTAGTGAAAATGCACAGCATTTAGATCAGAGGTTTACATTCTTCATAGAATTTTGTAATGAGTTTCATAGGGCTAAATATTGGGGCAATTACTTTCACAGTTTTATTAATGATGTTAGACCAAGCTAGAGTGCATATGGTAAGGTCATTACATATGCAGATGATAGCAAATTTAGAGTCATAATTATGGGTGGAGGTGGTGGATGAAGATAGAATAATCTAGATTAGGCAATCAAATAGCTGAGAATTTTAGTGTTTGAACACGCTATTCAATACATGTTAGCACAAAGTGATATTCTTTAGCAGAAATAATGCCCAAATAAATTATATTTTGAAAAATTTTCTGTGAGTTAATATGATGGGGGAAAAGGGTTCCATGTATAAATAATCTGAGCAGGATGTGAGAGGGAGAGCAATTCAGGCTGGATTCTAGTAAACATGATTCTACATTTGAGATTTGCTTTGTAATAAAAAAGCAGCAAATTGTTACCTGAGTTTTTCATGGCAACACTATAAAACAATTTTTAAGCATTGAAGTATTTTGTTAAAATATGTAGTTCATGACTACAATGGTCTTTGCATCTTTGATTCAATAGTACCTTTAAAAATTGAGTAAAGTGAATATACAGCAGAAACTAAGTCACATTGAATGGGATCATTCAAAAATTTAGAGACCATTCTCTAAATGGAATCATTTAGACCTTTGACCTCAGTAAGGTAAAATAATACTGTTGAGCCTAGGTTGTTGATTCTTATGAAAGTTTTCTGACATTGCTCAGTGTTTTACATTGATTAATAATCTTGCTCAGTTTAAAGTTGTCTTTCTCCTCAGACGATGAATGTGCTGTTTATAGCATATTTGTTTATTTGTTGAAATCGAAAAATTGCACCATGACAATTAAAACTCTGGCATGCCACCACTTTGACTCAATTAAAGCTCAAAAGGGAGTAAGAAAGTGTGTATCAGTCTCACATGAATCTTTAATAATTTGAATGCAAAAGAACAAGCTTAGCTTAGTTTTTAAGTATAAATAAATGTATTGGGCAATGTATAGGTGCTGGCTGGCCAAAAGGCCATTTCTCCCCATTTCATCAGTTGAAGTCATCTAATGATTCCTCACTGATATGTTAGTCTTGGGGTGAAATGCAGAGCCTCCTCAGTGGATGCTTTTTTACTCTAGAATGGGTTTCCCTTATTCATTTGGCAAGCCTAACTGACCCCAAGCATGTATTTTAAGGCCCATCTGGACAGGAGACACTTGATATGGATTTAATCAGACCACAACTTCATTATTAGATGTCTGGCACTACCCGGGAGATAAAAGTGTACAGTGCCGGTAACCCCATGTATATTCCGTAATTACCCAGGGGGTTTCCACCAGCTCCCCCTCTTTTTCCATCCAGGTCCTTCCAGAAAATCCATTGCCCCCAGGACTTTGTAGGAGGGGTTAGGTGGGCTATAAGAAAGGGGTTGGCTCCCTGCTGTTCCAACCATAGGAGCCCCGAACCCCACACTGTTCTGTTCCTTTAACCAGCACCTCCTTTTTAAGTCCTTTACCAGGCCATTTATCTGGTCACTGGATGCCTTCCCTATGGAGTACCTGCACTGAACATCCGCCACAAGGAGGCACCAGCAATTAGCTTGGCTGCCTCCCCTCCCCCAAACCCAGTGACATTTCCAGACATCTTCCAAGAGCCTTTTGTATAGCAGCCCAAAACATGTCACCCCCCAAATTTGGTCAGTGAACCCCCCTTCTCTCAAATGAACTCGGTTTCCCCTTGCATTGTGCAAGGATAGTCGAGGACTCCCGCAAGCTGAGTTGCCAATGCCATGTACCATAACACCTTCCCCATCCTGATGGGCCATATAAGTGACCAGCATCCCAGATCCTCATATGCCACGGCTCCATAGCACCAGCAGCATCTACCTGAGTTCATTGCTAGCTCCTGGTGCAAGCCCATGCACTTTGTTGAACTGAAAACGAGACAGGGAATCCACTATGCCATCATCCAAATGCAGGCACGTGCTTGGAAGGAAAATATGTTAAGGCTTAAACATTGTGGCACAAATTCCCTCACTAACTTCATAATCCTACGTGAGGTGGAAGTTTGGTGATTAATAACATGGAGAAAGGGGTTTCCAATGCCAGGGTTTATACCTTTAAAGCCTTCCGTCCCTTACATTCTCCAGGGGGTGAGTCAGTTCTGCAAAGCTGACCACCTTTTTGCAGCAGTTGGACCTTGTTTCTTCCCCACTGTCATAAAGCACTACTGACTTCCTCTAGCAAGCCTGGACAACACCCTTCTCCCTTTAGGTGCAGTGCGGTCATTTACTCAGTTTTCTGTTGAGGAGGTGTTGGGGCAGGATTTAGAGTTAGAGGGTTATTTTTTGTTCTATTTTGAGACCATATTAGTTGGCATTGTGTCTGCTTAGCTGTATTAATTTACAGTATATGGTTTTTAAAACAGTGTAAGTGTGCCCACTAATAGCAATGGACACCTTACAAATTCTATTCTATATAGGCATTTATAGAATATGCTCATGACTGTAGTATCCTAGTGCCTTAGAATAGCGCATTAAGCAACATGACTACATCCTCACTGTGTTCGTTCTCATCTCATCCCCAGACAAAAAGCATATGCAGTTGAGTGTCTTGTTTTGATAGGCTTTGAGAACATTTTAAAATTAAATATACCTGTTGCTATGTGTATGTTAGAGAGGCAAGGTCAAAAAAATATATGCCTTGCATATGAAGTGGAAAGTGGTGATGTTTCCTTAGTTCTGAGAGAACTCATTCCACAGTTTTAGCCCATCCCCGGAGAAAGTTCTCTCTCCCATACAGATGGGCTTTACTATTATTGTTCTGAGTAGTGAAGTTGTTGACCGCTGTCTTCATCCTGGATGGTCTTTTAGGTATCCTAGACCTAGGCCATGGAGATCTTTGAAGATAAGGACAGAGACCTTGAACTTAATTGGAAATTCTGTGGGAAGCCAGTGTAGAGAGCAGAGGACATGGGTCATGTGCTCATGGTAGCCTGTGCTGCTGAGATGTCCTGCAGTGTTTTGTACCAGTTGGATTTTTCTAAGTGCTGAAGGCATCTTGCCCAGGTGTATCACGTTGCTGTGATCCAGACAAGAGGCAACGAATGCATGAATAAATGCACCAGGTCTTTGTCTACTAGGGTGGGGAAGAGTCTCTTAGCCAAGCAGAGATGATAGAAAGCATTACACATGGCTGTTGCTATGTGATTTAAGGGCCTGACTGTGATTTAACAATCTTTCTGGAGTCAGAGGCAGTAATTATGACTGTGTTACATCTCTCCCCTTGAGTCCTCCTCTTAGTCCAGAGGAAAAGGGGTCTGCTACTAATGTAACTCGTTAGCAGATTATTTCTGCTTCCACATCACCTCAGCTCTGGCTGTCCCTGCCCACTCCTCACTCACTGGTATGGGATGAGCAATAGTGACTCCCTGGAGACTGTTTTCATTCTTATGATGTGATCCACAATTTAGGTTGCCTGTGCATGGACTTAATGAGGTGCCTTATGCTCCTTTACTCCCCTGCGCAGGCATTTAGAGCCACAGACAATCTTACCTGAACATTAATCAGATTAATAGTTGCACAGTACTTTCCCTATAATTCCACTAGAGGGCAGACGTAATTTATACACAGATTTACAGTCCAAAGAATAGTTTTTAAATTGACTCACTAGGAACAGTCATTTTGCGTAACCTGATGATGGTCTAAATCCAGCTCTTCCAGGGACCCAATAACTTGGGTTCCATGTATAAATAATCTGAGCAGGATGTGAGAGGGAGAGCAATTCAGGCTGGATTCTAGTAAACATGATTCTACATTTGAGATTTGCTTTGTAATAAAAAAGCAGCAAATTGTTACCTGAGTTTTTCATGGCAACACTATAAAACAATTTTTAAGCATTGAAGTATTTTGTTAAAATATGTAGTTCATGACTACAATGGTCTTTGCATCTTTGATTCAATAGTACCTTTAAAAATTGAGTAAAGTGAATATACAGCAGAAACTAAGTCACATTGAATGGGATCATTCAAAAATTTAGAGACCATTCTCTAAATGGAATCATTTAGACCTTTGACCTCAGTAAGGTAAAATAATACTGTTGAGCCTAGGTTGTTGATTCTTATGAAAGTTTTCTGACATTGCTCAGTGTTTTACATTGATTAATAATCTTGCTCAGTTTAAAGTTGTCTTTCTCCTCAGACGATGAATGTGCTGTTTATAGCATATTTGTTTATTTGTTGAAATCGAAAAATTGCACCATGACAATTAAAACTCTGGCATGCCACCACTTTGACTCAATTAAAGCTCAAAAGGGAGTAAGAAAGTGTGTATCAGTCTCACATGAATCTTTAATAATTTGAATGCAAAAGAACAAGCTTAGCTTAGTTTTTAAGTATAAATAAATGTATTGGGCAATGTATAGGTGCTGGCTGGCCAAAAGGCCATTTCTCCCCATTTCATCAGTTGAAGTCATCTAATGATTCCTCACTGATATGTTAGTCTTGGGGTGAAATGCAGAGCCTCCTCAGTGGATGCTTTTTTACTCTAGAATGGGTTTCCCTTATTCATTTGGCAAGCCTAACTGACCCCAAGCATGTATTTTAAGGCCCATCTGGACAGGAGACACTTGATATGGATTTAATCAGACCACAACTTCATTATTAGATGTCTGGCACTACCCGGGAGATAAAAGTGTACAGTGCCGGTAACCCCATGTATATTCCGTAATTACCCAGGGGGTTTCCACCAGCTCCCCCTCTTTTTCCATCCAGGTCCTTCCAGAAAATCCATTGCCCCCAGGACTTTGTAGGAGGGGTTAGGTGGGCTATAAGAAAGGGGTTGGCTCCCTGCTGTTCCAACCATAGGAGCCCCGAACCCCACACTGTTCTGTTCCTTTAACCAGCACCTCCTTTTTAAGTCCTTTACCAGGCCATTTATCTGGTCACTGGATGCCTTCCCTATGGAGTACCTGCACTGAACATCCGCCACAAGGAGGCACCAGCAATTAGCTTGGCTGCCTCCCCTCCCCCAAACCCAGTGACATTTCCAGACATCTTCCAAGAGCCTTTTGTATAGCAGCCCAAAACATGTCACCCCCCAAATTTGGTCAGTGAACCCCCCTTCTCTCAAATGAACTCGGTTTCCCCTTGCATTGTGCAAGGATAGTCGAGGACTCCCGCAAGCTGAGTTGCCAATGCCATGTACCATAACACCTTCCCCATCCTGATGGGCCATATAAGTGACCAGCATCCCAGATCCTCATATGCCACGGCTCCATAGCACCAGCAGCATCTACCTGAGTTCATTGCTAGCTCCTGGTGCAAGCCCATGCACTTTGTTGAACTGAAAACGAGACAGGGAATCCACTATGCCATCATCCAAATGCAGGCACGTGCTTGGAAGGAAAATATGTTAAGGCTTAAACATTGTGGCACAAATTCCCTCACTAACTTCATAATCCTACGTGAGGTGGAAGTTTGGTGATTAATAACATGGAGAAAGGGGTTTCCAATGCCAGGGTTTATACCTTTAAAGCCTTCCGTCCCTTACATTCTCCAGGGGGTGAGTCAGTTCTGCAAAGCTGACCACCTTTTTGCAGCAGTTGGACCTTGTTTCTTCCCCACTGTCATAAAGCACTACTGACTTCCTCTAGCAAGCCTGGACAACACCCTTCTCCCTTTAGGTGCAGTGCGGTCATTTACTCAGTTTTCTGTTGAGGAGGTGTTGGGGCAGGATTTAGAGTTAGAGGGTTATTTTTTGTTCTATTTTGAGACCATATTAGTTGGCATTGTGTCTGCTTAGCTGTATTAATTTACAGTATATGGTTTTTAAAACAGTGTAAGTGTGCCCACTAATAGCAATGGACACCTTACAAATTCTATTCTATATAGGCATTTATAGAATATGCTCATGACTGTAGTATCCTAGTGCCTTAGAATAGCGCATTAAGCAACATGACTACATCCTCACTGTGTTCGTTCTCATCTCATCCCCAGACAAAAAGCATATGCAGTTGAGTGTCTTGTTTTGATAGGCTTTGAGAACATTTTAAAATTAAATATACCTGTTGCTATGTGTATGTTAGAGAGGCAAGGTCAAAAAAATATATGCCTTGCATATGAAGTGGAAAGTGGTGATGTTTCCTTAGTTCTGAGAGAACTCATTCCACAGTTTTAGCCCATCCCCGGAGAAAGTTCTCTCTCCCATACAGATGGGCTTTACTATTATTGTTCTGAGTAGTGAAGTTGTTGACCGCTGTCTTCATCCTGGATGGTCTTTTAGGTATCCTAGACCTAGGCCATGGAGATCTTTGAAGATAAGGACAGAGACCTTGAACTTAATTGGAAATTCTGTGGGAAGCCAGTGTAGAGAGCAGAGGACATGGGTCATGTGCTCATGGTAGCCTGTGCTGCTGAGATGTCCTGCAGTGTTTTGTACCAGTTGGATTTTTCTAAGTGCTGAAGGCATCTTGCCCAGGTGTATCACGTTGCTGTGATCCAGACAAGAGGCAACGAATGCATGAATAAATGCACCAGGTCTTTGTCTACTAGGGTGGGGAAGAGTCTCTTAGCCAAGCAGAGATGATAGAAAGCATTACACATGGCTGTTGCTATGTGATTTAAGGGCCTGACTGTGATTTAACAATCTTTCTGGAGTCAGAGGCAGTAATTATGACTGTGTTACATCTCTCCCCTTGAGTCCTCCTCTTAGTCCAGAGGAAAAGGGGTCTGCTACTAATGTAACTCGTTAGCAGATTATTTCTGCTTCCACATCACCTCAGCTCTGGCTGTCCCTGCCCACTCCTCACTCACTGGTATGGGATGAGCAATAGTGACTCCCTGGAGACTGTTTTCATTCTTATGATGTGATCCACAATTTAGGTTGCCTGTGCATGGACTTAATGAGGTGCCTTATGCTCCTTTACTCCCCTGCGCAGGCATTTAGAGCCACAGACAATCTTACCTGAACATTAATCAGATTAATAGTTGCACAGTACTTTCCCTATAATTCCACTAGAGGGCAGACGTAATTTATACACAGATTTACAGTCCAAAGAATAGTTTTTAAATTGACTCACTAGGAACAGTCATTTTGCGTAACCTGATGATGGTCTAAATCCAGCTCTTCCAGGGACCCAATAACTTGCTTTCACATTCAGTTATGTATATCCAGTCATTAAATCAGGTGTTAATCCTCCCTTTACAGTTGACTTTACGTATTATATTGCTAATATTCACATTTAAATACCTGCCTGATATAAGAAGCTAATACAAGAAAATCCTCTACCAGCAAATCCTTTGATAATTATGCATTGCATGGTCCAGAATTAATGTAGGAATAAGGAACCAGGGTTTAAAGAGGAGATTTTTTTTTAAAGGAAATTAAAAATGAATCTCTCCGGTTGCCTTGATTTGTACAACTTTAGGATTGCATCAACAAATTTGTTTTAATATATTTCTACACAACCTAACACACAAGTGTAGAGGTTAATTCTGAGGATTGTGGGTGTGATTTATTTAGCAAATGCTAGCATTTAGTTAGCAATCTATTCCACCATTGTGTAATGCAGGCAGACACTGTTTGGTAACACTGCACAGCTCAAAACTTGTATGTCGGTCTGTGAACCAGAAAACCAGGGAGCTACAGAGTCAATGTATGCTCATCATCCTGAATAAAACATCCCTTGTGTGTTTTCTATACCCAATCACTGTCCCTTCTCAACCACAGAAGAAAGTACAATGTAGACAACTTGTCATTGCCCAGCAAATTTTAGATTTTTCTCAAATCTGACCACCCCATTTTGCTTTAAATGATCACCACACTCAGTCAGATATTCACATGACAAAACTTGAAGCTGGTAGACCCATAAAATGTAGACAAACTTTAAGACAACATGCTGAAAAAAATCCTTAAACAAATATGCACAATTGAATTTAAATGTTTGATTATTTTATTGTAAAAATATGTCAAATTCACACAAAATTTCACAAATAACTTGGTTTCCATCTATTTGTATATTCCCATCCCCATTTTAAAATGAGCGTTTGTAACAGTCACATTTAAAAAGCTGAGAGAGATTAGTGATTCCAGTGATGTTTCCCATTTCAAGAATACAAAATACTTTGCAAACTAAAAATGGAAGAAAATGTTAAAGGTTGACCATTTATATCCATAAGCCTACTTCATTTCTGTAGGAAAGACTTCACTCTTGTAGGGTACACCAGCTTTTTAGCCAAAGTTTGGCAGTCCTTAGTCAGGCAAAGCTCCCATTGGACTCAGTTGAACTTTGGTTTAGAGAATGTTCAAGAAAATCTAAGAGCAGCGATGTGAGTGTAGTTCATGTTTGAGGCTGAACACCCTACAATCCCGATAGCTGACCCAGTTAAACAAAGGCAAACATGGCCCTATGTACATAAACTAAACACTTCATCAGGGAACCCGTCAAGTGCAGGAGAGGTAAGTGTCCAACAGAACATCCCCAATGACCACATAATAGGAAAGAGACACGACAATAGCAGACTAAATCAATTGATAATGGGCCCAGATGTATATTTCTGAGATCAAAGAGTAGCAGTTAAAATATTTCAGGAATAGTGGAAGTTGATCTATTGACAGCACCACTGATCAAACCCTGAATTACTATTATTTGAATGAAGGAGAAGAGAATGTTGTGATGAGCATTTTCTCCTAGATCTGAAATGGGAAGATCACCTATGTCTTCCTACTGATACTTGTGGAACCCAAGTTCTGGCTGAGAACTGAAGAGATAAGGGTTCCATGATCCTAACAAACACCCTGGCTGAAACAAACATGGTTCTTAACTTTTTAGCTATGACACTGGGTGATCACATCACTTTAAGAGTCTGGACTCATTTGGCAACATAGAACTAGACATCCCAAGATCTAGTTCTTCCTATTGACATGGTGCTTGAGGTTGGAAATTGAGAGATGTTTCTCAATATGTATCAAGTTCTTACCTACCGGGAACGAACAACAAAAAGACATACAGTTGCAAGTAGAAAAGTTTTTGTGGCCTGTTGTGAAAAGTCACACATGGATCCTATTGCGTGTCCCACATAAAAACTGTTTGATCATTATCCTTTCCAGATCCTGAATTCAGACAATTTCCCTTACCCAGTCCATTTAGCACCCTTTCATAAACATGTTGAAGAAAGACCAGTTACTCTGTAGCCCTATCAGCAGGTTCACAAAGGGATAGATGCATTTTAATCCCTCCCCACTGAAGTGTCCTGCATTATGGGATCTTTAATATAGTCCTAACTGAGTTGTTGATTATTCTGTTCACTTGTATTGAACCCATTCAGAGCTTGTGAACTCAGGTTTCTCATTTAGGAGGTAGTTTACTTGGTGGTTGTGACTTCAAAGAGACAAAGCTTCCAGCCCCAATGACAAATCTATTTTATACTATTTTTGAAGAGTTTTAGTGGTTGCTATAGACTTGCACATCTTTCCTTCCAAAAAGTGGTGACTGAGGTCCACGCCATGATGTTTATGCTAGCATTATTCTTAAAATCTCCAAAGATTGCACTACTGCTAGCCCAGTTCTCATACAGACAGGCTGCATCCACTAATATTTTTACCACAAGGTTGTCTAATATTTCGTAGAAAAGGTCTGTGATGATGGGATGGTAGCAACTGGTCTACACTAGTGCTCCCAACACACCTAGCATTAGCAGAGGTACTACACTGGTATTGCAACAATAGAGGACATTAAGAAACATTTATTTAGACAAAATCTTAGTCATTGATCTTGCTGAATGTTTAGCCTTTCCTTGCATTCCCATTCCAGTGAATCCCTTCTCCACAAACCTGACATGAAAAGGCCCCTAGGATACACTGTGCTGAAGCATTCAGAAAATGTATCCAGGTTTTTATTTCATTTGACAGTAACTCATTAGTTCAGCTGGTTTCAAGAGAACCATGTCTAAAATGGCTGCCTGATTGCATCTATCGCTGTTACAGCCTGGCAACACTCAAACTTGAAATTCATGTCAAGGTCCATTCTGAGAGAGGCAGATTTGCTACAGCAGCTAGTTTCCAATCTGTGCAGTACAGGAGACTTGTAAAGCAGCCATAATATCTTTGCTGTACACATTTGACAAACACACACTATTGTTCAGATTCAGCCTCCAGAGAGGAGCCCACCTATTAATGTTACAGACTTATTTCCGAGCTACAGAGGCTTAGACCATCCAACCCTCAATATATGATTTGTTATGCACTAGACAACCTCCTTCCAGGGCTGAATATTCTGTGACTTTCTAAACACTTTCCTCTGTAACTGGATATTGTATTGGAGTATTTTCACCTCCTCCTTGCAAAGAACTGATAATTGGAGCAACAGGGTTAAGTACTTCAGCAAGGGTAGCATGAGATGGACCTAAAACGGTCAAGTACCTTACAGCTTTAGAGCTATAGGAGCACATTAAATCTCACCAGAGGACCTAAAAATAATCCATTCAGATTTAAATGTTCAGATAACCATAAAGTTATCCTGTATTTATAAACAATCCATAGAATGTATAGCTCAATTCATACAGGAAAACAGATAGAATTTTAATCAATCCACATGTTCCTTATTCCATGTGACAATGGTTAAAAAGAAACCCCACAGGAGTTGCTTTCTACCAAAACTGAACAAGAAAGTTAGCATAAGGAAAACAGTAATATTCCTCACGTTTTTCACGTCCTGATTCATCACAGAGCTAACTCCCACTCGAAAGACTGCTTGACTTCCTGAAGTTAAAGAGTATACATATCCCAACACCTCATTCTCTGGATTTAAGAATGGGAACCCAAATGCATTTGTTATTTTCATCATAAATACTTACAGTATGCTGTATATCCTGTAACATCACAGTGAACAACTTCTCAGTTATTAACTCCTTTTCAACAGGAAAGCAAAACTACTTAATGTATGGGAGTATAAATTCCAAATATTTTATTTTGTGCAGAAGTGAAATAAAATGGTAAAATAAAGAATCCAGGGGGAAAATACATGCTTATATCACTAGAAGAGTTTTTTTCCACCTTGTCTATTAAATGGCCAGGTTCAGCTTTGCATTCCTTAGAATATATTAATCTTAATCTTGTTTTTGTTAATTACAACAGCTGTTTTTGCTCACCAGGCAACTGTTAACCAAAAGGACTTCATGACTGAGTCAACTTGGGAGAAACAACATTTAATACTAATGAATCACTGGCATTAAGGGGTAGGGGAAGTGAAACAGCCATTGCCATTTGGAATTGGCTGAATTTGAGGGCAATTAAGACAGACAAATATGCACACTTCAGATGACTATAATAGTGGTGCAATATATTGGTGATTTTTTTTAAAAAAAAGAACATTTGAGGAGAATTACTTCAGGTATATTTATCCAAGTAATTTTTCCCTTGATGACAGACTGCTTTATTTTGAAGTCTGAGTTTGTTTGGGAACACATGAATATTTGGGAAAGATCAGAGGAGAAATGAGAAATCAGGGTTTGAGCAACTGCAAAGGAGTGCTGAATTGGTCATTGCCCAGCAATAAAAATAATTAGTTAATAACAAGAGAGTTTATGGTCCTGACAACATATCCCTTTGCAAATTTCCATCCCACCTCAGAAGTTTCTTTTTTGGTTAGTCATGTTTGCATCCTCACTCATTTCAAGCCTTGTAAATAAGAACATGGAACATAGAAACATATGACTTTAAACATGAACAGTGGATAACATGGAAATAAAAGCCATTTTCAAAAGTGACGAGTGATTTTGAGTGCCTCCATTTGGGACACCTAAAAAAAGTCTGAGTACCTGAACTCGGGAGGGGAGGGGGGGAGGAATCAGGCCTTCAGGATCTCAACTTGGGCATCCAAAAAAATGGAGGCACTCAAAATCATGAGTCATTTCCAAAAATCTTGATCTTATGCAATGTATACACAGAGTGTCCCATTTAGTCTAGTTTATGAAGTTTTACAAAATGACATCACATAGAATCATAGAATATCAGGGTTGGAAGGGACCAATTCAGATTGAACATTTTGCCTTCACAACTGGCAGACTTAGATGAAAATAGGTTACATCTGATGTTTGGGGCCTTGTTTTTGTTTGTTTGTTTGTTTAAAGATTTCTTGGACTGATAATGGAGAAAAGTACCTAATGCAGTATTTAGATTTTACATGTATTTACTTTACATGTATTTCCTGAACCATGTCTTTTCTTTGCAAGGTTAATTTTCATGTCATTTTTCTATTGTGCACTACTTGCATAATATCTTTGCATAACAAATAGCTCACCATTCCACAAGAACAGGACATTTAGAAACAGAAGTTGCCTCCATTGAGACACAGAAGGACTAAATGATACAAAGAAAGGAATAGTAATAATTGCTCTTAAAATGCATCCTGAAATTTAAAAAAAATGCTGTATTCAAGAGCCACCCTCAACGTCTGTCTCATAGGCTTAAGCATTACCTAAATCTATAGGCCAGCCCACGATAATGACGATTTTCACCACTGTAGACTTTGTGTCAACTTCAACAATGAAATTTCCTCTCTAAAAAAAAAATCATAATTACCCGAAAAGACCAATTTTTCATTTACATTTTTGTTCCTATACTCTATGTTCCTTGTAAAATATCACTGGGTACTGATGAAATAAAGCATCATTCCTCACCTATTTTATGGGACCCCCTCAACAACTAGAGTGCAGTAGAGCATCTGGTGGCTTTGAGAGGTAGATTAATCTCTCAGACACTGATATTTCTTTTCATATAATACGACAATCCAGAGAGTATGCCTGCTTGCCCTAGAATGTGCACTGTAGCATGCAGTCAGACATGATGGGAGCAGTTTTATGGCATCAAAAGGCTAGAATTAAGAATACTAGCATCAATAGACTCTTTGAACATTATTCTTGCTTTATGTTATGAAACCAGTCAGTTGCTAAGTAGCAGTTGAATGATTTTCAAAGTAGCTCTCTTTGACTTCAGTGGGTGTTGTGGGTGTTCAGCAGTGCTATAAGAATCAGGCCAGAAGCCTATAAAAAGCTGCTTATTTGTTGGTTGGGTTTGGGAAAACCCAAACCAGTACGGTTCATATCTGGCTCCCAGTTTACCTGAGTTCCTAGGGGATGGTGATAGTGGGTTTGAAAGCTGTTACAGTTCCCTATTACTAGATGGAAAAAAGGAAACCACCACCAATTCATCTTGTAAAAGTATAGTCTACTTTAAATTCTATTTAAAATAATTTCAAAGCTCTACTAAATAAGAATGATCTATACTGCAAACAGGATTTTTAAAAGTTCTACTTTTCAAAAAGAGCTTGGGAGTTCTAGCCTATGTCTAACTCCTTTAATCTCCTTTGTTAAATCCCATCCTGGATGCCTTAGTGCAAGTCCAGGCACAGCTGCAGGTACATCCCTGGATGTGTTCTGAAATTTCAGCTATATATGTATTGACATTCACTGGAATTAGACACCTAACCACATCTACAAATACACGATGAAGAGGAAAGATGGTTTTGTGGTCAAGGCAATGGACAAACATGAGAACTGCATTCTATTCTCAGCATTACAACAGGCTCCTTGTGTTACTTAACTTGGAGAAGTCACTTTTGTTCCCATTTTCCAGTTCATTAACTGAAAACTAAGAATAATAATATTCCCTTCTTCCAACTCTTGGGAGGTCTTGTATTTACACTGTCATCTCGTTGAGGCCTGGGCTCTTTCTATGTGATTGTGCAGCACCTAGCACAGTACAGCCCTCTTCTCAGTTGGGGCCTCAAGGTGCTAATCTATTACAAACAACAAGAAGGCAGCCCTATAACCCCTGACCATTAGAAGTTCAGTTCTCCCAGGTTAATGCAGTTTACAATCAGTTTCTATCTATATGTTAAACACTTCTACATTAAGTACTAAAAATGGGCCAAAAAGTCTTGAATGAGACAGAATGGAACACTTCAATTTTCTCATATCTCAGCCACATTTTCTATTTAGTAGAAACCGGATAGTGTTAGTATTTTGGAGACCATTGAAAACTGCACTTTGAAATTGAGAGAAACTGTGCCCCTTGCCCTCCCCACCTCTGGCACTTGGCTTTAGAGTATATCCAGAAATTTCCCAGGTAGACAGCTTCTACTGATAATACATATGTAGCAAGGTGCTTAGAAGCACCTATGGGATACATCCAACACAGGATTAAGCTATCAGGTGCTTTTTTTTTTTTTTTTTTTTTTTTTAAAGCATGTGTTCAGGCTAGTGGTCATGTGATATACTTCTCCAGTGAGCAGGACACACAAGTGAAGGACAAACACAGGAATGATTTTAAGCAGCCCACTGCACCTTAATATAAAGTTCAACATTGGAGAGAAGCTCTATCCACCCATCTCCCCATACCAGGCATTTAGGTGGATCAAGTATGGGGTTTACAGGACACATCATATAGCCCATAACTTAAGGTAGGCTCTCCACTGCTTTCCCCTAGCATTCATCTTGCTCTGCTAAATCTTCTGTCCCCTCCTCAGTGTGGAAGGTGAGAATGTACCAAGAGGGACCCCAGTCTGAAGGGACTTCAGGTGGGCTGTTTCCTTATAAGTTTGAGATCCACCAGCCAAATCCCAAATGTCTCTTATTTTCTGGTTGTGACAAACTAACTTAATGCAATTCCTAAGTTCTATGTCCATTTAACCTGTGTCTCCATGATTCTATGAGGAAGGCAAAAAACCCACTAGATCACAGTCAATTTGGCCCCAATAGGGAAAAACAAAATCCATGCTGATCCCTTAAATAGGCAAGCAGGTAAACCCACAGCAACCTAAACACAGCTTCTTTACTCCATAACTATGGGGAGGCAGGATTCAGCTAATAATGGGACAAGAGGCTTGAGAAACACTAGGCCAGGGTTTAAATAAATTATTGTAGTCTCCTTGGCTGGCCAATGGGCAGCAGAGCACTTGAAGGAGGGGGCCTAGCCCTCTATACTCTTTTTCCTTTATCCTAGAGCTGCCCGGCACTTTGCAGCTCCAATCCAGCATCCGATCCATTAACTCAATGGATAGCAATGTACATGCCTTTTAGATATGTGTATATATCTCAAGTCCAACTCTGTGGGCACATCTGATTTACTCAGCAATTTTAGTCACTGCTTTCTGAGCAAGTGTTAATTTCAGCTTTACATTAATAAGTACATTGAGAGTTTGTATGGTCTGCAGACATTTACACAACAACTAAGTAGAGAAATCATGGATGAATAATTGAGTATAACCCTATTTTTAATTTACTGTAGTTTACATACAAGGATGACTTCCAATGAAGGTGTTGTCATCTTTAAATGTTTCCTGGGTTTCCTCTCTTTTCATATAGACTTGTGTCATAGTAGAGATTACGTGTCAGCTGAAATGCTCTAGCAATTGCAGTAAATGTTTATTTTGTTAATATTTGTAAGTTCCACTTTTGAAAATACATTTGCTTCCCCCGAGTCAATGGAGAATCTTTTGTGCAGCATTCCTTGCTATTAGTTATGAATATTCTTGTGTCAAAAGCCAGAATTATCTTGCACTTAATTATAAATATGGAGGTACAGATAAGTTTTGCATTATGCTGTACCTTAACAATGAATTATGATCACTGGAGATGTAACTGTAACATTTCTTTAAAACATAGGTTATTTTCAAGTCTAAGCATAATCACAGAACTAACTCACCCAGCCAATATGAGATTCATGCAGTTCAGAGCCAAAGACTGCTACTCTCTTGCGCTATCAAAGCTGGAAAAGGTAAGGATACGTGCTTTTTATAACTGGGTTAAAGATTACATCAACTTGTCTTATCCCTTATTGGTTTTGTGGTAGGCTAGTCAGAACAGATCAAAACAGCCTTGTAGTTGTAGGCATACCAGAAAACCTTTTTCTAAAGTCTACCTGAACTTTAATCTTAAATTTGCTTTCTATCTAGTTTCATTAACTTTACAAAACCTAATTTTAGAAGTATTTGATTTATAGGCTGACACTGATATTGTTCGAGGAAACATTAATTGTACCTGTTTAAAAAATACCATCCAGTATTCTAAGAGATTATTAGACAAGTAATGTGGAAAACATTTAAAGTGACTTGAAACACTTGAAATATATACACTTGCTTTAATATGCATACATGTACTCGAATAACGATAATAAAATATATAGTGCTCCAAGTCAATTTAGTGAGACTATAATTCCATATTCTTTTGACCCCGGGGTTCTCAAACTTGATTATACCGTGACCCCCTTCTGACAACAAATATTACTACATGACCCCCAGAGGGGGGACTAAAGTCTAAGACCACCCAAGGCCCATCGCCCCAGGTGAGGGAGCCAAAGACAAATTCCAAGGGCTTCAGCCCCTGGCAGGGAGTCTGTATCTTGAAGCCCTCTGGCTTTGGCCCTGGGCAGTGGGGCTTGGCTTCAGCTTCGGCCTCATCCCCAAGCCCAGCAAGGCTAATGCCAGCCCTGGCAACCCCATTAAAATAGAGTCGCAACCCACTTTGGGGTCCTGACGCACACTTTGAGAACTGCTGTGATAATCAATTGCAAAATCTTGGTATCTGTATTTTGCGTTTGCTTTATTTTTTTGTAAAAGTTACCCTTTTCTCAGGACCAGTCTCCCAGGGGAAAAATATAAAAAAGCTACAATATTTATCTTCAGTTTTGTTTAGGGCTTGTATCTGGTGAACATGGGGAAGAGGGAGGTTTAGACAGAGAAATTCTGGGTTGCTCAGAACAGCATTTGATCAATGGCTAGGCCAACTCTCTGCTGAGTCCTGTAGAAAGTATTTTGTGCAGCAAGTATTCGGTGGAGCTGAGCAAATAATTCATACTGACTGATTTATTTGGCTAATTTAGCTTCTTTGTGTTCAGTTGTCTGTGATCAGTTTGTAATTCTCAAATTTGCTATTTAAGAAGATTCACAAAATAATTTCTGTAAATAATTCTTATCTGTAGATTTCTGAGAAATGTTATCATCTTTTGTATTGTGATAGCACCTAAGAGCCTCAGTAATGGACCAGGACCCTATTGTACCAAGTGCTGTCCCCACCCGAAAGAGCTTAATATTTTATATTCTAGTCATGCGATGATAGTTCTGATTGGACAGGTCACCTGGTATTTCTATTCTGTGATCATACAGCAAAAATCATGGAATTAAACTTCTGGTTGTATGAATTTGCATTTATGAGTTCAAAATTCATTTTCTTTAAATATTTGCAATATTCACTTAAATTTTGCTGCTTCCTTCAACACTAACACAATTAACTAATAGGATTCAAATAGTTCTTATATGCAAGCAATCTGCACGAATCAAAACTTCAGTCACTCACTCAGATACATCCTTGTGCATGACAGGGAACTGCAAAATCTAAGATTATGTATTAGGAGGGTCAAGATAGTCTGCCACCCTCAGTTATGTCAATACCAAGAATGAGACCATAAGCTCTTCTGGTCAGGAACTAAAACTAATGCTTGGGTGAGTCCCCTAACGAGTTATTGACCACTGGCCCCTGCATGAGTTATTAATAGAATGATAACCTCAATAGCTGAAAAGTGATACAGTACACTAAAGCCTATGTTATACTGATGTGTTCATGCCAAGATGCAAAATTCCAGAAAGGTATCTTCAGATATATTGAAAGCCACGAGGCAGGTACTCACAATGCTGGGAGGTTCTTGAATTTCAAAGAGTTTCATATTATGGCAACAGTTTAATTGTTAAGACTAGCTCCATTTATTTTTCCACTCTATATTTCTTTTCCTTTGGATCCATGTTAGCTATTCATCGCTCTTTGATTAGTGGGCTTTGTTTATTCATTTGTTCCCCATTTTGTTCAATTTCTCTCCTTTCAATTTGTGTTATGCTGCCTCCTTAGAGCATTTCTGTCACCTACAAAGGAGGTTTGCAGCTGTGATTCTCATATACTAGCTCTTTCCCAGTGGTTTCTGCAAGAGTAAAGCAAGATTGGCTAGAATCATGCACTACTAGTATATCTGTATTGCCATATTAGAGCACGGAGTCAATAGCTGGAAATCCCTCAGGGATGCATTTGCATATAGTTTTGTTCTTTGGTGCCCTAGAACCTATAGAAAACTCTGGGCATACTCCAAGATTACAACACATAGCTTGGTGAAAAAGGATACTTACTAGAAAAGTCATTACTACTCTTGATTTACATTTGAAGTGCTTCTGCAGTAGTTCAGTGGGGCTAAAAACCTAGCTCAACTGAAATCAGGAGTCTTTTCTGTCTCACATGAAAAAGAAGGTCGCTGAAATGTATTAGAAAATTCAGGCTATTGTGCTGAAACATTTGATTAATTTACATGCACATGCAAACAGTTGTGAATAAAAGTTGGATACTGAACAGCAATTTAATTAACTTCCTGTCCTAACTCTTACAACATAACACATGAGATAAATTGTCTCATAAAAATAACATTTCTTGCTTCGTGGTTGAAGATGCCTACAGTTGATGCTATTTCCCATTCATTTTACTTTTAACAGTCACAATGGAGCATTTCACAGGTGGTGTTGTAGTTCATTAGACTTTTCAGAACTCCCTTTTGCAAAATGAAATGCAATTAAAACTTGAGTGAAAGTGATCTTATATGGTCAAACACTCAGCTGTTTGCTATTCCTGGGCTAAGTTCTCCATTTTCAGATAGACTTCAAAGGCTGGGTAGTTGCCTTCAGCTAATGCCTATATACACACATGCAAAATTGACTTCATGGCTTAATGGGCTGCAGAAGCAAGAAATCTGATTTGCAGGAGAACTCCATCTGCTGTTGCAGCTGCAACTTTCATTGCTTTAAAAAAAAACAAACAAAAAAACCCCCACAATAACCAAACAATCACAGTTGGCATCAGACAAGGCAAGAGCCTTTTGGCTGGGAGAAAATAAAACAGATGATGAAATATGTTTAAACCATATGCCGGGAATCAAATCCTATCTCATCTGATTGTCCTCAAACAGGAAAAAGCAAAGCAGCCATTTTACAGAATCCTTACGAGGACAAATCTTGAAACAAGGGGTAGGAAAGACTTAATTGATGTTTACATCCTAGTTTCTGGTGATTTCCTGCTAAACAAACTGAATTTATTTGCTAAAGAATTTTATACTTACTGATTAATAGGCAATGCATATTTTCCTTTAATCAGAGAGCCAGTACTATTTTAAAATGTATAGGATCATATGTAACCAGCAGATACGCCACTCTTCTCTTTTATCATAAGAAACAAACTGAAATTGGTTTTGAGAGCTAAAAATCTACAGGGGAGAGCTCTGAATGTTTGACCTGACTTTTATAAAGAGGTGTTTTTTTTCCCCCAATCTCATTTGAAATGGGGCATATTTCCTCCATTATTTTTTACTACTGTTTGAGTTATAAACGCAGATAATTATATCTGAAATAACATGAGCCAGCCAGTTAGTTTGCAGTAGTGACATATGGGCTGTTTAAAATATCCAAATATGATTAAAGCTGCATCTGTACTTTGGTGTCAATTCATTAGCTTCAATGGAGCTGAAATTATATTCATCAGCTGAGAATCTGACCCTATATTTTAAGCTCATCTCTGTAGAAGAGTTTATCTTTGAATACTTCTCTCTTCCTCTTCATTGCTTTGTATCTTAGAACAAGTTATAAACTTTATTGCTGTCCTTCCCTGTGATTTGTATCCTATAAAAAGTTCCCATTTTCTCCCTTCCCACCTTTCCCATGCTAAAGGTTGTTATGTCTCCATTATGAAGGGTTGAAATCTAAACTGATTTTAATATTAGGAATTCAGTAAAATGCAAATATATACTCCCCAAAGATTATAAATATGAGACAACCCTTCTGAATACTATTTTTCTGGGTTCCGGATCAGTTTCAAATGCAACATGAGCAGTTACCAAGGTTGTCAAAACAGAAAGGACACTTTACTGTTCCTCTTAATATGCCAGTCATTCTGTCAATCCTATAAACTTTTGTATAGCCCCACAGCTATGCCCCCTTCCAGGTTCTTGCACCTTCCTCAGAAGCATGGGGTACTTGCCATTGTTGGAGTCAGGTTACTGTGCTAGATGGATAAATGGTCTGATCAGATGGAGATTTTAACATTGGAGAAGGGTGCATGCCTCAAAGTCTGGAGCCATCCCTACATCTCTCTATGCCACTGGGTAAGTCTGAACTGGAGATGCTACAATTTCCAGCTTGATTAGACAGACCCACACTAGCTCTAAGAGAGCTAGCATGCTAAAAATAGCAATGTAGCCATGGCAGGGCAGGAGGGGCTAGCTGCCAGAGTACATACCTATAATCTTGGATGGGCTATTACTCTGGGCAGCTAGTCCCTCCCACCGCCATGGCTGCACCTCTATTTTTAGGGCAGGTGTACACTACCCGCCTGAATGGGCGGGTAGAAATCGATCTCTCGGGGATCGAATTAGCGCGTCTCGTCGGGATGCGACAATCCATCCCTGAATCGACGCTTCTACTCCACCAGCGGAGGTAGGAGTAAGCGCCGTCGACGGGGGAGCCGCGGAGGTCGATTTGCCGCCGTCCTCACAGTGGGGTAAGTCGGCTCCGATACATCGAATTCAGCTACGCTATTCGCGTAGCTGAATTTGCGTATCTTAAATCGACCTCCCCCCCCCCCCCGTAGTGTGGATGTAGCCTTAGTGAACTAGCTCAGCCAGAGCTAGTGCAGGACTGGAAATTACACCTTCCCTCTACAGTGTAGACATACTCACTGACACAAGGGTCAGCACAGCTCCTTTAACACCATACTAAACAATACTTAAAGAATAATGTCATGACATGACAGAGAGATGGAAGGGATTTTGTCCAAATATAAAGACAGGAGGAACACAAAAAACTGAGAAGTAAAATGTCAAAGAACAAACACTGACTTTCTGGAAGGGAAGCATTGCTGAAGGGTAAGGAAAAGCTGATGGGCATGACCCACTGTTAGGGAAGCTTCCTAGCTCACAACGTAAAATACCTAGAGAAAATAGTGATTAAGTATTTCCATAGTGAGAGAATATACTGATGAATTGTTTCTCTTCTTATAAAAAAGTGTCTAACAAAGATTCAGAACTTCCTAGCCTTGAGCACAGAGCCACTGACAGGAGACATGCATGTGGAGGAGACAACTGAAGGCACATTGAACTTGATCCATTAGGAACTCTGCATTTTAACACACAACTTACAGATCGATGAGTATTTGTAGTTATACAAACCACTCTCATCCCAGGCTCTTTTCTCATGCCCTTAGATGAACAATGCTTTTTTCATAAATATTTACATTATCCCCTTTCCCATGAAGTAATTCCAAAAGTGTCATTGGAAAAGCTGCTGGGCACCACACTTATTATGAAGTAACTGCTGGTGGCACTCGGATATCTTTCTGGCTTCTACAGCAGCAGAATTCTCTGGAAAGCCCATGAGCCTGAACATAAAGCATATCCTAGGCAAGATATGCCTGAGTGAGTATTTTATTACTCACAAATCTTTTAAGCAAAAGTAAAGAAAAGCAAGCCCGTAATAAGAGGCAGAATAGAGCTGGAATATGAAGGATTTAAAAATAAAGAGGAAAAAAAACATACCTACAGTCCCCCTTCCCTATTTACAAGCACCTGTTTTGAAATAAGCTGGGCAGGAATACCAAAGATCCTCTCCTACCTCTTTTCAAAATTTAAGCATCAGCCAAAAAATATTCCCAAAACATGGCATCTCTTCCCTCCCATCCCACCTTTTTGCCACCAAAACAGAATCCTCTACAAATTATACTGAGCAGACGGAAGGGTACATTTTATTCCTTACATTTGTTTTCTGATAGGCCATTGAGTCCAGAGCTCATTTGCTTTGTAATATTTATGGCATAAATCTGAAAAGCTTAATATAGTTTATATAATTTAATTTCATGAAGATTAAATACCTATATCAAAATAGTAAATGAAAAACAATCTTACACTTTAAGCACACACCTATAAGATTTATTTCATACAAAATGAATATGAAATCTCTTCAACTCTATTCCACTATACTAAAGATGGATATCTAGCAGCATGATCAAATCTATGGGCCTGATCCTCAAAACAATTACGTGAGTAGCCCTTATTCTTATGACTAATCTCACTTACCTCAATGATATGATTTGTGAATGGAAGGACTGCTAATGTAAATTTGCAGTATTAGGCCCTATATATTTAATCAGAAACATGCAGCTACTAAAAACGCTTTAGTAGTGTTAAAAAGTGAAGTATCTGAAAATAAATAATTATCATGAATACATTACAGAAGGAGCGGATAGAGATGTTCCTGAGAGCAATTTTAGTAATGATTAGGCCCAAACAGTAAATGCTTCCAATCCTAGCCAAAACCCAAGCCACATCAAAAGTAGTTTTTGTATGTGAGATTGGGTCACTGTCTTTTTTTCAGTGTTGGAATTTTCAGCTCACACGCTCTATTTAGTTCTAATTCTCTTTTTATCCTTAGACTCAAGTCACAAATTAATATATCAAAAAAGGTAAAATATTAGAAGTAAACCTGAACCACAAAGGCTAGATTCAAACTTCCCAGAAATCTGGAAGTACTCAAGATATTGTGTTTTTAGTTCATGCCTGTTATTTAATAGTAACTAAGTATATGACTGGTATTTCAAAAAGTGCTGAGATGTGGCTTGAATACTTCTATTGAGTTAATGGGAAGCCTTCCACTGATTTCAGTGAGAACACTTGGCCAACGCTAAGTGTGTAGAAAAATGGGGTCCTCATGCCTGGGTATAGTGTAGCAGGCTTATTTTCTCTCTAATGCCCCTGTCGATGGTTGATCTTGTCCTACAGTGAATTCTCTTCTTTCAACTGAGTGCTCCTGTGAGGTCATGCTTTTGTCCCTATCTCTTTTGGAGTAACAAAGTCCAATGTCCTTACAAAAAAGTATTTGATCACAACTCTGGGCCCCCTAATCCTCATATTTTTCTCTCAGAGGCTATCAGCACTCCTTATCCCCCTCTCAGAGGCTTTACACCATCTTCCCCAGTAGCTAGTAGGGGAACCCAGACACCCCTACCATACTGGATTTTAGTCCAGGGAGCCTATACCCAGCAGCCAAGGTCTGCACCATCAGACTCATTGCTTCCACCTCCCTGGACTTCTTCCTGCCATACCCCATCAGCAGGATTCTCTCATAGTTTCTAACTTTACCCTTTTCTCATGGCCAGGACTCCCATCCAGAATTCTCCCAACAAATTCCATTTGTATTTGTACCTGTACCCAAACTACAGGTACAAATATAAATCCATTTTTGTCCTCCTCAGGTTTGATCTTTCATTCCTTTCTGTTCTTCTATTGAACATCTCCCAGGGCTCTCTCCCTAGAAGACCAAATCCAGCCCCATTACAAGGGCTCACTGCCAGAAGTTACTCCACCCCAATGACTGTTTTATCTCACTCCTAGTCTCCTACTAGACTTTGCTACTTAGAAAAAAATTCTAGGGCCAACATTCTCTGTAGGGATGCTCCTTGACCCTACCAGTCTTTCCCACTTACTTATCATAGAAAGTAACTGCAGACTTTCTCTCTGCAATCCCCTTCTAAGTTGTATTTTCCTTCTTTAGAGTCACCTGCTCCTTCCCCAGCTGGGTTTTATCTTTAATTAAGCCTGGCCTACCCTCCAGGTGCAATCAGGTAGCATAATTGGCCTCTCAGACCCATATTAATTCTTTCAGCACCAGGATGAGGCATATACCCCACTACTGAGTACTTCTGCTAATTCTACCTTAAAAACATTTATACCTAGGTACTAATCTCCCTTGTGTACTTTAAATGGTTTTCATAGCTGCTGTGTTTCTAATAATTATGCTCTTTAAAAACAGGAATGAACACTAGGCTATGTAATATATTTTAGTACCAATACTTTCTATGCTCAAAGGCATTTGCCACCTTCTATGAAAAGAAGTCTCTTAGAGATTTTTTGAATCGTGTTTTAGATTTTAATAGAAAAATCTTCATGTGATGGTTAAAACGCATGTAGAAAGGATAAGTGGAGTTTTAGAGTAGTTTCTATAAATCCCTTATGTTTTCATCCATTATATAGCACTTCCCCATAAGGCCAAACCTATTATTTTAAGGCTTAATGTTCTGGCCAAGTATACATAAGGACCAGGGGAGCAGGAGGGTGCAGAGTTTTATCTACATGTTCATTTTCCTTTGACCAAATTCCTTATGGAAGTACTTGAATGTGCATACTAACTGTGTATAGAGCCTAATAACTCTGTCATTAATGGATGAATTGTTGGCCCTGATCATGTTGGCTGAGCAGAGATGGGAGGTATTGAACCTTAATGAGAAGAACAAGTTGTTGTTGCTTTTTTGGGGGGGTGGGGTTGATAGTGGGGGAAATGCACAAGTGAATTGATTAGCTGGGGAGGTGTCTAGGGAGCCAGCATGGACACAACAGGCAGTTCTGACAGTGGAACAGGGACCAGTTCAGGGATGCCTTTGCAAGTACATGTACTGTGGAGAACACTGAACAAGTGGAGTGGAAGCCAAGACCAGTAGTTGAAGACAGAGGAGCCTGACCTAGCCTACTCTAAAGATGACCTATTGTAGGTTGTTTGGGATAGCCACTATAAAAAAATGAAATATTGACAGCTGCAGCTGGGGAGACAGCAATTTTCCATTATACCCTTTAACTCCCCTCACCTCTCCAACATGCTCCTTCTTTTCCTTTATGCACCCAAGGAAGTAGAGAAGAAGTAGAGCACCTATTAACACTGCTTCCCAATGACAGGTCACAACAGGAGATGTGCACATCTCCACAGAGTTTGTGTAGCTTGGCACTTCTTCACGCATTTTGCCTCTACTATACACAATTCTCTGCATGCGGACTGGAGACAGAACTCCTGTAGAAGTTAATGTGAGTTTTGCATGTGAAAGAATTGTGAAGCTCTGGCAACCAATAATTTAAGTGTCTTGGTGGTTTCATTTGAACCAAGGAATAAATTGAGGTTACATCTCAGTGTAACTGGATAATCAAAAAATGCATGAGTGATCACTAAAGCAATCAATAAATTATCTGTTTGCCTCAAATCTCAGTGGACAGAAAGAGTTACAGTGACACTGATATTTCATTATTCAGACAGCAGATGAACACTTGAACACTAGTCAGCTGGCACTCTCTGATATATTAGTACCACAGAAACATGTTTGCAATGCTATAATTTTAGGGAAACAATAAATTATTAGGTGTATTTGGAGGTGGGGATTTTATCTATGTTGTCACTCTTCATTGCTTAATAACCAAATTTAAATTTAATAAAGATAGTAAATTTGGCATAAAACCCTGTATTTTCTTCATTTTAAAAAGAGAAATAACAAGTGTTTAATTTTAATAATGTTGTCAGTCTGCTTTAGCTCAAAAGGAGCCTAGTTTTTAAAAGAAATTCCACTAATGCCATATCTTAAGTGATTTTACTAGATATTTTAAACTGGAAAGAATTTTTCTACTTTGTGACTTTTTTTGACAGTGTTCATACAAATCAACATTTATTCACAACGAAAATGTCAAACAATGAAAAACAGCAGGTGTGACAGCATGATGAAATTCAACATGAGTACATATAAATGACACATTGGTTCCAGCAGACTGCCATTCTGTATGCAAATGTGACTCTTTAACTTGGAAGTTTCCAGAGTATCTTTACCGTACTGACCCACTGTTCATGACATCTCTAGGACTGAAAGCCTGCATTTCATTTGTCACTGATTTCTTGAAAATGCCTCAAACCTGTTAGCTCTCCCCTCTGCTAGCTGGGGGAACAAGCAGCAGTAGGACCTAATGTAGTTTATCTGTAAAGGAAGAGGAAAGAGGGAGGGAAGAGAGCCATCACTGTAATGTTTCTGTGCTTTTGCTGTTTCTATTTCCCTTTCCCAAAGGTATCAAAATAGCCTCTGGCCCCATCTAGCTTTCACCTCCTCTTCTTTCCCTGTTCAGCACCTCCCAACCCCTGCAATAGAACCCTCTGTTATTATTTTCTTCTTAATGGCTCCCTGTACAAGCCTCAGACATCAGAGAAGGGAACTTCCAATAGGGTTTGGTGCCTCCTCACTAGATACAGTGGGCCTGATCTAAAAGCCATTGATGGCAACAGAAGGATTCCCATTGGCTTCAATGAGCTTTGGATCAGGCCGAGGATAAGCAGCCCCCAACCTTCCCTCTCTCCCAAAGACGGAATCACTCACAAAAGGTCTGATCAGACAAGCAGATCTGCGAGCATGGACCCATGGGACTCCACGCAGGTGCGGGGATCTCCTCTAGCAGGATGAGAGCCGGGCAACATATCTAACATTCAGGCCTTTAATAATTGATCTTGACACCTGTAATTTGCTATGTTTTTGTTTGTATCTGTAAACACAAATGAATGACTACCCAGAGACAGTAAATTTTACTTGTTGGTTGCTGCAGTTTGTTCCAAAGAAGCACCGATGTGACATTATATACTGTGTTTTCTAAAAGAAAAAAGGAACCTCTGAAATTATTTTAATATCTTTATTTGTAACCTTTGAACAGAAAGAACGTGAGAAGGGTTCTAATCTGGCATTTATGTTTCGACTGCCTTTTGCTGCTGGAAGGGTTTTCAGCATCAGTATGTTGGACACCCTGCTGTACCAGGTACTGTACATGACAACACCTACTGTTCTCGAACACACAAATACTTTATCACTGCATAGATTTATATTTAATTGTTAGATGAGCCACTTTGTAATGTTTTATTGTATGCTGACTGATATTTTATGTATTGGGTTATTATTACTTTACCTTTAATATATGAAAAAACAAAGTTACTTTTAAAGTAGTGTAAGGAAAAGCTTTTTCATTATAGTTATATAGTTGATTTTTAGTAAAATATTAACATTTTAAAGACATTATTTTAAACATGTAACCCTCATGAGATTAGACAGATGATTCTGCAACTAGAGCTTCATACAGTGGTGTACTGTGAATGTCCAGGAATCCACCACACAGAACCAGTTGCAGACCTGGAGCCAAGTTCTGTCTGGCCCTGCATATGGAGTGCACCAGAAAACTCATCAGAAGAGGAACCAATAAAGGCTCATTTACAACAAACAGAAGTGTTCCAATCCAATAAAAACAATCAAATTTAAAAAAAAAAGAAGAAAAAGAAAAAGGGGTGTTTCACCAGCCTCCATGACAGAGCTACAGAAGGGAATGCAAGACAGAGCCAAGAGGACACGTAGTATGCTCTGGATGTTAGTGTCTGTTCACTCACTAACCCAACAGTGGTCATAACGCACTATGAAAATTGTTCCTGCTCGTCACACTGGAACGTTGCACCTGAAGCTCTTCACTGCCAAAGTACAAGGGACATTAATAATGCATACTATATGCATACACCCATCTGGATTATGCCATTTACTTTGTAGTTGCCAGGTCTTGGCTTGTAGTGTTCTGCTTTACAAAGTCAGATCCTTGTCCTGCAAATGACTGTCTTTTCTCATCTGAGTAACCAACAGAATGATTCACATGAGTGATGTCACTCACATGTGTTTGCTGTAACAAGCCCACAATGCTGGACTGTGCTACACTTAATTACATCAAATAGTGCCTAACTCCACATTTCCACTCGGTGTGAGTTGGGGTCGGAGAGTCTGGCTCTAACAGAGCAGCCTAAATCAAGTCAACTTGAGGATGATCAGGCCCCAAATGGTCAGTTTTTCAGAAATTAGTTTGGTTGCACATTCGTTATTACCTCTAACCTTAAACCTAGGTTTTTTTTGTTGTTGTTGTTGCTTTTTTTTTAAAAAAAGACGCTTTCCAAAAGAAAATATATAGCATGCAGAGCAACTTCTTGAGGCTAAGTATATCTGTCAAACTTTTCAATACAGAAGGTAGGTAGGTATATAGCTGCAAAAACAAAAAACCCAACATTTAAAGCTATTCATCAATTGCTGTACATTTTGGAAATAAATGTATTTACTCACAAGGCATATTCTATCACTGCCCCAGAATATGAACACTGAATTTGGTATTATTTTACAAGTGATAGACGAATGAGGACACTCTTATGGAAACAGATTTTTGTCATTATTAACTCCTGCCATCTTCAGTATTTTATATTTGCTGTTATACATGATCAGCCAGAATTCTCTTTGTATACAGAACATTATTACTGGATGGAGTGAGACAATTTACTGTCAATAGAGCTGGTTTGGAAGTTTTTGGCAGAAAATTTTACCTCTGCACTGAGACCAGTAGCTTGTGTGGCAAAGCATCCTGTTTTGATATGAAGACATCAAGAGACAGAGAATCCACTACTTCCTTTGGTAGTTTGTTTCAACACCCTAGTTTAAAAAATGCTTTATTTCTAGTTTCAATTTGTCTGGTTTTAAATTCCAGCCATTGGTTCTTGTTATGCCTTTCTCTGCTAGATTAAAGGGTCCTTAATACCTCGTATTTTCACCAGGAAAAAATGACCTGTTGAGAATATATATATATTTTAGTTCAGAATTCACATATAGTGTTGCTGACCTTGTAATCACCTGCTTATCTGTGCACTTAAACTTTCTTTTCTCTCTTTCTTTTTCTAATCTTGCAGTCATTTGTGAAGGATTATATGATCTCTATCACAAGACTTCTGCTGGGACTAGATACCACACCAGGATCTGGGTTTCTTTGTTCTGTAAGTTTTTTTTTTTTTTAAAAGATGATTAAATGGTGCCATAGAAGGTCCTGTGCCCTCCACAAAATACCACTGCTCTTTTCGTACTGTGGTTTCTCTCATGAGAGTCCAGTGAAGTCTGTTATTTTCTTTTATCTTTAGAATAAGAGTTCGGTAAAATAGGTGGAAAACGTCACCACTTTGATTACCTGCAAAACAAAACAAACTTAAAAAGATATGTAAAGAAAAAATAAGGCAGAGAAAAAAAAAACTGCAGACGTTATACCAGTGTTAGGAATTTAAATTAAGATTTTTGAAAAAAAAAAACCTCTATAGGTTGTCTACAATACTCTTTTGTATGGAGTAAAAAAACCCTTAAGCAAACTGAATTTAAAGAATATGAAAGTACTTAATAATGAAAGTTATTACCTATGGAAAGGCTAAATGTGGGTAGGACTTTATCTTTTGCTACCCCACTCACTTCAAATGAGTTTGCACTGGTGGTAAAATCAGGGCAGAACTGAGCCCTAAATATCAGATAAAGATAGAAGGCATAGGTTAGTTGAGTTTCTCATACTGTATTTCCTGCTCCTAGGAAATTAGAGGCTTTACCATATTTATTATTTGTTGTTATATACTTCAGCATTCTTGAATCAATTATTCATGAGTGACAAAGCAGCTTCCTTGGACAAAGTTCTGTTATCTCAACCAACAATGAAAGATTTGTATAAAGGGGTTTGATAGTTTTAGAAGGAAAAGGAAATGGCATTCCCTGGCACAGGTGCCATATAAATAATTTATTATATTCAGTCCAGTAGCCTCAAATGTGAAAGCCATTTCACAACATGAATAAGCTGAAGTGAATTTGCAAATTCTGAGCTTACTATCGGGAGCAGTGATATTGCTCAATAAGTTCAATACTGGCAGAGCTAGTGTCCTATTTCAGAGGATAAGGACATGATCCAAAGAGCATTAACGTCAACAAGAATCTCTCTATTGGGCTTTGTATTGGGCCTTCAGGGCATCAGTTCTACAATCCCTTCTTTACATGAATGGTCCCTGCTGACTAGTCATGTAAGAAAGGGTTTACAAGACTGGGCACTAGGAAATGAAAGGCCTCCCCTGGCTTAACAGTGCTTTAAGAAATTTGTTAAAAAGTTACATCTATTATTTTAAACATTTAACATTTTTTCCCTCCAGCTCGTCAACCATTATAACAGGATTCAAGTTGATGCACAGTGTCTTAAATTGTATCTCATTGGTTGTATCTCAAATGTCCTCACTTTTTAAGTAACACTACCGTAGTAGTTATGGAAGATGTGGAAGAATTTTCAAATTAATTTCACATGACATTCATGCTTAATAGTGCTATTTTGATCTTTCTAACATTCTGGTTGCTGAGAAAAGTAAAATAGATACAATTCTCCTAATGCCACATACCTCTTCTCAACTCAAATTACTATTTTTGTTCCTCAATCTTCTCCATGACACCTTATTTGTGCTGTCAGACATTTTACTTTTCTTTTACTCTAAGACTTAACATGGATATTAGACAATCAGTAAAAGAATTTCCAAAAAATTTTAAAACTGTGTATGTGTGAAGCTCCTTTCCAAAATACTAAGGCATTTGCTTGGGAAAGTCCCTTAGGAAGGGTGTGACGGGTTGGATCACAGAACCCCCCCTTGGGTACTGCCATCTGATGTGCCAAGACTACTTCTGCCCCGGCTTTCCCTGCCCTCTCAGCTTGAGACTTCAGTGCCCTGCCTGGTTTGAGCCAGACCCGCTATCCTGCTGCAAACCCAGACCCTGGTCTGAACCACGTCCCCTAACAGCTGTAGGCTTAATTGAAAGCAGGTTAAGAAGTGTCTTTAACACTCAGATGCTCAACTCACAATGGGGTCCAAACCCCAAATAAATCTGTTTAACCTTGAATAAAGCTTACACAAGGTAAACTCACAAATTGTTTGCCTTCTAGAACACTGATAGAGAGATATGCACAGCTGTTTGCCCCCTCCCCCCAGTGTTAATACATATTCTGGGTTAATTAAATATGTAAAAAGTGATTTTATTAAATAGCGAAAGTAGGATTTAAGTGGTTCCAGGTAGTAACAGACAGAATAAAGTGAATTACCAACCAAAATAAAATAGAACATGCAAGTCCATGACTAATACAGCAAGAAGACTGAATACAGATAAAAACCTCACCCTCAGAGGAATTCCAGTAAGCTTCCTTTTACAGACTAGTCTCCTTCTAGTCTGGGTCCAGGAATCACTCACACCCCCTGTAGTTACTGTCCTTTGCTCCAGTTTCTTTCAGATATCCTTGAGGGTGGAGAGGCTCTCTCTTTAGCCAGCTGAAGACCAAATAGAGGAGTCTCCCAGGGATTTAAATAGACTTTCTCTTGTGGGTGGAGACCCCCACCTCTCTCCTATGCAAAGTCCAGCTCTTAGATGGAGTTTTGGAGTCACATGGGCAAGTCACATGTCCATGCATGACTCAGTTTTTACAAGCAACCATTGTTTACATGCTACCCTGAAGGTCCTCAGGTAGACTTCTTATGTGGATTGGAGCCTTCCAAGATTCATTGTCCTTTAAGTGTTTCTTGATTGGGCACTTAATTTGCACATTCCTTTCTCAAGAAGCTGACCAAATGCTTTAGTAAGGCTACTTAGAAATCAAGCAAGTACACAGCCAATATTCATAACTTTGAACACAAAAAAGATACAAGCATACAAATAGAATGAATATATTCAGTAGTTCATAACCTTTACATAGATATGTCACATGGCATATGTCGTATAAAATGTATTCCAGTTATATCATAGATACATTCATAAGCATATTTCTATTAAGCCTTATGGGGTGCAATGTCACACACATCACAAAGGGAAAGAGCGAAATATTATAGAATTAGAACCTTAATTCTGCTGTTATTTTTCCAGATGAAAATCACAGAAGATGACCTATGGATTAGGACATATGCCAGACTATATCAGAAACTTTGTTCTTCAACAGGAGATATTCCTATTGGAATCTATAGAACTGAATCACAAAAACTTACAACATCTGAGGTTTGCCTGCTTTAATATACCAATTTCTTGTTTGGATAACCCAAACCACATAGTAATATATTAAGATACTGGTAGTGCAATGACTATACACAGTTACAGAGGTCATACAGTAGTTTATTGACTCTAGTCAATATTTTTTTAATGAAAGATGGAATGTAATATAATACCACAGGTGTAACCTACTGTACTATTTCAAGCAATCATGCCACTCGATAGTAAATTTATTCTTTTCATTTAGCAGTGGATGGTGCTGGGTGGGCGCGGGCAGTGGCGCGCGGTCCGGGACCCCCACTGGTGCTGGGGAGGTTGCCAGGGCTGGCAGGTTCCCTACTTGGCTCCACGCCTCCTTCCCCGAGCAGCAGCAGAGTTTGGGTATGGGAGGGGGCAGGAGGTTGGGACATGGGACAGGGTGAGGTGGGCTCTTGGTGGTGCTTAACTGGAGGGCTTCGTGGAAGTGGCGACATCCCCCTCGCTCAGCTGCTAGGCGGAAAGTGGCCAGGCAGCTCTGCGCGCTGCCTCCGCCCAGAGCATCGGCTTCACAGCTCTCATTGGCCAGCCACTGCAGAAGTCACTGAGGTCACAGAAAATCATGGAATCTGTGACCTCCATGACAAACTCGCAGCCTTAGTTATGGCTACTTAAACACAATACATCCAGTAGAGTTTCTCAGAGATAGAAAGAATATTTAACAAGTGCCTCTTGTTTTACACATTCAAATGAATAAATAAAAGACAGTAGCCTGATTTTCAAAGCTGCTAAACAAATTGACATCAATGAGAATTGTGGGAGCTCAGAACTTTTGGGAAATTAGACCATCTATTGACATGTCTAAATATGGATTTGGGTATCTAGAATTAATCTTCCAAGTTTGAAAATTCTGTCCACATGAGTCCAGCTATTGGTGCGGGAATTCTGGAATCACTAGTATAACAAACTTTCCCTGGTAGTATTTTCTGTTACCCAGATGTAGACTTTTACAAGTAGGGTTTTATACTAGAAAGAGTAATGACCTCTTCAATGCAGTGCTCCCCGGTTTATTTAAGTCTTTGAGCTTTATTGCAACTATTCATTAAATTTAGTATACCATATCTGTTGTGGTGGTACTGTTGTGGTTCCGCAATTAAGGGAGTTGTGGCACTTCATGTTAACAGCTTTTCCTCTCCTTTTCAGTTTTTAGTCCAAACCAGTGGCTTTGGGCACATCAAGAGTTTAATCTGGAAAAGTGCTGAGCAACTCTCAAAAGTGATAAGAGCTCAGGTTGCTGAGCAACTTGCAGAATTGAGTCCTAGTCAATAGCTTTTCTACAGCAATAATGGAAGAATCCAATAAACTGAAAGCTAATACGCACCTGTAGCGATGCACGGCTCACCCCTGCGGCACCTCCTTCTGGTCTCCTGGGGAATTAGCGTTGCAGTCATTGGAGCGCCCTCTGCAGGCCAATGTCCCGCTTGTCGCTGGCCCCGTGTCCCTCCCAGACCCCGGTGCCCCTCTCCCCTGGGTGCTTCCCCTGGCAGTACCCCCACTCTCTGGGCTTCCCTCCCAGGGGAATCCTCACTCTCTATCCCCACCTTGCCTCAGTGTTCACTGCCAGTCCTCATCTAGCTACCGGGCCCTGGGGCAGACTGCAGTCCATATCACTCATCATCGGCAAGGGGGGTTTGAACCTGCTGCCTCCACCTACCCCCGGGCTGCACCTCTGCAACCACAGTAACTTTTCAAGCCTTTGGCTAAGCCTGCAGCCTGGGGGTTTTCCAGGTGGGAGCTCCCCAGCTCCCTTGCCATATTTCCCAGCACTGGTCTACTTCGGTACCTTATTCAAGTCTCAGGCAGCCAGGCCTTTCTCTCTTTGTGCCTAGAGAGAGACTACCTGTGCTCCTGGCCCACAGCCTCTTTATAGGGCCAGCTGCGGCCTGATTGGGGCATGGCCCACCTGTGGCTACTTCCCCAATCAGCCCAGGTTTTCCCCTACCACAGCCCTCTCCCAGGGCTGTTTTAAGCCCTTTGGGGCAGGAGCGGGTGGCCACCCCACTACAGCACCACAAAGTAACCTCCTGTCACAAGATATTAGACTATAGAGGACCAATCTGAAACCAAACAGCTCTTTTATTTCTGTGTAAAGCACTCAGCTTACCAGGGATATTACTGCTGTATGAACACCTTGCCCTATTGTTCTTAGCTCCCAAACACCAATGTGCACAGGTGGGAGGATCGTTGTTACATGAATGAAACACCTGGGTTATTAGAGGTGTTCAGAAAAAAATCTGTCCAAACAAATTGTAACAAAGTTGGAAATGAAACTTCATCAAAACATCCATGAACATATACTTCCATTTTTCTAGTCATCAGTCTGTTGTGCTAAAGCCCATTCATGAAATTATGGATGTGATTACATTGTCTCAATCCAGTGGCCACTCATTTGCAGTGATTTCGTGTCCTTTATGACACTTTCGATGAAGCAGTTCTAATTCATGTCCTGTAGTATGGTATTCTTGTAGAACTGTGTTTGGTTTAAATTATCATCTTTCTACTCCAGTGCATCACTAATGCAGAGATAGTATAGGTGAATTCAGAAGCAATTATATGATAAATAGTTCATACAGCCTTGGACACTCAAATGTGTTCTATTGAGAGATGGGAGCTAACCTATACTACTAAGTTGTTGCCAAGAGTTCTCAAAATTCAGCATTCCACTACACACAAAACTAAGTGATTGGGCAACAAAATGGCAAATGAAATTTAATGTGGATAAATGTAAAGTAATGCACATCGTAAAAAATAGCCCCAACTATACATACAATATGATGGGGACTAATTTAGCTACAACAAGTTAGGAAAAAGATCTTGGAGTCATCGTGGATAGTTCTTTGAAGATGTCCGCGCAGTGTGCAGAGGCGGTCAAAAAAGCAAACAGGATGTTAGAGATCATTAAAAACGGGGATAGAGAATAAGACTGAGAATATATTATTGCCCTTATATAAATTGATGGTACGCCCACATCTCGAATACTGCGTACAGATGTTGTCTCCTCATCTAAAAAAAAGATATACTGGCATTAGAAAAGGTTCAGAAAAGGGCAACTAAAATGATTAGGGGGTTGGAACGGGTCCCATATGAGGAGAGATTAAAGAGGCTAGGACTCTTCAGCTTGGAAAAGAGGAGACTAAGGGGGGATATGATAGAGGTATATAAAATCATGAGTGATGTGGATAAGGAAAAGTTATTTACTCCTTCCCATAATACAAGAACTAGGGGTCACCAAATGAAATTAATAGGCAGCAGGTTTAAAACAAATACAAGGAAGTTCTTCTTCACGCAGTGCACAGTCAACTTGTGGAACTCCTTACCTGAAGAGTTGTGAAGACTAGCACTATAACAGCGTTTAAAAGAGAACTGGATAAATTCATGGTGGTTAAGTCCATTAATGGCTATTAGCCAGGATGGGTAAGGAATGGTGTCCCTAGCGTCTGTTTGTCAGAGGATGGAGATGGATGGCAGGAGAGAGATCGCTTGATCATTGCCTGTTGGTCCACTCCCTCTGGGGCACCTGGCATTGGCCACTGTGGGTAGACAGGATACTGGGCTAGATGGACCTTTGGTCTGACCTGGTGCAACCGTTCTTATGTTCTTATGTTATGTACACTATACACTATGGCCTGGTCCCCACTAACCCCCCACTTCGGACTAAGGTACGCAAATTCAGCTACGTTAATAACGTAGCTGAATTCAAAGTACCTTAGTCCGAACTTACCGCAGGTCCAGACGCGGCAGGGAGGCTCCCCCGTCGATGCCGTGTACTCCTCTCGCCGAGCTGGAGTACCGGCGTTGACGGCGAGCACTTCCGGGATCGATCCCAGAACATCGATTGCCTGCCACCGGACCCTCGGTAAGTGAAGACGTACCCTATCATGTCAGCAGTAGGCATTAGCCCTAATCCTGTGGTAGAATTTTGGAACCTAGGATTCTGTTGTACAGGTGAAATCTTTACCAACTAAATCTCACTGACATAATGAACTAAACCCTTTCACAATGTAAAATATTGAAGTCATTTTATAGTCAGAGGAGCATGAAACGTATCTACAAGTAGCTCGTTATGTAGCTTCTTCTTCTTTGTTGTATGCCCGTAATTTAGAAACAGATGATAGCATCATTGTTGTTCCCTTAGATTTTTATAAACAATATTTATTTTTATAAATAATACTATGTGGAGTCTCTGATAGTATTGGAAGCTTTCACACAACATTGCTCAATGCCATAATAGTTGTGGTCTATATAAGAGAGCAATTGTCAATGCAGGTAACAATCCAGCTAATTTTTTTATTTTCTTTTAAAATACTTCCTCAGTTTTTCATGTACGTAAAGATTCATTCATCTTAATTCTTCCCCTCCTATCAAAAATGTCTGTCTCATCTAAAAACAGAGAAACAATTTACTACCTACCCAGGAGTACTCATTGAGAGACCAGAAAAGCTGACTATATATCAAGGACAGCTGGCTAAAAGAGCTTGGATCTGTTAGTGTGATGGGATGGATATTTTGCAATCTTAAACAAAGACTTCTCTTTTCTTTGCTGCTGCCCTAGCTTCACTTGTTTCATTCACAAAAGGTGAAGCTGAATACAGGCTAAGTTGATTAAGTGAAACTTAATTAAACCCAATGCACTGTTCTGTCCATGTAGCAGAGTTGCTTAGAGCCTGACTCCCTGTTCCACTGCTGTCGTGTCAATAGCAGTCCCCCCAGGTAACACTGGCCCTCTTGATACAACTTCTTTTTTTTTTTACAAGAATTTTAATATACACATTAAAAACAAATAATTGACACCCAGATTCCCTCCAACCATGTCCCTTTGGCTAGAGGTTGTTATTATGTAGCCAAGTTGGAGTCTCAATTTTATCACAGAGCTTTTGGGATAGCTTGGTCTCAACAGGTAATCACACTGGGAATGATCCCTCTGTCTCCCTGTCACCTGTCTGAGTCTAGCAAACTATCTTTCTGTAGAGTTTCCTCCTTGCCTGTGGGGTTGGCTTCTGGATGGTTCTCTGTCTCTGAGTTCTGTGATGATCACTATCTCTCTGTAGGCTCTCTGAGTATTGTGTCTGCTGTATCATGCCTCCTGTTCCTTTGGCTCACTTGTCCTTCTTGTGCAGTCACCCTGTATAACCCGAGTGCCACCCTACCCTTCACAACTCTTTTAGTCCACACCTTCTGGTGTCTCTTGCATGGTTGGATTCTCACAGGCATTTGTGGCACCAGGGACATTAGGTCCTTGACTGACCTGTCATATGCCCGTTGTGCCTCCTTTCCCTGATTGCTCCTACTCTCCACAGTATCTCCATCCTTCTGGCTGCAACAGGTCTCCTCTCATCAGTAGCAGTGTTTTGGTCATGTGTCCCACCCATGCCTGCACTAGACTGTTTTGGCACCCTTGCAGGGCCGGCTCCAGCATTTTTGCTGCCCCAAGCAGTGAACAAACAAACAAACCACCTGCGATCGGCGGCACTTCGACGGCAACTCTAGTGATGCCGCTTCATTATTCGGCGGCACTTCGGTGGCAGGTCCTTTGCTCCAAGACAGACTGAGGGACCCGCTGCTGAATTGCCACCAAAGACCCGGATGTGCTGCCCCTTACCGTTGGCTGCCCCAAGCACCTGCTTGCTGCGCTGGTGCCTGGAGCCGGCCCTGCACCCTTGTGATGAGGTACTCCTGTGTACCAAAAATGCTAACAAGAGGTCTGATCCAGAGGAAGCAGCCTTGTGTAACAGTGTCTTCGCTATTCTCACAACTGATTCCACCTTACCATTATTCAGAGGTTATGTGATGGAGGAGGGGTCTTTGCTGCTTCCTGATTGCCTACTTCCAATTCAAAATGAGGTATGCAGTTGACCAGTCAGTTCGTAACTCTGGTGTTTGTAACTCTGAGATTCTACTGTGTATAAAGATTTATTAGATAGGGAAAGGAAATTAGAGACTTATATACAAGGTTAAAGCAAGCAAGCAGACACCCTAACGAGTTACAATCTGCAGTTTCAAACTATAAGATAGGCTTCTCTAATCAGTTTAACCTTTAGGACTAACCGAGGCCAAGCAGCAGGGGATCTCTTGTTTATTCCTGGAAACACCTTCCTGCTCCCCCACTCTCCCAAGTCCAAGCAGCATAGAGATACCCAGTTCTTTTGATTCAGAGTTTTTATCCCCCTCCTGCCATGTGCTCTGAGCTGCATACTGAGCTGATGGGAAGAGTCCACTTGCATGATTCATCTTCAGAGGGAGGAGAGCAGATCAATAATAAGAGTCATAAATCCTTTTGTTGATGGTTCCTCAATCCAGATTTATGGAGTTTCCAGCTGTAAAATCCACTTATAGTCTGCCATGGGTCTCCTCTCTCAGGAGGTGTGTAACAATTTCTGTAGATGAGCTGCTCTTCATACTAATGATTGTCCCTCTCCTATACGGCCATTCAAATGGTCACCGAGGCACTCAGTACAACCACTCAAATATTACACTATGGAACACAGATATTACAAGTAAGATTACTGCATGAGGAACTCACAAGCATTTGATAGTCTAAACACTTAGCATGTTCTTATAATTCTAATATATACTTTATTAACATTAACTTACAAGTGATCCAGACAGATTCTATCTATGTATTTGTTAATGTCCATTTGAGACCTGGGGACCTGGGCATGAACTGGCACTTGGCCTGCCAATGTCACAGCATGTAGCAGCCTGTGTGCATAAGGCAGTAACACCAGGGTCTACCCTTTGGATTGTGAAAAATCTGCATCACTCCACATTTTCATTCTGCTTCGGGGAGCGATATTTCCCCAGGACTCCTAGGACTACTGAGAGACTTAAAGCAGTGGTGAGCTTCAGCATAGTGCAGGCCTCTCTGCCTTGCTCTCCAGTAAAGTATAGTAACAGTTATACTTTCCTGCTGCTCTTGTCCTCCTACATGACCAGGTCTGTGTACAGCTGGAATGCCTTCTTTCACCAGATCCATCACTGGGCTAGGTTTTGTATTTGCAAAATCCAGGGCTCCGAGAGGCTTCAGATAGAGTGACATGGCTCACACTACCAGCTGCTCCACTGTGGAGAGCTCACAACTCTGATGCTGCCACCACGTTTCATTCACAAAGAATGAAACTGGATGCAGGTTAAGCTGAGTAAGTAAAATTGTATTATATCTTGCACACTGCTCTGTTCATGTGGCAGAATTGCTTCCAGACTAACTCCCCATGTTCCCCATTCCGCTGGTGCCCCCATCAGTAACAGTCCCCTCAGTGAACAATGGCCGTCTGACTCCAGTTCCACTGATCAGGATACTCCTCCCTAAAAAGACTTTTGATTTTAAGTGAATATCAATCTCATCCCTGATGGCTGAATATCTTGAACAATGGATCAAAGACAGCTCCAGGGGAGTTTAGCTTTAAAGTAAAATGCAGTATGTCAGCTTCCCTGTTGCCTGTAAAACTGCTCTTTCTAGGACACAATCTACTGATTCTACAGCACAACCAATTCATTCTATCTCCAACCCCACCTCCTTGCAAAAACATACATATATTGACAAAATGCAAGTCATTAAATAAACTCTTAAAATAGATTATTTCTAATGCACTATGAAGTGATATTTTTTCTTGGGAGCTTGAGGATTCCCATTCTGAAATTAAATAAAATAAAATAAATGTTCAATGACATGAAAGATGTCTGCACAAAATAAAGCTTGCTGCAGTCTCTCCTTTTGGACTGTCACTAGCTCTCCAGATTCCTTTTATTTTCCAACCATACTTGAACTAGTCAACTGTACTACTACAGAATTTGTAGCTGATTCTTCTCAGCTCAGCATCAGTGGTACCATCTATCAAAATCATCCCTTGGGGAAGAACATAGGCAGTATTATTGCCGACATGAGAAAAATCAGTCAGGATTTTACAAAACAGAGGACATGTCATTCTTTCCTACTCCACTGAACTCTTAAAAGCAAAATCATGGTAGAAGTCATAAGAACAGAAGAACTCATAACAACTGAGCACAGGGTATTATGGTGCCACATATGTACAACTAATGGTATGCATAAACTAAAGTAACATATGACAATCAATTAAAAACAGTAGGATTCTGATAGTGACTGATTACTGAGATCAATAATGGTTGTAGCCTGAGCACCAAACCTAGTGTGAAGAATTCAGTGTCAGCAGCCTTTTCACATATATGCTTTCAAAAATGTATGTGAAATCAGCAAACAAACAAAAGGGTGAACCCTTTCCTATTATCTAGCTAGGAAGCTGCATCTGTGTAAAGGAAAGGCAGCTGTGAAATGAATTTAGGAGCAATAGCTTTTGATAAATTTGAGATTAACACCTACTTTACAGATGTATAGAGCATTATTTGTTCTACTCTTTCCCTTTTACCCTTCCCCTATGTTTTTGCTGTTGTTTTCCCAGAAAGAGCTAATATTGTTAAATTCAATGTGCAGATGACTATATCTATTGGAAAAAAATGAACAATTCTGCTTAGATAAAAATATGGATGATAAAATAGTGGACCAGGAATATAATTCTAAAACTATATAGTTATACAACACTACACTACAATTAAAGAGAACTGACTCTAGTAACAAACAATAATGAATCAGTCTAAGGACCAATGCTGTTTAATATCTTTGTAAATTAGATAGAAGTAAACAACATCAGATAAATAGCCTGATAAACATTTGTGTGATAAATGTTTCCTTCATTCAGTTTGCCAACATAGATATTATGGTCCCTGCCATACAACAATCATTGTGTTATGATAGTATTTTTAAGTTAAATTGTTCAGATTGCCATGTAATATTCTTGTTCTTAGAAAGTTTTATTTACAAAATTCTTCACACACAAAAAGTATGTTCTTTGCTAAAATGACCTGAACTACATTTTGTTTTTTAAGAGAAAAGGGATGTGATGATATAATGACATTATCTAGCAAGGTACTAAACATGCATATTTATACAAATACAGTATGTATGAGATAGAAGCAATAGCTTTTGATAAACTTGAGGTAATGACCACTACCAATAGGAAATACAAGAAAAATGAACATAACTAGTGTGTTGAACACTACTTTCCCCTTCAACCTTTTGTCTGCATTACATTTTTGCATTACCTTTTGTCTGTACTTCATTTCACTTCTATGTTATTACAATTATTATGATTTAATACAAGATATATTGATAGTTTCATCAAATAAATTTCCAGTGAGTCAGATAAAAAAGCACAATGTATGCACAGTTCAAATGACAGAACTTTAATTTAATCCAAATTTCCATTCAGAATAAAGCAAGCATCAGCCCATATTTATTATTTGTGCCCGCTATTAAATGGTCCATGTTTGTTCCTGTTTGCCCACTGTTGTTTAAACTGTTTGTGTTTTCTTTTTTCCTCCCTTTGTCAGTCACGAGAAATGGCTTCACAAGTAAGTGTTTGTTATTTGTCTCCCTTTCCCTAGTGTTGACCCTAATGAAAGTAACCCTGACCAGTTATGGAAAGAGGACAAAAAGAGCTTAGAATCAATGTGTGAAATTAGAATGTTAGAGCAGTTCAGGGCAGTCGAGGGTCTCATGTCATTTCCCTTAACATGTGCAAAGGCTCTCCTATAATTAAATATTGTAACAGTCTTCAACACAAATGAACAAGCATTTCCATAAAAGTCATAAACATCTATGTCAAATTATAGGAAGTATATTTGACATATACTTAATACTTATGCACAAAAGCATAAGCTCAAAAGCTTGTTTCTCTCACCAACAGAAGTTGGTCCATTAAAAGATATTACCTCAGCCACCTTGTGTCTCTAATATCCAGGGACTGACACTATAACAACAACGCATGAGAAAAATATAGCTTTCCTATTGTCATCCCTTTTTTTGTGGTGTATTAAACAGCATGCTTGTTAAAATCTTTCAGCCAGAGAGTTATGTTTTTTATATGAATCTTTCATACTTCACCAATTTATCCCTGCTAAAGGCCTGCACATTTTGAGCAATTAAGACCATATAAAAAGGCACTCAGTGAGGAAGTGCAGAAGTCTCTCTTCAACACGCAAGACACATTCCATTGAGTTCATTGAGTTAGTGTTCATAGATTCCAAGACCAAGAGGGACCATCGTGATCATCTTGTCTGACCTCCTGTATAACAGACCATAGAACTTATCCCAAATATTTCCTAGAGCAGATCTTTTAGAAAAACATCCAATCTTGATTTTAAAATGGTCAGTGATGGAGAATCCACCAGGACTCTGCGTAAATTGTTCCAATGGTTAATTACATTCACGGTTTAAAAATTATGCCTTATTTCCAGGCTGAATTTGTCTAGGTACAACTTCCTGTGATTGGATTGTGTTATGCCTTTATCTGCTAGATTGAAGAGCTCATTATTAAACATTTTCCCTATGTAGATATTTATACAGAGTTATCAAGTCACCTCTTAATCTTCTCTTTGTAAAGCTAAATAGATTGATTGATTTGAGTTCAAATAGTTTTATGCCTGGCTTCTAAGAAACAGAATGGCATTGAATTCCTATTAGAAATAGGCATAGAAGCCTCATGTTTAGAAACAGAATGACAAGAAGTACTAACTAACGCTTATCTTCTCTTGCTGTTGGGGAATGTAGGATCATATTTATATCAAGCCACACGCAGTCTACATAATGCTGTTCCAAAGGCAAATAGAGAAAAAGACGGCCTCTTCCACAGGCCATGCTGAACGTTAATATGTTCTTAACACTATTGACTTGAGTGTGACTTAAGCATGTGCTTAACTGCATTGCTGAATTGGAGCCGAAGAAGGAGACAAGGTCTCTGATGATTTCTTTGACAAATCTATTTCCTGAATCCCCTAATTTCTTATGTGATTTTCCCTTTGAAGTCTCAAATTTCTATTAGTGTCGAAGAATGGGAAGACACCAAAGACACCAAAGAACAAATAAACAACCGCAATAACCATCGTAACTCCACATCCAGCGATCAGTCAGATCATCCCTTATTACGACGGAAGAGCATGCAGTGGGCCCGACGGCTGAGCAGAAAAGTGCCAAAGCACTCCGGCAAAACAGCGGAGAAAATAAGTCAGCAGCGGATGAGCCTTTACAAGAGGTCAGAAAGACAGGAACTTGCTGAACTTGTGAAGAACAGAATGAAGCACTTGGGACTTTCCACAGCAGGATATGGTATGACTATTATTATTGTCTAAGATCACCTAATTTTATTTCATAAAACCATAGGATACCATGGGTGAAGTACAACTATAGCAGGGTGCAAAATTTTGCAATTCATAATTGATTAAATTTCTTAGAGTTTTAATCAAAAAAGGGGAAAAAAGTGAAAAAATCTGTAGCCTTTTCCAACCAGCTCTAGTTCTGGTTTAGGTTTAATCTCAATCTCTTTTTAGATGGGATATTCATAAGGCAGTTGAACCAATTGGTGCTGCTATTGCTACAGAACACGAAATCAGAAATGAAAACTATTTTCGCCTGTATTTGGAGGCTCATGATAGAGATGATCACATTGCATACCTACAGATGTAACATCCTCTTTATTCATATAAACAGATGGTGACAGAGTTGTTGTAAATTTTGCTTATACTTTAAAGGGTTTTGTTTGTTTGTTTTTTCTTGCAGGATATATCATCTTTCCTCTGATTTTTAAAATAAGATGGGAAACATGCCCAATGTGCTCACATCACATTTATGAGTGATGCATCACTAGCTCTATGCTTCAATTTTTTTCACCCCTCTCTCTGTTTTTCAAGCTTTTTAAAAGCATATGAAAAATATCTGTTTAATTAATACATATAGCATTGTAGCACACTTAGAGGTGTATTGGGCATCTGTCCAGAGATTTTAGCACAAGAAATCAAGTTATTCATGAGCCTAAAAAGCTAGACCATGGTTCACAGCTCACTATATGCCATTTCAAAAGCTTCTCTCTTAGCCATTGGCAATAACTTCGGAAAACAGGTGGCAATTTGTAGCACATCAGAGCCAACTTCCTATCAAAGCTGAAAAACCCACTGCAAGTCCTTTTCTGGTTTTATTTTGATTAACAATAAATCCAGTGTTGGGCAAACAACACAGGATTGAACATTAGCTCACATATCATTGTTTGTCCAATATCTGGATGAGTTGGGATATGATTTTCTTAATTGTATGGTTGCTAAATTATCACCAGATCTAGTCATTTTTCAGATGGCTAAAACAATCTTTCATGTTCTAATGGATTTAGGGAGTGCCAGCTGGATGGAACCTAGCTCATTACATTTTGGGAGCCTGAAGAAGTAGAAAGCCATTTCTGAGTAGAGATGACATGCAAAAGTTACAGGACCAGCTGTTGTCCTAACATCTAGGTTTATTGAAGGGGTCAAGTGTGAAATAAACTACAGTTAGTCAACAGCAAATTCCTATTTATCAGTTTCCAAAAAAAAAAGATAAGAGGATTAATACAAGGTTTTACAAATGCTGTTGAGACTTTTGCTATACAAGCTGATTCACATATGGCACAGCATTCATAAAGAACATTTCCATCCTGGATCCTTTTGGTACATCTTTGGTATTGTACTTAATTCAATTTTATAACAGGTTCTTATTTCATCCTCATCACACTAATATCTTAGTGTCTTCAAACAGTGCATTAAGCAACAAGACATCTGTCAGATGTGGTTCGTTTTATCTCACATCCTCTCCTCAGGGAGGAACTGTGAGTGAAGTGGATTTGCAGTTATTTTTTTTAAATGTACATGCTTTTATGGAAGAGAAGGCAACATCAAAGATATGCATTGTAAACCTTGCACCTGCAGCAGAATTTGGTGAGATGTGTGATGATGAGGTTTGTGATGGCCCTTGGTTTCTGTGGGAGTTTGTACCCCTTCATACCAGTTGTACTTAAAGAAACTTAATTGGGATGCCTGGAAAAAAATGAGAGATGGTTATAACTCAAAAAGCTTGTGTCTTAATTTGAATTTTCCTTAAAGTGTTCTTCTGTGCTGGAAAGTTATCATAGAAATGGTATTGTGGGGAATTCCCTGTTTATTGTTTCTCAATAATTCTAGGTCAAATATGATCAGTTCACAATGTTTTATTTTTTAACCAAAAGGCCTGCAAATTCTGCCTAGGGTTTGAGTCTCAGAATGGGTTCTTTTTAGCTCATCTATTGCCAGCAATAAATATTGTACAATCAGAACTTAATTAACAATTCTACTGACTATATCCAAGACAGAAGAGAATCCACCTTGCCCTCCGTAGCAGGGCTTCTTCTCCGCTTCCCCAGTGGGTCCCGTGCTTCCTTCTAACGGTGGGTCAGGATAGCCTCTCATCTCTTTGAATTCCCCTCCACACCCATTTATAGTGGGTGGGGAAATTCTGTCTCCAAGCAGCCTTTCCATTTCTGGGCCTGCTAAGCCCTCACTGCTTCACTGAGGCTTTTGAACACCTCAGTGGACATACAGTGAGAGGAAAGGGGGAGGGGGCAGTCCTGCTCTCTATTCCAGGCCCCAACCTAGGGACCCTACAAGTAGCAGCCTCACACTGCCAGTTTCCAGGAAAGCTGCTAGCTTCCCTGGGTTACTTCCCCACAGCCCTTGGCTTATTGTCCCCACTTTGCTTGGGCGGGGTTCCTCTCAACCTTTCTGTAAGGGGAGGGAGAGCTGCCAGTCTCTGGTATCCTTTTCGGGCATGGCAGCACCACACCAAATGCATGGTTCAGTCTCTCCCCTCTGGCAGATCTTTTCTTCAGGTCCTTGGACCTGGAAGGGTCCTTAGCTCTTGTTTAGGGTAGGGTTTCTCCCCAATCTCTATACCTTCAGGGTTTTCCCCTGGTCTTTGTCAGCTTCCCCACCACTCAGCTCTCCAACAGCTCACTTTCACTTTCACAACACTGATCAGCCACCCTGACTGGCTGGGGGAAAGGCTTTTAACCCATTCTGGCAGGTTCTTAATTGGCTCCAGGTGTCCTAATTAACCTGGAGTAACCCTTGCTCAGTTACTCGGGGAAGAGGGACCTGCTTATCCTGGGGCATTACCATCCTTCCTACACTCTCCTGTAGCCATCTGGCCTGACCCTGTCACACCTCACATTAGCTGCATTATTTCTGCAGGGCTAAAAAGAGTAAAACAATACAATTTTTTTTTAGTAAGGAAAAACAGCTATGGCTTCTAATATAGCCAGCAATAGGTCTATTGAGTGAAAAGGTGCATTTTTACATAGTCTGTTTTCAGAAAGGAAGTTTGTATCTAGCGTTTTGGCTCTATAGGAAAAATATAAAAAGATGTCGACAAAAATACTTGTATTTTCCCCACACAGCAAACACAGATTGCTGAGGGGAGAAAAGGGAGAACTAACCAGAAATAAGAATGATGTTTCTTTTGCTACTTCAATCAGCTTTTTCACCAAACTATAGTTTAAAACTTATATGTACGTAGTTTTCTCTCAGAACAGAAAAATCTAGCAGCCACACGGCTGGGAGTATTCTATATGTTGCAATGAAAATGACCCATTGTCATTATGAGAAAAACCATTGCATACTGGTTTCTGAAATGAAAAGCATGGTCTGCCTTGATCAAAATTGCTGTCAGGTATTTGATTTTTCCCTCCCTCTTTCCAACATGTACACAGCCAACATTACAAGACAGCTGGGAATATTGTTACTAAACAATAACAAATCTTGTTTGTTAGCATATAGAATGATTGATGTTCCTAAAGGTGTAAGCATGACAACTTGTCATCCAAATGAAGCTACTTCTACAGGTGCTGACTGTTTCTGACCCTGATCATGACTGGTGTGTATACTGTCCCTTCCAGTTAAGAACAGAATGGTGAAAATTAGTCTTTTCTGGAGATTGGGAAATAAATGACTGGACAGTTAGGCAAGGCTTCAGTTATATTTTAGCACCACTCATACACATGAGCACACACATGCACGGAAAACACATACAATCTAAAGTATTAGAGCACCTATACATGCACACAGAAAGAAGCCCACAAACACAAATGCAGATCTGTCTCTGCCCCAGTAGTAGGGGGAATCACCATTCCCCCTTGTCCTTTCACTGTATGCAGCCTTTAGAAACTGGAGCTCTACTTTTTGGGAAAGGCTGGGATGTTACAAAGATAGGAATACTTCTGACAATCAGTGATACTTCTACTGCATTAACTTTGATGCAGAGCTCTCGTGTATGGTGGAAGCCCAACTGGTAAGAAAATAAGTTTTATAATTTCAGCCACTCTCCTATTTTAATAAACAGTCAGTAATTAGAGTTTCCAGGGGCAGCAATGGATGGAAGCAGTTACTAGATCCAGAGTGAGGTTCAATGGACTGCACAGTTGCTGTGGAAGCACAGGGTCTTTATACAGATGGCTCTTGGCTTCTAGTGTGTTCCCAAAATAAACCCTGGCTCCCAACAGAGGCACTTGGAGGAAACTTCACAAGGAGAACCTTTCCAAGATTTCATCCCTATAACGGAGATCTTATCTTACTTCTTGCAAATGGGGCCTCTGGCTCATTTTTGCCCTTACTGTAAATGGTTTAGTCCTTCCACTAAACCAAAACATCTTGCCTTCTGTCATAATGAAAGTTCAAAACAAAACCCAAAGTACAGTCAGAGTCCAGAGCACTTCATGACCCCAGCTCTCTCCCAATGATCTGTATGTTTTCAGACCTTCAATCCAGGAGAAAGGAGGGGCACTTCTTCCCACCTGCTGCTGGAAGACCCAGCCTCAGGCCTTGAGAAAAGGAAGTGAGTGCCTGGTTCCATTATCTAAGCCTCTCTCTACCTCCTTGTCCAGGGTTTGTCCTCCACTTGCTCAGGGGGTTCCACTCTCTCATCTGATCAACCAACAGTTTAAAAAAAAACCACCATAAGCAAAAACCAAAGCCTCCCTTTTTCATGAGTCCATTTTCTCTCCAGCTGCTTCTCTATATGGCTCCTTCTCAAAGGCAATTTAGATCCACAACCGGTTACCCCATAAGCTCACTCTGTTCTTGGGTAAGAGAGGGCATATAAGCCACTTCTCTTCTCAGCATTCGTTGTCAGCCTGTAACTCAGATGGTCCCTCTGGGCTGCAAGTGCTATAATCTCTCAGTTCTGGTTGTCAATTAATTGGTTCTTGGTTATTGGCAAATTACTTATCTGTTAATTATTAACATTAAAGTATTTTCTTATCTTTATATGTGGCCTCTGAAAGTGAGAACTGAGAATGGCCAGTTTTGCTTCCACTGCTGCTAACCCTTGTGTATTTCTGCTGTGGATAGTTGTTATATTAATTAGTTTAGAAGGAACACATGGGCCCAAGAGTCAAAAGTGTTAATATGACCCTGTAACTGTCCAACATTCAGGATTTAGTATTCAGAGACTTCAGCCTGCTTAGTACCATGTCACACATACTATTAAAAATCTTTTAACTCTGTATTAAAGATACAGAAAAGAAGGAAAACAGTTAACACATTTGAAATGTGATCCCCCGTTCTTTTACCCTTTAGCTGTAGAGAGTCTTTAGAAGGAAAAAAATCACGTTGTTTGACAATCTCTAATCGTAACCGTCCTTTTTAGGGAAAAGAGAGGAAATTAGTTGAGATGGGCAGGAGGTGTTGTTATTGCTGTCATTGTTGAAGTCCAGTTCCTTTTTTTTAGAAGACAAAACACCACACAAAAAGGGAGGGGAAAGCTTCCATCTCAGGCATTGATTCTCATCTCACAACTTCATTGCTGAAAAACACAGGCACAGCACACAGTTTTATCAGTTACTGTAGACCTGGCAAATTTGCACCAGTATTGGGCTGTTTAGGACATTACTTTTAGCTGCCTTTCTATTTAACATGCTTACAGCAGTGTTGCAAAATACAGTCTTGGACAGCTACACCAGACTCTTATTAGCTAGAAGGCAAAAGGAAAGGGATGGAAAAGAAAAGAAATAAGGTGGGGAAGGAATAGAACACATTGAGGGAGGGGGGTGTCTGTGTATGTGGAAATAACAGAATCTCACATCCCAGGTGACGGTTGGAATTCAGCTGGAACCAGTGGAGGTGGCAATGTCATCAGGGTCCCTCTCTCTGGTCCAGTCTGGTTTCTCTCAGCATCAGGATGAAGTAGTTCAGGGTCCCAGGAGACAGTGGGGTGGCCAGCCATGATGGTGAAGCTTGTTTCTTTCTCTTCTTTCAGTCAGCCCATGTCACATTAACCCTTCCTGATTTTAACGCACAAAGTCTCTTTTGGAGGACCAAAGAGAGTGATGGCCTAATTTTCATCAGACCAGTTTTGGTCTATTGATTTCTGGTATCACACTATTCTTGTTCAGCTGGCATGATGTTAACATAGTCCTTGAGTTATGGCAGTAGACCTTTTTGTTTGTACTAACTCAATCTGTCAGTCGATTGCATTTTTCCCCAACAACATTTATTGTTATGGGTTATTGTGACACTTTATAAAGTTTGTCACAGTTGAACTCACAATGAAGGCCCAATTATCCCCAAAACTGTCTCCATAGTTTGTTCTATCACCATCTAACAGCCCTGAACACTAAGCTGTTTAATAAACCTTTGTAAATCGTATGCTTTTATTCATAAATGACAACCTGTATGCTAGATTTTAACTTTCTAGAAACTAATTTCTAGCAAATGGCAGAACTACAGTTCCTTTTTAACCCGTTACTATATAGTCAGTTAAATATGGTAGTGAGTGTTAAATGGACCTTAGTAATCTTTGTAACAGAATAACTCACTTAACTTCGTAAAGAAATATGAGTATTCATGTTAGGAAATTGTTAACCTGGATGCAGGGTGGCAGAGCATTTCTAATATAGCATGAACAAGATAGTTTATTCCCAATGGCCTAATCAAAATCAGGGCCCAATTGTACAAGGTGCTGTATACACACATACGGAGAGAAGGAAGTTGTCGCAAAGAGCTTGCAACCTAAGACAACAATCATCACATGAAAGGTGATGGGGGAAAGATATATATCATTTATAAACCTGGGCATTTAAAAATATAGTTCTAAGAATGCAATCCAACCATTTTAACCAAAAAAAAAATCACATGGATTTGACCTGTCATTGTGATCTGCGAGAGATATAGGCTAAAATCTTTCAAAGCTGTCACATTAATTATAATGCCCTATTAATGAGAATTTGGCATTAAAATCTCCTAAATGGCGCTGAAAATCTCAACTGTACCGGATCACTCCACTGATCAAAGAAGTCTTGCAGGATATCCTGAACCTTTGGAAAAATGAGATTTCAGATGAAGTTCATGTTCTAGGAGGTCCCAGTGCATCTGTTCAGCCCAGGGCACATTACTGAATTTCAATTAACCAGAGCTGAATTAACCAGAGCTATGCCTACTCCGGTTGTACTTATTAAAAATATAGCAGAATTTCTGTTTTATGAGATTTGTGGTATTTTTTAGGTGATGAACTAACACAGTAAAAGGTAGACCATCAGTATACCATCAGCCAGTTCCTTCCCTATCCCCCACATACTGTGCCTGAGTTTATTCAAATATTATTTGCACAAAATTTATCTTTCCTGTTTAAATAGATGTGTGAAGGAGGATTCCTGGAATAAAATGTCAAAGTATTTGAGTACTTGTGTTGTAAAAAGAATTCCTGTATTCAGAATTTTACAGTGATGTAAGTTATCCCCTCAGTAAAAATATACCTGAGCCAATTAGCATACTAATCCCTACTACAATTTCCAATAATGAAAAGGAAACTTGGTCTTGTGCTTAAGGCCCTGGACTGAGATCTGTGCTCAATTTCTGATTCTATTCTATATCAGGTCTTATACCGCCTTCATCATTGTAGTATCCGGTCACATTCTAGTTGCAGATTAAGCAATATGGCTAACATCTGTCACAGGTGGTTTCTTTTTTCATCCTTTCCTCAGGGGGAGAAGTGCATTCAGTGAAGTGTTTTGTTTAGGTAGGATTTTAATGTACATGTTGCTGTGTGTTTATGTTAGAGAAGGCAAGGCCAAAGAAGTGTGCCTTGACGTTGGAGTGGAAGATGGGGAGGTTTGTGATGACCCTTTGTTCCTGTGGAAGTTTTCCCCATAGCCTCAGACCAAGCCCCGAGAAAGCTCCATCTCCTGCATAGGTGAGCTTTACTCTTATGGTAGAAACTTCCATTGTGCCAGATAAGCAGAGTTGTCGACCATGGTCTTCTTTTAGCTATCCTGGATCCAGGTCATTGAGCACCAATAAGGACTGAGACATTTGTTCTATGATAGACTTCCTGTGTGAGCTCAGACAAGTCACTTAATCTCATGCCTCATTTCACTATCTATAACGTGAATAATATTTCCTTTCTCTGACCCTCTTGGAAATCTAATTAGATTGTAAATTCTTTGGGGCAGGGATTGTCTCATACTATGTGTTTATATAGCACCTAGCCCAATGGGGCCACAGTTTTGGCTTGGGTCTTTCAAAGCTACTGTAATACAAATGATAAATGTCCCCAGTTTGATTCTTGGCTAATTACCCACACTTCCCATTGACTTACCGTATATACTCATTCATAAGCCGAATATTTTTGGTAAAAAAGTGACGCATTGAAGAGTGGGGTTTGGCTTATAAATGGGCCTACACCAAAATTTGATGATTTTAAACTCTATGGAATCATTGAATTGAATATCTAATACATTGTTGTTTTGTTGACCTGGAGCGTCTGCAGGCATGATGCCCCTCAGCTCCCTGTGGCCGCAGTTCGCCATTCCCAGCCAATGCACTTCCTGCAGCTCCCATTGGCTGGGAACGGTGAACCACGGCCACAGGGAGCTGAGGGGCTCCATGCCTGCAGATGCTCCAGGTAAACAAAACGTCCCGACCTGCCAGTGGCTTATCCTGATGGCCAGGAGCCAAAGTTTGCCAACCCCTGAAATATAGGGTCATCTTATGGAAGGGTCATACAGTTTTTGCTATTTTTACCTAACCATCTTGAGGGGTCAGCTTATAAATGAACGGGCTAATGAACAAGTATATACAGTAATTGGAGTCACACAAGTTTGTCTGAGGGAAGAATCAGGCTCAAATATATTTTCTGAGACTTTAAAAAAGAAAGGAAGAACCCAGCAACTTTTCATTCGTCACAGGGAGTTAAAGCAGAAAATTACATTTTTATAATCTCAACTCATGTTGTTATGCAAGTCAAAGGGAAATTCTGCATATGGTGGATACTTGCCTTTGTTTTTTGGGGTTTTTTTTCCCTCTGAAATTGGTTTTCTTTAAAATCCTAGTCGAAAGCCAACAGTAATGTTCATTTCAGTATTCAAATTCAGGAAGACAATATGCCAAACTACAGAATGGAAAAGGTTTGATAGGTAAGCATACTCCCCTTCAGCTAATTACATCTCTCTGAGCCATTTCTAATTTAGAAATTTTCATTACAATATTTTTTCAGACAAATGTCTGTATTTCGTTATAAAGAGAACCTCTCTTTTGGCAACCCCATTAATGGCCTCATGCTGCGCAAAACATTACTATTCTATATATTTATCCATCTGCAAAACTGAGATGCCAAATCTTACAACACTTCTTGTTTCATCACTCCAATTCCACCAAAAGTCCTCTACCTTTAAGTCCTGAAGATACATCTGTTCTCTCTCCCCAACCCACCCCAGATTTATCTTTATCACAACACATCTTGCTGCCCACTAAGAAATGGATAGGAACCCTTTTGTAGCCTGGTTCATTCAAACAGACAGAGGAAGCCAAGAATGCTGCCTCTTTATGCATTCATTTTCTATTAATCCAGGGAACAGGGCCGGCTTTAGGCCAATTCAGCCGAATCGGCTGAATTGGGCCCTGCGCCAAGAGGGCCCGCGCTGCAGATGTCCACCCCGCCCCCAGCTCACTTCCCCCTCCTGCCCTCCCCTGAACACTCCGCCCCCTCCCCTGCTTCCCGCGAATCAGTCTGAAAAGAAGCAGGGGAGGGCCGGCAGCACAAGGTAAGCTGGGTTGGTGGGGGTGCGAGAAGGGCTCCGGGGAGGCGCGGCCCGTTCCGGCAGGCCCCAGCGGCTCTGGCCCGGCTTGGCTCCAGCCCGGCCCGGTCCCCGCGGCACGGCCCCCACGGCACGGCTCGGGTCTCCCCCCATCCCCCCCCGCGGCACGGCGCGGCTCCCCCCGTCCCCCCCGCGGCGCGGCTCGGGTCTCCCCCCCGGCGCAGCACGGCTCCGGGTCGGACCCAAGCCCGGCAACCCCGGCCGGAGCGCGGCTCGATTCCTGGGGACGGAGCTTGCAGCAAGCCCCGCCCCCAGGAATCGGGCCCCGCTCTTGCTAAAGCCGGCCCTGCCAGGGAACAAGGATCTACAAGTAAGACTCAAACAACATTCTCTCATATTAGAGAGAGAAGGTGATGTATATGATTGGACCAACTTCTGTTGGTGAAAGAGACAAGCTTCCACAGAGATCTTCATCAACTTCTCACTCTCTCGGCACAAGAAGTTAGTCTTATAAAAGATACTACCTCACCCACCATGCCTCTCTCATACCATGGGACCAATACAGCTACAATAACACTGCAAATCCTCCAACAACAGTATAGATCATTAAGGCCCTACATTTTAACTGATACTAGCACCAGCATCTTTATGCTAGTAACTGCCTTCATACTAGGAGGTTGTATCACTAACCATATTGTTTTCTAAATACATATAGTTATAGTGTGTGTAGATAACCCACAGAGAAATCATGCTGATCTACCCACCACATTTAGTGACACATATGAGAATCAACCAACTCAACCGAAAATCATTAGCATCGACTTTGGGAATCTGAATATAAAACCTACCCAGAACCAGGATGTCTCTGATAGTTATCATTTCATAAAAGTACATGTATTCTTTCAGAATATGAAATAATTTTTCCCCCTTAAATGAACAAGAGTGAACTCAGCACAGAACAAACATTCCTTATCTACCTATCTTGTTAATACAAACTGGTTTTATTTGTATCACTATTTAGGATAGGTACCAAAATCAAACAAAACTAGAGACGGCGATCTAACAGATACCAGAGGGCAGTGGGTGACAATTAGAAAAAAAAACAAAAAAACGGGCTTTTGGGATAGAACATGTTCCAAGCTGCAGTGTCACAGTCATCATTTGTGATAGGGGTATTATAAGAAATGACTATAAAGTAATGAGCAAAAAAACCTCTGACTCCTACTTATAATAGCATTCACCAATCAAGCCAACTATTTTTTAAAACTAATTGGCAGCGTATGTCCCTGCTTCCTGTCCAGTAACATATACATATGCTGCAAGAAAGACACTTTAATTAAACAGAAAATTATGTTGTATAAAGAGCTGTCTAGAGAATGGCAAATGTAGAAAATAGGGGGGAAATCACTTAAAACAATGGTCATTTCCACAACCAGCAATCAGCTTCTACCACTGTCTGCATTCTAACATTTCGCATTCAGTGAAACAATATTTCTCATCCAGATGGCTAAATTCATTTCTCCATTACTCCTATTTTAAAAATGAAAACGTTTCCGATCTGAAACCAGCTAAAGAATATATGTTTTTATCAACATTTACAATGAGAATAAACACATTCCAAATCAAAATAATCTTAAGAGATTGTAGGATAGTCTCCAGTTTCAAACAGTGGTGTTCAGGCATCTGAATTTGCTACATAGAACCTAAGTCACTGATTTAAGTATTATAGCTATGAAGAAACAGAATCCTGCCCTCAGGACTTAGGAGGCAAATGAAGTGGAAGTTCTTCTTCGAGAGATGTCCCTGTGGGTGCTCCACTACAGGTGTTGGTGCGTCCCTGCGCCTTTGCCCGGAGATTTTTGCAGCAGTACTCATAGCGGCCACGCATGCTCAGAAGCTGCCCCCCGCTGTGAATCTAGGTTGATAGTACGCGTGCGTGGCCGGTCTCCTCAGTTCCTTCTCAACCGTCCCCGGCCTGAGACGGAGCTCAGCAGACTCATTAGAAAATCCTTCACTCTTGCTACAATTACCCTTTAGTAACCAGTTGTTGTCAGTTTTCTCTGTTAGTATAGTTAATTACCCCGTTTATCTGTTTAAAAAAAAAAAAAAAAAATTCTGTCAGCCGCGGCTATGCCGGGCTCCACAGGCTTCAAGCGCTGTGCTATGTGCAAGGAAGCTATCCCATTATCGGATGGACACTCAAAGTGTATAAAATGTTTGGGGGAAGCTCACATTCCCCAAAAATGTGCCCATTGCTGTAAACTCAGCTCCAGGGCACGGAAAGACAGGGAGCTTAAACTTAAACTGCTCCTCCTCCAAAAGTCTATCGGGTCAGTTTCAGACCCAGGCGCTGAAGCCGGCTCCGCTGCCCGCCACAGCCCCCCCCGCCTCAAAAAAACTGAAAAAATCTACGAAGAAGGGGCACCCTTCTTCACCAAACAAGGCTATGAGGCACAAAGTATCTCCAGGCAGATCAACGGTCTCTCTGCCTGTGTTCCCTCGCCTCAGCAACTTTCATGAGCCGGGCTCTTCGGGAACCGCGCAAAAGCTGCCTGAGGCTCCGGCGGCGGCGCGAGGCTCCGGTGCCGAGGCATCAGGCTTCCAGTTGCCTGCCTCTATTACGGCACCGTTCGGCACCGCGAATGATACGGTGCCGACATTCCACAACATGCCTGACCCCAGGCAGGCTGATATTGCCCGCCCGGCACCGACCGCGGCACCGACCCCTGCGGTGCACTCTGATACAGAGATCACAGGCAGAAACCCCGATCGCAGGAATGCTCCTGTGCGGCAGCCTCTCCCGGCTCAGTTTTCACCTCCCGCAGGAGCTTCATTACCTCACTTTACCCAGACAGCAGATCTCCTGGTATCACCTACCCTGCAGTCTCCCCTGATGAACGAATATTCTTCTCCAATGCCTGAGTCAGGATCTGAGCAGTTTTCCCACAGTGAGGAGGAAACAGATCCACAGGGAGTTTTTTCTCCATATCATGACTCCCAGCCCCAGCCCCTGGGCAATAGAGGTTATGAGAAAATTACCTCATCCCACTCTCAGGACCCTGCCTCCTGGGGGGCGAACCCCTGGATGGCACCACCTATGCCCTACCCGCCACCATGGCAATACTGGACACCATGGGCATCATACCCTCGGGAATACATGCCCCATGGCCACTCGACCAGGCGCAACACCAATCCAGCGCCGCCTCCTAACGAATATGCCAGTGACATGAGACGTCTGGCAACACAGTCACGCTTCCAGGATAAACCTAGCCCTACTCCTATTCCAACAGAGCCGGAGCTAGCACCTGAAGAAGCATTACTTCCCCTTCCTCCGACTCCCTCGGACGAATATGCAAAATTCCAGGACCTCTTTAAAAGAGTTGCCAGTGACCTGAGAATTAACTTGGAGGTGGTCACCGAACAACAGCATGAGCTAACGAACATCCTACAGCCCCCTTCTTCCTCCAGGGTGGCATTACCAATTAACGCAGCCCTTTTAGAACCCGCTAAGTCCATCTGGCAGACTCCAGCGACAAGTCTACCTACCTGCAAGCAAGCAGACAGGAAGTATTTTATTTCTCCAAAGGATTCTGAATTCCTTTTTACCCACCCAGCACCAAATTCATTGGTAGTAGACGCTGCGAACCAGAGGGCTAGACAACAGTATTCTCGTTCCACCCCACCCAACAAGGACAACAAACGATTGGACCTTTTTGGTCGCAAAGTATATGCATCCTCCACCCTCCAATTTCGTATAGCTAATTATACTGCAGTCCTGGCAAAATACGACCACAAAAACTATAATAAGTTAATGGACTTTATTGATGACATTCCAGAACAAAGAAAACAACAGTTCAGAGCTATGGTTTCTGAGGGACAAGCCATATCACGCACCGCTCTCCAAGCAGCCCTCGATGTAGCCAACACAGCGGCAAGATCGACCGCTACAGCGATAGTCATGCGACGGGGCTCATGGCTCTCCTCCTCCTTTTTTCCTCGCGAAGTTCAGAGCACCATTGAAGATCTTCCCTTCGACGGTGACAAACTTTTTGCTTCTACCACGAACGACGTGCTTCATTCAATGAAGGACTCAAGGACAACCCTCCGGTCTCTAGGTCTCCAGACACCTACGACCAGAAGACGGCAATATAGATACCAACCGTACCACCGGCCACGTTACCCCGCATTCACACAACATTCCCATAGACCGCAGGAACAACAACAACCACAACGTCAAAGACCAAGATTCCAGCGACGTCGTCCAAATTCTGCAGGGGCACCTCAACCCCCGCCAACTAATAGGCAGATTTGAAGACTTGGACGAGGGTTTAGAAAGCAACGCCCCCACTTCAGCCGACACACCTATCTTTGGACACCGCCTACGACCTTTCTTCCATCAATGGAAGAATATTACCTCCGACAAGTGGGTCTTAGAGGTAGTTACAATTGGATACGTCATCCCCTTCCTCTCCTTACCTCCCACCCACCCACCCTCCCCGTCCCTCTTCAGGGACCCTTCTCACGAGCAGCTACTCCTCCAAGAAGTGCAACATCTCCTTCATCTGGGAGCAGTAGAAATCGTGCCAGAACGGCACAGAGGGAAGGGTTTTTACTCCCATTATTTCTTAACGGAAAAGAAAAATGGGGGATGGCGACCAATCCTCGATCTCAGGCGGCTCAACAGATTCATCAAAAAGCAAAAGTTCAAGATGGTTACCCTCACTACCATAATCCCAGCGCTGGAGCAGGGCGACTGGTTTTCTGCCCTCGACCTACAAGATGCCTATTTCCATGTCACTATACATCCGGCCCACAGACGTTTCCTCCGATTTACCCTCGGTTCGACACATTTCCAATACAGGGTACTCCCCTTCGGACTATCCACAGCCCCCCGTGCCTTTTCCAAGCTTCTAGCTGTAGTCACTGCCTACCTCAGGAAACAAGGGGTCATAGTATTCCCTTACCTCGACGATTGCCTCCTCAAAGCTTCAACATTCGACGAGGCGCTCCGGTTCACACGGCTCACAGTCGATTGCTTTCTATCTCTCGGCCTACAAATAAACAGAGACAAATCCACATTACGCCCCACCCAGCACCTGCAGTTCATAGGCGCAGACCTCGACTCCCGGACGGGGTTGGCATCGCTCCCACCCGATCGCTTCAATTCCATAAACCAACTGGCCACAATTATTCGCAACAGTCCACAGGTGACTGCCCGAGACTGCCTGCAACTACTAGGTCACATGGCCTCGTGCACTTTTGTCGTCCAGAATGCACGCCTATACATGAGGTGCTTCCAAGCGTGGCTGGCAACGGTCTACAAACCGAATATGCACTCTTTAAACAAGACTCTCTCCCTGCCTGCTCCAGTCAAAGATTCGCTACATTGGTGGACCGTTCACTCCAACCTCTGCTCTGGAGTCCCGTTTCTTCAGCAGGCCCCATCACTCATCCTGACCACCGATGCATCTATGACAGGTTGGGTGCACATATGTCTCATCACACAGTACAGGGGCTATGGTCACCAACCGAGACCTCCCTGCACATAAATGTTCTAGAACTTCGAGCCATTCGCAACGCGTGCCGTCACTTCCTGCCACTAATCAAGCATCATCACATACGCATAATGACAGACAACATTGCATGCATGTTTTACGTAAACAGGCAGGGAGGAGCTCGATCCCATTCGCTGTGCACAGAGGCTATGAAGCTCTGGAATTGGTGCATTGCAAACAACATCCGGGTATCAGCAGCCTATCTTCCCGGGATCATGAACACCACAGCGGACGAACTAAGCAGACGCTTCCCATGGGACCATGAGTGGGAGATAGACGAGAAAACCATTCACAATGTATTCAGCACCTGGGGTTACCCAACGATAGACCTCTTTGCAACTACAAAAAACAAGAAATGTCCCAATTTCTGCTCCAGAGCAGGAATGGGCAAACATTCCCTGGGGGACGCATTCATGATCTCATGGCACCGAAACCTATTGTATGCATTTCCCCCGATACCAGTTCTCAACAGGGTTCTGATAAAAATACGAACGGACCGATCCAAGGTGATCCTCATTGCCCCATCGTGGCCCAGACAACCGTGGTTTCCGTTCCTCACCAGAATGTCAATCCAACCACCAATCTCCCTGTCGCTCATCCCAAACCTTCTATCCCAACAACACGGCCGTTTTCTCCACCCCAACCTGTCCATGCTTCACCTCAAGGCCTGGTTCCTACATGGTTTTCCCAAAGCGAATTAGACTGCTCTGAACAAGTTCAGAAAGTGCTCCTACATAGCAGAACACAATCTACTCGCAAGACCTATCTTCAAAAGTGGAAACGATTCACACATTGGTGTTCTGCTAAACACCTTTGTCCTACCTCGGTACCTCTTTCAATTATACTTGACTATCTATTGGGCCTTAAGCAATCCGGCCTTTCTTTCAGCTCCATCAGGGTCCATTTAGCTGCTATTACAACTTTCCGCGACAGAATTGATGACACGTCTGTCTTTGCTCACGCTATCACGAAGCGTTTCCTCAAGGGACTACAAACCTTATACCCAGACATTAAACCACCGACCACCCCATGGGACCTTCATCTGGTACTGTCTGCCCTAACTCAACATCCATTCGAACCCCTAGCCACGTGCTCCCTTTTACACCTCTCGATGAAAACAGCATTTCTAGTGGCAATTACCTCTGCCAGACGGGCAGGAGAAATAGCAGCTCTTATGGCACACCCACCATATACAATATTTTTTAAAGACAAGGTTACCCTCAGATTACACCCCAAATTTCTTCCAAAGGTACACTCGTCATTCCACATTAATGAACCCATACACCTGCCGACTTTTTTTTCCGAAACCACATGCGAACTCCTTCGAAACCTCAGTGCATACACTAGATGTACGCAGAGCCTTGTCATTCTATTTGGATAGAACCAAACCTTTTAGAACTTCCTCCAGACTTTTTGTCTCTATTGCAGAGCGCTCCAAAGGCACGCCTATTTCTACCCAGAGAGTCTCGAACTGGATCTCCCAGTGTATCCGACTGTGCTATCAGATGAAGAGGGTTACACCTCCAGACGGCATTAGAACACACTCCACTAGATCTCTGGCTGCCTCTGTCGCGTTCTAACGCAAAGTTCCCCTGGCTGACATTTGTAAAGCAGCCACCTGGTCCTCTGACCACACTTTTGTTAAACACTATGCCCTTACTCAAGGCCCTCTATCTGACATACGCTTGGGCAGGGCGGTACTTTCAACGGCGTTCCTACCAGATCCGAAGTCCCTACCTCCTTAAGATACACGGCTTTTAAGTCACCTGTAGTGGAGCACCCACAGGGACATCTCTCGAAGAAGAAGAGGAGGTTACTCACCCTGTGCAGTAACTGACGTTCTTCGAGATGAGTGTCCCTGTGGGTGCTCCACTAACCACCCTCCTCCCCTCTACTTCGGAGTTGGGGGGCCTCCGTGGTAGAGAAGGAACTGAGGAGACCGGCCACGCATGCGTACTATCAACCTAGATTCACAGCGGGGGGCAGCTTCTGAGCATGCGTGGCCGCTATGAGTACTGCTGCAAAAATCTCCGGGCAAAGGCGCAGGGACGCACCAACACCTGTAGTGGAGCACCCACAGGGGCACTCATCTCGAAGAACGTCAGTTACTGCACAGGGTGAGTAACCTCCTCTTATTTTCAGCTGGTTTTGTAAATTCTAATTTGTACATTGGCCCTAGTTAGGACCTTGAATTGTATCCAGTGTTGGAGAGCTAACCCAGTTCTCTGAATGATGGTGCGAGAAGTTGTCATGTACCCGTTCTACCTAGGAGATTGGCTGCAGTATTCCTTATTAGCTGCAGTTGATGTATGGTGTATCTCTGTATCTCTTTAGTTGTCAGCTCTAGGAACATTGAGCATCCTTAACAAGTTCCACTGGTTTGAAACGTTTTACCAATTCCAGAGATATTTCGTGTCGTTATGATTCCATTAGAAAATATTGTATTTTTCAACTCGGTGGAACTATTTAAGTGGGATCATAGTAGATGTTTATACGTTGTTCACCACTGTGGCATCCTAGTGCCTCAGAGTCCACATCAAAGTAATATGTGTGGAGCACTGAGGCCAGATCTTTGATTGTGAGGGGCAAGCACAATTTTATCATCAGTTGAAACTAGAAGACAACATTTCTAGCTTCCACCGCTATTCAGGTATAGGGGAGAGTTGAATGCAACTCCGAGCCTGGGCACCTCCCTGGCAGTCAATGGATTAATGCCCTAAGCAAAGCACACATCTGTTTTACTCAAGTTTGATCTTGTCATTATTCAAGTAGGTGCTTCTTTCTTATTTGAGGCAGTCTTTGAAGCCTTGACTGTGTTCCCAAACTATCTACCAATCCTAATTCTTGACAAGCATTCATTTGTACACAGTACTGCAAATCAATTAGACCCTGGATTCAGCAAAACACTTAATCACACTTTCAAGTCTCCTTGAAGTTAGTGGGATTTAGGAACATACTTAACTGTTTGGCTGAGTCGAGGTCCTCTGTGACTTCGCATTAGAAGCATAACTAGGGAGTCTTGCATTGAAATCCGTTTGATTACTGAAGGCCAAATGGGACTTGAATTACTGTACTCAGCACCAATTACCTAGAATTTCAGGCTCAAATCCTAGTAGACTCCATGCAGTCCTTCATCCTGTGCTATGTATTTCATTCTATGTGGGCCTTTTGAGACCTTAAAATTCAGAGTCCTCTATTCTACATGGATGTTAAAGAGCTCATGACATTTTTTTGATATTAACTGCAATATCTATTGGGAAAAAAAAGTGTTCCTTCCCACACTGTTATTCAAAATGCTGGTTGGTTGCCAGCATGCATGCCAGAGGAGGCTGCAATTCAGTCTTGTGATATGTAAATCATTTATACTTTGGGATCCTTCAAAGTGAGGTGTATATTTATATGTAAATATAAAACATGTTTCAGTTGTCCAATGTGACTTGATAATACATCAAGTTACATGTTGGCAAGAGGAAGATAACATTATGTATAGATGTTCCCTCAAAGGATTTTCCCATTCATCTTACTAAGAAGTGATAAATTAAATAAAAGCATTTTCAAAGCATATGCTGATAGAGAAATACATTTGTTAGCAGTAAGAGGATTATGCTTCCAGTGCTGATTGCACAGTGCAATTATGCTGATTGTGATATGCCCTGGTTGTAGGTGGCTGGTTTGTACGATAATATTTTTGTGTTGCTCTTAAAAATTGAAATTGCTACAATAATGGACATACAAACAGCTTAGCTACTTCTGTGGTAGCAGAAGTCACTAACTGTAACCGTCTTCAGTGTATTCTCAAAAATAGATATTGGTATTTTATTTTGATAATTTCTTGGGAAAGTATAATGAGTCTCTGTCAAATATTTCCAATGAAAGCAATTTGAAAGTAGATTTTCCAGTTAAAGAGGCTGCTGAATTTATATATGGGGTCACTTTGAAACAAGCCTGATAGTTCCCTTTTGACAGCTATATGGACGGAACACAATTTATTAAGGTTGATTTATCAAAAGCTAGGATTCTTACCATTTCCTTGTAAATAACCTAATAAGTCCTGTATATTTTTTGTCCTCTAGATGAAATGAATGATCATCAAAACACCCTCTCTTACATCCTGATCAATCCTTCTCCAGATACAAGACTAGAGCTGAATGATGTTGTGTAAGTTGATGGCATAAATCATAAAATCCACAAAGTGTCTCATTTTCACTTTCATGCCGGAATTCATTTCTTTTATCTTTTGCACTTTATTGCTTTTATTATTTTCCTCTCAGGAGGAATCATTTCCATGCACATCCAAAAAAATTATACAAGAACTCATCCATTAACTTATACCAGATTATTTTTAAGTTTTTTTTCTTCTTTAAATAACCCTGCTCCTTCCTTCTAAATTGGAGTGTCAGATAAAATTAAATTAAGAAAAATCACAGCTCTCAGATACCTTTATACTATATTACATTCTCACTCTTGTTTCTTGCTCATGATTCATTAGTCACGGAGCATCAATAAAAAGCATTGTAAAGTCAAGCTTTCAAAGCCATACCAGTAAATGATTTCAAAGATCATTTTCTTTAGTGATTTGAGGGCCTGATCCAAAGCCCACTGAACTGAATGGGCTTATGCCATAGACCCTAAAAGGAAGAAGTGACTAGTAAATACATTAAGATACCAGTTACATGATCCTAAGACTTTTAGGCATTGCTTAAAATACTTTTCTTTTTACTTGGTTATCAAGAATTTCAGCATTCCAGCACCTGCCCATTTTGACACTTTTGCAGAATAATAAAAAAGCCACAGTATTGGATAGTAGCTTTAAAATATCACATGATCTAAATTGAAATAATGTTGGTTTTTGTTCAGGGAGTCCACTCCAGTCTTCACCTTGTCACACAATTGCCTAGTTAAAAGAGAGATATGAGAGAGTTTATTGTGCCAGAAACCGACAAGAACCAAACAAATTTCATATAATCATTTAGATAAGTCCAACAGTTTTGACATTCAAATAGGTTCAGGCTATTTAGTTGTTGCCTGCCTCTGTACTTCTTCATTTTGGCCAGAACCAAAAGCAGAAACATTGTAATGCTAAGAGAAATGCATAAGCTTTTCCAGCCTGGATGGAACATTTGAGAATTCAACCCTGTGATGTTGGAGTTTGATGCAGCTGGAGGCCAAGCACTTCAGCCCCACTATGTGCTTCGCTTTAATGGGACTACTCACATGTTTAAAGTGAAGCATGTGCTTTGTTGGATCATGGCCAGCGTGCTCTTCAATCTCCATTGAGGACTGTTGCATCTGTATGTGGCCAAGAGTCACTACACACGTAACTATACGTGTCTGAAGAGATATTCAGGAAAAATGTAATAACTAATGCACACACTTAGTATTTGCTAGCATCTCAACAAAACTACAATTTTGACTAATAGGCTTTTTATTTTGGCCATACCATTGATTATTTTAAATATAATATCTTTATCACTTACTTGCTAAACATATACAACATGGCACAGCATTTGAGATACAGAAAAAGATGCCATGCCTGAAGCTGAATCCCTAAAGCTCCGATAGTCTAAATAGGCCAGCACTGCTACCTACCTGGAAATGAAGCCATCCGGCCTCAAAAAAATTAGGACAAAACGTGACAGCCCATCTACTCAAACACAGGCTACTGCTAATAGGGAAAATCAGGCTCTGAGACAAGGACTAGAGTTACCAGCTAACTCCTCTGGCAATGTCCATTTGTAGGATGAAACTTGCCTCTGTAAGAGACAGCTTCCCTGGAAACTGATTCTACCGGACGGTAGAAACAAACACCACAAATCTTACAGCTTCCACTCAGAGTAATGTGCACTTTTTTGAGCTTGTCTTTGCTAACATATAGCTTAGTGTAGATAGAATATAATAAAAATAAAAGTCTCCAAGCAATATCCCCATAGGAAGAGGCAAAGAACAAACAAACAGCATATGCTACATACTTAATGTACTTTTGGATACTCAGATACAGCCCTCACTACCCTAATAGAGTAATTTGAATGATATAAACTGTAGTCTTAATGGAACTCAATGGGAACTGATGGGTGCTCTTCACTTTTAAAGAATCGGGTACCTAAAATATTTAGGAGCCTAATTTTAGCCAAAAAATATTCAAAACTTAATTGTCTATGGTGTCAGGCACTTCAGACTACAAGTACATCATGGACAAAGGTATACTAAAATCATTGTTTTTGTTGTTGAAGTGGCTGCAGAAATCACAAATGCAAGTCTAAGTGTTAATTTCCTTTTAGAAAAACTTAAAAAACAAACAAACAAGTTTTTGTTTAATACATTCATTTTGTGAAGAGTTAATAACATGAACAAAAACCTTTATAACTGCATCAGTGGGTACATTACAGGCGGACAAATGTAACATTTTTGCCTTCATACATTTATTGAATATGTAAATTATTCTTGTATTAAAACTGGAGTCTTGTTTAATCTGAAACACCCATTACAACTGTAATCATGTCAGTCATATAAAGTTTGGGTCCAAATCTCTATTCACTTGAAGGGACTTAGCATGTTGTGTCTAATCTGAATTAGAAACATGAGAGATTAATCTAATGTATTTTCTTGTCCATATGACTATAGACTCATGAAAGGTACTGATTGACAGGCCTGAAGACTGATCACCTGTGTTTATTTACCAAACAGATATAGTGTAATCTGTGATAACATACAGTTTTCTGCATTGCCTCACTGTGCCTCATCCCTGTGGAGAAGGCAGTTCAGCCTACAATTAAGTCCCAGTCAATCTGCCAGTGAAGTCAATCGGAATCTGTCTATGGATTTAGCTGAGATCAATACCTTAATCCTTGGTTCCTGCTGAGGTTGCTAATAATTTAGCATGGTGTTTAATTGTGGTGTTTCTTTTGTCCACTATGAGACCACAAAACTCCCTTTACATACAATAGGCCACTGAAAAGCCAAGAAATAGATGAAAACTACTTTTTGGATACTACTGAACTTGGTTGTGAACTGGTGATCCGGTTTTTTATCCTATTAATTTCACCTTTTGAACCTTCCAGTTGCTCACCATGGATTTGAATCCTTTGATCTCTTCCAAATCTAGTATTAATATGCCTTAATGGAATGATAAATCTAAAATTGTGCATCCCTTTTCAAGTGTATTCACTGGATGAAGTTTAATTCCTGATTAAAATCCCTCCATGCTTTGAACTCAAATTTAAGTCATAAAGTCACTTCCTGGTATGTTTAATTAATTAAATGGGAATTTTACTGTCTGACCCAAATATATAGGGATGTAATCAGGTCTTAATGATACTCAATAAGTAACATTGTTGGAAGGTTACATTAATTTCAGAGATAGTAACATTTTGCTCCATTACTTTATGAAAACATACAAGTTTCCAAACTACAGTACAGAATGCAGAAGAAACATATAAAGGTAATTACAGGTATGTGATCTCAGTTCTATGAAGTAATGAGATACAAGACTGAAGTTTCCAGTTTAGTAAAGCTTTCAAGTACAAGAGATCTCTTTCAGCTGAACTACTAACTTTGCAATAACATGCTAGGGAAGCATGCAAATGCATTTTATCCTAATTTAAATCAAGCTTTTATAACAACTTTTTTCTTTTTACAGTTACTTGATCCGACCCGATCCATTGGCATACGTTCCAAATACCGCATCCAGCCGAAAAAATAGCTTCTGCAATACCGTTGGACAAGACGCCAGAGAGGAAACACAACTTTGATATATTATTCTGCTCGATGATAAGAGACCATTTTTATATTGTTTCCAGTAACCGCTTTGAAATCTAATCAAAATGGAATGTTTATATTTTGTTCAGATCTAATTGGACCAGAGAGAACGCTATCTGATAAGTGGGCAAGAATTCAAGTTGGGAAAATATGTACTCTAAACTAAAGTGATTGCCATGTCTGTAGCCTATTCTAGTAATTTTGAAAATGGAACTGTGTCACACATTAATGGAGTGATTATGAAAAGCTATATTACATTTTAACAATCTAATCAGAACAAATTCCATCAGCATGAATTTAATTGCTGCTTCTAAATGTTATGTTTATCAAAGAGATAGTGAATCGCTAACTAAGCCTCTGACCCATAACTTGAAAGAATATCAATGTGCAAAACATATAAAATGCCTACACAGACATTGGTACGCATACAGTGGCATATTTTAGTAGGAGTAAATATTCCTATTAGGATAGCTTTCAAATGCTCCCATCAAGATCATGTACTAGAATCACAGTCCATGAAATCATTTTCAGGTTTGTCGCTTTGTCCACTTATATTGGAACAGACCAATTTTATAGGCCCAATATGACCCTCTAGAATGTATTTGATTATTAGTTCTGCTGCGTTTAGACAGAGATCAGTTTGCATAGGGCATACTAAGTGAACCATACAAGGTCTATTCTAAGGGATTTCCAAGAGATAAATCCTGGCAGGTACACATGGATGTTTTGGCTTTACAGAACCTCTCTCTCTCTCTCTCTCTCTCTCTCTCACACACACACACACACACACACACACACACACACCTGTTCAAAATGGAGGAAGTTTTAAAAGAGTAATGGGTGTCAGAACCCACCCCTAGAGACAAGAATAGTGTTATTCCCTCATGATTGTGAAGAAAATCTTCTAGATGCAATACCAACTGGTAAGATGCTGCCTGCCTGACTATCCAGACATATCTGAATGATAGCTGAGGTGCAAATGGCCATGTTCATCTTAATGGGTTGTTAACTTGAAATCTCAAGAATTAAATGAAGGGCATATCACTTTCAAATCTGGCTAATGCACATCTCAGACCCTAAATGCCTCCTACATCTATGCAGCTGGAAACAGCCCCAAATATCCACTCTAGTATCCAATTGCCCATTCCTCCAGTTTCCCCTCAAAAACTTCTGATCCAGTTGTGAATTTTCAATATAAAATTATGCAGCTTGAAAGTTAAAGAGCATTTGAGACAATGCAATATAAATAATGGAACATCTGATTAAATGAGATGGGACACTGGACTAAATACATAGTTTCGTTTCATAGCTAATACAAGAAAATCCCTCAAAATTGTATTAATTAACTGTAGCTGCTTCATAATCTCCAGTCTGCAGAGAATGCAGGGTACTTGCTCCAAAAGTTGTGTTACCATGGAATACACAGGGTCTTGCATCTGGTCTTCCAATGTTGCATGCTTGCTCCTCCACCTCTCAAATAAAGGGAAGATTGTGCATGAACAATAACAGTCTAGGTATTTGCGAAAGAAGTTCCACCTGTAATAATCCATATAAAACTGTTACAAGAGAATTCTACAGGCTAGCCATATAATTGAGTGGCAATGCTGAATGTTCTTTGAACTCCTTGATAACCCTACATGTACAGAAGTTATTAAATAGTCTGCAAGAATATTTAACTACTTGTTTACATTATATTTTCTATATTTGGAACAGCAGCTATATGGTTGTGTGTGTCCTGAAAAATAAAAATGCCAAAATTGCTCAATGAGCCATTCATGGATGTGAATGTAATTTACTGTATATAATGCTGTCAAATTTAGTGTCACATTCATCTGATCAGTGACAGGGAGCCAGTTACTATCCCGGTCATTTTTCCAGCTCCCCATTTCCATCCAAATCTCTTCTTTTTTTACGATATATGAATTGACTTCTTGGTTAAATAAACTCATTATATTATGTCAGCTCCTATTATTTCACAACATATTTTGAGGAACATTCTCTTTTGTGACAGTACTAGCTAAATTCAGCAATGTATGTACAACTTAAAACTGAAATCTTTACTTTATTTTCTTAAGTGTAAGAATATAATGTAAGTTCCTTTTTTTCTGCAGTTCAACGTATCCAAATCACTGTTGGCTTTACAACTAGTTTTAATAGCCCTGATTAGAGTATAAAACTAGTCAGTTTTTTATTTGTTTTGTTTCTTGCATACATACTCCCCTAGGATGATTTCTATCAGAAAAAAATCATTATAATTGAAGGGAGTAGGGGAGCTGCATCAAACTTAAAATTTCTTCTGTGCACACTGAAAATGGAACACTTTTTACACTGCTGTTTATAATCTTGGAATTGGTGCAAGTCAAATGGTTTTCAAAATATTTGTTTGCTAGTTTATGTACTTTTTCACTTGCGGTGTATGATAAAAGCATTGTCTGACTCAAGAGAGGAAGTATTTCAGAACAAATCTCGTCTGTAAGGTGAATAATTGTTACAACAGCAACAGAAGAAAGAGGAGAAGGATGTCTAAAATCACTTTTATTTTGCTGTGCCATGTAGGAAGAATCCTATGCTTAGTACCAATAGATGGAATGTAACCTATTTTATAAATTCAGATTCATAAGATGGCTACAATTTGAGAGACAACATCTAACTGTAGTTTTAAATCCACAAACAAAAGTGAACATTTCACTTTGACATGGAATAAAGGTCACACCATGCAATAGCTACTCAGAAGGTAAATACCAAGGAACATTTGAATACAGAGTGTGTAATAAATCTCTTATCACATAAGGGACACAATTTTCCTTTTTCCATTTGCTAGAGAAATGTATTAAAGAAAGGTATAATGAATCAGACAGATATAAGGCATTTACTGGAAAAAAAGACCAATAAAGTGCCTTTCCCGAGTACTGAAAATCTTCTCTGAGATATGCTAACACAAATAATAATTAAAAACCAATGTAACTTTCACAAGGCTTATTATAAGGCAGAAGCAAGATATGTGAAGCAAAGAAAATGCAACTAGAAGATACCGAAGAATAAAATATAAACAAAGTAGATCAAATGAAACGGGCCCTTCTTCACTGTTAAACAATAGAATACCAATTGAAATTTATTAAATACAGTATTTTGGATATTTTTCTACATTTTCAAGTATATTACAAATATTTGCACTGTAAAATAATAAACAAAAGAAATACCATTTTTCAATTCCCCTCATACAAGTACTATAGTGCGATCTCTTTATTGTGAAAGTGCAACTTAGAAATGTAGGTTTTTTTTGTTACATAACTGCACTCAAAAAACAAAACAGTGTAAAACTTTAGAGACTACAAGTCCACTCAGTTCTACTTCTTGTTCAGCCAATCACTAAGACAAACAAATTTGTTTAAATTTATAGGAGATAATGCTGCCCACTTCTTATTTACAATGTCACCAGAAAGTGAGAACAGGTGTTTGCATGGGACTGTTGTAGCCAGAATTGCAAAGTATTTACGTGTCAGATATGCTAAACATTTGTATGCCCCTTCATGCTCTGGCCACCATTCTAGAGGACATGCTTCCATGTTGATGACACTTGTTAAAAAAAATAATGCATTAATAAAATTTGTGACTGAACTCCTTGTGGGAGAACTGTATGTCTCCGGCTCTGTTTTACCCACATTCTGCCATATATTTCATGTTATAGTAGACTCAGCACATGTTAAGTATCAGAGGGGTAGCCGTGTTAGTCTGAATCTGTAAAAAGCAACAGAGGGTCCTGTGGCACCTTTAAGACTAACAGAAGTATTGGGAGCATAAGCATATGCTGTTAGTCTGTTAGTCTTAAAGGTGCCACAGGACCCTCTGTTGCTTGCTGAGCACATGTTGTTTGTTTTAAGAACACTTTCACTGAAGATTTGACAAAATGCAAAGATTTCTAAAGATAGCTACAGCACTCGACCCAAGGGTTAAGAATCTGAAATGCCGTCCAAAATCTGAGAGGGACGAGCTCTAGATCATGCTTTCAGAAGTGTTAAAAGAGCAACACTCCGATGTGGAAACTACAGAACCCGAATCACAAAAAAAGAAAATCAACCTCCTGCTGGTGGCATCTGACTCAGATGATGAAACATGCGTTGGTCCACTCTGTTCTGGATCATTATCGAGCAGACCCCATCATCAGCATGAATGCACATCCTCTGCAATGGTGGTTGAAGCATGAATGGACATACGACTCTTTAGCACATCTGGCATGCAAATATCTTTCAATGCTGCTACAACAGTGCCATGTGAATGCCTGTTCTCACTTTCATGTGACATTGTGAACAAGAAGCAGGCAATGTTATCTCCTGCAAATGTAAACAAACTTGTTTGTCTGAGCGCTTGGCTCAACAAGAATTAGGACTGAGTGGACTTGTTGGCTCAACATTTTACATTGTTTTATTTTTGGATGCAGGTTTTTTTGTACAAGTTGTACATTTGTAAGTTCAACTTTCATGAGGAAGAGATTGCATTACAGTAATTGTATTAGGTGAACTGAAAAATACTATTTATTTTGTTTTTTACATTGCAAATGTTTTTAATTAGAAATAAATATAAAGTGAGCACTGTATACTTCATATTCTGTGTTGTAATTGAAATCAATATATTTAAAAATGTAGAAAACATCCAAAAATATTTAAATAAATGGTATTCTATTATTTTTTAACAGTGCGATAAATCGTGCTATTAATCATGATAATTTTTTTTTTATCGCTTGACAGACTAGTTTAAATTGCCATCTCTTGCCCTCATTTTCTTTGATCTTGGGCAAACTTCCATGCATCTGCTTCCCCTTTGTCTATCCTGTCTATTTATATTTTAAACTCTGTGGAGTAAGGGCTTTCTCTAACTATGCAACTGTACAATGCCCAGCATCATAGAGTCCTGATCTTGGCTGGAACCTCTAGGCACTACCATAATACAAGAAATATAAAATAAATAAATAAATATAAATAAAAATAAATGCTCTTTTGAACCCTCTTAGGCTCTAGTCATCTCAATAGTTCCTCTTGAGTAAATCCCTACAGTTGTGAAAATCTGATGGCAAAGTCATGACTTTTGATCTGAAAACAAGAAAAACTGTTTCACTGATTGATATCAGTAGAAATTTGGCAGTTAGATATAATTTTCTTAATTAATAGTGGAAATCTTGGCCAACTTCCCACTGATAAGAAGGCCAACTGTAATAAAGACTATATTATACATTCAGATCAAACAGGATTTGAGTTCTTTCAGTGATACTTCACCTGTTACTATTTAGCTTATTGAACTCCTTCCTACAAAAGAGACTACATATACATTACATTCTTCATTTACATAGAGCTTAATCCTGAAGACACTACTGAGTACCCACAGTCCCCATTGAGCTCTTCCATGGGAGTTTTGCAAAGGACGCCAATTGGAGCATGATTGGGCCAATTGACTAATGCAAGTTTGGGGTACATCTTATTGAATTAAGCCTATAATTAGAGTGTGGACTGCATAACAGTGACTCTTGGAAAGCAGTAAAATAAATACAATCAGTCATTCACATCAGTCCACATAGCTCAACAGAACTGTTAACCTGTCCTTAATTTATTTTCATTGAAGCAGTAGTGACTAATGGGGTGAGGCATTTCCTGACAGTTAATGAATTGCTGTTTGTGCGTTAAGCTCAGGAGATCTGTGCAAGCAAGCACAGAAGACATATGGAAGTAGTTTGTCAGACTGTTGTAAAGAGGGGGCTGAGAAATTTGAGATCTTCTCTGCACAAATTTGTCAATGGTTTTTGAAAAAAAAAAATCAAAGGATGGCAAAATTAATCTATTATCATGATTAAATGACAACAAATAGTTTGGAAGGGATATTAAAACTTATGCTCAAAGGCTTAAAACAAACTAACTATTATTAACCAGGGAGAAGCCTATGCAGGGAACAGATTATTCTACATCTGCCTATTGTGGGTTTCTTACACCTTTCTCTGAAGCATGTGGTACAGACCACTGACAGAGACATGATTTTGGACTACATGGAACTTGTCTCTGATCCAGTTGGTAATTCCCATTCCTATGTACCTAGTAGATACCAATCCATTTTGAAATGGATAGCACTATGGATCCAATGTGATTCAAATGACCTTTGTGAAAAGAAGTAGCTAGTGGCAGTTGCAGTTCTGTGTGCCCAGTCCACCTGTTGGATACACAGAGAGAGATCCTCAGGTGGTGTAAGTAACTATTGACTGACGAAGCGATGTCCATTTACATGAGCTGAAGATCTGATCAATAATGGGATAAAAACTGCAACAAAAAAACTTGTTATATTATTTGTTGTGAATAATATCAGTACTGCCAAGTCCAATTTTTCAAAACGCATGAATCATATAATGTTATGATTTGTGAGTTAGAAATATATTTTTTTTATTTGCCTTCTGGTTTTTGAACTTCTAGAGTACACATTGTTTATATTTTTAAACTTTTCTGTGGGGTCCCTCAGGGATCAATGCTTGGCCCTACGCTATTGAACATGTTTATCAATCTCCTGGATTATCAGCTGAACATGAGCTCACAGTCTGACTTTGAATCCAAAAAGGCTAATGCTTGACTGTATAAGCAGGGGACTCTTGAGAATGAAAGGGAGATTATTTTACCTCTTTGGTGAAACCACTACTAGAATACTGTGTGCATTCCGGTGCCCACAGTTCAAAAAGGATGTTGACAAATTGGAGAGGGTTCAGAGAAGAACCACAAGAATGATTAGAGGAATGGAAAAGATGCCTTAAATTGATAGAGTCCAGGAGCTCAATCTGTTTATTTTAACAAAGAGAAGGTTGGAGGGAGGGGCTTGATCATAATCTTTAAGTACCTACTTAGGGAACAGAAATTTAATAGAGGGCTCTTCAAGCTAGTTGACAAAGATATAAAAAGATCCAACAGATGGAAGTTGAAACTAGACAAATTAATTAATTTTATTCTATGAAATTCACATGAGAAATATGACGCACATATTTAACCGTGAGGGTAATTAACCATTGGAACAGCTTACCAAAGGTTGTGGGGGATTCTCCATCACTTGAAATCAAGATTGGATGTTTTTTCTGTAACCTTTCTGCCCATCTAAGTTGGTAGCAACAAGGGCCGGGTTCTGTATCTAGGGGTTCCATTTCAATAACGCAATGCCATTTCAATAACGGCCGTCTCTCTGTAGGGTTCCGCCACAGCCTTCACCATGAGCCAGTCCACTTCCTGCCATCCCACAAGCTGCTCCACTCCGTTCACCAACCTGTGAGCTGCTCTAGCCATCCCCGCAAACCGCTCCGCTCGCCGTTCCTTGGGCCGCTCCAACCAGCCCCGCGCTGCTCCTCCAGTCGTCCCCACAAATTGCTCCGCCAGCTGCTTAGCAATATAGCTTCAGGCTCCCCCACTAGTTAACACAGCACTCAGTGATCTCAGCTCTTAAGAACTTTAGATCTTTTGTGATTTCAGCTCTTAGCAATTTCAGCTCATAGTAGGGGAGCCCCAGTGCTAGTGCACCATTGGCCCAAAGTGAATTCAGCTCAGCAGCCTGTAACTAGACTCCTAATGGAATCAAAGCTAGCTCCAACATTCAACAGTGGAGAGAGGAGATAGTGCAATTGGTGTGTCAAGCCCTCAGAGGGGGCCCATACCATCAGGTGCAAATACCTGTCCCCATCCTCACTCCATTCACTGGGTTTTGTAATCCATGCCCCTTGTCAAGCAAGTGCTACTTAGGTAATGGTGAAGGACTCACTCAGTCCTTCTGTCATACAACAGTTCCACTGGCCTTGATTCACAGAATCAGCGTAACAAAACTTTATTCTTCCTGCCCCAATAACAGAGAAAACTGGGGATCCCACACCAGCCAAAGTAACCACTTTGAGTTGCTGTTGTTTCGTGCCAAGCAAGTGGGTGTGCCTATGCAAACAAGATCAGCCCCTGGAGTTCTTTTCCACACTCGCCATAATTCACCACCAGATGTCAGGGTAGAGCTCATCCTGACTTTGCTTACATTTCTAAAAAAGATATGCTTTAGTTCAAACAGAAGTTAATTCAGGGAAGTTCTGTGCCCTGTGTTTATACAGGAGGTCAAATTAGATTATCACAATGAGCTCTTTTGGCTTTATAGGCTATAAATGTATGAAGACCATGACAGCTAAGAAAAAAAAGAGAGAAAAAAGAGTAAGCTCATATTCTTATCAGTTCACATGACTACATGAACTAGGGCGTTAAGAATAGTCACCAGATATAATGAGACTAGTGAGAACCCTGCAGGATTTGTTCATTCACTAATATTCATTGCAAAGTTAACCTTTCTTCTACTTACACGTTACATGTGACCTAAGCCAGATTTCTGCCAAAGGATTCATTGGATGTAACAGTTTGCTAAATAGTTTAGAAGAAAAAATAAACATTTTGGTCAGAATTGTTTTATTCACAATGTATAATTGCTCACATGTTTTTTTTTTTTTCTGCTAACCGATTGAACTTTTTATATGAAGACTAGCAAATATTTGGATGTGAATACAAGTAATTGCATCTGATGCAGTTTATCCCATGAAGATGGCCAGCTCAAGGCCTGTGCACTACTTAAATGCTTACATAAGCACAGAATTTCTGTAAGCAAGCTAATGACCAAGTCAGTCTAACTTACCCAGAGAGATCAGATAGGTACATGATCACTGTAGAGGCATAGGGCCTCTACAGATCTCAGCAAAAATGCTGTCTGAGCTCCGTACATTTTCCAGGGGGCAAACTTTTCCCCACAATAGACAATGTAATAGACTCAGTGGGGTTTCCTGGCCCCTCTCTGGGAGTGGCTTGAACAGGGGTTTATATAACCGGCCCTCACTCATTTTTCTGTCAGGCTTAAGAATTCAAATGCAGAGTATAGGAATACTCCTTACTAAAAAAAGCTCCTTTAGAATGTTATCTCGTTGTATAGATGTATATTATGTGGCTATAAGTAGATAACTGTGCGTGATTATGTATAAGGCAGAAAGCACATAGCTTTATTTGTAGATCCTGCCCCAGGTTAAGTTTGCAGTGTTGGCATTAGAAAACCTGCAAATCTGACTTGTAAAACTGAGCAAATATTACCTGAAAGTCTGGGAGAGAATAAACAGGCATTGCCAAGTTACCATTTTTACAACAGTGTTGTCAATAACCACAGTTTAACAGAGTCATGCTCTCTGGAATGCCTCACAACTGGGAGTGCCTGCCTCAGGGCAGACTGTCAAAAACAGGGCAGATACCGCAAACTGGTGGTGTGTTCTGTAATTAGGTTTCACCAACCCAGCAACAAATGTGAACTCCTGGATCACTATAATAGTCTTACCATGGAGTCACAGACAGTCCCCTTAGACTCTCCATCTACCTTGCCACCCAAGCAAGCTGGACTTAGTGACAATTGGTCACCTATACCAAAGATGACAAAATGTTCCGGTTATTTCCAATCCAAAGGGACCAGCCACATGCCTCAGATCAATTTGTATCTCCGATCTAACGCCAAAGACAATGCTTGTGGCCAATCCTGTAACAAACTAAACCTTGATTAATTATGCAAAAAATCATTTACAGGTTATAGCAAGCATATACACACAAATGAGTTACGATCTGTGGTTCCTAAAGATGATAGAGTTGTGATGACCTGTTGTAACCGTGCCTTAGTGGGTCACAACTGAGGATGCCAAATTAAGGATGAACTGCTGAGAAATAAGCAGGCCTGGCTCTGGTTTTTTTGCCGCCCCAAGGAAAAAAAAAAAAATAGGGGCAGCCAGAATGACAAAGCAGGAAAAAAAAAAAAAAAAAACCTGCAGGGCGGCCGGAGCCAGGGTGCAGGGGGACTCCCTGCGCTACAGATGTGCCCAGGCTAGTGGGGAAGAGGGGGAGAGAGCGGGGGGAGAGAGAGAAGGGGGGCGGCCAGGGCTTCAGCGGGGCGCTTGCCACGCGGCCCCAACCGCCGCGCCGCCTGCCAGGAGGGCTCCGCGCTGCTCCGGTCAGCGGGGAGGGAAGGATGCAGGCTGTCCTGCCGGGCTTGCTACAGACCTGGCACCAGCTGGGGCAGATGAAGCACGCAACCCGGTCCCAGCAGGGCGCTCCCCTCCTCCGCGCCGCCGCCCCCTACAGGGCGGCCAGATCGGCAAACAAAACAAAACAAAAAAGCGGACGTGCCGCCCTAGGATTGGGGGGAATGCCGCCCCATAGAATCTGCCGCCCCATGCACGAGCTTGCTCGGCTGGAGCCTGGAACCAGCCCTGGAAATAAGGCAAAAACAACCCTAAACGGGTGGTTATTCTTTTATAAGATATACCAAACCATCCACAAAAGTAAACTTCTGTTTCACCACACTGGCTAATAAGAAAACATAAAGGCAGTTTCCTCAGGCAGTCCAATTCTTATATCACCACCAGAAACACTGGATTCAGAGATGAGTGGTTCTTTACAAACAGTCTCATCAACTAATAGGTTGTCCTGATCCCAAAGGCCCAGCCACACACCCAGGTCAATGTATAACTTAGATCTTACCCCAAAATCACGCTGATGCCAATCCTTTAGTATCTAAGATCTAAAGGTTTATTCATGGAAAGAAAGAAAGAAAGGTGAGAGTTAAAATTGGTTGAAGGAACCAATTACATACAGTAATGGCAAATTTCTTGGTTCAGGCTTGTAGCAGTGATGGAATGAACTGCTGGCTTAAGTCAAGTCTCTGGAGTACATCCTCAGCTTGGATGGATCATTCAGTCCTTTGTTCAGAGCTTCAGTTTGTAGCAAAGTTCCTCCAGAGGTAAGATGGAGGATTGAAGACAAAATGGAGGTGTTTCTAGGGACTTTTATAGCTTTTGTCATGTGGAAGGCATCCCATTGTTCTTACTGTGGAAAATTACAGCAACAAGATGGAGCTTGGAGTCACATGTGCAAGTCACATGTCCATGCATTTCTCCTAGTCACAGCAGGAAATTTCATTAAGTGTAGATGGGAGTCTCCCAAGGTCCATTGTCAGTTAAATGTTCTTTCCATGGACCACTCAATTTGAATAGTCCCTCCAAGATGTGTTGGCTAATTACTTCATGAGTGTTACCCCAGGAGCAAACATTTGAAATCCAAGCATAGAGCCAATACTTATAACTTCAAAAACAAAAATTATACATGCATACAGATAGAATAATCATAACCTTTTCATAGACATCTCACTCCACAACGCTTCTACAATATTTGCTGCACATATATAACAATGGTTGCAACAATGATCTATATGGTCATATTTTAATCAGATAACGTCACACCTGTCAATTCAAAATCTCTTTCAAGGCAAACATCGGGTAACACCTGGTTACCCCCATCTTAGTTTAGTGTCTCTGTCCCTGTGAGAGTTCAAACAGAAAAGGCATGAAAAATTTTCTTGTGACCATGTTTTACCTTTACCCTTCCTATCCATGACAGGCGCTTCCTTGCATGTAGCATTTCCAAGGTGTGGTAGGGCCATTCACCAATCCTATGTTTTGTGATGTTCTTTAATGGCCCATTTAATCTTTATAGGCCTCCTTAAGCAGGGCCGGCTCTACGATTTTGGCACCCCAGGCAAAAAAAATTTTGGCCGCCCCTCCTTTTTTTTTTCATGGTCCCCAGTCCCGCCCCAACTCCACCCCTTCTGAACCCCTTCCCCAAATCCCCAGCCCTGCCTCCTCCCCCAGGCATGCCACATTTCCCCCCCCCCACATTGCTTCTTGCGGCCCCCGCGTCCTCCCACCCTAGCTCACCTCCGCTCCGCCTGCTCCCCCGGGCACGCTGCCATGCCGCTTCTCCCCCTCCCTCTCAGGCAAGTGAGGGGGGAGAAGCAGAGCAGCGGCGCATTTAGGGGAGCAGGCAGAGCCGAGGTGAGATAGGGAGGGGGGCACAGGAAGTAACTGGGGGTAGAGGAACCGCTCCCCACTCCAGCTCACCTCCGCTCCACCGCTGCTGCCTTCCCCGAGCACCCCGCCAGTCGGCTTCTCCTCCCTCCCAGCCTTGCTGCGCGAAACAGCTATTTTGGGAGGGAGAGGGAGAAGTGGAGCGGCGGCGGCGCGCTGAAGGGAGCAGGTGGAGGCGGAGTGGAGGCAAGCTGTGGCGGCGGGGGCACTTTTTCCCCATGCGCTGGAGTCGGCGCCTATGATGGCCGGTGCCAGAATGCCCCACCTAGAAATGTGCCGCCCCAAGCACCTGCTTGTTTTGTTGGTGCCTAGAGCCGGCCCTGTCCTTTAGGAGTGGGTGGGGGCAGAACAATCCCTGTGCCTGGGTTCAAGAGTTCAGAGCAAACATTTCCAAAGTTGTAAAACAAATCTTACATATTTCCTTATAGCATGGAAGTGAGATAAATGCATGCAGTAACTTGTAAGCATTACAAAATGTCTAACACTAAATACATTCTTAGAAGACTAATACACATTTTGAACAAAATTAACATACAGGTGAGCTAGTTTGGTTTCCAGCTACGAGTTTGTCAGTTCTTAAGTAATGCATTTGAAAAATGCTGCTAGTTTTACTTTTCATAACTGGAGGTTGCCTTTCTGAAATGCACATATTTTAGAGGCTGTGCTGGTAGCAGAAGATGTAACATTCTCTCCTCCCACCCCCTTTGGTCCTTTACACCACGAGACAATGCAATATAATGTAAATTAAAGAAGCTATGTTGATGAACATTTTGTAAAATTAATCCAAGCATATTGTTGTGCTGTGGGCTGGAGTGAGGAGCACAGAAACGTACATATGTTTGCAGCAGAGGGAATGTTTGAACTGTAACCTCTTTGGGGAGGGACTGTATTTATATTCTATGTTTTTGCAGCACCTAGCACAACGGGGTCCTGGTTCATGAGTAGGACTCCTAGGTGCTATTACAGCACAAATTAATAATAATAAAAGTAGGAACTCCCCTCCAATTATTTTGGGGTAAAACAGAAATATTTGCATTTCAAAAAGTGAAAACTCAACATAACAACAGAAAAATGTTCTACAGGGTAAAAATTAAAACAAAGTAGAGTAACATACATTTTTTAAAACAATTATCTTGCCATGCTGGCTTCTTTAATGCACGTGTCATGACACAGGTACAAGTAAAATGACAATACTTTATTTACTCTTACTTCTTTCTTTCCATAAACTTGTCAAACAGTTGGTTTGGTTCTTCAATTAAAATCTACAGTAAAATAAAATAAAATAATTTTATTTGTATTTTATTTTCTTGGGGGGTGGGGGGCATCATTTCCCCCCAAGCAGCTCTTCCAAATCCAGAAGGACACAGTTAACATCACTCTTAAAATTCCTTTCTGCATACTGCTCAAGGCAGGATTACAAGAAATGAGTTCATCACCTTCAGCACCTCTCAGCTGGAATACAATACAGTATATCTTGGGATGAAATCTTCAGTGCTTAGTAAATTCTAATGGATATAGAACACTGCAGTGCGTCTCCTCAGTAACACTGGCTATTCCAAACACATCAAACCTTTCTCCCACTCCTTACACCAGCTTCCCATTGAATTTCAAATAAAGTTCAAGGTCTTGACCCTCACTTTCAAGGTGAACAATGGCAAGTGTGCAGGGTACCTAAAACATCAGTTAAAACTCCAAATGAAAACCATGGTCAACAACGTCACACCTCTGCCATAAAGGAAGTCTTCAATAGGGGTAAACCATGTCTGGGAAGAAGATAGAACTTTCTTGAGGGCTGGTCTGAGACTGTGGAATGAACTCCCCTAGAAACTAAGGACCACCACAAACATCATATCTCAGCTCTAAGTGCAAGAGACTTTTTTTGACCTTGACTTCTCTAACATAAACATTTAGCAACCTCTGTGTGTATAATTACACACACACACACACACACACACACACACATATTCTTTTCCTGGCGAGAGGATCAGAGAAGAAACCCCACATTACAGATGTTAGTCAGGTTGCTTAATGTACTATCGGAAGGTGCTCAGATATTACAGTGAAGAGTGTGGTATAAAAACCTACTTAGAATAAAATTAAGAGCATAATAGAAATGTTCCAAAGGGAAAGGTGGGCAAAATCCTACAATATAAAAGCCATATATTCCAGGTCTATCCAGGCAGGTGTGTCCCTTTGACAGGCAGATTCACCCACCCAGTGTCTCCTTTGTGGGCAGAACACAAGTCAGGAGGTACAGGATCTAAGCCTTCATATTTTTCAGTGGGCTCCCCAATGAAAAGGTGGGAAATTTAAAACCAATAAAAGGAAATACTTTCACAGAACATATGGAAAGATTTAAAAAACGGTATTAGATATTTATATGGATACCAAGAACATGCGGTTATCATAATTAATGATTAACATTTTGGAAGGGATATTTAACCTTGCACTTCAGGGCTTACGCCAACCTCCAACTAGTAGAGACCATGATGAGATTTATGTAGGGGTAGATTACCCCCCATCTGCCTACTACACATCTGTCTTCTGAAGCAGCTGGTATTGACCACTGTTGGAGACAGGATACTAGACTAGATGGACCGTGGTCTGATGCAGTGTGGCAATACCTACATTCCTGTGTTCCAGTCAGAGATTTGCCTGTTTATTTAATGGCTACCTTCACTTCATTTGTCAAACTAAAATGGCATTGCCTAACAAAAATGACTTAACTGGAACACTGAAGATAGGAAAATTTAGTCCAGGCCATTCTTTAAATGTAGTATCTGAAGCTCTGCTTGTATGAAAAGATTCTGAAAATAACTAGATTTGTCTTTTCCTTTCAGCTCACTTTATATGCCATTATTACATTACCATATTTATTTCCCCCTACTTATGGTAATGTTAGCTTTGTAGAATTTGCAGATTAGCTTTTCAGAGTCCTTTCATCTTAATCATGCTGCTGTTTAAATTCATCATCCTCCAATAGTTCTCAAACACTGCTTGGGAAGATCTTCCTTATATTTGCATGGGTAAATAACCTTCTTTCATTGACATGCCACTTTTATTCTTTAGCCATGCAAACAAGCACAGTTAAAGTAATGACCCTTTGTGCTCATATTCATCCTCTGCATTTTATTTTACTATATTATTTTAAAAGTACAAAGCGTGCAAAATGTTGGTCACACTATTTACTACCTCAAGTTTGTCAGCCATTTTGAGAAAGGTTTTAATTTCTGTCCTTTTAATTTGCATAGAAAGTTAGGATTTTGTGGGGGTTTTTTGTCAGCAAGAGGAATAGTGAAAGAATGATAGTTAGCAAATAAATGATAATAAGAAACAGTCTGAAACAGATGTTAAAATAAATAACAATTGGTATAATTAGTGAATCTAGAGTTCTTGATGGGTCTCCTGGTAATTTACTTTAATTTCAGCTTCCATTCACACACCATTTTTAGTTGAACAATGTACAATTACAGTCTCCAGAGTAACTAGTAATTAGAAAACTGAGAATTATCCAAATAAATTATCTAAATATATACCTACTATTCCACATTTGATACTTTCCACCTGAATATACCAGCATGCTTTTTAAAAAGCATTGTTCTTCTCTCTCACATGCTTTTAAACTTTATTTAATTTTACACATTACAGTGCCTAGGTCAGATAGTTAAAAACTAAAATGCTGATATAAATTACATTTCTTCCTTTTACATTGCAATTTACACATTTTCAGGACAAAATAAGTTTACTGGCAGTATACTGCTTAGGAAGGGCCCTCTGCTCCATGGCACAAAGAGAAAGTCTTGGTTGAAATCAGGCCTGCCATGGTTGCCCTGAAAAGCTTTCCAGTTTTGCCTGAGTTATTTAGATAACATTACCTCAGCATTTGCAGAATGTTCTATACTTGATATAGGAAATGCAACATATATTGGGGTAGCATTAACTGGGGAAAATGGAAAGCTTTAAAGATGAATATTGAACCTTGTGGAAGGGGACAGTGACAGCTTTGCCACAGACTTCTAGCTCACTGCAAGTCTCAGAGAAGCCCATCTTTATCAAGGGGCTTCATCCAAAACATACTGAAGTTATGTGAAAGACTCCCATTAACTTTAATGGGTTTTGGATGAGGACCTACCCCCATGTGGATGAGCCAGAATTTGGGGGAAGCATCAAACAAGCAGTGAGGAAAAAGCTCCTCAATGGGAGAATATTTTGGAAACTTCACAGGTTACTTCACCTGCTGGGCCCTTCCATATTTGCTACTGTGCAAGAACTCACATGGCAGCTGAATGTGAGGGCTGCTGAAGTTGTGCAAAGGGGCAGGCCTCTCCCTGGACACTTCTGCATCCATTCACTAGGACTTCTTCCCTGTGTATCTCTAGATCTGGGAAAAGGAGTGGTTTCAGATGCTGCATCCCACCAAAAACTGCAACTCAACCCGAGAGGATAACTTTATGGAATTTCCTTTGTTATCCCCTATGGCATTGACTCTTCATTTTTACCTCTAGATAAAGATATTATCAACATACCTCCTCCCTACCTATCATCGCATGCCTCCATATCTATATATATATTGCCCCGATTCTACCCATCTTTCTGCTATATACCTGGAACCTTTAATATGCCCATCACCATAATACCTGAGGCACTTTGTGTAGTAGTTTGTACAAACTGGTGTGTGGGGTTTATTTTGTTTTGTTTCATTTTAAGAAGCAGGGTTAAAGTCTTTGAGCATTATAAACCATCCAATCGGATTATTTCACAGTAGCAAGGAGACTGGATTGGTTGATAGTATGTATGTGCCTGAAAAAAAAGCAAGAGAGCTGGTTCACGACTTTCACTTGTTATTCTTATGCCAGTCTGAAGAGACGCCATCTGCTACTGCACTTTTTCTGACTAGCAGTTGGAGTCTATACTAGCTTCTTCTCCCAGAGAGAACAGAAATGTTTAAAAAACCTAAAAACATGAGAAACTAGCTGCAAATCTGATTTATTAGGAGGTTAGATAGTTCTGTGGTCTGTGCTGTTGCATACCATAATACAGTCCATAGGAGCCCATCATGCTAAACTGGCTATAAGAACTGTTTTATTAAAAAAGATAGAGCTAGATAGAATCAAACAAAACCCAGTCCTTCAGGGATACTCAGAGAGTGTGTCTGACACATGCTAACCACTGTGCCCTTGGATAGTTTGTGGGAATGTGAAATATTATTCTGCCTCAAGTAATTCCAATTTTCATACTGACCTCTTCAAATAATTTATTGATATGCCTAGAGGGAAAAGGAATATTTTTCCAGCATAAAAGCCAGTTAAAATAATGAGTTCTCTCTGGGCATTTTAAAACGTTATGCAAATGTTTGGAAAACAATCCTTATGATGAGGGCAAATCAATATAATTCCTGAGGCAAGATATGATTTATTTAATTGAATTGCATTGGTAATTTTTTATACTTTGGATGAGTGCATACATAAAAATTAATTGCATTGTGTGTGAGGTGTCCTAGGTATCCCCAGTTTCTGTATACTGCAAGAATGAAATGGAGTTCTAAAACAGGTAAAACCTAGTCTAAAACAGCCTTTTCTAACAATTTCCATTTTATGGAAATGGCTAAAATAAAGATTAGGGAGGAAACTCTGGAGCATGCAGACAGTATTATACAACATGTGTGCAGCCATGACGGCAATTTTAAATTCTGATTATAAATTATTTTTTCCTCTGATGTACTTTTGGATACCACTACAAGCAGAAATATCAGATTTTATTAGTTGATATGTCCTAATAAGTAACAGTAGATTTGATTGTTTTTTCCTGACATTAATATCGCCCGAGTGCAATATTAGTGTTTCTACCTATCTAATACTACTTTCACTTTGCACTTCCATTTTTTAATGTTGCAACAGTAGGATCTTCAGATATAGTTAAGGCTCTATCAGTCCCATTTTTAATATATGGGTAATTTATAGTGACACCAGGCTAGGTATAACGGTTCTTACATTTCACCATGATGATGTGGCTGTTGCCTCAGCTTCCTTTGTTTTCTAGGTAGGTTAGTCCTCTGGCTAAAGCAAAACATCACTGTTTCTGGGGTAAATAGAATCCAAAGTGCCTCAAACATTCACCCAGTCTATGCCACAGCAGGTACTTGAACCTTGGTCTCTCATGTCCCAGGTGAGTGCACTAATCATCGGTCTATTGGTTATTTTAGCATGGGGGTCTCTTGTGTTTTTCCAATTTTTTCCCCCACATGGGTCTTCTTTTCATTCTGCATTGAGACAAAACAAATTCAACATTTTTAATAAACGGAAATGTTGTTTTCTGGCCAGCCTCAGGTCTGATCTCTACCTCTCCACACAGGGCCGGCTCCAGGCACCAGCATTCCAAGCAGGTGCTTGGGGCGGCAATCTGCAAGAGGCGTCAGTCCGTGTGTTTTTGCCCCCCCAAGCAGCAGGCCGAATTGCCACCGCAGACGGCGGGGGCAGTCTGTGTGACGTTAGGACGGCATGCGCATTTTCGCGGCGGCGGCAATTTGACGGCAGCTTCGATGTTCAGCTGCCCGCGGTGGCAATTCGGTGGCTTCTGTCTTCCGGCTGAAGACAGAAGCAGCCGCCGGTTTGCCGCCGCCATGGAAACGCGCGTGCCACCCTAACGGCACATGGACTGCCCCCGCCGTCTGTGGCAGCAATTCGGCATGCTGCTTGGGGCGGCAAAAACAGTAGAGCTGACCCTGTCTCCACACTTCTCATAGCCCCAAGGCCACTTCCTCTGCTCAGCCAAAGTTACTTATTTCCCCCCTTTCAGGCCTTGTTTCTCAGTTTGACCATGAAGCCCAAACACCTCTTCTACTCAGCTTTTTCCCAGATCTTTTCACTAGCTTTTTTAAAAGCCCCTCCTAGGCCTTTGGACTGGAGGGACCTGTCATAACAATTGGGGCCTAGTAGAGATAATGAACCTAACATTGAGAAAAGTGGATAAAAGTTTAAAAAATGGTCCAATAAATGTTGATGGGAAAAGGAAACAAAATTCCAATTTAGCACATTGCTATTTTTTGTTTGTTTGTATAAAGAACAATAAAAGCAAAAAGCAAAAAAAAAAAAAAAAGAGTAGGTTAGTCAAAAAACAATCAATCAATCAATCCAAAAAGAACTGCATTAAGCTCATGTTTAGTAAAGAGAAGTGTGGGATTGGAAATCAGTGGACCAAAAGTCGTGGGTTAGAAATTATGAGGGGCTGGGCTATTCGCCCTTTTTAGGCGACCCCAAATGGAGGAATTTGGTTCCTGCTGTTAGCGCCACCTCTCCTGTGTCTTTTTCTTTCTTCTCCCTTTTTCTTCTTTTTAATAACATTCTGGCGTAGCCAGCCAAGAATGTGGATTTTGCAACACTGCTGAGACCAAAGAGGAACCTCAAAGCAATGTGCTAAACAGCCTGATGCTGGTAAAAGTTTGCCTAGTCTTAGACTGGCTGATAAGGCCCTGTGCTATGCTAAGTTCCTCCAGCAATGAAGCTGCAAGTGAGAGCCAGCACCAGAGACAAGATGCAGTTTCTCTTTTTGCTGTTCTTTTCTCTCTCCCTTTGTTTTGTCTTGTTTTGTCTTCTAGGAAAGTGTCAGACTTTAACAACAACTTCAGCCCTTTTCAACCACCTTCCCCCTCCCCCCCCAAAAAAAGATATTACTATTTTAAATGACATCTAATAAGAATGTCAAATAGATGTTTTCCTTCTAAGCGCTCTCCACAGCTGAAAGAAAGGAAATAAGGGATGTTGTTAAAATAAAAGCCTTCCTACTTTGCATTTCAAATGCTTTAACTGTTTTCCCTTCTTTTTTAATAGAACGTTAATAGAAGGTTAAAAAATAATAATGGTGCCACAGGACTAAGTAGGCCAAAGTCTCTGTACTCTGAACCCCAAACCTGGTTTAAAACTTAATGTTATACAGTAACAGAGTCGCGGTAACACATTTGACTCTATTGGCCCAATTATTCAATCAAAATTAATACAACACAACACAACCAGCAGATTCTGCTCCTTTCAATTCTCTCCTGATAGAGGGATTCACATCACACACATTCCTTAACCTCTTAGCTTTTGTAAGGACAGGGATCTTATTTATAATCATTTCCTTTCCCAGCAAGCCTTGCTCTGTCCTACAATTCCCATGATCCCTCTGGGAACTACAACCCCCAGCTATACCCTGGTTATTGGCTGAAACACTAATAAGGCTGAACTGGGTCTTTAGCCTGCCTTAAAGGGTTGGTACCCAGGGAACTGATTTTATTTGTAAAATAGTATCTAGAGTGTCAACAAACATAACAAATTTAATGCAAAAATGAATGTTAGGTGCATTTATACTAACAGCTAAGTCACAACTGGATGACTGTTGTAACATAAAATGTTATCATTTCTTAATTACTCAATTGCCTTTTGATTTTTTAAAAGGTTTTGGAATGGCTCAGACACATCAACATAAGCATAAGCTCCAAGAAATTATAGAGGCCTTCAGTACCTTTCACAACAGTTTTTTAACAGCTTGTTCTCACTTTCTGATGGTAGGTATATGTCTCTGTTTAATAAAATTAAAATTAAAGTATTAACATTTTTTTCTAAATGTGCATGATTCCTTGTTCTTGATATGTCAGCTCAGACTCTGCTGTCTGTATCATGCTTGGTGAGTGGTACTTATACTAGTACTTCTGTCGAATGCAATGGGACTACTGGCATGAGCAAGTATTTCTAAACATGAGTAATGTATCAAGAATTGGACCCATTCTCAATAAGAATATCCTGATCCAAAGCCCATTAAAATCAAAGAAAAACTCTTTCCATTCACTTCAATCATCTTTGTATTAGGCCTCAGAAGTATATATTGCACTTACAAATAAGCAAAGACTAAGGGCTTGTCTACATGGTGTAACAATACACACTCGAAGGGTGTGAATTCTAAGTGCACCATGTTGCACGTTAATTGGCCTGTTAGACGTTATGCTTATAAGAAGCACACGGGATCTTTTTCAGGGGAAAAGGCAATAAGCCGTGTTTATTGGAGATATAACAATTAGCATATGCGTTTAATTACACACACACTGTCCTGCCAGTCCATGTTATAGTTACCAGTCCAGAGTTCGGCTCAATCTAGTGCTCAGCTAGGTTGATCACGGATAGGGAGGAGCCGGGTTCCGTCGGTCGTGACACGATGCTCCGGGGAAGTTTTGGCAGGACGAACTCAAAGTTTCATGGAAAAGCACCATGTTTATATAATGATTTTTCTTTATTGGGACCAATGAGTTTTGCAACACTGTGCTGTAATTAATTGTTTGACGAGTGCTTGTTTTTTAATTTTTTTTTTTTTTTTTTGGTGTTAGTTTTAAAGGAAGTTACCCCATGCTGGTTTTGATTACATCTATTTTGTTCCCATTGATGGGTGCCTACCATGTTTTTTAGAGTCGTCAATTTGCCCTCCTCTGACATCTCAATAGGGGCGTGTTGCAATCTCCTGGCGCTTTTACGACCGTCCTTGATTTTTCCCTAGAACATCTGACCTGGTGATGGCCTTCACACTTATTTTTTTAACACACACATTTCTTATTTACACACAGAACAGGATTGATTTACACAAAGCATTTGAACAGAAATGTGACGTGGCGATGAAAAAAGCCAATGCGGTCTTGGGATGCATTAGGCGAGGTATATCTAGTAGGGATAAGGAGGTGCTGCTTCCATTGTACAAGGCACTGGTAAGACCACATTTGCAGTACTGTGTGCAGTTCTGGTCTCCCAAGTTTAAAAAGGATGAACTCAAACTGGAACGGGTACAGAGAAGGGCCACTAGGATGATCAGAGGAATGGAAAACCTGTCGTATGAAAGGAGACTCGAGGAGCTCGGGTTGTTTAGCCTGACCAAACGTAGGCTGAGGGGGGATATGATTGCTCTCTTTAAATATATCAGAGGAATAAATACCAGGGAGGAAGAGGAATTATTCCAGCTCAGTACTAATGTGGACACGAGAACTAATGGATATAAACTGGCCGTGGGGAAGTTTAGGCTTGAAATTAGATGAAGGTTTCTGACCGTCAGAGGTGTGAAATATTGGAACAGCCTTCCAAGGAAACGGTGGGGGCGAAGGACCTGTCTGGTTTTAAGATTAAGCTAGATAAGTTTATGGAGGGAATGGTTTAATGGGATAACATGATTTTAGTCAAAGGAACAGCATGCCATCGCTGGTAAATAGTATAATGGCCAATGAGGGTCTGGCTGGAGAATCTTGCCTACATGCTAGAATCTTGCCTACCTGCTCGGGGTTCTACTGATCGCCATATTTGGGGTCAAGAAGGAATTTTCCTCCAGGGTAGATTGGCAGAGGCCCTGGAGGTTTTTCGCCTTCCTCCGCAGCATGGGGCAGGGATCGCTAGCTGGAGGATTCTCTGCTACTTGAAGTCTCTAAACCACAGGATTTGGGGACTTCAACAGCAGAGTCAAGGGAAAGGGTTGGGACGGCTTTGTGGCCTGCATCATGCGGGAGGTCAGACTAGATGATCATAACTGTCCCTTCTGAGCTTAAAGTCTATGAGTCTATGAGGAACATCAAATTGCAATGCAGGAGAAAACAATCATTGCATTCTTTGACTTATTTTAAACTGCTAAACCTATAACAAAGTGGTCTGTTACTGCCTTGAAATCAGCTTCAGACACAAGATTCTGGCTGATGCATCTTTACCACTGGCACACTAGGCCATTCCTTTCTGAAAGCAACATGGTGCACTTTAGAATTCACATCCTTTGAGTGTATTTAGTATTTACCAGCAGGGTCTATATGTTGCATGTTAACTGGTATGCACTAAACATTCTGTAGTTCTTATTAGTGCATGTGAATAGGAGCTCCACAGGCCAATTTAGTGCACAACACATTTGTGTGCTAATTCACACCATTCTAGTGCACATTTCCACACTATGTAGACAACCCCAAAAGTTCTTCATTTTTAATTTATATTAAATGAGGATTCATCTATGCACTATACAAAAGTTTTAATAAAATATTTTTGGCCATGAAGGATCAATAATAATTTCCCTCTGCAGTTAATATTAGAGAGTAGTCATTAGACATTTAATATAAAGAAGACAACTGTCCCTTACTTACAGGAATAATGCTGTGCAAAGATTTAGAGTTAGATGAGAGTTTTTGAATAGCCCAATATTTTTACCTTTTCCTTAGCTTCATATTCAATATTTTGCTAAATATTCTTCCAACTTTGTTGCCTCATCCTAAAAATCACTCCATAAATTCATCTTTTTTCTTCTATATGCACTTTTCTCTTTACAAAAAAAAATAAAAAGTAATGCAAGGACATTTCTCCTTGGTGAATTTTAAATGCACAAACATGCAGTAAATAACCAAGTGTTAAAAACTGATGGCTGAGAGACTATAGGAGTGAAAAATTATTCACCCAAAGCAGCTGCCAGAAAATTTATAACACATTTTCTTATTGAACAGATATTACTAGAAATATGATGACTGGACCTGTCCAATCTTGTAATTATATAGTTTTTAGAAGCAGTTTTTCATGATTAACTGTGTCAAGTTTCCTACTGAAATCAATGGCAATATTCCCTAGCAAGCAACTTCAGTTTACTTCTTGATATAAAAAAAACACAAAAGGAGTTAGCAAAGTCACATAACCTGAAATACCTTAATGTAGTAATTTAAAATCTTTCTGTACTACAGATAGGAAACAATTTCCCACTGAGTTTGTAATCAGTTGTGTCTGCATAACTCTTTCCCATTCAATAACACTAAACTATAAAAATATATACTTAAAAAAATGCATCATGCATTTTATGCGTGCATTAGAGTCCTCTTATCTCCCATTGGTATATTCACTTTTTGCCAACTTTTCATAATGTGATTTCTCTGGGTATTTGGAGCTTTGTTAACTTCATTGGTCTACTATACTTTCAGAAATAAGCAAATTTCTCTCCTCTTAGTTTATATACAATATATTTGCCACACTAAGCTCCACTTCTTCCTTCTTGTACAGAGAGATGTACATTGAGATGTCCCAAGAATATGCTAGTCCAATATATATACATATTTGTAACCTTTAGCGGTCATCACAATCCTTTCTGTAACTAACCTACTTTCTTTAAACGGTTTGCAAGATTTCAAATGGGGGGGGGGGGGAAGAGGGAGGAAAAAAAGGATGTCTATTGGTAGGAGAAAATATTTCTTTAGAGAATTTTTTTAAGTGATTTACAAGCAGGTTCTCCAGACTTTGGAAGATCACTGCCATGACATGTGGGAAGGTTGAATGGGAAATATAACAATCAAAGAAAAAAACAACACAGACAAATATAGCTGTATTAGGCAAGAAATATGGCTAAGTAATATGGAAAAATGAGATATTTCTAGGTTTATCAATGGCATAAGGGCAATTTTTGACGTCAGTATATCATACTATATGCCCAGTAACGCACATTGAAGCATTATAAGATCATTACTAGAAATGGGAGAAACACATTCTGATAAAATAAGATCCGGAACCTTTGCTAAACACTTGAACCAAATCTGATCTATTTTTGAAGATCAAAACCAAAATAAATTAAAACTAAAAATCACAGCATCATTTTTCATTTCAATGTGCTTTTTGCTCTTTTTCAGAAGTACAAAAAAAATTAAAGAGTTATTTAAGTGGTATTTTGTAGAGCTGGTCAAAAACAAACAAAAAATGAGTTTTGTCAAAATTAAAAAATGTTATGGGAACGTGTCAAATTAGATGGAATTTTTCAACAGGAAACATTCATAACATAACATTTCATTTTGATAGAGTTGTTTTGATTCACTTCATTTTGATATAATGCAAAATATTATATTTTTATTATATATAATATTTTCTATTTAAAATGTTAATATACAAGCTGAAACTTGGTCAATGAAATCAACACTTTTTGATGATTTTGAATCAAAAAGCTTTTTGGAATTTTGTTTAGAATACTTCTGCACAATCAATGTGATTTATTTACTTGATTTTAAACATTGGAATTTCCCACAGAATAGAAATTCCCATTTCCAACCAGTTTTCATAATTTGGATCTGAATGAAAACTGCAGATATAGGAAATCTCATTAGCTAGCCTGATATACCGTCTGGATTCCAAGACCTGCAAGGTTTGGAAAAATATGCATAAGTATCAGGAGTTTGGAATTTGCCCCTTTCTAGCTATTGGCCCACCTGAAAGACTAACGCTCACCTGGTGGATGGCTGTCTTTTTATAAAGAAATCAGGGTACTATTAGTTTATGGAGTACAGGCATACTCTTCACTGATAAGCCATATGAACTAAAAATTGCACTCAGTGCACTGAGCCCATAGCAAAAACAAATTGCTTTCCTAGTAATGTAAACCACAAACATTGAATCATAAATCATGAAATGAGATTTTTAAAAAATAATCATTTTTAGGTTTTTCTTTAATTTTCCTTCTGATTCCTGAGCCTTTAGGGTGTACTCAGTTTACATTTCCAAACTTTTTGCTGCAATCACGAGGGATAGACACTTCCCTTTTCTATGAAAATGAAAGCTGAGATTTCCAAACAGTTGAACAACAGCAGCTGAGACTATGAGGAAAACATTCCAAATCATGAGGTCCTTAATAAAATCATGTAATTTGGCAACACTTCTTTCCTCTTCCCCATTGTGGTGCACAAGGCAAAAGGCACATTTCCTTCTATGTAATCTTAAACACAATTAAAACATTTTACTTTGCCTTTCTTTCCATATAGAGGATGATAATGGGGGGCATTGGGTTTGTCTTCTGTCCTGCTCCACACACAGCAGAATAGGAAAGAGCATTCAGCTCCTTGAGAGAAGGTGCCACATTTGTCTACAACTCCTGCAGGGCACAGTGATCCTGCTAGAAATCCTCTGGGCTCTTCACTCTTTAGCCAGGTGCAGTTTGTACCATCCATGATTGATCTTTACCTCTCAGTCATGACACCATGGGTGTGTGCACATGTGATTCCTCCCTGCTATCATCTCTGCTTTCCAGAGAGTCAGACCTGATTTTCTATAATTTCACAATTAACCCAGCCAGTCGCCTCTTCCCGTAATTGGTGTACTGGCTCCTAAGCGTTGCTATGACTAGTAGCTAATCTCTTATATTTTTAGCCGGTTGGAGGCTCAAAGTAACTGACTTACATAGACATTTTACCTTGTTAAGCGTTATCTCCTCCTTTAGTTATTTGGATATTTATTTATAATATTATATATTATGTGGATATTTATTTTCTTCTCCTTTATTATACATTTGTGACACTTCCAAGAGGGCCCAGGGTTGTGAAGCACCTCATCACTTTCCACCCCTCGTGTGAGGAAGTCTTATCTGTGCCTGCTGTGGATCAGCTCCCTGAAAGCACCAGCCCCTGGGAACACAAGCACTGCCTTCTACAGGCCTCCATTTCTCTGTACAGGTTAGCGATGGGCACACAGTCACCCCCAAGTCTTTCGACCAACCCTTCCAGTATCCAGCCCCTTATCCACTGAACACTCTTAGAGTTACTAGGCCTAGTTACGGGGACTAGTTATACCTTTAGAGCAGTGGTTCTCAAAGATGGTCCGCCGCTTGTTCAGGGAAAGCCCCTGGCAAGCCGGGCCGGTTTGTTTACTTGCCGCGTCTGCAGGTTCAGCTGATCGTGGCTTCTACTGGCCACGGTTCGCCTCTCCAGTCAATGGGGGCTGTGGGAAGGGCAGCCAGCATGTCTCTCGGCCTGCGCCGCTTCCCGCCGCACCCATTGTCCTGGAGCGGTGAACCACGGACAGTGGGAGCCACGATCAGCCGAACCTGCGGACACGGCAGGTAAACAAACTGGCCCGGCCCGCCAGGGGTTTTCCCCGAACAAACGGTGGACCGGCTTTGAGAACCACTGCCTTAGAACATGGCTTTGCTGAACACACAACACAGATATACTTACAATGAAAACTTTATTCTTAAAGTACAGAGATTCAAGTGATAGTGCGTAAGAACAGGGGAAACAAACTGTTATATATAAAACAAAATCATAACCTGCTTTCTGGAGAGGAAAGCTAACTAACAAGTCATTCCCCTATCTCCTACAAGAAAGCTTACATCAAGTTCTTTCTCCAGCTTTTTCAGGCAAATACCCCTTTTCATAAGATCACTTACAGCTTGTCCTCTCACACTGAAGGAATATCCTGGGGTTCTTCTGAACCCTGCATAAATATTTTCCCAAGCCAATGTTTTAGTTTACAAACAACATAACTCCCCTATGGGCTTGTTTTTTTCCTATATGCTTCTTTCATGTTGATTTCCTATCCCTCCATAAGTAAGTGAATGGGCCTTCATTGCGAATCATATAGTACTTCATTTACATGTAACCAGAGAGACAAACTCTTGTTTTTAAACCTCCTGTTGGGGGGAATCCCTTCTAAGGTAGGTCACTTTACATGCTTTAAGAACAATTTTTTTGTACAGACACACAACTCCTTAAATATCATCTGTACATACATCTTACAATGAATAAAGGGACCAGTATGACACAGGATTTCATTAGAGAGCTCACATGACCCCCTTTGGGGTTCCCAAATCCCTATATGCCAGGTGTGGCCAAACTGTGGCTCGTGAGCCACATGCGGCTTTTTTACAGTTAAGGTGATGGGGCTAGGGTCTTCTGTCTTCTGGTGGGATGGTGGGGTTAGGGTCTTCTGTCCTGTGGCAGGGTGGTGGGGCTAGGGACTGCTGTCCTGGAGGGAGAGGAGTCTTGGGGCTTTAGTCCTGCAGGGGGGCGTTTGGACAAAAGACCCTCACCTAAAAAGGCACCACCCTGTCTTGCGGCTCTTAAACTTCCGAAGATTATCATATGTGGCAGTTGGAATCAACGTGCTTGGTGGGCTGGTGCCTGGAGCCGGCCCTGTTCTCAGGAGAGGGCAGATTTAGAAGCTGCCTCCCCAGAGCTCCTTAGCCCCAGTCTCCTTGCCCAACCAGTCAGTTTTCCTCTTCACAGCTCCTCCTCTAATCTGGTTCTTTCCCCAATCCTGCTTCCAATTGCCCTACCCACGTTTCCCATCATCACTGGTTTCCAGTCCCAATCCCCCTCCCTAGGCTCTTCATCCAAATGCAGTGCCCTCTCCCCTTATCCCAGTCTCTTTGCCCAGCCAGTCCCAAATCTCCCCCTATACCCTTGCTCCTTGTCAGATGTCTCCCCAACTCCTTCCCCCACTCCACCAGTTCTAAAGCCCAGTCCCAGACATGGCAAACCCATGGTAAAAAACACAGAAGTCGGTCTTGCATTTAGCTTAATTGGCTTGTGAGTTGCTTATTGACTAGTTTTTGGCTTGTAGTTGTTGCTTCTTTTTATTGAGCTGGGGGCTAAGATTCTCTCTTGGCCCCTGGTTAGAGCTGTGTGGCATCATAGCACAGAAATCCTTTGCTGCTGGCATAATGGAGGCATGGGTAGGCCAAATTTGAGCAAGGAGCATTGAAGCATGGGTATTGTGACCTGGTCCATGGCATTGCAATGCTGCTCAAATTTGACCTCCCACTTTTGCAGTCTTTCCAGCACCAATAGATAGGTGGCTAGTTTTCCCCTCACCCAGTGAAAGGGTCACACACCATCCACTATTCCACACAATAAACACATACATCAATTACTTACTCTGTTCCTTCATCAGTCCTTGCAGAACTCAATTCCCCAAAATATAGGAGTTTGGAGCAGGTGAATAAAGATCATCATGGTGAATCTTAAGTCCTGCGGACTGAAATCCAATTGCATGACTGCATTGGACTCATTTTGTTTGAACTTGCCCTGCTCTGGAATGCACCCAAAAGGAGAATGTAGCCAAAGCTTGGAAAAAAAGATATGAAAGAAGCACTCAAGCTGTCCTCTGCAGAAGCAGCTAAGGGAATACATGATAATTTTCCTCTATTTCTGTAGAGAAGGAAAGTAGTCACCGTTGTTGCATCTTTTGGTTTAAAAATCAAATACAGGTAATTATCAAGGGACTAGAAAGTAGCACAAAATGCTAGTACATGAGTAAACTATAATGTGGTTAGGAAATAAAAGAGAATTCACTTATTTAATTCTTTTATTTGAAACTCATTTTGAAGTGAAGTAGAATAAAAGTCCCAAATCATTGCAAATTTCAATCACATTTATACCAAAACAGTACTTATGCTGAAGTTGTGCTGTGGGGTAAAATACAACTTCAGTATAAAAAAAAAAGTTTCTTTTTGTAAATATACATTAAATTGAAATCTTAATGAAGGATATTGTGTCAAGTCTGTCTCTTCCTCCATAGAAGGTTGATGGTGAACTCTCTCCCCATATCTAGTCTAGAGACACCATCATAGGACTCAACCACATCAGCCACACCATCAGGGGCTCATTCACCTGCACATCCACTAATGTGATATATGCCAGCATGTACCAGCAATGCCCCTCTACCATGTACATTGGCCAAACTGGACAGTCTCTAAATAAAAGAATAAATGGACACAAATCAGACATCAGGAATGATAACATATAAAAGCCAGTAGGAGAACACTTCAATCTCCCTGGACATTCAATAACAGGTTGAAAAAGTAGCCATCCTTCAACAAAAAAACTTCAAAAACAGACTTCAAAGAGAAACTGCAGAGCTACAATTCATTTGCAAACTTAACACCATCAATTTTGGCTTGAATAGGGACTGGGAGTGGCTGGCTCACTACAAAAGAAATTTTCTCTCTCTTGGTATTGATACCTCCACATCAATTATTGGGAGTGGACCACATTCACCCTGACTGAATTGGCCTTCTCAACACTGGTTCTCCACTTGTAAGGTAACTCCCTTCTCTTCATGTGCCAATATATTTATGCCTGTATCTGTAATTTTCACTCCATGCATGTGAAGAAGTGTGTGTGTGGGGGGGTTACCCATGAAAGCTTATGCCCAAATAAATCTATTAGTCTTTAAGGTGCCACCGGACTCCTCGTTGTTTTTATTCAGCAATGGTAAGGCTGAAATACTGTAGAAGCCAATATTGTAATCCCAGACAATCTCTGCCATACATTTGCTTTATTTACCACAGACATATTTGTTACTTTGCAATGTTTCCCAGTATGTTATCTGTTCATCTGGATAAATTCCATGGGAGGTAATCAGTCTGTTGTATGTACAAGGAGAAAATGGGACTTTATATGAATTAAACAAATAGTTTTCAGGTGGGGGTACGATATTAATTCCCTCTTGTTCAAGACAAAGAGCTACATAAATATCTTCCAAGTATATATACTTGACTTTTAAAGATGCATTGACAATTTTTGAAGCCAGGGCTCCAGATAAAACATACCCAGTTCCTGAACAAAAATCAGGGTAGCGTTCAGCTGAGTAGATTTCCTTTGGCACGTACCATTTGCTTTCATTACTTCGATGAGGCTGACCATTTCTTAAAAGGTAGCCAGTGAAATAATACTGTGGAGGAGGCATAAGTGGTTTTAGGAGCCTTTGTATTAAATATTCTGTATTAACAAAAACATCACTGTCTGTTTTCATGACAAAATTTGCACCACCACAGTAGGCGGCAACCCACTTCAAGCCCATTATGGTTTTAAGAGTTAGGTTCTTGTAGGTGTCCAAAAAGTCTTGTTGAATGATGTCATGATATTGACTGCTTTCCCTCAGTAGGGCTTCATTTTGCTCTTTGCTGTTAACACCCAACATAAATAAGCGAACAACCTTTATTCCTGGAACCACAGATTCATTTCCCCAGGTTTTCCTGATGGCTTCCCTGTGCTGCTTTTCGTCAGCTTTGGTTGCTATTAATAGTATTAAAAAAGGAGTTATTTCATTACATATATCTCTTTCATTAATAACAAACCTAAAGGATGGAATGTAATCGAGTTCACTAGCAAATGGTGCTGCATTTACAGTTAGTCCCCCTACTTTCCTGTTTAGTAAGAATTGTTTGAAGCTGGAAACATAGCTTTTGAAGGAAATGGGTTTTTTTGCTGTCTCAGGTTTGTCATATTCTTTGGCAGGAAATGCAGATCTTTCTATTAAACTAAAATCAATGTTTTCTTTAACTTTGATTTTTGCTAAAACAGCAAAGTAATTAAAAGTCTTAGGAACGAAAAACAAATATATCCCTAGAAAACAGATGGAGCCAATCAAGAAAATACACATCAAAGAGCACCTCCTAGAAATGAGAAAATATCTTCTATAGCGGGTCATGTTGGTGATTTTCAAATTGATACAGAACAAACTGCTCTTAGTCACACAGACATCTGAAGAAGAGTGTTTGTTTGCAGCTGATTGGTTTCCTCCATGACAAGTTCAGATGACCAAATCACTTTCATAATATTGATTCTTCAGGGTTCTTTTAATTAAAAATGTCCCCTAGTTTACTGGTATCCCATGTTTGGACTTTACCGATTCCTTCATTTTCCAACTTTTCTTTCTGAGGATAATACAAAAACAAAATTATAAACAAAATACTTATTGCCCATTGCAATTTATACCAAACTTTACAAAACTGGTCAACTTTTATAATAGGAAAAACAAATAGCAGCAATGCAATTTCAGTTATATCCAAAATATAACTCCAAATGTTTTCCATATCCTATATGTGTTTCCATTAAAAGTATGCCTTTAACACTAATGGAAGTATCTTTTTATTCTGAGAAAAGAGACCCCATAGCAAGCAAATATTTATGAAGAATACAGAGCACATTCTATTTTAAATATGTATGTTTACAAAACATGCTAAAATGAACCATATTTGCAGTAATAACAGCAACATCTTAACGTACAGATGTTTTATCTATCTATATTAATCATAGGTCAATTTGATATGTACTCAAGTTCATCACCACCCTGCAGGTGAAAACTACATCACTGTACCTTCAATTTTAGTTATAATTTGTAAATATTTATATTCCTTTTATGATGTCATTGTATTTTTAAGTAAAGTGTTCCACCCAATTGGGGCTAGGGGTTCTTTTAGGGATTCTCGGTGAAGGATTGAGTTGAATGACCCGGGACGAGGAGAACTGGATACAACTCAATTTTATTATAGGATGGTAAGTATAACAATTATTAATGCCACGATTCCTTATCAAACAAACACTATATAACTAAATTTAAACAAGTAAGGCAAGGGATGGGAAGCACGTAAGAAAAACAACCCCCCCCCCCCCAACAAAAACACAATGGGGGGAGATAAGCAAAAAGAAAGCAAACAGAAAATTCTGTCTAGCTAGTTACTTACGACCATGCAAATGACAGCCAGATGGGAGAGCATATACATAGTGAATTCGGCCGGCAACACGACACGCACTCAGGCAGGATTCGAGAGTTGGAGGGTCAAGTCCTGGTTGATCAGACCTGGACTGGTAGTGACGCTGAATCGTTTTGGGACACCTCTGATTGCTATACAGGGACAACTCTAACTATAGAGTTCAGAAGGTAAGTGTGGCACGCATTGATTGGCTTCTTAGTGCCCAAACTGTCTTTCCCTTATTAGGAGGAACAAAACAATGCGGAAACCACAGAAATGGTTTCTGCAGTTAAAAACTATGGAAATAACCCACATAAGCGTCCTGTGATAAGCACTGTGCCCTAATAAGGTTGTGCAGTCTATTGTGGGCCTCTTTTCTTACTCTGGGTTCACCGCGGGGTTGAGACTTTTGACTTTTCTTTTCAGAATTTCATTGAATTTTATTTAAAAAAAAATATAAAAAGGAGATTAAAAACATCAGAAATGAAATATTTCATTTTGGGTTGAAAAAAAAAAATGTTTCCTTTGACCTGAAACTTGTTTTTAACTCTTTCATTATTTGGAAAGAAAGAAAAAAAAAAAAAAAAAAAAAAATCATTGTGTATTGTATTGACCCGAATGGAATTCTCTCTTCTTTTTTGGTTCAAGCCACCAAAATGAAAAATTGGCTCCTCTCTCTGTTCTGCTTTTATGTGAATTTTGAGCTCATGAAAGGTGCTAGATACTGAAAGGACTAGAACTACGTAAATGACTTAGGGAGTCAGATAGAAGACCTCTATCCACAGACCTTGGAGATTATGGGCAGTGGTAGTGCAGGTTCTATCACCTTTCTCCACTCTAAGCCTTATTTCCAGATGGACAGCTTCTAAGGCTTGTGGGTAATTCTGTGTTCATTCTGCAGTATGTAAGGATCAAACCCCAGTTTCTTCCCCCGCCCCAAAGCATTGGGGGAAAGCTAGGCATATTACCTGAATTGAACTGCCTTTCACAGACTGAAAGCGCAGAAAACCTGTGAGCTGCACGAGTTTAATTTTGTTGAAATAAATTAGTGCTCAGCCTGTATGTTCTCCTCACAGAAAGTCAGGCTATTCAGAGAGGAGATGCATAATGAAAGTCAGCACTGATTCAGCAAAGTTTCAGTAAAGGAAACAGACTGGATCCCTACAATGGGATGGCTGACCAGCTGCCAGTTTTTAAATTATTTTTTGGATCTTTATATAATAAGATGGTATCTGATTTATTTTATTTTTTTTTATTTTTTTCAGTGCTCAATGGGAACAGATAAGTAATTAAAGGTTGCCAATTATGTAGATTGTTAGTATGTTATATTTTAGTGTTTTATTTCATTGGAGTTTTTTGTTGTTTTTTGGGGGTGGTGATGGGAAGTGATGTCTCTTGGAATTGCCTGCTGTACTTTACTTAGAAAATTAAGGGGAAAATAACAGTTTCTAAACAGTAAACATACATTATGTTTTCTTAAGATTAATCATATGTACACTGTGTTGAAATGTGTACTTAAAATCATTCAGTTAGCATGTAAATATATTAATCTGAATGTTCTATGATTGGGTATTTGTAAGTGAACTTAAAGGAATCACTGGATTTTAACACAAAAGAAGATAAATATAACTAAAGATTAGGAAGATTTCATTGGTAATGTGTCTCCATATGTAATCTGTATACTACCAGAAGCAGGATCTTTAACATTAGGTGTTAGATAGCAACTGCAAGAAGAATATATAACCAAGGATAATAAATGAGCTAATGATCATATGGATAGTACTGAAAGCATTTTTTAGTATAATAGCTTTGCAAGATAACTTTTATGCTTTACTTGATGGTTTCATTTTAAATTATTATTTTTTACACTATTATGCCACCCTTTGTTCTTTTGTTTTCCTGTTTCTTCCAATGCTTCATTTACCTCATAGTTTTCCTCCACTTCATTACACATTAAAATAGCCTGATGAAAATATTGCATCTTTTCTTAATATACTCTAGTGAGACCATCTGAAAATTGGTGATTATGACTGACTGAAATATTAAATTACAAATATAGAGCAACAAATATAGAGCAACCAAAAGTGCCAATTTATTCCTATTAAGTTAATGAAAAAACTAGCATTGAGCAATATATATGAATGACAGGAAGAAAACAAAACTAATTCATTTTGCAGGTTTTCTTCTCAGAGTAACTCATATTCTTCACAGAAAACGTTACTATCATCAACTTGTCTAAACAGATCCATTCTGTTGGGCAACATATATGCACAGAGTAGCACACAGAGCTGGTAGGAAATTTTCTCTACATGAATTTCTGATGGAAAAAGCCTTTTTGAAAAAAAATGAAATTTTCAAAGGGAAAATTTTTCATTTTTTGTCAGAAAAAATGAAATGGCTTCCTGGCTGAGCACAAAAAGTGAAATTGATAAAAAAAAACTTTTGCAAGAGGACACCCGACATGCTGAAAAATTCCACTTTGTTTCTCCTGAAAGGGAATTTCTCAATATTTCTGATTGGCAAAAAAAAAAAAAAGTGTTTTTTTACTTTTCATTCTGAAGCAGGGCTATTCCCCACCCCCTTCCCTCAACATTTTCCGCAGGACATACATTCCATTTTCAGGCCAGTTCTACAAACTATCCCTACGCTGAAAAAATTGTAATCTAAATAGATAAAACAAAACCAGTTTGAGGGGAGGGGTATTACACCCAAACAGAATTACCAATGTGATGGAAGCAAACAAGGAACAAATGTTTTCCCCAGTATTTCCAAATGTTTCACTAATATTGTAGAAGACAACAAATCTGACCATGGCATGGTGTACCACAAAATCCCCAAATGAAAGAACAATTAAAAACAAACAACAAAAAAGCAACATCTTACTATATTTTGATATTAAAGTATAAAATGCAAAAGTATCACTGCAAGAGAGTGGTTGAAGGTAGATACATTAGCTCCAGGTTAATCATGTCCCTTTTCCCTGGACTATTCCAGAACACTCAGGAACTTTCTAGAACTAATTAAGGCAGGCTAATTAGGACACCTGTAGCCAACTGGGAATTACTAGAATTAATTAAGGCTAATCAGGACACGTAGTATAAAAAGGCTCTCACTCCAGTTAGTGAGGTGTGTGTGTGTAAGGAGCTGGGAGTGAGAGTATGTGCTGCTGGGGGACTGAGGCGTACAAGTGTTAACAGACATCAGGAGAAAGGTCCTGTGGTGAGGACAAAGAAGGTGTTGGGAGGAGGCCATGGGGAAGTAGCCCAGGGAATTGTAGCTGTTCTAGAAGGCACTCTAGACAGCTGCAGTCTACAGGGCCCTGGGCTGGAACCCGGGGTAGAGAGCAGGCCTGGGTTCCCCCAAAAATCTCCCAACTCCTGATCCAACACAGGAAGATCTCTGAGGCTAGCAAAATCTGCCAATAAGTGCAGGACCCACCAAGGTAGAGGAGGAACTTTATCACAGGGCATTGTTCTTATCTTGGAATTAGAATCTTCATAGCTTCTGCCCTCCCAAAAGATTTCCCACCCAACTACTGATCCAGGCAAATACCATATTTGTATGGGATCCGAAAAGGTCACTGTATGAGGGAAAATAGCATGCAAAGAAATCTAGATGAAATATTTATTACAAAAAACAGTTTGGCAAAAGTTGGCCATTTTTTAATTAGAAAATTTTCAAAAAAAAAAAACCCAAACAACTTTATGTATTAAAAGGATTTATTTTATTTTGGTGATTTCCACCAGTTTGAAGAATTTCATCCTATTGGTTTGTTTAAAGTGTTTTGTTTTTGTTTGTTTGTATGAATGTTTGCTTATTTCTTACTAGCACTGTGCAATTTATGACTGAATATGTTTCTCTGCCAAAACAAAGTACTCAGTAAATACATTTCAGATTAAATGCTTGCTGTTTGTGGATATTCCTACAAAGAATTCTTATGAATGTCCAAAAGCAAAATGAATGAAGGGCTCACAAACATGGCGAACCAAAACTTGGTACTTAGTTTGTGAAACAGTTCATGAATAATTTATCACTATTTGCCCACTTTTACATGCGAGTATATTAAGGTAACAGCAAAGCCATATAGCAAACTGCATGTTATATATAAATTATCACTTCAAAATATGAGAGCAGTTTTTCTATTAGTAAATTGTCAACTCACATAACTAAAGCAATGGACATTTTTTTTTTCTTTGTGCTTTTCCTGAGCATGCTGAACCTGCTCAGTATAATTGTCTTTTGCTTACCTTGTTTTTATACCACTAACTTTTTTGGATGAAAGTCTGGGCCTATTGAAGAGGAGACAGCAAATTCCTAGAATACATTCCCTAAAGCAGCTTAGAACATTCACATTTCACAGTTTGATAAATAATTATATGATTGGGTACAGCATTCATGCTGCTGAACAAGGCTATATTCATATTTGCAAATATTCATTGTACTTTACACTTTGCACTTTTGACTTTTAAAATACTCTCACAGATAGGAAAGAGAGCTGGTGCTGAGTCTCTTAAAATCTTTCACAGAAAGAACACTACTAAAATTCATTTTGAAAACAAGAAACTTTCTTACTTACGTAGATTCACGTAGTAGCTTAAGCTGATTTAGAGTTCATGCAGGTTTACTCTTATGACTGAGGATTTAAACTCCCAATTCCTTAGAGCACTAGTTAATGATCATCTAAACTGGCAAAAGGAAATATGGGAGTGGTTTTTATTTATCAAGGTTGATTTTATTTTTATGAGTGGAGGGGACCTACAAGATAAAGAAAATTCTATTCCATTTTGATAACACGTTGTTTCCTTGTTTGTTCAATCTCTGAAATAAGAGGTTAAAGTTTAGTTGAATCTTGTTTATCTAACTTTATCTCTATTCTCCTATCGTCGGTACTAAAAATTGTAGAGTTTTTCTTCTATGGAATTTAGAATTTTTCACACTGCTAAATTTTCAGTTTGTTTTGTTTTTTTTAAATCCAAACTGGGAAATTTAAGATTGCTTTCACTGTGATGTCATTGTAACAATCTGTGAAATTAGAACAGAATTTAGCCCAAGATCCAGTAGGGTACTTAAATTCATGTATTACACTGTAATTCTACACTCTGATCCCCAACTGATTGTAATGAACTCAATGGAAGCAGGAGCATGTCTTTGCCCAGTTTCCAGGGGGAAAACAAACAACTCCTACAATTGTATATTACAGCCCTAATACAAATAAACAGTAAGCACTTTAACTACAAGGAATATTCACATACTTGTAGTTAAAGTGCTTACTGTTTATTTGTATTAGGGCTGTAATATACAATTGTAGGAGTTGTTTGTTTTCCCCCTGGAAACTGGGCAAAGACATGCTCCTGCTTCCATTGAGTTCATTACAATCAGTTGGGGATCAGAGTGTAGAATTACAGTGTAATACATCAGATGACAGAATATTAAATATGTAATGGGAAAGATCAGCTGTAGGACACATACCATACTGAAGAGTTGTCAACCAGATTTCAAAATTGAGAACAATTTCTGTCCATCTCTAAGGCAAGTTATCAGAAGTGAGATCTAGAAGCCAGAAAAGTTAACTGAATTTCCTTTTATGTTCCTTTGAATATCCCACAACTAAAATGGCTAAATACAGGGGTAATGGAAGATACTATAATATTTGAGTAGAGCTGAGCTACTAGCAGAAAAACATTCTGCAAATTCAAATACAGAATTTTGATTTTTATTATATATGTGACCATTGGACGTTTGCTTTGCATAGACCTTACAGTACTTGATATTTACTAGCATAAATACTTATGAAAAGTAAAGGTTAAGCTTGAATATTCATCAGAAGTTGATTTCTAATTGTGAAGTCAGTTGTAAAATTGGCAGGTCATGCAATGTCAGTTATAGTATGTAGGTCATCCAAATATTAAACAAAAATGATGATTTGTGACTAATGTAATGAAAAAATTCAGCATGAATTGCAAATACAATGAATGGAATTATATGGCATTAAATCATTTAACAAAAAGTTTAACTTTTTATTTAAAGCTTTTAAAACACAAAACACACTACAGTCATGGAATTACGTTACAAAATATGGAAAACAAATATATACAATTTCTAGGTAAAGTCACCACTCAACCAGTCAAAATCACACACACAAATTACAAAACCACACACACAGATCAGTAATTCAAATTCTGATTGATTATATTAAAATTAGATTCTTAAAAGTTCATGAAAGTCATTCTTTTCTCCACACTGCACGTGTGGGCAACTACTCCATTATTAGCTTTTGAGCTACACTATAGACCTAGGAACTTGTAGCTGATTAGAAAAAAAATCAATACCTAGTCTGCATAAACTTGTTAGATAAGAAGAGGACACCTGTCAAGTTAAATCTAGATCTGAATTCACATTTCTTCATAATTCAGATCCACAGCTCTGCTTTGGATTTATCTCTAGCACTCAATACAGTGTGAATGCTAGGAATGTGTTGGGAGAAATAGGAGTTGACCCAAGCCTAAAGCTGTACAAAGGATGGAAGATCCATTTTGTGAAGGATTTTGAAGTGTCACAATTTGGCTTTGCTCTGAATAGGCATGAAAGCAAACATTTTATAACCTCTCCATGAAGGGAAATTATGGAAAAAAAGTGTTTCTGACCAATCAAAATGTTTTGCTGATATTTAAACTGCTTAAATTTTGTATTACATTATAATATATAATACATTTTTTAAAAAATAATTAACCTTTCATTACAAAAATGTCAAAATGGGATGTTTCAATATTTCTGGGATTTCTCCTCTTCTCCCCCCCCCCCCCCACCAGATTTCTATGAAATGAAAGTCTAGTGAAAGTGACCTGATTTCAAAAAGCAGTTAAATTTGGACAGACTATTCCAACAAAATATCTCCCAAGGAGTGGAGGGACAAGACAAGAAGTTTATTGTGGGAAGCAGGTTTCTTCCTCACTTTTTAAAGTGACTGCAGCTTTAACCTTTCCCATGTCCAGCAGGACTGCAATAGCGAGCAGGTAGCATAGATATTTTGGGGACTGTACCTTTTAACAAGAGGAACTGTCCCCCTTCCCTGCCACACACACAAGTTTCTCTTCAGTCCAAGCCCTGACCATGTCAGTCCTGTCTTGCTTTATAGTTTCTCCCACTGTACCTATGTCGGTGTTATAAGTGGGGGTCATCCGGGATTTCAACTGGGAAGACTCTGAAGCTCCAGATGCTCTTCCTCAGCTAGGGGGAAGTATGTAACCCATACACGCCCTGGGTGTGGTGTTCTGTCCCACCTAGTAGCACCAAGATCACTTAAAGAGAGAGAGAGAAAATGAGTCTGTTTTACAGCCAGTTGGCTTTCAGCTCATGCGGTAGAGGTTCATGTACTAAGCTCCAGAGGCCCCAGGCTCAATCCTGCCCACAGGCTACTGGGGTCTGCTGGTGTTGCATTAGCACCAATTCCGGGACCAGCACTGAAATTGCTTCAGCCTATTGGATTCCCTAGTGGATTATCATCTTCAGCTGAGGTAAGACACTTTGCTCACCTATGAAATGCTGCCAGCTCTGTGGTGAAATGTGGCACCTGATAATCAGGAACACCACAGAGCAATTTAGGTTAGGATGTGAACAGGAATTTTTTATCCAATAGGAGGGGTATATGTGGGAGGCACAATTTAGGGGTACTGAATGTAATTCTCCACACTGGAATTTGGCCAGGACAATGGGGTGAGCACAGACACCATTCTGGAGAAATCTCCAATGGGTCCACATGCAGCAGCCCATCTGCCTAGAAACAGTGGGAAATTCAGAAAGTTCTGGGTCTAAACAGGGAAAAAAAGGATTCTGAGCAGCTATAAAATTTCAATGAAGAAAAATACACCTGGATAATGCCTATTGGTGGCAATCCTGGTAAAGCCTTTTGTGCTTTGGGTCAATGTGAATTCATTATTGGACACAGAGGCAAAACTGACTTAAGGCAGCATTCAGCAAATGATGGATACAAGGAAAAAGAACAGGTCAAAGGTCTGAAATTCTTTGTCTCTTCAAACACTGAAAGTGACAAAATTGCAGCATGTGAAATTGCAACCATTTATCACAGAGTTAACCACAGCATTATTGCCAGTACATGCTGTTAGTGAAATGGTTCATAATTCAAACATTGCTAACAAATTGCCTTGTGCAACAACAAAGCAAGAGCTATTAGTGACCACTGTTTTGGTCCCAGAATCTGTGAGAGATTATTTACAGGATTAAGTAACATCACCACCAGAACAACCCGTGTATTTCTCTGTAGCAATTGATGCCTCAAATAATATAAATCAATTACAAAGCAATCTGCTTACAATACCATATCCAGGGGCGGTTCTGTGTATTTTGCCTCCCCAAGCATGGCAGTGAGGTAGGCTTCTGCAGCATGCCTGTGGGAGGTCCGCTGGTAATGCAGATTCGGCAGCATGCCTGCGGGAGGTCTGCCGATCCCGTGCCTTCGGAGTACCTGCCGCCGAATTGCCATCAAAGCCGCGGGACCGGCGGCCTCCCGCAGGCATGCCATCGAAGGCAGCCTGACTGCCACCCTCACAGCGCCCATCAGGCCGCTCCCTGTGGCTTGCCACCCCAGGCACACACTTGGTGCCTGGAGCCATCCCTGACCATATCAGATGGCATTCAGTGCAAGTTGCTTGACTTTTATGAAGACTATGATGAATCTGCAAGTGGCATTCATCATGCTGTAAAGAACTGCCTAGAGAAATACCAGATAATGTTAATTGTATTACCACGTACTCTAAGGCAAACATGAACATTGGCAAACAATTCAATATTTCTGTTATGTACCAAAAATGACCAAGTTCTGAAGGCCAACTGCCTGGCATACATAATCTACAATACTTACAAATATGCAAGTGATCACCTGTCAGTTGATAAATGATTGTGTTGTAAAATTTCAACCATTTGTGTGTGTCCACACAGGTCAGAGAAGAACTCAGAAGTGGAGGGTTTTTTTCCCCATTCAAACTGAATGGAAAGTAGTACAGTAAAATGTGAGTACAAGATGGCTATCCCCTAACATGGCAATTGACCAACTTTTGAGAAAATGGCCAGAGATTACAGCCTATTTCAAATAACTAAGGGAGTCTTGTGAAGCAACTTTAAAGAAGATTTTCACCAGAAATAGCATCTATACTGGCATTGTGGACATTTACATGTGGAAAAAAACACAATGCAGCTGGTGTCTTCAACAAACTTGTGAAGAAGTTGGAAGAATCATAGCTATGAATTACTGGTGTACAAGCAGAGATGTACCATTTTAAGATAAACATGGTAACCAGAAAGATGTTTTTTATTCAAAGCCAAACTGATGGAAAAACTATCACTACAACAAAAAGTGAAGGTAAAACAAGGCTTTATTAAGTTTTGACTAAAGTTTTTGAACACTGATAACTGGATTGATTTCTCTTCTGACAATATAATGATGAAGCTGAAATCCATTAGACTCTCTGGGAAGCTTAGTTTCTCAGACCTTGAGAATGTAACTAGCACTCAAAATTAAGGAAATCAAACACTGATCACCTCTTTGAGGAATTGTGCACCAGATGAGATACCATTGATAAATCAAGAACTGAAATTGTAAGTGTCAGTGAAAAGTGCATGGAAGTGTTTCAGAAGCATGGATATAAAATTCTGAAAAACTTGTTTCAAACTGTGTGCTTTCTACTTACTGTACCCGAATAAAATGGATTTGTAGAGAGGATTGTTTTTCTTGATCTGGAATAAATGATCTGACCATGGAACAGCTGCAGCTTAGATTTAATTAAAAGCAAACTCCAAATTTGCATAAACTTCCAGTTATCTTCCAAAGACTTCTTTATCTCCATACAACAGGATCAGGAGTTAGCAGCAAGAAATACCCCTGGCAAATGTAGATGGGTATGGCTTATTAATTATATAATTAGTAGTAGGCTCAAGTTTCAAAGGTCACCATCCCTGAGGTGGGGGCAGAAATTGCTACCTCGTCAGGTGCCATTGGGGTTGTGGCTAAGAAATCTGTCCCTTATTTTTTAAATATAAAGTTGGGAACTCTATTCTCCAGGTGCCCTTACCAGGGCAATACCTTCGCCTCACAAGCATTGAGTGCATTGTACAAAAAACAAAGAGACTGACTGACTGTCAGTAACAAGCTCCTGGGTCTAGGTCTCCAGAGCACAAGGCTTGAATCAGCACTTGAACTTTTGGGTGCTTTTCCTAAGTAAACACAGCAGGGTTCACACATCACAAGGCACAACTACCCAGCTGTGTAACATCCATAACTAAGGTCCATCTTGTAGTCTGGTTAAACCAGGGTAGCTCCACTGACTCCCACTTTCACTTACCATAATGTTCAGCAGCAGCCCATGCTTTCAAAAGATTTGCCTGCATGTTCTTCCCTTGTCTTTCACACCCTTCTACTCCCTAAATGCCACCAAACTTGCCACTTCACAGCCCTCTGTGTGTTCTTATCAGCCACCCATCTCTGTTCCTTTTGCACACTGAATCCTATGCTTGCAATACATTTTCCCAAGCTGCCCTTGCCTGGAAGTTACTGTGAAGTCCTCCAGTCCTAATGGCCACACCCAGCTGTGTAAAATTTGTATCTTGTTTGTAACTAGAGCTAGTAGTGGGAACAATCTTTGTGGAAAATTGATGACTATTTTTTTTTTCTTCATTTTAGTTAAATTTTTAGCAGCAAATTTCAATTTCCCCCCATAAAACTAAAAACTTAAAAAACCCTCACCCTATATTTTTAAGTTTTCTGACCAAAAAATTAATTATGATGATTTTGTGGGAAACAGACATTTTACACACACACACTTTTGATTGAAACCCCAACTTTTCATTGAAAAAAGTTTTCACAGAAAATTTCCCATGAGCCCTACTTGCCTGTCTCTAGCTGTGCTTTAATTGTTGATCTTTATCTCACTTCCATTTAAGGGAGTTTTGCTCTTAAGTTTCACTGGGTGCATGATTATGTAACCCTTCTGCCTGGTGCAGTTAGCAGAACCATGGTTGGATTCAATATCTAGGTGTTCCTCTTAACAAAACAAAATAGATCTGGCTCAAGCCCCTCCCTGGTAATCTGGGAAAATATAGCTCTACCCTGGGCACCTCTAAGAGGCAGTACTTTTCCACTGAGTCTGTGTATAATACAATCATTTTTAATAAAAGGGAAAAGGGGACCCAACGTTAATTTGGGAAAACACCAAAACCACAGTTCAAAAGTGTCTGACCATAGGCAAACAATCACTCCACAGTGTGTTGGGCAGTGTCCTTTGCCTCAGTTTCTTGCAGTGTGAAACAAATGTCACTTCATATCACTCCCTTCCTCTCTCTCCTGTGCTCAACTCACAGTTGGCTGTCCTTGGTTAGCAAAGACCCAGAGTTCAAAGATCTATTCACAGTGGTTCATTTCCCACCCCTGGGACCGGCATTGAGCAAGGTTTCTGCTGCTGGCTCTCCACTTCTGCTGACCACTTCCTCTCTGCCACTGCCCTTTGTGAAGTCACATTGTGAGGTTCCATCACTTAATCCACCTCTTAATGATTTTAGCAGGGTAGTGGAGAACCTCATGCCCAGTGCAGTTTCCGTTGTCTTTCACTGCAACACCATCTCCACCAAAGGTCTAAGAGTTAGCCCCTAGACCAGGTCAGCAGTGACATTAGTTCCAGGAATGGCCAACCAAAACCAATTACTCTCAATTGAATCTAATCGGCAAATTTTGAAGAACAGTTTCTTTTGAAAGAATCCAGAACACCCCTGCTGTAAGTGGAAGTGGTCTGGCAGATGACAACAGGGTATCTAGTCCTTGAAACCATTACTAATACTCCTGCAAAGTAGTCTTGTGCAGGTGTGAAGTCCTTATTCATGTTAATAGTTCCAGTGAGGTGAAATTATTGGGTGAGGTCTATTTACATAAGTAACAGTTTGCAGGAAGGATAAAACACACTAACTATTTAAGGGGACATGAAATAACTCCTCACTTCATATCTATAAGCCAAGAAGATCCCACTCACTTGATTTTAGTACAGAGAAAGAAGGCCAATCACCTGTTCAATTAGGGTTGCTTTAAAGAGAGTGTGTACTTTGGATTCTCATTGGGGTTCACAAACATGTTTTACCATTTATAATCAATCCCCATACAGATATTTCAGGTTCTTTAAGTGGGACTAACTGAACATTCTCAGACATGAGAGCCAAGACCCATTAAATGGCCTTATCTACTCTCACATGTCCTTTAGACAGATTTCCTGACTGAGTAATTTTCCCAGTGCATGGTGACTCTTTACAATCACTTTGCTTGCTCTGATGATTGCCTGAGCTTTTTGTAGTGTCCAGTAGGCAGCGAGAGCAGTTTGCTCACAAATTCCCAGTTTGCTTTCTGGACCTGATAATGCTCTGCTATAATAAGCAACGGGTCGTTCCCAAGCACTAGTGTCCTGTGTAAGCATACTAACAATACAGAAATTCTTAACACTAGGGTACAATGCAAAGTGGGATTTGCTGTTGGGGCGGCCAAAGTAGATGCCTCCATTAATCCTTTTTTTCAGGCTTTCCCATGCATTAGTTGCATCCTCTGTCCAGGTCCACTGTGGTCTTTTAAGTAGTACAGGAGACCTGCCTTCTCTGCGTACCCAACCATAAATTCTCTGCAGAAATTAGTGAGCCCCAAAAAAGATTGTACAGATTTAGTATCTACCGGCATAGGGAGGTTAACACACTTCACTCCTTCCTTATCCACAGACCTTCCCCCTGTAGCTGTGCCCACAGCTTCTCATTCTCTCCTTTAAGGTTCTCCTGTTTCATAACTCCAGGTGATACCCATTCACTCTATTTACTCCTTTACCTCTGTTCATTGCACAACCTCTCCAACCCCAGCCATGGCCACGGGAAGAGTATCCAGAACCCTCTGTTTTCCACTGTCCTAACTGTGTTCGCAGCTCCTTGAGAGGCGTTCCTTCCACTGTATAACCGCAGTCTCCACTTTTTTAATCCATTCATTCCAAGGTACGTTTCTGCCTCCATTCTCACACCAAGCATTCATCCATTCTATCAACCAGAAGGCAATGCCTCCACAACAAGCTGATTCAAATCCTCAAAATTAGTAACCCCCGCTGTTAGCCTAGTATACATTTGTATTCTGTCAGCTAGATTGGCCGGAGCCTCTCCTGGCATTCTTGTAATTCCTTTAAGTGCAGCTAATTCACTGGATAACTTAAATGCTTTTGAGCCACACATTTAACCATTTGTAGAACATCATCATCAAAACCAATGGTATGACAATTAAGTGATCCCAAAAGGGTTTGTACTAGAATTGGTTCCTGTAACATGTCAATTCCCACCACCTTTAACAACTGCGAGCACTGCCATAAACACATTAAAAATTACTGAACTAACTGCGTTAGCTGGAGCTGTCGGCTCCCACCTTTTGAGAATTTTAAAGCATCAGGCCTGTCTGTTAAGCTGCTAACTCAAGGTGGGTGAGGTGTATACGTACACTTGGGTGCCAGATTCATTTCCCTTTCTGCATAATTGCCACGGGGCCATTGATCCCTTAAATTGTCAGTTAATTTTTTCATTGCAGTTTCCACTGTGTTCCATAACCTCAGTGAAGTGGAGCATTAGTTTGAGGGGTAGCATCAAGGGTAAAGTGGGGTGTGGGCAGGCTGTTAGGGTCAGGTTCTGCAGTAAGGCATTCTCTCCTATTTCCCCCCATTTCTCCTGTCTTAACAGAAATTGATCTAGATTTTGGAGAAGGTTTATCCTGAACTTGGTTCTCATCATAAGGTGGCAGTTGTGGTGCTGTAGCCCATCCCATAGGTCAAGAGAGGATGATCCACTGGGTCATTCCACATTTCTCCGTTGCAGTATCCATTCCAATTGTGCCATGTTCCATCTTTCAATTTAGCTAGCACTACCTGTTTCCATTTCTGTCCCCATACTTCAAGTACTGTAAAAGCACTAAGTCTGTTGAGCAACAGGAGACAGTATCTTTTTCTTTTGCAAGTTTTCCACAGCTGTCTCCAATTTTTTATTTTCCTGCTTTATCTGTTCGAGCATATCATGAGTCTGGACTGCCCATTGCCTGTTTAAAAGAGCTTGGGCTTTCCAGAGCTCGACTGCCTGGGTTCGTCCCTCCAAGACCTTAGTTATCTCTTCTACTTCCCTGGTTTTCTCCATTACTTGCCTGGCCAGTATCGTGGCTGTTGTTTAAGCCATCTTACAGCCATAGACAATAATCGCAAAATTCTAGCTTTTTTTACTTTTGTTATTTTTAGAGCTTCTGTTTCTACCATTGCTTTACATATGCCAGTCCATATTTCCCCACTTTCTTTTTTACATTCCAGTTGATTGCTTCTAAATGAGTCCATGATTCTGGATAGAGAGATCAATTTCATGCTCTGATACAAAAGGCTTTGATCTTATTGGAGGCTGGTTTGAGAGTTTGGATTGATACTGGTTGGTTAAAATCAGTCAGGTACTTGTAGTAAGCACTAGTGAAGGTTCCAGGAAGTTTCCACTTGGTACCATGTTATCCTAACCTTATTCTGGATTTTTAAGAATAATTTTGAATTGGTTTAGTTAGTGTTGCTATCTTTAAAAAAAATCTGCATAGGATAGTATGTAATGCTAGCAATAGGTTGCAAAACCATATTAGCATTCATCCATATTCTGTGTGATATCAGCCTTGCACTCAGATCTCTCTCTTCCTAACAAGAATAAGTAATACATTGCATAGAAGATTTTGCTCAGGAACCATTGCTCATTATGAACACTCATACTAATGGGTGCATACACTCGAAAACTATGCCACCATTCCAATTATTTTGAGATTTGGCCACACATCAGTAAACCCCTATTCAGTATCAAGTCTTTGGGGACCTCTGTAGTGAGTTCTCTAAACTTCTGAAAGAGAGAATCAAGGCATCTAAATTTATTCAGGCTCCCCTGCTTTTGGGTATAAATTTTCTGACATGCACATATGCTAAGCCTTATCCAGGATTTGGGTAATTTTGTTGACAGCTATGTATATTGAGGAAGGCAAGAATTAGGGCTTCCATGACAAATTAGTGGGATAGCAGGCCAAATTGCAAAAGGTGAGGATCCTCTTGTTCTATGAATACTGGTGATTTTAGTTGACCCTGTCATGAATAATAAATCAGACAAGTTAGGAATAGAGAGGATTACTATGGCACATTTGGCAGCCTAGACATTATGTGCAGCTTGCTTTAAAATATGGAAGCCAGAGTTGTCAAACTCAAGCTCAGAGGTCATATTATTCTAATTAGGTTTCTGATGGGCAATTAAAAAAAAAAAGCATGCAATTCCTTAATATATCTCCAGATGATACGAGTAAATGTCTTTAATACCAGGATCTCCACAGTGATCTTGCAAGAGCAGAAATTCAATCTAAACTTTTGAACTAAAAGATCACACCTGTTTAAAGATGCAGAGAAAAGGCTGACAAAAAAGCACAAAGCTCAGTTAATATCATTTAAAATATGTCAGTTGATGATCAGACCACAGTATCTTGACTACTCTCTTCAAGGCTGAACTGATTAAACACACACAGGACACCTGCAGTATCAAGGAAGTAATATGCTCATTATTAGTGCCTTTGTTTCAATGACTCGCCTCACCTCAAAAGAGGCAGGTCTATCAGGGGAGGGAAAGGAGCTGACTCCTAACCCAACCCTCTTGTTCCAGTCTCAGGATGGTGTTAGAGGGGAGCTTGCCAAGTGCTCTTCACCTGCCTCTTTTCCTCCAAGGGACCTACGTCTTTTCCTCCAACTGTCCTGGCAGGGGCAAAAAGGCATTCACAATACTAGTGCTGGATTGGGTGACTTCCTTTGAGCAGCTCCCTTGACTTGATACTCAAGGTAGGAGGGAAAATGGGAGTGAGGCACTTCCCAGCTCTGCAGGAGGCCTCACTAATACACTCTCCTCCCTTGACGTTGGAGAACAGCCTCTGCAGGGGCGGGCAAATATTTTTCCTGAATGAGGGGATAGCAATTTCTCTCTTCCCATCACTTTTTGGTACAGTTGAGAAAACTTCCACCACTTCCCATTCACCAAGTCCTCCCAATAACCTCATAATTGTTCCCGATTGCAAAAGGGGTGGTTCTGAAAGAGATCACATGGGCTGTGCTCATCTCTGAGGCTTGTGGATGTTTTTCAGTCAAGAGAACACCAAGTCTACTGTTGATTGAGATGGAGAGAGCTTTATTGCCACATAAAAATTCCCCAACCTTGTTTAAAATGGAAATACTAAGGTGCTGGTGTTAGACTACCCTAACAGGGCAGATATTACCAACTTCTATGTCAGGTTCAGGAAACCATACTAGGTTCTAAAGGCCTCAATATTTTTAATTCTATTTACAAGGGAGTTGAAGGACAGCCTATGGGTCTGGCAGCAATTTTTAAAAGGATATCTCAGTGTCTCAAGCTGGTGGTCAGAATCTATTTTGGGGGTAGATTCACTTCGATACTTTTGGTGGTATTGAATTTGGTGTATTTTTGAGTGGAAATTGCCATAGGAGAACTAGCCCTTCACAAGGAATTTTGGGGTGAAGGGTCTTCTAAGCAATCATTTTTTTCCACTCTGGTGGCAGTTCTCATGTAGGGTGAAAGATTCAGGAATCAGCAGGTTTGTGTCTGGTTTGAAAATCAAACCATGCTTCAGATTATCAGCAGCAGCTAGCTGCGGTGGTCTTCTAGGGTCATGTTGCTGAAGTGTGCATTTTTGCTAGGGTGCCTAATCTTGGATACCCATTTAACTGTTTGTTTTAGCACATCCTTCAAATTGGCAACTGTATTGTTGATACTTTGTCCTGTTTCCGGAGGATAGGTCCTTAGACATAACACAATGCTATTATTTCTGTGGACCCATGGCATGGCAGCAATGGGATGGGAAGATAAATTAGTTGCCCCCTAGGAAATGCAGAAATTACCATGATGTTTTTGTGATTTCACGTATTTCAGGATTATATCATGGTTCATATCAAAAGGAGCAGCTTCCAACATTTCTTGTACAGCAGAGACTGTAACCGTCTACAGTACCCTCTGAAAGAGCAGTCCTCTCATTCTGTGCCGGGTTGGCTGTTTTCCACAAACCAAAAAGGGTTTTGAGAGGGATCAGACCCCCTATAGGTGGACACTCGTTCCCAATCACCATGATGCTGTTTCAGCTCTTTGGAATATTAACTCAAAATGCTCCAGTCATAGCCATTAGTTTAAACCATGAAACAGCATGGAGTCTTTATTTCCAATCTCTTATTGCCTTGATAAAGTAATGCAGCACATATATGTGTTGTGCTAAGATTGTGCAGTATAATGATTATTTTTCATTTTATGGTAAATATTGTCGGAAAGATTTGCATAAATTTCTTTCTAACTTTGGACTAAGTTTATAATTTGCATTAATGACTTGGCATTCTTTTGCTTATAATGATTGCAGCAATTTGAACAACAAATGGCTCTATTATAAGCCATGGGAATTAAGCACTTTTAAGATACCACTACAAAACTATGTTAATTACATTTAATAGCACTTAATGGAAATATGGAATAGATTTAACAGCCTTTGAAAGTATTTATTTTCTAAAGTTATAAAAATTGTATTATAGTTTATAAACTTTTGGGATTTGGTTTTTTTTCCATTTAAATTGGTCTATCCTGAGTTGTTTAACCTGATGAAATGTTATTTATATTCACAATACTGTAGTGCATTTCTTTTTCCACTGCATTTTGCAAAACCATTCCTTTTAAATGGAAACAAAGCACACAGAGGACTTCAGCCTTTATGGCTATCTCCCTGAGTCATTTAACAAGTACAACACTGACTGGAAAAGAGTCTTTAAAGGAGAATTGAAAAGCAATTGTTACCATGCAATTAAAAATATTAATCTAAGAGTGACACTATCAGTTCCTAAGAAAAGATCTAGTCAATGAACTTTGCACAAGATGAGCAGTGTGCGTGCTGAGGGAGGGAAAAATAGAACATCCCCCACATCTGTTACTAATATTATTTTCACGGTCCATAGCTGCAGCCAGGGCCTACTACCCTAGTGCTCCACATCCCTCCTTGAATGCATGGTTTGGGGTAAGTGGATCCTACTGGCAACAGTCCTATCCATTCCCTGGTCTCTGTGGCATGCAGAAGACTGCTTGTATGATATCTCTATGTCATGCCTGACCCAGGCAATTGAACCATAGCAGTTCTGATCCATGACTTCTCTGCAGCTGATAGGGCTTGCCCCAGCTGAGTATTTTCATGTTACACCAGTCCATCACTCTAATGGCCCGACATTTTCACAGGATTATTTATGGTATTTAAACAACGTAGAAAAATATAAACAAGGCTCACTTACCCCAGACACACACATGGGAAACCTAACTCCATTTTGCAGAAGCAAGTAAAGAGAACTTAATTAGATGATCAACATTACACCTCATGCAGATGGCAATACCTGAGCACAATTAAAAAGACAGCACAATAAGTATTCTAATGAGACTCATCTTCTTATAAACATGTGATGAAAGTTGTGGTGCTTGATAATGAATATTGCTTTGGACCCAAAACTGTGTTTTATATATAGGATTCCTGAGATGGAGGAAAAAAGCACACTCCCCTGCAGACATGAGGCCTGTGATTGCAAGTCATTAAAGCTGAATGGATCTAACTGCCAAACAACAGAGCAACTGTCACAAGGCCACGTTCTTAGATGGCCTGGCTGACTGACTAGGAAAAACTAGTCTGAGGGAAAAGGAAAGACTTCATGCCTAGGTTCTGTAATGAAGTCCATTGAACAATATGGGAAATAGGCTCAGGCACACACAGGAAAGGTAAAAATTTGAGAAAAGGGAGGTTTTTTTCTAAACAGGAGAGCAGTTTGGGAGACTCTTCAGAAGACAGACTACGTCTCAAGAGCTCCTGGGCTTCCTAAACAATGCAAATTTTGTCCCTTGTCCTGTAACTCGGGAGGGAATCCCATCTAACTTGCCTTGTAATAAGGCAGAAGATTAGATGAATCTAAGTATGCATGTACACTGTTTGTTATTTTGAATTAATTTTCTCTGATGCTTTGTTCTGTTTGCTATTAGCCCTACTTATTTAAAAGCTGTTGTTCACTATGTTACTGGTCACAGGCTCCAGAAGGGAAGACATGCAAGTGTCCAGTCAGACCTCCACAGTAACAAATCTGTTGGCATGGATGAGGTGATGCACCTGAATCTTGGTCTAAAAGTGGAAGAATCTCAAAGTTACTTCCCAAGACAGCAAAGGGAACAAGGCCTAACACCTAAGGGGGCGACTCAGAGTCCTCAAAGGGAACGGGAGGCAGTTAGTCCTGTAATCATGACAAAATACATATCCATAATTTCTCTCTCATATCTTTAACTTGAACCAGCCTCACCAGAAACTGTGGATAATAAAGGTTTATTTAATTACACTTATGTGAAAATCAGAAATGGGACTATCAAGGCTGATTTCCCCACTCTGGCACTTCGAGTGCAGAAGGTGGGGGCCCACAAGGATTAAAAAAAATTAATACTGGCCACTCCAGGCTTGTATTAAACTCCCAAGGTTACAGCCTCTCTCTGACCTTGGATGGGTAGATGCTGTCACCACCCAAATGCAAAACCCCTTGGTACCCAGGAAGGCGCACTTGGGAATTCCTTCCTGTGAAGTACCCTCAAGCCCTTTCACGCCACCTCTGGGGAAGCTGAGAAAGAAAACAAAGGAAATCAGCTGTTCTTAAAAAAAGGACAATGTATTTTCTTTCTTTTTGTTTTTAATAACATCTGGAACTTAGGCTTTTGCTAGATTTAAAAAACCCACTTACAAAATGTAAACATCAAGAATAACATTCTTGAAGTCCAGCCTAAAAGTTACAAGCAAAACAAAAAGCATTTGGGGTTAGCACAGAGGAATCCATAAGCCAATAAAAAATAAAGAGAAACAAACCTAAGTGAGTCTTTCTAGACATTTTCTGATTTATGAGTAGGTTTTAGGTATGATCTGATGATTTCCATACCTGACAAAAAGCTTTTTACAGTATAGTCCCAGCCTTGTTTTTGCTTTATCCCCTCTCTCTGGAGAACAACAACAGAACAGACAAAGGGAAGTTTTTCCCAATTTTAAAAAGTTCTAGCCTTCTCATTGCTCTTTTGGTCAAGTACCCACTCCTTTCCTTTTACCTCTGGACTTTTTAACCCTTTACAGGTAAAGCAAGTAGAGAACAGCTACTAAGAGGGATTTTATAGCTAACTGGCTGGCTGGGTGTCCATAAAAGGGAGCTTCCCCCTCCTCCCGACTTCATTCATCACAGGGACCGAGGTACAATCAGCCCTGTAACCACGTCAACATACATCAGTAATTTACCTGATATTTTAAGAGGCCCAAGAGTCATATTTTAAGAGGCCTAATCTCACCAGAACTGTGGATGATAACATTTAACAATTTGTATTATACTTACATGAAAGTCTTCTCTGTATTACATGCAATAAACCATCACATAAAACACGTACCGTCATAAGTAGTCAAGTAATTATACAGTACACCATAAAGATTATTTTTAAAATAAAAAACAAAGAACTACACCTACATAGACCATTTTGTACTATCAGAATATACTGTTGTCTGGGTTGCCTTTGCAAGGCAGCATCTGACAATATAGAAAAAGGACTCATGGAAATATGAAGGTGATACCTGTTATCCAAAAGTAAGGATATAGCCTATCAGACTCCTTTCCCAGTTCAGATATCCTTTAAAATAAAATGTTTTCTAGGAAAGTTATGCAATTATAGACACATTTAAGGAATATTTGAGCAGGGCCGGCTCTAAGTTTTTTGCTGCCCCAAGCAAAAACAACAAACAACAACAACAAACCACCCAGAATGCTGCCCCAAGCACGTGCTTGGTTTGCTGGTGCCTAGAGCTGGTCCTATATTTGAGGCACTTGTAGGATACAAAGTTTGCACAAAGGAAAGCAGTACTATAGAGTACAAGGGCTAAGTAAGGGAGTGGCATTAAATGAGAATGATTAGATGAAGGCAGGGACATTGCTTGCACAGCCTTGCATATGGTAGCTTGAGTAGATGAGGAGTTTAGTTTTGATGCAGAAGATGTATTGTCACTGAAGTGAATCTGAGAGAGGGTTGCCATGTTGAGCGAAGTTGGTAAGCGTGGTGACAGAATTCTGGACAAAATGGAGGGATGTGTGATGGAAGCTGTCATAAACAGATAATTAAGGGTTAATGCCTCTTACCTGTAAAGGGTTAAAAAGTTCACCTAGCCTAGCTGAAACCTGACCAGAGGAACCAATGGGGGATAAAATGGTTCAAAAGGAAGGAGGGAAGTTTCCTTTGTTTAAAGTTTAGTTTCAGTATTGACCAGAGTGGGAAAGCTTCAGAAATCAGCCTCTTATCAAGTAGTGAGTATTAGTGAAGGAAATAAATAGGTTTACGTTTATTTTCTTTGTAACTTGTCTTGGGCATTAGGGAATAATCAAATTGGGTAATTTTCGTATAACTAAGTTTTTGCCAGGGGAACGTCCTCTGTGTTTTAAATCTGTTGTCTGTGAGAGTAGCTGGTATGCTAATTTCTCCCAGAGGGTTTTTCCTTTTACCTTTCTTTTCTTTAATTAAAAGCCTTCTTTTTCAGAACCTGATTGATTTTTCCTTGTTCAAGATCCAAGGGGTTTGGATCTGGACTCACCAGGAATTGGTGGGGGAAAGGGAGGGGGGATGGTTAATTTCTCCTTGTTTTAAGATCCTAGGGGTTGGATTAGTGTTCACCAGGGAATTGGTGGAAGAGTCTGTCAAGGGTATCCAGGGAGGGAAAGGGTTTTTTTTTTGGGGGGGGGGGGGGAAACTGAGTTTTGCTCTACTCTGCTGTTTTGGACCCACGTTGCTCCCCTGCTCGGCGGTGCCCCTCTGGCAGTGCCCACTACTTCTTTCTCACCCCCATTCCAGGTATCATGGCAGTCCTTTGGCTTGCACCTGCCACAGGCCCAAAGTCTATCCCTCACTTCAGCTACAAGTTGTAGTCTGTATTGGCCATGTTCCTCTGCGGCCAGGTGCAGTGCAAAGGGAAAGGGGGGGGGGGAATCCAGGCACACCCTCTACTCAGGGACCCTTTAGCAGGTGCCTCTCTCCCTAACTTCTCTCCCCTTGTCTGCTTATCATCCCTGGGCCACTTCCCCTTGGCTCTTGCACCTTCTTGGCCCTTTCTAGCAAGGGCCTGCAGCCTAGCAGGTAACAGGCCAGAGCTCACCCTCCACTCCCCTGAGCCTACCCAGCACTGTTCTATATCAGGTGCTATCCCTGGAAGCCAGTCCTCCTCCCTTGCTTGTCAGGGTGAAATTCCCCTCTGCTCTGCTGGGCAGCTCCTTATATCTGGGCTGCCCCAGCAGCTGCCTTCTGTCTGGCTCCTAATAAGCCTTGCCCTAATTGGCTGCAGGTTTCCACAGCCTCCCTGACTGCTTCTGCCCCAGCCCCGACCCCACCCCACAGCAGTTCACAAAATTCCTTTGATGGATGGGTGACTCAAACCTGCCTCAACTGCATAGCGTTTTATGAATTACAACGCACCATTTAAATGGATACAGTATTTAAATGGAATTTGCTCTTTACAATATGGAGATGTGACTCTTAAGTGCAGCCTAATCAACCATGATTTCATCTATTTGTACTTCTTTCTCCAGAGAGATGATACAATAAGTAGGTATGCAAATCCAATGCCAGGTACACAATACAGTCTGCACAGGTGCTGACCTTTGTTTTTGCTGCTTGGTGCTTTCCTCCTTCCAGTATCACTGTGTGCTAGGTACATGTTGCTGCCACTTACTGGTAGCTTGTGGCTACTGAACACCCTGCTTTTTTTTTTGTGGGTGCTTGAGCCCCAGAGCACCCACAGAGTTGGCGCCTATGATAGCCTATTTACTTCATTGTTTCTTTGTTTCTGATAATCAGGAAAAAACACTTTTGCTGCCGTAATATTACACTGTAGGTGTTTTTTATTGGTTATTGATATAGCAGCAGTGCCCAAAATATACCACATGATTTCCTAACTGACCCTGCTTCAAAAAGCTTTTGGTCTAAAGAAGAATCAGATGAGGAGAGGGGGAGAAGAGAGGAGAACACACAAGCAAAGCGATTGGAGATAATGTCATCTTAGTTCTATTTTATTATTATGGGTCAGAGATGGGATAAGAAGGAATAGCAGGAGAGGGTGAGATAGTAGGAGCAAGATAGCTTGAACAGAGTGGAGGTATAAGGAGGATACTGGAAGGAAGGAAGGGGACAGGAAGTAAGGAGAGGATCATGGAGAGTAAGGTAAGCAGCTCAGGGGCTGTGAGGGAGATGGATGGGAGAAGCTTGAGGAAATAAAAAAACAAAGAAAGATGTCCAGACTTTAAATTGCAAAGTGCAATCTGATGGCATCACTGGGACTGGGAGCTGCAAAATTAGGGAGGACACAGGAGGCCACTAAGCCTCTCTCTACCCTACATCTATACAGATACTCATGGGCTCCAGACACGGGGCTTCTCGGTGCTTCATTCTCCAGTCTATATGACTTGAGAAAGGTACTACTTCAGATCTCCAGGAGGGATACACTCTAGATTTTTACAAAATCAAATTTAACTGTTAAACGTGATTAACGAAGACAGGGCAAGGGGCCTGTCTGTAAACACTTCCATCAGTGTTTATCATTTGAAAGACAAATGCCTTGGAAGTCTCATGCCTGATCTTTTGGTCCAGGTATGACAACACTTGAAGGCTCACATTCACCTATAAACTCATTTCCCTGAAAGCTTGATAAACAATAAAGGATGCAAAGGGGCCAGTTCTCTTCTCATACTACCTTCATACCAGCAGTCACTCCTGATCTACAGAGGTGTGAGTGAGCTCATATTCAAGTCCCACACAACAAAACTCAGACCTACCTACTACACAACACATATTGCTCCTGTGAATACACTCCCCTTTGCAATGTTTACTGAAAGGGAAATAAGAACAAAACCAAATAGTTGTACTGGGCGTTGCTCAGAGATAATTACAGGTATTTACTGTCCACATATGCATGCCAGTTCCTGTAATCTTCAAAAGCAGCAAATGTCATTATATGGGTATTTGTTCTCCAGATCAAGGAAAAAGTCACATACAAGGTGATCCAAGCTATAGCCTGAGCTATTCATTGAGAAGGCAGAAGCCTGAAAGAAATATTGAAAAACAGTGGAATAGTAGTTAACAAGCTCTGTATGAAGAGGGCTAAAAATCTAGTTTACTAATCTAATGCTTCATCAGTGTTTCACAAACACACAATTTACTTTTCACTGTCAGCACGTATATGCAGAATCACGCATTATGGAACTGGGTCACAAAGCAGCTCCCCTTCCAATCAATAGAGACATGATTTTAGGAATTTCTGATATTGTATTTCTCCAGCATCAAGCCCTATGTCTAACAGCCACAAACATGCCAAGTGACAAACCCATTTGGTTTGGGTAGGGGTAGGGACTTTGGCCTCATTCCTCTCATAGGCTATCCCTAATGGGAGGTTCAGGTCAGAGCAGGGACCTCTCTTGCTAGGACTTCTCCACCTATGCTGCCCTCTGCTGCTACTGCTGCTCCTTTAAGATTCCCAGAAAGAGTTGTGGCCTTTTATAAATGACACCCTGGAAGGACTTTGGCCCCATTAACCAACTGGCAGCCAATAGAGATCACAGGAATAATATGCTGTCATCTTAAGAAGCCGACTGCTGTATTCTTAACTGGCTGTGATTTCTAAATGCTGTGAATATGTACCCTTATGGAGAGAGCATCATGATAGGGTTAAATGAGATCAAAATGTCATGGATAAGCATGGTGAGGATGCATCCAAATGAAAAACAATGCAGCCTTCTTGCCTTATGAAAGTATACATTACAGCTTTCACATGGTAAAGAATCACAGGAAGAGTTCTATTCTTCCAATTCTGAGTTAGAAACTTCACTATCGTATCAACCAGGCAAGGTATTAACAGACTTCAACAGAACTTTATTTACAGTGGAAATCTCTTTACCAAGCTGCAGCTGCATACTCTGTAACTCTCACCCAGTCTTCTCAACTCCTCCCCCTTCCTTCCTGTTTCCTGTCCTTTCAGACTCCCAACAGCCAGTGCTCCCAGTTCTAATAATCACATGCAGCATCTAAACAGCACAACTATGCGGTAAGAAAACCTCTGATCACTCTCTCTGGCACTTGTCATTAATATCTTAAATAGCTGTCTAAAAAAAGAAGTGTTAGGATGGACAGCTTGATCTTCATCCAGGAGGAGAGCTAACCGACACCAGTAGCGTAGCTTCTGTTGTACACCTTGATTTCAAACCAGATTGCTTGGGTTCAAAGCAATCTGAGTCCCAGCAGACAGCATTGTTCCCACCCTCTCAGACATCCACAATTGGGCATTGAAATGATCCAGCCAAGACAACTAAGAACTGGAATACAAACCTCCAAAGAAACAACTCACCCAAACCAATCCACAGCATGCCCCACCTCCACCTACAATCCTCTTTGCCCTCCAGAACTCACACAGACAAAAGGAACCATCTCCCAAAGGCTAGAAACAATAAACAGTAAACAAGCCCCATGAGAAAACCATGGAAAACCAATCCCACAGAGCTTTTACCTCCTGCAGTGGAATGGTTTTTTTCAAAGGCCATAGGAAATGGGTGGAACACAGCATATTCCATTTCCTCACCATGAAACAGCCACTGCCAGGAAAGGAGCAATGAACATCCATTACTTCTCTCACAACAGCCAGAGATGATAGATAAAAATCCATAAACACTGATTGGACTGTAGTGTACGTAACGGGTACCAGGCTGTGTTACAACTTTTTGTGTGTGTGTTAACTTCTTAAATGGGGACAAGCAGCTTCCATTTTGTGTTTAAATACAGTCTGCTATCATGAGGCATGTGCACAGTGCCCTCATGTGTCTGAGACCTTACATCGGTCTTATCTTCTTCCCTTAATATAATACAGGTTATTCAGACTAAAAGTATATGGCTGATGCTTGCAAAGAAACACATAACAAATCAATGCCAATCATAAAGGTGATTCTTGGGTGGTACCTTCCCAGCCAATCTATTCCTTCTCCTTGGAGCTCATGCTCCTGGGAAAAAGTGAACAAAAAACTCATAGCCTTCCCATCAAAACCATACACATACATCCAACCCATTTGTTCTCACAGAATTGTCCTCTTAGAGAAGGGACAATAGGTACACCTGTAAAGGCTGGTGGATTTAGACAGACAATACATCCTAATTCCCCAGCATACTGCAGTGTCCCCACAGAAATCATGACCCTTGTTAATTACCCAAGTTAGTGTAGTGACAAAGGTGTGTCACTTTACCAACAGCAAAAAACAAGCAAACAAAAGCCTTATATCATCTTTCCTCCTTAGCCTTCCCCATGAACCTATCATTATGAAAAGCATCATGGGATCTTTAATGATCATATGTGATCATGGCCTTGGTTGTACATCTTTCTCCGAAAGATGGCACTCCAGCAGCCTAGTGCCTCCTAATGACATATTCTGTGCAGGCAGAGGGGAAGTGCCTCCTATGGGCTCTGAAAAATATTTTCCAATATCAGTTTCCTTGGCAGTCTCCAGTGAAGATACTGATCAGGCCCTGCACTGCTTAGCTCATGAGAGCTGAGTGATGACAGGAGAAATAGGGTGACCATATTTCCCAAAGGGAAAACGGGACACCTTGTGGGGCTCACCACTCACCCTGCCTGTCCCCCACCCCCATGCAAGGCTGGGGCTGGCATCACAGCTCACCCTGCCTGTTACCTGTGCAAGGCTGTCAGAAAAGTTGGGATTGTCTCGGCCAAAACGGGACATATGGTCACCCTACAGCAGAAGGCAGTGCAGTTATAGACAAAGCAATAAACTTCTGTGCAAGGCCAAAGTGATTATGTCCATCTGACATATACTGTGGAATGTATATCATCGAACATTTCACCCTTTAAAGATAAAATAGACAATCACTTTTAATATTAGTTTAGGGGAAAGCAGAGGAGTTCGTGTTAAAACCATAAAACCTGTACAGATATCTGAATAACAAACACTGGTAAATACAAAAATAACACTGTGGTTCGCAGGCACCTGAAATGAATAGTTTTGTAATGGCTCCATCTTGTGGTCAAATGGAAAGTGACATCCTGCTTTAAATTACAAAATGTGTATTATTCCAGAATATTAATCCTATTAACATGAAAAATGTTGGTGGCTAGGGGAAGGGGGAAGACTGACAAATGAGAAGAGAAGTTTTTATTCCCTAGCCTACATGGAATTTCTTTCATGGGGTCAGGGTTTCATGGGGCAATAATCAGGGATGGGAGGCGTTTCCACAAACAGTGTGTGGCTGGCTCCCCCCAGATGGGATAATATTTCAAGCGGAAGTCCAGCTACATGTTTCTGCATATCAGAGCAGTGGTAACTCCCCATATTCTGTTATAATCCTGGGCCTCTTGAGGAAGTCATGCTGTCCATGCTGTCATAAGGCAAAGGAGAGCTAAAGGAGCTGGGTCTCTGTGTAGATGTTCCTAATCTCGGTGGTTACATTCTTGAGAGCCCAGGAGTCTATGATATCATGACTACACAAGTCAAATCTAGATTTATTTTTAACTGATGAAATTCAAACCAAAGAAATGGGGAAAATCCAAATAATAAGATTCATGATGCTTATAAAAACTTATTTTTGAACAGGAAATCCCTCAGGTAATATCCAAAAGTATATCTGTTTCTTGATTTTAATGTAGGCAACAAGTAAGTATGAGGATGGAACCATTGTTTCTTCTATAACAGCAGGTTCATTTGGAGAATTCAAAATAAAAGGAAGGAATTTTTTTTTGCATGAATTCTTCCCCTAATTCATATTCTTGAATGAAAACCCAATTCATAGCTGTTATGAAGAAAGGGGTCTTTTGTTCTGCAATTTATATTAGAGACTATCTGATTAATTTGTATTTTTTAATTAAAAGTCTTCCCAAAACTGTTATTCAGATCAAGTGCTACAAAAATCAACATAAATATAATTACAAGTCTTGATATGTGGTTAGTTCATAAATAACTAGTCTTTGGAATTAGTCTCTCAGAAAGCCTTAATTTTGTGGATTCCTGTAAAAGCAGCAGGATTCCAGATGCTACTGATCATTCTGCCTTTCTCTCCCCCCTCTTTATTAAGGTCATCACAAATGTGCATCATTTATTTCAGCTACACATGCCATGCATCTCTCGACCTATATAAAAGCTTTCACCATTCTCCAGAGGCATGAACACAGAGTTCCCAGTCATGCATTGGGATCAACGCATGGTATAATCCCTGCACCCACAAACAGTCCCTTTTAAACCAGTGAGGCATTTGCCAACATGGGGCTCATTGGAGGATGGGGGCCAAAGAGATAACTTAATGGGAAGGAATGGGGTAGGGTTATCCAAGGACGACCTGGGTCTTCAAACAATCTGATCTGGGCACAGAATTTTCAGACCAGGATATATTTATTTTTACTCTACAGGAAAATTTCTACAGAATTTAAAATAATATATTCTTCCTGTGGTGATGTGTTTTGTTTGAGTGTTTGTTTTGTTTTGAAATCATCCAACAGAATTTAATAGATAACTCCTCAGTGTATTCTGCTGAGATACAGGTCACTTTACTGAGAATGTAGGATTGAACCAGAAAAATCAGGATAAGTGGACTGACTGCTGCCAGTCCTGTAATTTGGCCAGTAACATCAAAAAGCTTGCCCTAGCTACTGAGTTTGCCCACTGGAGTACAGTAAGTATAATAAAGCTCCAAGAACCATTTAATCGAGGACTAGTTTTATTAAGAAAAGATGCAGAAAAGTCAAAATAATACAAACAAAGAGTAACTGAGGCCTATCCCACTTCCCCCCACATGGGGAGAGGGCACACTGTTCCCAGCAAGGCAGCACTTCCTGGCTATCACATAGTCCTCCTGCCAGAACCTCAGATTAAACCAAGAGCACTCCTTTATATAGTCTGCAGGCAGTCTCATGATGCTTAGTCAGTTGTCTATTCTCCATCACACCCAATCTCAAGATTATAATTCCCAGCAACCTCTAGTCTTAAAGGGCCACATCATAAAGGAACACGGTGCTAGGATGCACACAGGGATGTGATCAAGGACCAATAATCTGTTGTACTCACCCATAGCAGAAATTCCCAACTCAGAATCCGGTTTTCAAAGAAATGCCAAGGAAGCCACTAATTCTCTAGTTCTTCAAAGTTTTGAAATTTAAAGGGAAAGGAATTTTTTCTCTCAGATAAGGATCTCTTACAATTTTCCATTTAAAAAAAATCAAATCTAAACAATCAAATCCAACATATATATGAAGTGAAAAATATATACTACTAGAATTGTACCCATCAATTCCAACCTCAACTAAAAGAATATGCAACCCTCAAGACACTCTGCATAGTTTGGAATGATTTAACCACCATGTATAAAAAAAGAAAAACACTTTAGGCATATCCATTAAACTGAATGTATTCAGAATGACATTTTGGCAACCCTACTGGGCAAGAATGTTTATGTTGTATATACCTGCAAACCTCACTCACCTCCGAAAAAAAAACCTTTGTTCAGTTGTGGTTAGATATATAAAGTTAGATTCAGGTTTGTGTGTGTGTGTGTGTGTGTGTGGTCATGTTAATAAAATGACTGTGGCACTGTTGTATATAATATTTGCAGCATCTAGCATAATGGGACCTTGGTCTTGATTGGAGCCTTTACATAATACTATACTACTACTAATAATGATGACTTAGAAGAAAGTTTCGACACTCAATTATCACTTACGTTACCAGCCAAAATTCAGCTCAAAATAATAGGAACAACAAAAAAACCCCAAAGAACACCCCCCCCCCCCACAAAAAAACCCACAAATTAGTTCAGTGGTTAATGGACAAGTGTCCACATCACAGATTCCACCATCATAATTTTCATTCTTATTGACCTGGAAACTGAACTTCCATCCCAGCACAAGTCATGGTTTAAGCACATCGCTGGAGTAGCATGAAAAAATTTCACTAATTTTCACTAATGGGAAAGGGTCCAGGAGAGCTGGCTATATTTTAAAGAAGCCTTATTGAGGGTGCAGGAACAAACCATCCCAATGTGCAGAAAGAATAGCACATATGGCAGGCGACCAGCTTGGCTTAACAGTGAAATCTTCGGTGAGCTTAAACTCAAAAAGGAAGCTTACAAGAAGTGGAAATTTGGATAGATGACGAGGGAGCAGTATAAAAATATTGCTAGAGCATGCAAAGGTGTAATCAGGAAGGCCAAGGCACAATTGCAGTTGCAGCTAGCAAGGGATGTGAAGGATAACAAGGGTTTCTAAGGTATGTTAACAACAAGAAGGTCAGCAGGGGTGAAAGTTACTTAGAGGACTTACGCTGGAGTCCTGACCAGGGGGCGTGGCCTCAACCAGAAGAGGCAGGGCCTTTAAATACTCGGGCCCTTTAAATCACCTCCGGCACTACCAGCTGCAGAGGCAGCTGGGAGCCCTGGGGCTAAGGGGCTATTTAAAGGGCCTAGGGCTCCGGCCGCTGCGGGGAGCCTCGGGCCCTTTAAATCACTCAGCCCTGCCGCTGCTACCCCGGGGCTCCAGCAGCGGGGTTCCAGCAGTGATTTAAAGAGCCCAGGGCTCCCCGCAGTGGCCAGAACCCCGGGCCCTTTAAATTACTGCTGGAGCCCTGCTGCGCTATCTTGGGACTCCGGCAACAGGGCTCAGGTGACGCTTTAAAGGGCCCAGGGCTCTGGCCACTGTAGGATTTAAAGGAGCCCTGGGACCTTTAAATCGCCAGCTTGGGCAAGCCAGTCCGGTCCGGCAAGGCATATTGGCTCTTGCCGGTATGCCATACCGGACCCGACCGGCTTACTTTCACCTCTGAAGGTCAGGGAATGGGGGAGGCAACATAGTGATAGATGATGTGGAAAAAGCTGAACTACTCAGTGCTCCCAGACAACTTCACTGAGCAACACCAGTATTGGGAGGAGGTGAGCAGCCCTCAGTGGTGAAAGAACAGGTTAAAGACTATTTAGAAAAGCTGGATATGCACAAGTCCATGGGTCCAGATCTAATGCATCCAAGGGTGTTGAGGGAGTTGGCTGATGTGATTGCAGAGCCATTGGCCATTATCTTTGAAAATTCGTGGTGATCGGGGGAGGTCCCGGATGACTGGAAAAAGGCAAATATTTTTAAAAGGGAAAAAAGAGAACCCGAGAAACTACAGAACAGTCAGCCTCACTTCAGTCCCCAGCAAGATCGTGAAGCAGGTCCTCAAGGAATCCATTTTGAAGCACTTGGAGGAGAGAAAGGTGATCAGGAACAGTCAACATGGATACACCAAGGACAAGTTATGCCTGACCAATCGGATTGCCTTCTATGATGAGATAACTGGCTCTGTGGATATGGGGAAATCGGTGGATGTTGTACATCTTGACTGTAGCAAAGTTTTTGATACAGTTTCCCACAGTATTCTTGCCAGCAAGTTAAAGAAGTATGGATTGGATGAATGGACTATAAGGTGGATAGAAAGCTGGCTAGATTGTCGGGATCAAAGGGGAGTGATCAATGGCTCGATGTCTAGTTGGCAGCCGGTATCAAGCACAGTGGGCCAGAGGTCAGTCCTAGGGCCGGTTTTGTTCAACATCTTTATTAATGATCTGGATGATGGGATTAATTGCACCCTCAGCAAGTTCGCAGATAACACTAAGCTGGGGGTAGAGGTAGATACGCTGGAGGGTAGGGATAGGGTCCAGGGTGACTTAGACAAATTGGAGGATAGGGGCAAAAGAAATCTGAGGAGGTTCAACAAGGAAAAGTGCAGGACTCTGCACTTAGGAAGGAAGAATCCCATGCACTGCTACAGGCTGGGGACTAACTGGTGTGGGGGAAAAACGGTCAGGGCCTAAACTTTAGTTAAGCAGTCTGTATAGTATAGCCTGAAGGTAGAAAAAGGGGAGGGGGGAGGTAGAAAAAGAAGGGTAAAGAGAAATCATAAAAGCAGAACTAATTGTAGAAACTATAAAAGCAGAACTAACCATTTGTAACAGCTTATGATTAATAGCTGCCAGGTGACAGAGCAAGAAACCACAAAGGGCAAAAGTAAGAGAAAAATGGGAAAAGCTTGCTTTGCTTTATTCCTTATATGGATGTAAAACTTTAAGGAAGCATATGTATTTTTTGTGGTTTTATCCTATATAAGCTTTTGCATTTTATCTATCGGGGGGTTGGGGTGAGGGGGGCTTCCTTGGCTGACTCCCCCATGCATGCATGTTTGATTGATCAATAAAGGAGCCTCAGGCTAGCTGATCCAAAATCAACTGTGTGGTCAATTTTCCACAACACTGGCTAAGCAGCAGTTCTGCAGAAATGGGGATTACAGTGTACGAGAAGCTGGATATGAGTCAGCACTGTGCCCATGTTGCCAAGAAGGCCAACGACATATTGGACTGTATTAGTAGGAGCACTGCCAGCAGATCGAGGGAAGTGATTATTTCCCTCTATTTGGCACTGGCGAGGCAACACCTGGAATATTGTGTTCAGTTTTGGTCCCTCCACTGCAGAAGGGTTGTGGACAAATTGGAGAGAGTCTAGCGGAGGGCAACAGAAATGATTAGGGGGCTGGGGCACATGACTTATGAAGAGAGTCTAAGGGAACTGGGGTTCTTTAGTCTGCAGAAGAGAAGAATGAGGGGGGATTTGATAGCAGCCTTCAACTAGCTGAAGGGGGGTTCCAAAGAGGATGGAGCTCGGCTGTTCTCAGTGGTGGCAGATGACAGAACAAGAAGCATTGGTCTCAAGCTGCAGTAGGAGAGGTCCAGGTTGGATATTAGGAAACACTGTTTCACTAGGAGGGTGGTGAAGCACTGGAATGGGTTACCTAGGGAGGTGGTGAAATCTCCATCCTTTGAAGTTTTTAAGGCCCGGCTTGACAAAGCCCTGGCTGGGATGATTTAGTTGGTGTTGGTCCTGCTTTGAGCAGGGGATTGGACTAGATGACTTTCTGAGGTCTCTTCCAACCCTAATAGTCTATGATTCTAGGACCTGCCTTTATCATATCCCTTCTGAGGGAAAAAAGAAAATCGTACTTTCAACCTGACACCTTCCAGAAGCGCCATATATATTTTTTAAAGATTGCTAAAGTAAATCGTTTGCTACATAAAACAAATTTCCATGGTTATGTTGGACTAAAATGGGTTTCTAAAATGTAGCATGTAGAGCTTTTTGGGAACAGGAATTTCCATTCTATAGGAAATTCCAACTTTTCGAAAAATGTTTAGAATTGGAGCAAAAGACACAAATTCCATAATTTCCCATGAAACAAACATTCAAAAATGTTTTCTTTTGATGGAGATGAAATATCAATATAAAATTAATCAAAACAAAGTTGAACTGTATATAATAATATATTAATTTTAATATTGTGATATCTAAAACTCACAATGAAATGTGTTGACATTGTCAAAATGAAACATTTCAACTATTTATCTTAGAAAGTTTTATCAAAATTGACCCATTCCCACAGAATATTTGTCTTTGATGGAAAACTCTTATGTCAATTTTTTTTCGGATTAGAGGGGAATCCTCATTGCGTGTATTGTTTCATGTGCATTACAAGTATAATTTAATACATTTACATGTATTGAAAAGAACTTGTGCTTTTGGACATGAAGTAAAAATGTGCTGCAAATCTGCGGTTTCAGTTTTTAGGTCTAGACTATTATAGTCTTTCATGTTTTATTCCCTCAAATGGACAGCTGGGATTTAACATACTTAGTTAAGGAATACAATTTTGGATCCCTCACTGTCACTGACAATGCTATACTAAATTTATTTCCTGATAGGTGCCATGTTAGCACCTTCCTGCTAACTGGATAGGTCTCCTACAGAAAAAAAATAACCGTTTAAATCTCCAGCTTCTTCTTGTTGCCATGACAAAGCTTTCAGTCTTTCTTCACAAAGAAACTTTTACAGTGTTAGTTTTTCAGAGTATGGGCATCTAAACACTCTTCTTAGTGTATGCGCACCATGCCTTAGGTGGCACGTGACCAGGATTCATCACCAAATTTGGTCCGCTGGTTGGTTCATTGGCTTCCCCAGCTGAGGACGGGTACTGACAGGAAGTGTGACTTGAATGCTGATCCATGCTGATTTAGACTGAGTCAAAACTACCATTCCTTGTGTACAGAAATGAACATTTTCATGGGCATTTGCAAATTTAGACCATGATCCTGTATTGTGATCCACACAGGAAGACTATGACTCCTGCATGGAACTCCATTTATTTCAAATCCAGTCATTTGGGGCCTAAATGCAGTATGCAATCTTACTGTTTCTGCCAGAGATAGAAATGTCAGATCAGGCATTCTATCACCTCCTAAACCAATGAGTGATTCAATAGAGTACACCTGAACTGCTGGTACACACAAAAGATACAAAGCATTTTTTTAAATGTATCTATTAAGATGTATAAACAATTAAGCACCATTCCATGCTCTGGATGTTCATACACAACAATTTTCACAGTATCTTAATAGGCTGCTTATCCATTCTATCAATAGATATACATATATTCACCAGCAACCATAGTAAGCTAAGCCTCCCTCACTGGCAGGTCACCTATAAAGTGCAATAGAAGACAGCCCTGTGGGCTAAACTCACACAGTTTGCCTGAGCTCTCCTCCTCATCGTGGTTCCTGCAACTTTTCACAATTTTTCACATTTTTTTTTAATCTCTTACTGAGCTTCTTTGTCAGGTTGAACTCACCTTTGAATAGGGCAAACTGCCTTGAGCAGAAGGTCAAGCAAGGATATTTCCAGATGACCTGAGTTTATATGGTTTCACAGATTCCCCCGTAGGTAGACTAATAAAAGAATGATGAGACGAAATGAATACCAAAAATCAACAATGATAGAAAGTTTCAATTTTTAGAAAGATGAACTTATCATTTGTGGCAATTGCCATGTAGGCCAGCTCATGGCCTGTTTTAAAGCTGTTCCTGTCTATTCAGTACATGGCTGTACATTCTACAAATCCATCTAGAATATCATAAAGACATTAAACATTGAGAGATGGAAACAATCAACAATAGTTCGAAATGTTGAATAAGACTATTGCTCTTAAATTAGTGCTCTTTTATCATGCTGTAAGGTTTTGTGTTTTCCTCGCATAGTCTTCTGAAGGGATGGTAGGGTCAGACAACAACTTGCCCTAGGCAGCAAGGAGCAGCGCACACTACACACTTACATCAGGCCCCAGATGTCAGAGGCGTAGGTGGGAGGGAAGGAGAATGTTGGTTTGGATGTTGATAGGGTTAGCAGCGCACCAAAGGTATTGTGCTCTCAAACACAGATGATACTTTGAATTTTGAAGTCAAGAATGGTATCTAAATGGTAGCCAACTGGTTAGAGGAGAAAGAGATGATGCCAATAGGCTGGGAATGAAATCCTGAGTGTACGTTGCGAGAGATTTTTGCCAAATCTTGTGAAACCTTGCACAAAACGGTCAAAACTGGCAATATTGCTGGATCCTTGATTGCTTCTGGAATTCCAGGGCTCATTATTAGCCAAAAGCTCCTTTTTATTAGTGTCTACCTAGACGTGTGTGGCCTTTCAGAACTGGGCCTCAACAGTAATGGATGCCACCATTTCTACATTGTTACTTCAATGCATTCTAATTTGTGACACATATGAAGACTTCTTGTAAATTACATCAGCTACAGAATATGGTTGCCCATCTGTTAGTTGGTGCTAGTTTAAATAAACATATTACAACAGGTCCTCAATCACACCATTGAATTATACCTACATACGAGTACAAGGCCAAAGGTTTGACTCTGCTTTATAAGCAGGGCTGGGTCCTGGCTATCTAAGCACCCATCTCTCTCTCTCTGAATCACCAGGATAGTTGAAGTCCTTTGGGAAGACCGATAGCCCTTACATTTAAACCTGTGGCTGGCAGGGCATTCTAAATGGAGAGAAAATTTAAGTGTTAAATGAAAATTGAACTTAATCTTTTCAAGGCATATTGTTTTATAAATAATAAGCAGATTATCTTTTTTTTTTTAAATTTTCAAAGTCCCCTTTGAAAAAGTACATGGCATTGAATGTTTATACATCTAATCACACTAGGCCAGATTCCACCACACTCCCTACTGCTAAGTAGTACCTTACAGCACGAGGTGCCCCACTGATTTCAGTACGACCTCTAGAAAAGGGTCAGAACTGAGGACCAGATTCTTATACCACTTACTCATGCTGAATAGTATCTTACTCCATGAGAGAACTCATTGAAATCAATGGGACCTCTTCTGGAATAAGCTGCTATTCAATTGAACTCAGTGGGACTTCTCTTGTAACAAAGTTCCTGCTTCGTATCATAGAATTATAGAACTGGAAGGGACCTTGAGAGGTCATTTAGCCCAGTCCCCTGCACTCATGGCAGGACTAAGTATTATCTAGACCATCCCTGAGAGGTGTTTGTCTAACCTGCTCTTAAAAATCTCCAGTGACGGAGATTCCACAACCTCCCTAGGCAATTTATTCCAGTGCTTAACCACCCTGACATTTAGGAAGTTTTTCCTAATATCCATCCTAAACCTCCCTTGCTGCAATTTAAACCCATTGCTTCTTGTCCTATCCTCAAGGCTCATAAATTCCAGCCATCTATTTTTAATAAATGCTGAACATTGTAGTTCATTTGAAAAAAAAAAAAAAAAAGTAAGTTTTCTGTCATTGTAAAGCAGCTAGGGATAGATGTAGTTTCAGCACAATGAAAAGCAATGGGTAATAGTACAAGATGTACAGAGCTTTGCATTTAGATTCATGATCATATTATTAGCAAAGAGATTAAAAGAGACACAAAGCTATTGGGCTATACTCTTGTACTTTCAGTCCTTTATCCATTTTCAAGTTTTGTCTGTGACATAAGGCCTTTTTAATGCTGAGATTAGTAGCCTTTAATGGGATATGAAATAGATAAGAAATAACTAAATGGAATATAGCATGTAAATATCACGGATTACACTTTTAAAAATGAACTTGTCCTGAATTAGAGCTGTAAAGAACACACACAGCACATTTTACACTTTGCTGCACAGGTTCTGAAAATTAACAGTTTTATCATTTCTATGCATCAAGTTAAGAGTAATTTGCATCCCATAATGGTTCATTTTAGTAAAGAGTGAAGTATCTGAAGTTTACACATTATAAATCTATTTTATTAAATGAATGTGAATAATTGGCATTTTATAACCAATGTCTCACTGTGTTATCGCTAAGCAATGAATTCCTCATAATTTGTTTTGAAGTCCAGGAGACACCTTTGTACTTTCTAGTTACAGAGGCAGGTTTTTTATCCATTCGGAAAGACAATTTTTGATATACTAATCTACAAAAAAAAAAAAAATCCCTCAGTGCTTAGCCTATTTAGCAAATAATCTGATCAGTTTATCAGTTTTTAGGTAATTTTATATATATGCTATGCCAATTAAATATTTGTCAAGTATCAGGGGGTAGCCGTGTTAGTCTGTATCTACAAAAACAACAAGGAGTCTGGTGGCACCTTAAAGACTAACAGATTTATTTGGGCATGAGCTTTCTTGGGTAAGAACCTCACTTCTTCAGATGCATAGAGTGAAAGTTACAGATGCAGGCATTATATACTGACACATGGAGAGCAGGGAGTTACTTCACAAGTGGAGAACCAGTGTTGACAGGGCCAATTCAATCAGGGTGGATGTAGTCCACTCCCAATAATAGATGAGGAGGTGTCAATTCCAGGAGAGGAAAAGCTGCTTCTGTAGTGAGCCAGCCACTCCCAGTCCCTATTCAAGCCCAGATTAATGGTGTTGAATTTGCAAATGAATTTTAGTTCTGCTGTTTCTCTTTGAAGTCTGTTTCTGAAGTTTTTTTGTTCAATGATAGTGACTTTTAAATCTGTAATAGAATGACCAGGGAGATTGAAGTGTTCACTTACTCGCTTGTGTATGTTACCATTCCTGATGTCCGATTTGTGTCCATTTATTCTTTTGCGGAGGGACTGTCCGGTTTGGCCAATGTACATGGCAGAGGGGCATTGCTGGCACATGATGGCATATATGACATTAGTGGATGTGCAGGTGAATGAGCCCCTGATGGTGTGGCTGATGTGGTTGGGTCCTCTGATGCTGTTGCCAGAGTAGATATGGGGACAGAGTAGGCAACGAGGTTTGCTACAGGGATAGGTTCCTGGGTTGGTGTTTCTGTGGTGTGGTGTGTAGTTGCTGGTGAGTATTTGCTTCAGGTTGGGGGGTTGTCTGTAAGCGAGGACTGGCCTGCCTCCCAAGGTCTGTGAGAGTGAGGGATCATTTTCCAGGATAGGTTGTAGTGATCCCTCACTCTCACAGACCTTGGGAGGCAGGCCAGTCCTCGCTTACAGACAACCCCCCAACCTGAAGCAAATACTCACCAGCAACTACAGCATTGAACAACAAAACTTCAGAAACAGACTTCAAAGAGAAATAGCAGAACTAAAATTCATTTGCAAATTCAACACCATTAATCTGGGCTTGAATAGGGACTGGGAGTGGCTGGCTCACTACAGAAGCAGCTTTTCCTCTCCTGGAATTGACACCTCCTCATCTATTATTGGGAGTGGACTACATCCACCCTGATTGAATTGGCCCTGTCAACACTGGTTCTCCACTTGTGAAGTAACTCCCTGCTCTCCATGTGTCAGTATATAATGCCTGCATCTGTAACTTTCACTCTATGCATCTGAAGAAGTGAGGTTCTTACCCACGAAAGCTCATGCCCAAATAAATCTGTTAGTCTTTAAGGTGCCACCAGACTCCTTGTTGTTTTAATTAAATATTTATGGCTTTGGTATAACAAACAATAGCTAACAGAAAGCATGCTAATTGAATTGAAGTGATGTAATTGGTGCATTTTGAGGTACTACTTCCTACAGAGACAGTTGCTGGATTTTAGATGTTCAAGTTTCAGATTCACTTTATAAAGCTGTTTCAAACAACTGTAAAAGTTTTCTAGTCATTAAGCAGGACTAATACACCTAGATTACCCATATTAATGTGCAATACAAAGCTTTTAGAGCCCTTAAATATACAGGGTTTGGACACAAACCCGTATAATGTTAGATACTGTTGCCACGTCACCACGGTGCTGTCCGTTCAGGAGGCAGCAATGTGCGGTCAGGTTTGTGTGGGTCTTCGGATCAAGAGCTGTGAAGGATCCTGTGTCACCATCAACTTATCTGCCATCCAGGGTCCTTTGGTCCACCAGTCAGCAGCTTCGGTTCTGGTGGCTTGTCACCATCAAGCAGCTTACCACCATCCAGAGTTTCTTCCCAAAGGCCAGCGTTTGGCCCGAGGGTAGGAGGTCCTGGACCCACTACTCACTACCATCTGACCTGACCATAGATGACATCTGATTAGCAGTAGGATATACTGGGGATTTGTTTTGTTCTTGTTGCCATGGGAGGGGTATATTGGGTCTGAGCTTCAAGCTCTTTTGTTGCAGTCCACTGTTTACTGAGTTTATATGTTTACTTATGGTTTTTCCCTTATGCCTTTCATGTAAATCACCCTTAATACAATACTTACCTGTTTCAACATAGCTTTTGTCTCTCCTCTTGTTTCCTATACCACACTTCTGATGGAGGGTGGGGCACAGGAAATGCTTCCTCAGGTGATAGACCCTGATAACAAGGCCAGGAACCTGTACCTGTAAAAGGGAAATAGAGAGGCATATTGGGGTTCATTTAGTTTTGATTTTCCCTGGTTACTATATATTGGTTTTTTAATCATTGGGACATACCTTCAGGGTGCCAAAAAAGACATATATGTCATTATAAAAATATAGTGAAATACACTTCACTTTTAGGCCCTGATCATACGAATAGTTACACAATTGCTTAACTCTAAGTCAGGGCTGCCCCGGGGGGGGGGGGGGGGGAAGTGGGGCAATTTGCCTCAGGTCCCGCAGGGGCCCCCACGAGAATATAGTATTTTATAGTATTGCAACTTTTTTTTTAATGGAAGGGGCCCCCGAAATTGCTTTGCCCCAGGCCCCCTGAATCCTCTGGGTGGCCCTGCTCTAAGTAAGCGAGTTGTCTCATTAACTTTGATGAAATGACTCTTGCACTTAAGGACAAGCAGATGTGTGTTTACAGGATCATGGCCAGACAGTTGCAACAGGCTGTTCACAATAGAATCGAGCTTTCTAACAAGTTCAAGCTCTATTCCCAACACAGTTGTATCAGACTCATTTTGAAAGAAAAAAAAAAAAAAAAGAAGCAGCTTTTCTTGGTTTCTGCCACCTACTTTTAGGAATAGGAGTCCCACTTCGGGTAAAATATGCTGCTTCCCAAAACCCAAACTGGAAAACTACTAAACTGTTTCTAAAGTACTGAGATGTCCACAATAAATCTCTGCATTGATAATTAGAAGTGTCCGCTTCCCCTGCTGGTTTTCAACTGGTTAGCTGGAGAAGGAAGATTGTCACATGTTACATTTTATATTAGAACATCCAAGATTGCATGTGTGTTAATGTAAAAGCATGCTACAGCTGTAAGATTGGTAGGAGGACTATTTAGGGTCCCTTTGCAGAAGGGGGTGGTTTATCAAGCTGCCTGTAGTCATAAGACATTGGGAGAGAGAATCTAATATGGAGTGTAGGCCTGACTAGTGGATTCTGAAAAGCTAGATGGGGAAATGAAATGCCCAGCCATGCCCTGAACGTGCTTAGAAGAGAATAAAAAGCCACTGGTCTTTCCTCCACCAAGAGACTTAAATGGAAACCTTCAGTCTACTGGTGTCATAGAATTATAGAATATCAGGGTTGGAAGGGACCTCAGGAGGTCATCTAGTCCAACCCCCTGCTCAAAGCAGGACCTAATCCCAACTAAATCATCCCAGCTAGGGCTTTGTCAAGCCTGACCTTAAAAACCTCTAAGGAAGGAGATTCCACCACCTCCCTAGGTAACCCCTCCAGTGTCAGGAGGAACATGTAGCAAGGAAGCCCCAGAAAGTATTGACATATGTTTTGGCTAAGTATCCACAAGTTTTGATGAGTATAGTTTCTAATTGAAGCCAAAACTCTCAATCTTTTGTGGTTTTGCTCTTCCCCTACTTGAACAAAAAACAGTCAGAACTGCTGTGAAAATTGATAAACAAATTATTGTAGTGTAATTTAAATTACATACAAAAACACTCTTAAGAAAACATTAAGGCTGTAAAGCCAAGCATTCAAAAGTTAGAAAAGTGCAGAAGTAAAGTTTGCCCACGTAGCACTGCCAGGAGCAATTGGAAGGAAGTTCTACTTAGACCATACAGCCCTGGGCTGGAGCATTAGTACAGATGCAATGTTTAGAAGATTTACCGGCCAAAATTCTAGCAAGTTTCTAATGAGTATGTGCAAATAGAGTATTCAGAGGCTCTTAAATTGACCAAATTTGGGTGAGCATAAATAGGAATGGTAAGAGGCATATCCCTTCCACCAGGGCAACCCACTCTACCAAAAATAAATAAAAAAATCAAGACTATGTTCCAAAGCATTGAGGCACCAGAGGTTCTCAACTAAATGGCTGTAAGATTTTTTTTTTTTTTTAACATGGACAAAATCATGAATTTTTGCCTAACCTCATTTCTAAGAAATAGCTGAATTGTTTTAGCTGACGATTTAAAAAGAAAAACAACCTGAGACTAACTCCAGACATGGAAAAATTGAGCTCCTGTGGCTTAAGTTTGTCTAATTTATAACATTCTACACTGGGAAGTGCTGGGCAACATTAACTATAGGTGTCACTACCTGTACAGCCTAAACTCTAATCTCAGTTATGCTAATGTGAATCTAGAATAATACAATCCTAACTGAACGCAATACACATTATTCAACATTTCCAGGGCATTCCTCGGTGTTTGCACTGGAGGTGTTCACACAGCCATCTTGTTCACACTTTCTGCATTTTGGAATCTTCTAATTGTAGTGCAGAAACAATGTTGTATGACTTAGGTGAACAAATCTATACAAATTCAGTCACTACTCAGAAGAAAGGGATTCAATCCATAGTTTGCTCAGCTCTAACAATGACATTGTTGTGGAAACCCTTTTAACTCCATCTAGAACTCAGAGTATTGACATTTTCATGTGATATTCCCAATACTCTCAAACTGTCCTAGGCAATCCACTATACATGGTGGTTGTATGGTATGAAGTTGACCAAATATCAAATAGTCACAAAGAATCACAAAGAGAAAAATAGGTGCAGTTTACTGCCAGACACAACAGAAAGAACCTGTACAATAAAAAAACCTGTAGCAATGTCATATCCAAAAAACCCAACGTGTTTAGTCTGGAAGACAATATTATAAAGACAACTTTTCTGGTACACGCATCCATTAGACAACATTACAAAGAAACAAATACTTCTTTGTCAAGATAATAAAACTATTTCCCCTCATACTGAGATACATTTTAATAACTTTTTTGAGAAATATCTTATGATTGCTATTACGGAATTATTTGGCTAACAGGAGACAGTTTGGTAATTTATTACTTATTGCAATGCAGCTGAGGTCTGTAGTTGAACTAGGGAAGCAATAACTAGTATCATTATATAAAATTAGTAAACAAAGTAGGCAATAAAATATTTTTCATTTGGATCATTTTCATTCTTCTCCAATTACACTCACTGTTTCTCTTACTGATTTTAGCTATGACGAGTGATGTTGTAGCTGAAAAAGCTATATTTCACTTATTAAATGGAGAATCACCTGTTTAAGTTGGGTATATAAAAGCACTTAGGCATGCCTGTAATTTTTCACTCAGTTCCCCTGGTACCATATTATTACCTTCCATCTGCTACTGTACATCAATGACTGATATCACTTTTATCTGGTTTTAGAATTCAGATGTTGCTTTCTTGGCTTTAAAATTCAGGTGTTGCACTTCGGTATATTACTTCAACTGAATTAATCACATTTAAATAAAATAGCATTCAACTGTCATGCCAGTTTTACTCTCAAAAGACAGAAGTAGTATTTATTTGGTAGTAGTAAAAGGACATAGTCAGAGGTTTTGAAAATCAAGATTCAGTAATACTGTGTATAGACCTTATCTTATACCATAGATTTTAAAATAGCACTTTATTGTTGGGTTTTTATCATAAACAAAATGTTTTCAGGGAGGAAATTCTCCAGCATTTTCTAGGCTTATTTTATCAGAACTTCTAAAGAGAGGAACTCATACAAAAAAGCTCTAGCACTAGAACGTAGTGAGTACCTAGGGATTTTTGTTGTCTCATGAGCACAAATGATAGACATTTTGAGGCTTAACTGCCATTTCTCTCTGAAGTCTACTATTTCATAATATGAACGGGGGGGGGGGAGGGGCAGGGGGGAGCGGAAGAGATCAAGATCAATTTGAAATAATACCTTAAAGGCTTTCTTTTGATGAATGGGGAAGTTGGCCTTAGTAAGATATGGACAAAAGCATTTGTCACTCCTGCAAAACAGGTCAAGAAAGAACATATTCATACACATGTTTTTTATTCACACTAATCAGTAGTGATCAATTGAAATTAGGAAGGTTAAGGAAGATGTCCTCTAGCATCTTTCTTAATTCTACACTCTGCTGTTCTATGTGAGGTATAAATATCTAGGACCCGTTCCTACAATCTGGTTAGGCTAAACTCCCACTAAAGTCACTGAGCCAAGGATTGGAGGTTTGGAACCCATATTTCTCCAGACTAATTTCCTGAAGTATGGGAGACAAGAAGTGGGCTTTCAAGTAGCAAAGTGATTATACACAGAATTGTTAGAAGTTTGGATTCCAAGTATTGCAAATACTTTGCTTCATTACACAAGTTGCCATAGTCACTTTATTTCACTAAATAAACGGTAACACTAAGTTATTTATGTCCCTAATGTAAATAATAATAAATGGTTCCTTTGATAGGCTATTCAGATTATTGTTTGAGAGTGTCATCAGGTTACAGATGCATTAAAGTGCAGCAGAAATGAAATATCTATTACCTCACTGCTCGTGATATGTCCAAAAAGCTTGGGTATTTTTTAATGGGTTGTAATATATTTTGTCACTATAAGTCACTTTCACAGCTGGCTGTGAAACAAATTGTTTAAACTATTTCCAATCTTTTCTCAAGCACTGAAACATCAATTAAGTTTCAATTCCTACATATTTCTTGACATTCACCAAACTTTTTCTTTCTAATTAGGAATGTATGATTAACAAACATCTTGTGAGGATTGAATCCAGCAGCAGGGAAAGGAGGTAAGCTTGGCTGAGTGCTTGAAATGACACTGACAAAACCAGAGGCAGATTTACAATGAAACACACAGTGCCCTGGCATGGGCCCCCAACTACAGGGGGCCCGAGGGCCGGGCAGCCCAGCATTGCCAGGGGGGACTGCTGTGGGGGCAGAAACTGTGGGGGAGAGCAGGGAGGGAGCCGTTTAAGAGCCGTGCTGGAGGCGCGGCATGTGGTGCGCTCTCCCAGCCCGAGAATCTGGCTCCCAGTCAAAGAGTCAGGCAGGCAGGTGAGAGGCTGGGGGCACGCTGTAGGGGAGGCATGAGCGCTCCCCTAGTGGGGCGTCTGTCCATGCCTGTCCTGCAACCCTGCTCCTCTGGACACTGGACAGCGCAGGTGCAGTCCCTGGCATGCACTGCTGCTGGCGGCCCCTGGAAAAAAGCAAGGGAAAGGGAGTGGCAGGCCTGGGGGGGGTCTCAGCTCTCATGTTCTGGTGCTGCCACCCACAGCTCCCTTTGGCAGCAAACAGGAGCAGCGGCAGGGCAGGGACGCATCCACCAGCCAGCCAGGTAAGGTAACCCAGCGGTCGCGACTGAGCCGCTCAGAGCAGGGGGCTGGAGTGGCCCACACACACCTGGCCCACCCCTCCACACCCCCAACCCCCCGCCCTGATTCCTGCACCCCCCCACCACCCCAGCCCTGACTCCTGCACCCTCTTCAAACACCCACAGCCCCCTGACCTCCTTGACTCCTGCACCCCCACACACACCCAGCCTCCCACATTCCCTGCCCTGACCCCCGCCCTGAGCATCAAACAGGAGCTCCTTCACCCCCCCCCCCGCATCCCCACCTGCACCCCTCACACCAAACAGAAGCTGCCCCAGGTAAGTGCTCCACACCCCAACCTCCTGCCCAACCCTGAGCCCTCTCCTGCATCCTAACTCCTGGTCAAACCCCCCACCCCAACCCGCTCCTGCACCCTAACTCCCTCCCAGACCCCACACCCCAACCCTGAGCCTTCTCCCACATCCTAACTCCTGGACAGACCCTGCACCCTATTGTTTTTTTTACTTTTTTTTTTAAATATAAAGTGCTCTTATCCAAAGCACTTTACAATAGTTAGCTAACGATACAAACAATATTTGGAAAGATCATTAAGTGGTCCGCTAAGACCCTTAGCAATTTTCAAGTGGTCTGTGGAAAAAAAGTTAGACTACAAAAACAATCAAGGTACTTCACTTTATTTTCATTTACTTCCTATTACTTATAATATAGGAGGAGGATGAGAAAAAAAGAATGGAAAGCAGGGCATGGGGGAGTAAGAGAGAATGCTCTTTTTCTTGGCTGAGTCTCAAAAATGAAGCTGCACACAGGACCCCACTAACTCTAAATCCGCCACTGAACAAAACATTACTTGTATATTAAGGTAGTGCCTAAAAGCACCAAATTGGGATCAGAGCTTGGGACTGTACACACACAGTCTTTTCTCCAAAGAGCTTCGCTATAGTAGACTCTCTCTTGTTAAGAGAGATTTTCTACTGACTTTGCTTACAAGCTTTCTACTTTGCTTCTTCCAAATTTAAACCCTACCATCTGCACACAAATATTCATTTGACATTTATAGCCCATGTTCTACCACAGAGCACAGAAAGACAGCTTGCCTCAGATAAGGCAATCCAGAGATTTATGCATTTAACTCTTAGTACAAATTCACATCAAAGGACACTTTTGTGCACCTGTATCATCCGCATACACCTCCGTAACATTAACATGTAAACTTAGTTTCCTACCCATTTAACTGCCTTGCAGACTCATATACTTTACATTAGCTATTATGTCTGCAAATTCTCGTTTTCTCTGTCAAATGATGCATGAAAGTTAGAATCATTGCAACTTAATGGAAAAAGTCTTTTATTCACATCGTATATCAGAGGCAACTCTTGCTGAATAAAGGACAGTAGGATCATGATGATCTGTAAAACAACTTCACTTGAACTCTGGGTGGACCCAGGATTCATTATCCTATAGGTGTGGACAGAGTGGATCGTGATATGTAGCTTCTTTCACTTTCAGGGCAAATCCCACAGCAGGCTGTGGAGGGATTTAAAGGCAACAGAACTTTCATGGAGTTCCAGCTACAGACGAGATATTCAGGGGAATTATAAAGTTCCAGAGCAGCTTTCTTGATACCATAATGCAGGAGTGTTATGGGACATGGCCAGTGCATTTATAACTATGTGAATCCGCTACCAAAATTGCCTCCCAAGGAGCAACAAAAGGGCTGCAAACACTGCTTTAATTCTTAGGCTGTAGTCATGATCACTGAATGACTCCACTGGAGCACCCTGGATGTGAGAACATGGGAAGGATTCTGCCTCACAATCACTGCACAGGAACGCATGGCAAATCCAGTTCACTAAAGAAGCACTCTCATGAGATTCCTAACCTGTTGGCAGAAGCAAGAAGTTCAAATAATTTCCATAAAGTTCCGAGTAGAACAGGTTGAATAATCCATAATAATTTACTGAATAAATCTTACCTTTTCTGATTTTTGGGCAATGTCTGTGAAGACACTTTGATTTTCTCAAATTTATTGTCTGAAATTAGATAAATTGCTGTTCTTCAGAATCCAAAATTCAAGCTGCATTGCTTGCTTTTCATTGGCCACATAAGACACTTAATATTCTTCCCTTTCCTTGACTGGATGAGCTTATAATTAGGTTTTGGGTTCAAATGTTTGTGAAAAGTAAGTTTAGAATTTGCTTGCCACAGGCATTCAAGCAAGAAAACTTGAAATTGCTTTCTAGGAGCATTCATGCTAGTGACTCACTTGCATGAACATCTGCTGTCACACTACAGTTATAACATAAATACCGTGGGTAATGGACCCATTTCATTGACTGAAGAGGAGACAGATACAAATAAATCAAATAATTGTATGTTAAAACGAGGGATTTTTTTTTAAATTAAACTCTATAATAGTAGTAAGTTTGGCTAATGAGAGTTCATATAACATCGTTAGATTATTGCTGTCCCTTCCAAAGAGCCACTTTTTTTTTTATTAAAGAGCTCAATTTGGCCCAAGCATCTACCTAAATGAAGATTTAGCTTGAATTGATATGGGTAGGTGCTGGAAGCCAGCTTTATATTCTCTTGGTTTAACCCCTATTTGGTTTCAGTCAGTCAGCCCCTTCTAATTTTCTATGCTGGTTATCACATGTAGTTTACATGTGGGAGGTTTTGGCTCTTTTATTTTAATTCGTAAAAAATATAGTTTGCCACCTCATTTCCTGAGTAGGGGAAGTCAAGAGCCCTCCAAAATCTACCATCCATGACAGTTAAAGACAGTAAAAGCCAACTAACCCAAAGAAACTGCTTTGCAATTGTCCCATTCATGTCAGTGGGAAGCAGCCACTCTGCATTCCTGCAATTATGTGGTACTAAGCAAATCTACAAGCGCTCCCAAGCCCACTCTTGTGATCTAATGAGGAGTTCTTTAGCCACTGCAGACAGAAAAAAAACTGATAATAAGCAAATCTTTCCTTGAGATAAGGTTTTCTGGTCTGTCTGTAATAGGACAGCAGAAAGAACGAAACCAACTCTGCAGTATACTTCTTGCAGGTGGTTTCTCTTGCCCCATCTTCTCGGATTTTATAAAAGTTTTCAGTAAAGGGCTTTAGTAAAATGTGGATTTTCCCTTCGTAGTATCCCTTTAATTACCCTCCCAGTTAGGCTCTTTTTAATCCTCATTGGTAGATTACTCCATTTTGTTTATATATATAAAAAAGTGGATACATTTAAAAAAAAAAATCAGCAGAGTAGTCATAGAAGTTTCTGCAGTATTTGCTCCACTCTTGTTGTGCAAGCGTGGGTGATTTGAATCAAACTAGTTATGTACCTTTGAAACAGTCATTAGGTCTGTTTCCTGTGCACTGTATCTTTGAATTGCTGAGCACCCTCCCTGCATGAAGTTCAGCTCTGTGGCTGGTTAAAAAAAAAGGAAATGTTTTCTTTAAGTTGCAACTGTCTTCATTCCCCCATTTTGTTCTCAGGGCACAGCACAGAACAGACAAACTCTGCATGCTCCTTCAAGGATACTTTGTTCTTTCAAGGAAAGAACATACGGTTAGGCACAGGCCAGAATGAGTGGTGATGAGTATGCTGCAGCACTCCAGTAGGCCTTGTGAAATACTTCTGAGTAGCAAGTTTTCCCTTGCTCTGGAGGAGAAGCAAGTAACTAACCCCATCCTCCAACACTGACTTAGCTGCTCTGGCTAGTGATAGTGGCATGTATAGGTGGGGGTATTACAAAAAATAAAGTATAGTTCATGTTTTTGGTGATGGTTAAGAGTTATTTTATCTGAACTGAATTGCCCAGAGTTATGAGGAATATATACAAAGCACGTTATTTGCTGGGTCAGTTTCTGAGGCCATTACTCAGAGTTTACTCAGACTCCTACTGAATTGAATGGAAGTTGTTTCCTCAGAAAGGCCTGAATGAAAACTGACTATGCACTTCATAATCTTGTCTTCAGAAAATAAGGTATTATATTTGGAAGTCAGGGAACAGCTTTAAGTTTTAATACAAAGCTTTTCTCCAGCTACTTAAATCACAGAAAAAGAAAAATGCCCAAAACCAAGGAACCAAAATCGCCCAATCCCTTTTATTCATTCATACACTCATTATATTTTCAATTTAAAACTTAGTGTTCCCATCACCCCTAGAGTTTTATTGGTTCCTAGAAAGATGGGATATAAAAAGGCAAGTGAGAACAGAGCGAGTCACTGTACAACTGTGGCTATTCAGACTTTTTTTTGTAGTTAAGGAGAACACTCTGACATTCTGAGCTTGCTATTGCATTATCTCTGTTAAATTGCATTCCATGTGAAACTGTCCCAGAGAGCACTGTTATACAATTAGGCCAAGTCTGAACATTAAAGAAAGAATCTCTAGGACTTTTCTTTTTATATGTACTTAATTATGCCACAAATGCGCAGAACCTACTAACATGGATATTTCAGATTTCCCCTTACAAAATGCAGTGTAGCAGACTTCCCATCAATCACTGGCAGTACGAGAAAGTATTTGTTCCTATGGCAAATGCCAGCTGCTGTAAATGGACTGTGAAGTAGAGAAGTTGTAGCAACACCAGGTATTTCTGTATTGGTAAGCAACAAACTCAGATTTTTTTTTTTTAAATAGCAATCAGTGGCAATTATTCTCATCATTGCACACATCTTTTCTCTTGCCCCAATTTGTTTTATTAGCACAATCAGTATTTTACATGATAGTTAATTAGTATAAATGGAACTTTTAATATTAAGTAAAATTGCCCTTTCCATGAAATGCATAACATTAGGTACAGTGGCCGTCTAAGATCAGAGATTCAGCAGAACATAGAAACCTTTAAACCATGGCATTAAGTAATCCTGTACCTGATTACAATAAATAAATAAATAAATAAATCACATTGTTCCAACCACCTCTGCTGGCAGAAGGAAAGAGAAAAAGAGGTGGCTCTATAAAGAGAGGAGTAGAAAGAGGAAGTGCTATTGCTGCAAGACTTGTACATAAAAAGTAGTATTGGTGCATATGTAACTGACATCTCCATGACATCATTTCACTAACACACACACACACACACTCTCTTACTTCCATCGGAGCTCTGAGAAGATCAAGTTTCATGCTGCAAGTGGGAAAGGCTTTCAGGAGTGGGTATTCAAGGTGCCCACACTCTAATGGAAATGGCTACTTCCCAAACCCCATCACTGTGCAAGTTAACTTTAAAAGAGCATTGGTTTCGCTTTCACAATCAGTGGCACTCGGGAAGGAAGAATTCAAAGGAAACATTAAGTGCAAACTTGCGGAGTATATCCTCTGCCTGGAAGAAGCTCACAGAGTTTTCATAAATGTATAGATTCCAAAGCTAGAAGGGACCATTGTTGTCATCTAGTCTGACCTCCTTTAGTACACCTATCATAGAACTTCCAACATAATTCCTAGAGGAGATCTTTTAGAAGATCTGGAAAATGAACCAGCCAATCTTGATTTAAAAATTGTCAGTGATGGTGAATCCATCACAACCCTTGGTAAATTGTTCCAATGGTTAATTATCCTCACCATTAAAAAATTGTGTCTTATTTGTCTGGCTTCAAATTCCAGCCACTCCAGAAATTCCTTTCTCCACTAGATTGATTATTAAATATTTGTTCCCCATGTAGATACCGATAATCTAATCAAGTCACCCCTTAACCTTCTCTCTATTAAGCGAAATAGATGGAGCTCCTGGAGCCTAGCACCATAAATCATTTTTTCTAATCTTTAAATCATTCTCATGGCTCTCATCTGAACCCTAATTTATAAACATCCTTCTTCTTACAGGCATGTTTTATTTGCTTATGATTTTTCACTATTGTGTGCAAGTTTAAATTTATTTCCATATCACTATCAAGTTATATGGCTGCTGGATATACCTCTGTTCAGGTCCCTTTGTGTAAACACCCATTGAGCTAAAAACAGAGACAGGGAGGAGAGTTTGTTGGGGTTACTATGCCTGCCTGAGCCAGAGTTCTTCCATGTTTAAACTCTGTCTTTCCATGTTTAACTCTGATCGACCTTAACAACCAAGGACAGGAATTGGAATGTGTAAATAGCCAGTTAGCAATTACGACCTTGTTCATTTCAGGTACCAAACAATAATGATGAGGTTTGCATGCTTCTAGCTGGGGAAGGGGTAATAAACTAAGGGCAAACAGGACCAAATAATAGTTTAGGGAGAAGTTACTAACAAGCTAGATTTATAGCCCTAGAATGATTTAGTTGCTTAAATGTATAAACATGCCTTTGGTAGAGAGGGGAGGGGGAATAGAGGGGAGGTGGTAGAGAGGGGGAGAGCGGGGGGGCTTAGTTGTAAAATGTATAAAGAAGAGAGAAACTGTTTTTGCTGGTGTGCTCGATTTGAGACTTGCCTGTCTCCTTGCACCACTTTGAGATCTCAAATAAACTTTGATTGTTTCTCCACCCTGGTATGTTTATTGGCATGAAGCACTCCGGGCACCGAACCCCACTGTTGCTGTCCTCGGGCCCCTGTGACGGCAACAAGTTCACACGCACAAAAACTGGGGTGCCTACAGAAAATCACCTAGATTTATACTTTGGTCCCTAAATAAACCAAGCCTGATTTTCAAAAGGTGCTGACCACTCACAGCTTCTATTGAAGGCCATAGATACTCAGCAACTTTAAAAATCAGTCCTTTTATCAAAACAACTTAAGTGCAGTTTTAGGCTTCAAACTTTCAAAATATTGGTTATGTGTGATGGATTCATATATGTCTGCATTTATGTATATCAATTGGCAACCTCCATTTTGTTTTGTGGAAAGCCATTTGGATTTTAAAGCTCTTCTGGAGCTTCACCATGGCCCTATAGTTTCCATAAAAGGGGTGTCATGAGTAACTCTTGCACATAGCAGAGGGCAAACAAGGGAATGTTGTTGAACCTGGATAACATTACATTTATGTGGAATCACCCTTAGACAAAGAGCTGGCCACTAGAGATGTGCAAATAACCGATTTTTCAGTTTGCTGGCATTGTAAATAAATAATTTTTGATAAACCCACAAGAAAATTTCCCTCAACATTTTTGGTGAAAAGTTACAAAAACATTCCATTTACTTTTGAGCTTTCACTTTTTTAAAAAATAAAAAGGAAAAAAAAATCAAAACAAAGTAATTTCAAAATGAAATCAAAATATTTTACTTCAAAAATGTTGAAAAATATTTTGATAAAAAAAAAGTTTGGTGAAGTGGATTTGAGTTTGTGAAATCTTTTGGTTGACCCAAATCTGCATTTTTCACAGAAAAAAGTTTTGGTTGGACAATTTCATTCAGCTTTATTGGCTACCACCCAAGGACACTCGATCTCACAGGTGAGCCTATAAACAAGAAACAGATACATGACAGGAGTTTGAGGCTGATGTGGGAAGATATGGAAATTACAAATGGAAATTACAAAAGGACAAGGTCTGCACTGAATCATTCTCTCTCAATAGGAACAAGAAAGTCAAGACTGAATAGGAGGAGAGAAGATTCTGGATACCCTGAGCAGACACCGAGTAAATCCCAATTGACCCTTGGAGAGGAGAATGAGGCAGGGAGTTGCACGCAGGTTTTGTTGTTTTTCTGTAGACCTGTATATCTCTTGTACAGTCTATGAATAAAAGTATGATTGGTTTAGAATTCCTTTTGCAAAGTCTGTGTCCTTTCTTCAAGTATGTTCCATCTACGAAGGGGTAAAACTATAAAGCAGAGTACCCCCCTAGTGCAGAGTTCTGGGGTGTGCATGCTTCAGCTACTGGGATGTCCTGGGCATTAGCACTGACCCTGCGAGCCTAGGGGCAGTTGGACTACAGGGTTCCATTCCCTGGAAGCAGTACCAGACAAAGTCTGTACCTGGGAAGTGTGCCTGAGAGGCCAGTTCCAAAGACTGAAGCCTGCGAAGACCCGGGGAGCTCAGAAGCATGCTGCATCCAGGTTTGGATTGAAGCCTGGTAAGAGTGCAGTCAGGGGAACTTAATCCTGTAATTTTAAAGTTATTTTTTGCAGATTACATTCAGGTGTCAGTTTAAGCACAACATCAATGCAACATCAACCCATTATCCTGGACTTTAGGAAACTAGTCATGTACAAATATCTGCCAAGTCCAGGTTTCCTTAAACAGGTACCTACTCGAATACTCACAAAAGATGGAACTTTCCCTATACACATAGGTCTCATCTAGACTAGGATTTAAGAAGGTCTGTTTGTTGGCATGTGCTACCCAATACATTTTAACAAATTTTTAAGTCACTTATAAACCATGCTGCCTTTATTACAGACATTTCTCCCATGGTACACACATATACCATGCGAGCTGAGGAAATCCCTGGTGCCACTGCCTATAACCCCGAGGAGCCATCCCTGCTGCAGTTGCTGGCCCCAGCACCCCACACACTGAATCAGCACCTTGCTCAGCACCTGCAGGGTTGGAGATGGAGCCTGTCCCTCTCTCACCTCACAGAGATGGTTCCTGTCCCTGTTCTGGGCCTTGTGACCTGGCACATACAGGAGTCGCAGAACCACTCAGGGTTGGCCCATGCACCCCCACATCTCCATCAAGGTGGATGGGCCAAACTTGAGTGAGGCTGCAACCTCTGTGTGCCAGGCCAGAGCACCACACATGCAGAATTCCTTCATTGGAGATAGGTTCAATGGGAGATTTGGATAAACAAGGAACTGAAGATTTAGCCTGACATCTTCATTTAATCTGCCTTTAAATTCCAGGCCTGCACCTCTGTCTTAAAAAACCTGTAGAGATTTAGTAATCTTTCATTCGATTACTATCCTTTCACTTCCCTCTATTCATTCCCTTTATTTTTCTCTCTAAGTTTCCATACTGGTCAGCTTTGACTGAAAATCTCAAAGAAACCTACACTAGATTTCTAGAACTTGCCTCTTTCCAAGTAATTATATTCTTTAAACTCCGTACAAAGTATTTAGAAGACCATGTTCAAAAATGATGTAATGAATCATTTTACTTTTACAGGTTTATTTTTTTCCTCCTTGATGGAGAGATTCTGAATTTTCCCTGCTTCTATGATTTCTGAACAAGAATAGGACATGCCTAATAGCCGATAGCCTGACACTAATTGAGTCAGGTCACAAAAAGGAATCTGTCTTCAGCCTTCAAGTTACACTATTTGTCCCATTGATTTGCTTTTTGTCTTTTTGTACCTTGTGGGTTTTATTCCTTGCTTATGGAAGGAGTTTGGTGCAGCTTTCTACCTGGAGGACTTATGCTCCAGAACATAGTTATTCCTTATTACTTAAATTTAATTTGTTGCCCTTTGCAGGTCCATGATTTATCCAGAGTGGATATCTGTATTATAACATTTTCCACAACTGCAAACAAAATTGAAAGAAGGTGGACTATTTCAGTGGGATGTCATGAATTCTTCATGGTAGCCCATAAAAAAAAATGCATGATTTAAAATTGTCAATTGGATTTCAAAAAGCTTCTGCTGTAGCAGCAGGGTATAATAATGTCACACTAAAAGACTCTGTTATGAGTATTCAGCTCACAGGTGTAACAGCAGGAGCAAGAATAGGACACAGAGGAAAAAGTGCTGACAGATGGTGGATACACCAACTTCCTTTCCACATAATGAAGGGGGCTGTACAGCTGGAGGTGCAGAACTGATTAATTCATTTCTCATTTAGCAGGACCACACAGGCTTTATTGTTGTAACCCTTTGTTTCTAGCAGACTTCATAATGACATCCAGTTTATTTAAATGCTAACCTTGATTATTAAAGGTAAAAAGAACAATGCCAGCAGTATGCAATGAAATTAAATCACATACAACACCACTGAGTATGCTCATGTGAAAAGCAAATCAAGGGCATCTCATCTATTTAATTACACCCCCAAGATCTGGTTCAACATTTGCAAGTGATTATTGCAAAGTCTTATAAGCCTTAGCTAAAGATTCCTACATGCCAAAAGCAATGCAGGTATGTACCTGTTTGGGGGAACTCTATTAGAATTGGGAAAATAATTTGTAATGAATAATTTTATAATTTTTGCTTCTCTCTGTTCACAACATTTCTGCAAAGTCTGATCTTCTCAGATGTATATATTAGTGAAAATATTTGCAAAATAATTTCTGTGAATAAATTTTGATGTGTAGATTGAATACTTCAGTCAATTGCTTACAAACAAAATTTGAGATGGTGAAATTGCACATATGGTTACTTTGTTCTTTGGATAAATGTGTAACTCTTAAAATTTCCAGAGCAAATATTGTGATATTAAATTCAAAAGATGCTTTCCATGAATATTCGTATTTGCATATACTCAACTGCTAGAATATTCACGGAAGTGAACACAAAAGGGACATTAACCCAAAGTGAATGCAATTTACCACTTGAAAGAATATGTTTGTAGCATTTTGTCACTATTTTCCCAGTTGTACCAACAGTTCGATTGCCTGTGTCTGTAGTCTTACCACAACAAATATATCAAGCCAACTTCAACTTCTTTTATTGTTGGTTATTAAAAATATTGTTCAAGACCGTCAAAAAGATGCCTAAAAATTATGACACCTAAATCCATATTTTAAAAAAGTCTGAATACTCTCAGTTCTTCTGGGAAATCAGGTTAAACTTATTTAGATGTCCAACTACAGACACCCATTCTTGAAAATCTTGAACATTATATCTGCAAAATGGGAAAATCAGAGAAGGGGGGGAGAGGGGAAATATTGCCTGGCTTAGAGCAGTAATGGGATCACAAATAGGAGAATCCTGGAAAATAAAGGAAAGAAATTAAAATTAATAGTAAACATTTATCATTAATACTTAAAAGTTTGCCTTCCCTTTATTACAGGAAAATGATTTTTAAAATTAAAAACTCTAATATACAAGGAAGAAAAGAACAAGCTCTCTCTCTGGATTCCAATCACTGCAAGCAGACCCTGATCCAAAATACACTGAAGGCCATTGGAATCTTTCCACTGAATTCAATGAACTTTGGATCAGGCCCATATTTGCCCACTTCATCCTCTCCGCAGAAAAATCTCAGGTCAAGGATATAAAACTCCACCATGGTCCCCTGGTGGAGTTTTCCAAGGATCTGTTGGAGAGAGTGAACCCACCCCACACCTACATTGCAGACCAATGGATTTTAAGAGATCCACTGGAGGCCAGGGCTTTGGGAATAGCATGACTAGATTTTCCCCAATGAAAAATCAGGATCAGTTGCATGGTGGGGATTAAAGATTCTTCTTCCCTCTTCTCCCATATCAGCCACCTCCACCAAAAAAGAAATAATGCTGCCTCTTCTCTCACAGACTAATTCCCCTCAATTAATGCTACCCCTTCCCTTTCCCTCCCCACAATCAGTATTCATCATACTTCAAATATTTGCATGATATCCTGTGAGTGGCATCTCAAGAGTTTGAGCTTATTTTGTGGGCAGAGCTTGGAGGAATACTGCTACCACCTTCTTACCCCACCCCCAACACAGTCCATGGACAGAAACAGTCAGGACACCACACTGTCACTCCAAACTGGGACAATCCTGGTAAAGTGTGTGTGGAGGCATTGTACCTCTGAGTTGCTTTCAGGATTCCCTTATCACACCTTGTCTCCATATATTGGAGAGTCCAAGACAGCATGAATGCATTCTGGTACCATGCTCAGAGATCTCAAGTAAGAGGTAGAAGGTCCATGTCATGAAGCGGGAGGCAAATCAAGGTCAATACAATACTACAATAGTAGGATCTACTATTACTTATAGTGCTATTACAGTAGTACATACTATTGGCAGTATATATGAATGTTTGAGTGGTGATACATAGAGAACCACCCACAAGCCCTAGCCCTTCCCTTCCCTTCAGGGTCACAATTCCAGGTCTCTGCAAAATGGGGAGAGATTGCCCTGCAGAGTCAGTATTCCTGCCTTTAGCACACCCTTGACAGAGTTTCTTAGGATTTTAGTGAGTGATTTCAGCCAATGTAAACTGTCAAAACAGTTATGTCTACATCTGCTGACAATCTAACCCAGTGTTCATTTCATTATCATTCATGCAGTCATATCGCTCATTAATCGTGAGGATTTAGATGACTCCTCTGAAATCACAAAAACACGCACAATGTTGACACCTCCAGGAAGTTCAGCTTGAATGTTTATTTTTCTGAAAATTCACTGGATGTTTTTTCTATTTTAAAAGATTTAATCATCCAGGCAGAAAGCAGTAACAATACCATATGACTTAGGTGATTAATTACACAACAGAACAAAGTCAACGCTTCAAACAACCTATAGTTTGAGATTTTTAATCTAAAATATTTAAGGAATATTTATTAACAAACACTATAACAATACCTGGATCAGGTTACAAAGGATTTAATAACCACAATCAGAAAAGCCTGTGTTCATATGTACTTATACTCCAGTATTATTAATGACGACATGTTCTGCTGTGAAGAGCGCTTCCTAATTCTGACTATTCCTGGATTGAAAACTGGTTATTTCCTCCCAGAAATGAACATTCTAGTGCAGTGCTACCACAATCAATCTCCAGTTCACAAAGAAAGAAAGAAAACTTATTTATTTCACCTTCCTCCTCTAAACTCAGTTTTCCACTATCAATAAATGGACAAATGTGAATAATTGAAGAAAGAATGCATATGGTGGTATTTGTGTACAAGGCTTGGAACACGGACATGTCCATCTCTTTAAACCAAAATATTTTATACTAAGGACAGGTTTAGAATAAAATTTAGTCAGTCAATTACAATGTAGGCAGAGGGGATTCAGCTAGGCAGCAAACTTAGTAATTAAATAGCAGAAAAGTACAACCTATTAGTCTAATAGGTTGGAAGAGAAGGAGGTGGTGGGGGGGAAGACTGACATTAAAGCAGTCAATAAGATTATATAGCAGACTAGGAAATTAGGTTTAACAACATTAGAACAAGACCACATCCAGGGAAATAAACTTGGCTCAGTAATTTGTCTGACCTAGCAGCTAAAGAGCCGATAACATTTTGGACCTCAGACAAATATAAAAAGATTTTGTCTGACTTTTTAGAAATCTTTGATTAATTCCTAACCAAAAAGGACACTCCTTCTTCCTTCCACTTTCCTTTCATCAGGTAAAAGTGTGACAATGCTAAGGTGCTCTAGGATTGAGATTTACAGAAGTGGTTTGATCCAGTACCTAATGGGCCAAATCTAACCTCTCCATACACCATTTTCACATTGATGCAACTGATTTGACCATTAGTTACTCTCAATTTACACTGGCATAAGAAAGATCAGAATCATTCACTCTGTAAGAAAAGTCCAAATTAAAGGTCAGTTATGATGTGATTGAGTGGTATTACATGATAGCCACAAAAGCTGCAAACTAGCAAGTAAGGGAGAAAGGCATGGCTTATGTTTCCCAGAGAATATACAACACGCTTACACCTTCTGTAGAAATTAAACCACCCATCCCTATCTTTGCTACCCTGGCCTCTTGTATAGGTTGTACGATAACTACATCTGTCTCTGAAGTAATACCAGAATTTAGTGCTACATTCTGCTTGGATTAGAAGGGATTTTGCTTTTTTATTTGAAGGGACCAGTAAAAAGAGAACATTCTGGGAAGCTGGTCGTGACCCTACCATTTTGTATTCACTTGAGGACACATGCCTCTGCATGCAACTTCTTTGCCTTCTCCAATTTGTTGTCAGCTTCTCATCCACAGTAACCTGCTTCAGCGTCTACCTTCAAACGCAGAAATAAAGTAAAATAGCGTGGTAAAAGGTATTAATTGCTCTTCCAGTCAGGAGACAAAAAAAGGAAGAAAAAAAAACTTTTGCACAAAGATGACCTTTTTTCCAATGCTTGTCAATTTTTCCATTCCCTACAATAATTTCTCTAAAAGTTTGCTCACACCCACATATGCAATCTCTCACAAAAGCTCTTCAAACTCCAAAGGCGAAATTATGTACCAGGTACACACATATTTCCACTGAAGTTTCTTCTGGGGGTAGAATTTGGCTGGCTGTGACAGCACTAGGCATGCAGATAAGATTCACAGTGAGAAAAGAATTTCAGTGATGCAACTTTCCACTCTTAACATTTAGAACCTCTCTCCACTGAGACACACACACACACACACACACACACACACACACACACACTCCTTAGTTTGGTGAGAAGTCAATACCCTATATGGCAGTAAAGATGGTGGTGAAGAAGACTGTAGATGCTAGTCCACCACAGATTGTAACAGCAACCACAACCTCACTCTTAGAGGTGGTCAGGAAGTTTTTGACAAAACAGGCTTTCAACTGAAATTGCGGATTTGTTGAGAATGGAATTTCAGGGAAGGAGAGAGAGAGAGAGAGACCAGAATATATAATAAATCAATGGTTAGTGCTCCCACCTGGGATATGCTCTCAGTCTTTTTTTTTTTTTTTGGTCTCTCAAAAAATTGGAAAGGTCTTAGTTTCTTTCATCATCAAAATGAAACCAGATACACAAACTATTTCAAGGTTTCTGAAACAGAATTCATGCTTTCTTGCACTACTCACTATATCATTCCAGCAAGTGAAGTAACTACTTGTAAAACGAGAATTAGGTCCAAAGTTACTCAGTGCAGTAAAGTATTTCTATGGTTCTTTTATACTCTGTTATAGACATCTTCAGTCTCCAACCCTAACCTGGCTGATTGCCTATTTGTCCCCATTTCCATCTTTCCTTGTGTTTAAGGTCTGCTTTGCATTGTGATCATTTAACTAGTTTATCAGCTTGCTCTTAGTTGTACATGTCAGTTACGTAGTGACAGTGCTTAAATACAAAGATGATAGATTTTGTCAAAATACATTTTCCCTCTTATTTAGCTTATTCAAAGGAAAAAACTTTCTTCAATGTCACACAAATATGTGTATGTTCACAGACTAAAATGGTAAGGACACTTAGCACAATATAGTCATCTCCTTTTAAAATATTCTTGTTTTCCACTTAGCTGAAATCAGACCATCTTAATGTTGAACCTTCACTTAACCGAATCTAATTATAGCTACTAAGTGACCCCATGGGAAATGCAGTGACAGGGAAAGCATCTTTAAAAGAGAATGGTTGTTGCTTTTGTTCATGTATTTCAAAACCAAGGAGAAACTTGACTGATGAATATTATTATTCACACAAGAAATGTCCTTGCACATTATATAAACAACACAAAAGTAGGGAGAAGACAGAGGGAAAATTGGTGAGCATCTCTCAGAAAAGAATAGATAAGTGACAGGAGAAACAGTTAAACAAGAATAGATAAGTGACAGGAGAAACAGTGCAACTTCAAGACCTTGTCTACACACAGAAGTTGCACTAATTTGCATTAACTTAAAACCCTGCACATTACCTACACTTCTATATGGGTTTTAAACCAGTTATATTGGTTTAGCATATACCTGTAAATTAACTGACAAGTTAAATGAGAAAAAAAAAGGAGAGAGAAACAGGTTTAAACAAATATAAGCATCCACAAAGGTGTCTGAACTAGTGTAAATAAAGTCAATGTAAAGATACACCTTTAATTAAACCAGTGCAACTGTGTGTGTATACCAGGCTTAAGCCGTCCTTGTTAAGCCACATTCCTAGTTGTTCTCGGTTCACTAGGTGTGATTAAATAAAATAAAATTAATTCCAAGAATATGGTGTTTCAGCTTCACAGGCCATGTTCAAATGCAAGTCCATAAATAAAATTAGTAGCAAGACTGTGGATTCTGCTCCTAATTCTCAAATGCCCCATCTGTCCCAACCCCTTTTAAAGTCATTGTTTCAGGGGTATGATGCTATTCAAAAGGCATCATAAATGAGTAGGCCCCTAACTACTCAATTCTGAAATGTCTCCTCAGCTTTCCATTCCCCTTTTCTCATCCACCATAGGTGTCTATCTTAACTATAGCTGATATTTGACAATTTTCATCTACTTTTTTTATGACTGAATGAATAATTTCAGATGAAAGGTAGAAAATTAAAACAAATAAAAGAGAATTGTTGAAATAATGCAATAATTATCCTGTGGAACTCATTGCCACAAAGTATAATTGTGGCAAAGAGCTTAGTAAGATTCAGAATTAATTATTTATATGTATGATAAGAACATTAGTTATGTTAGACCAAGTAAAAATATATGAGCGATCTGAATCCTTGTGCTTCGGGATCAAACAATCCACTAAATGCTTGGTTGCAGGAAGGAATTTCTCATATGTGCAAGTTACTCTAACTGCCATGTGGAGTTTCTTAAATCTCTGGTATTGATCCTTGTTAGACAGGATTCCGGACTAAATGGAACACTTGTCTAAAATTACACTCAGTTTCCATAGTTCCTACAATTTACTGCATGGTACCCTTCATTAAAGTCATTCTTTTAACAGCTGGATCCAATGAGGCGTACATTGCAGATCTTCTCTCATCAAAAGCGCTCCACTCCAACTTTTGGTCCAATAACCTTTTCACTCAGCCTCCTGATTTCTAACCTATCCCTACATTCTACCCCACCAGCTTGCTTTCCAACAGTTGATTGAGGACATTCCGATCTTTTGGAAATCAGTAGAGAGACTTTACAAACCAACAGTTTATTCCATCACTGCTACACACCTGATACAAATAATTGAAAAGTCTTTCTATGTATATGATCTATTAACCATTTTAACGCTCCTCTTTTCTCTTATTATTAAACCTTTAGTTTTAGTTACTAAAGGATTGTAATCAGCTTGATTACTGAATAATACCTTGCTAAGTGGCTGATCTCTTGGGATTAGAAGGACCCTATATTTGATTAAATTGGTTTTCTGTAACCAATCATCATAGAGTCCAGTATCTAGGTGGTGAGACAAGGATCGGAATGCCTAAGGAGGCTGCATTTTTGTTGTTCTTATTAACCAGTGTGGTGAGATGGAAGTTTACTTTTGTTAGTGGCTTGGTATAATCTAATGATAGAATCATCACCAGTTTGGGGGTGAGTCTGCCCTATTTCTCAGCAGTTTGTCTTGAATTTGGCATCCTCAGCCGTGACCCACTGAGGCATGGTGACACCTTCCTCCAAGATTTCAGTCAGACTCCCACACATCAGCTCCCTGCCTTTTAGGATCTTCTGCCATCCCTGCCACCCAACACCACTGACAGATGTGGGTACAGCCTTACTCTTTTACAGCAGAGTTATGGAAGATTGAAGAAGTTTGGAATGAAGAGAGACAATGCAGTGAAATCTCCAAGTTTCCTCCAAACCATAAGTTTCCACTCATCTAGCTCAGGTCAGTGCATGGACCCTAATCAGAGGAGCAGTTAACTCATAAGGAGTCAGTCAGTAACATATCCAGAATCAAAATCAAGAGAGCCACCTTCAAGGCCCTGCTATAACACGCACATCATCTTCTTTTCCCAACTGTGGCATACTGCAGATACTGAAAGGTTATAAAAAAGAAAAGGGGGGAAAAATAGAACTATTAGATTAACCTTGCCCACACTGTAAACCCTTTGATTTTATTAATTTTACAACAAGCATGAATTAAACTCATTGGGCCAAGCTCAGAGGTGATGCAAGTTGTGATATAAGTGACGTTGTCAGTAAGCTGCTGAAAATTTCATTCTGCCAGATCCTCAGCTGCTATAACCAGTGTAAATCCTCTGAAGATAATGAAACTTCACTAATTATAGCAGCTAAGGATCTGGCCCCAACTATCTGATTCTTCACTGCCTTCTATTTTGTGTTGTCATTGATGCCTGTACAAAATGAATATAAAACACTAACATTCTGGCCTGGTCTACGCTACGAGTTTAGGTCGACTTTAGCAGAGTTAAATCGAATTAAGCCTGGACACATTCACACGACGAAGCCCTTTCTTTCGACTTAAGGGGCCCTTTAAACCGGTTTCTTTACTCCACATCCGACGAGGGGATTAGCGATAAAATCAGCCTTAGTGGGTCGGAATTGGGGTAGTGTGGACGGAATTCGATGTTATTGGCCTCCAGGAGCTATCCCACAGTGCTTCATTGTGACCGCTGTGGACAGCACTCTCAACTCAGATGCACTGACCAGGTAGACAGGAAAAGCCCCGCGAACGTTTGAATTTAATTTCCCGTTTGCCCAGCGTGGAAAGCACAGGTGACCACGCAGAGCTCATCAGCACAGGTAACTGTGATGGAGTCCCAGGATCGCAAAAGAGCTCAGCATGGATCGAACGGGAGGTACGGGATCTGCTCGCCATATGGGGAGATGAATCAGTGCTAGCTGAACTCCGTAGCAGTAAACGAAATGGCAAAATATTAGAAAAGGTCTCCAAGGCCATGAAGGATAGAGGCCATAACAGGGACTCTCAGCAGTACTGTGTGAAAATTAAGGAGCTAAGGCAAGCCTACCACAAAGCCAGAGAGGCAAACAGAAGGTCCGGGGCAGAGCCGCAAACATGCCGCTTCTACGCGGAGCTGCATGCCATGCTAGGAGGTGCAGCCACCACTACCCCAAACATGTGCTAGGACTCTGTCACTGGAGAAACACACAGGGAAGAGGGTTCGGGGTATGAGGAAGAGGAGGATGAAGATAATGTAGATAGCTCACAGCAGCAAGGAAGCGGAGAAACCGGTTTCCCCAACAGCCAGGATATGTTTATCACCCTGGACCTGGCCAGTAACCCCCGAACTCACCCAAGGCGTGCTCCCAAACCCTGAGGGCACACAGGGGACCTCTGGTGAGTGTACCTTTGTAAATATTACACATGGTTTAAAAGCAAGCATGTTTAATGATTAATGAGTAATTTGCCCTGGCAATCGCGGCCAGTACAGCTACTGGAAAAGTCTGTTAACGTGTATGGGAATGGAATGGAAATCCTCCAGGGACATCTCCAGAAAGCTCTCCTTCATGTACTCCCAAAGCCTTTGCAAAAGGTTTCTGGGGAGGGCTGCCTTATCCCGTCCACCATGGTAGGACACTTTACCACGCCAGGCCAGTAGCACGTAGTCTGGAATCATTGCATAACAAAGCATGGCAGCGTATGGTCCCGGTGTTTGCTGGCATGAGACAACATCCATTCCTTATCGCTCTTTGTTATCCTCAGGAGAGTGATATCATTCACGGTCACCTGGTTGAAATGGGGTGATTTTATTAAGGGGACATTCAGAGGTGCCCGTTCCTGCTCGGATGAACAGAAATGTTCCCCGCTGTTAGCCACGCGGTAGGGGGGAGGGGTGAAGTGATCATCCCAGAGAATTGGGTGTGTGGAGGGAGGGGGGTTAGTTGGGTTTTTGCTGCATGTTAACCCCGGAACCGCAGCCCCTCCTTTTACATTGCAAACCCATTTTAAATGGCCAACTCAATGGGTGTTTGGTATGGGAAATGAGGGCGCTACTGTTTGAAACCATTCCCACATGTTAAGAAGGTTAAAAAAGCCAAAAGACTGTGGCTTACCATGGCTGCCTGCAAGCTGAAATCTGTTGTCTGGCACTGCGTGAGTGATCTCTCGCACCAAAACGGCAGGCCCTCAATATAGGAAAAATGCGACCTTGTAACAAAAGCATATGTGCTGTGTAATGTGAACAGCAAAATTTAATGTGAAAGGGTGTACCCACTGTTCTTTAAAATGTGTCTTTTTTAACCACCTCTCCCTTCTCCTCCACCAGCTGCAAATGTTTCTCCTTCATAGAGGCCAGTGAAGATTAGAAGGAGAAAACGGCGGACTCGGGATGACATGTTCACGGAGCTCCAGATGTCCTCCCACGCTGAAAGAGCACAGCAGACTGCGTGGAGGCAGTCAATGTCAGACTACAGAAAAGCACAGTATGAACGAGAGGAAAGGTGGCGGACTGAATCGCGGGATGAACAAAGCAAGTGGCGGGCTGAAGATGATAGGTGGCGTCAGCTTGCAGACAGAAGGCAAGAGTCGATGCTCTGGCTGCTGGAGCATCAAACTGATATGCTCCAGCGTATGGTTGAGCTGCAAGAAAGGCAGCAGGAGCAGAGACCGCTGCTACAGCCCCTGTGTAACCAACAGCCCTCCTCCCCAAGTTCCATAGCCTCCTCACCCAGACGCCCAAGAACACGGTGGCGGGGCCTCTGGCCACCCAGTCACTCCACCCCAGATGATTGCCTGAGCATCAGAAGGCTGGCCTTCAATAAAAGTTAAAGTTTTAAACTGCAGTGTGTCCTTTTCCTTCCCTCCTCCCCCACCCATCCCGGGCTACCTTGGCAATTATCCCCCTAGTTGTGTGGTGAATTAATAAAGAATGCATGAATGAGAAGTAACAATGACTTTATTGCCTCTGCAAGTGGTGTTCGAAGGGGGAGGGGAGGGTGGGGTGGTTGGTTTACAGGGAAATAGAGTGAACCGGGTGGGGGGGGTGGGGCTGAAGGTTCATCAAGGAGAAACAAACAGAAGTTTCACACCATAGCCTGGCCAGTCACAAAACTCATTTTCAAAGCTTCTCTGATGCGCACCGCGCCCTGCTTTGCTCTTCTAACCGCCCTGGTGTCTGGCTGCGTGTAATCAGCGGCCAGGTGATGTGCCTCAACCTCCCACCCCGCCATAAATGTCTCCCAGATATTGTGGAGAGCACAGGAAGCAGCAACAACAATGGGGATATTCTTTTCGCTGAGGTCTGAGCGAGTCAGTAAGCTGCACCAGCGCGCTTTTAAACGTCCAAATGCACATTCCACCACCATTCGGCACTTGCTCAGCCTGTAGTTGAACAGGTCCTGACTACTGTCCAGGCTGCCTGTGTACGGCTTCATGAGCCATGGCATTAAGGGGTAGGCTAGGTCCCCAAGGATAACTATAGGCATTTCAACATCCCCAACGGTTATTTTCTGGTCCGAGAAGAAAGTCCCTTCCTCCAGCTTTTGAAACAGACCAGAGTGCCTGAAGACGCGAGCATCATGTACCTTTCCCGGCCATCCTACATTGATGTTGGTGAAACGTCCCTGGTGATCCACCAGGGCTTGCAGCAGCATTGAAAAGTACCCCTTGTGGTTTATGTACTCAGTGGCTTGGTGCTCCGGTGCCAAGATAGGGATATGGGTTCCGTCTATGGCCCCACCACAGTTTGGAAATCCCATTGCAGCAAAACCATCCACTATGGCCTGCACATTTCCCAGAGTCACTACCCTTGATATCACCAGGTCTTTCATTGCCCTGGCAACTTGGATCACAGCAGCCCCCACAGTAGATTTGCCCACTCCAAATTGATTCCCGACTGACCGGTAGCTGTCTGGCGTTGCAAGCTTCCACAGGGCTATCACCATTCGCTTCTCAACTGTGAGGGCTGCTCTCATCCTGGTATTCTGGCGCTTCAGGGCAGGGGAAAGCAAGTCACAAAGTTCCATGAAAGTGCCCTTACGCATGCGAAAGTTTCGCAGCCACTGGGAATCGTCCCACACCTGCAGCACAATGCAGTCTCACCAGTCTGTGCTTGTTTCCCAGGCCCAGAATCGGCGTTCCACAGCATGAACCTGCCCCAGTAACACCATGATTTGCACATTGCTGGGGCCTGTACTTTGTAAGAGATCTATGTCCATATCAATTTCCTCAACACTCTTGTTGCCGCGCTGCAATCGCCTCCTCGGCTGGTCCTGGTTTTGCTTTGGCATGTCCTGGCTCTGCATATACTCCAGGACAATGCGTGTGGTGTTCATAGTGCTCATAATTGCTGTGATATCTGAGCGGGCTCCATGATCCCAGTACTATGGCGTCTGGTCTGAAAAAAGGCGCGAAACTAGTATCTGACGGACGGACGGACGGAGGGAGGGAGGGGAGGGGCGAGTGACGACATGGCGTACAGGTACAGGGAATTAAAATCAACAAAGGTGGTTGTGTATCAGGGAGAAACACAAACAACTGTCACACAGAATGGCCCCCCACAAAAATTGAACTCAAAACCCTGGGTTTAGCAGGCCGTTTATTTCACGGAGGGTGGGGAAAGCAAATGAATACAGAACATCTTAAGCTTGCAGACGACGGTGCAGCATGACTGATAGCCCTCGGCATCTTCTGGGTGCTTGGCAGAAAATACTGGGTGCTTGGCAGAAAATAGCCATCATCATCGAGACTGCCCAGGTGCCCATGATTGACAGCCACTGCAGTACGACGACGACAGATACCAGTCGTAATATACCATCTTCTAACAAAAGGCAAGGGGCTGCTGCTGTGTGCAATGCAGCCCCACGTCTGCCAGCACCCAGATCACCGATGAAAACTAACAGTCATACTGCACCGTCTACTGCCAAAAGGCAATTAGCTACTGCTGTGTAGCAATGCAGTACAACGCCTGCCGGCACCCAGAGGACATATGGTGACGGTGAGCTGAGCTGAGCGGGCTCCATGCTTGGCGTAGTATGTTGTCTGCACAGGTAACCCAGGTAAAAAGGCGCAAATCGATTGTCTGCCGTTGCTCTGATGGAGGGGGACGTGCCTGACAACATGTACCCAGAACCCCCCGCGACACTGTTTTGCATCATTCAGGCATTGGGATCTCAACCCAGAATTCCAATGGGCGGTGGAGACTGCGGGAACTATGGGATAGCTACCCATAGTGCAACGCTCCGGAAGTTGACGCTAGCCTCGGTACTGTGGACGCAGTCCGCCGACTTCAGGCACTTAAAGCATTTTATGTGGGGACGCAGACAATCGGCTGTATACAACCGATTTATATAAAACTGGCTTCTATAAATTCGACCTAATTTCGTAGTGTAGACATACCCTCTGACTAGGTAGCATTGTATATTCATTTTACATGGATGTAAGTGAGTATACCAGGAACAGGTCAGAGGAGGAGCAGGTCTGAAAGGGCAGAAGCATGGGGTTCTAGCAGGAAAAGCAACTGACAGAAGGAAGCATGTTGTCATAGCCTGTCCTCAAGCATGCTTAAACTTGCACCCGCCTGTCTATGGCTTTTTCTTCTACAAGTTCTTCCTTGTGCTTTTAGCATAATTTCTCAACATGAAGTGGCTCACTGACTCTGGATAAAGTGTTATATCTCTTAATATTCACTCCAAAACACTTTTACATGCACGACCATTCAAACCAATAATCATTAACACCTGCAAACAATACTACCAAACATACGTCTTCTCTAAACTTGAAACGTTAGAGTGGCACCATAGCGCTTCAGTATATAGACTACCTACATCCTCCCATCAGTATAGGCATTCCCTGAAAGACAGCAGCTAGGTCAAAGGAAGAATACTTCCATTGATCTAGCGCTGTCTACATGGGAACTTAAGCTAACCTATGTTACTCAAAAGCATGGATTTCTCACACCCCTGAGCGATGTAGTTAAGCCGACCTAACTTCTTAGCATAGACCATGCTGTGCTCACTGTGATTTTGTCTAGTTCTTCCACTCACTACTCAGACAAATATTGGAATAAACATGTTTTATTCTCCCTCCACATCTGTAGGGTGCTGATTTCCTTAGATGCTGACATTTTAGAAATGTCATAGTTTAGGAGGAAATAATGAAAACCCAGGTAACATGGCAGAACACTGTGACCTTTAACTGAGGGATTGATATGAGTTCTTAAGCGAACTCTGTAAAAAAATTCAGAGATAAAAATTCAGGTTCTAATAAGTAATTGAGGACTTCAAAGGTCATAGCTTTAGCAACAATTTAGTCTGCAAGCTAGAGCCAAGGAAGCTTTTTCTATTTTCTGCTCGTTGCCCGTGATGTGATTTTGCAAATGACCTGCTTAGCCACACATTATAGATAGTTTTAATTGGATGTTTTCTTTGTTGCTTGGAGCAGGCTTTGCAGTCAGCTACCAGCATAATCAAAACTAAAGGAATTACCTGGTATTAAGGTCAGCAGTTAGGATTCAGATTTTATTGATGTATTTCTGTGCTTGGCAGTTAGAATAATTTTGTATAAGAGCTACAGGACAGCAAGTCTGGCGTATATTGTCAGCAGCTATGTATTTCCAGTTGGCCAACTCATAAAGGTTGGAGGGCTGTTTATATGGCAGTAAAAGTTGCAAAAGGGACCTGTACTCTCTCTGTGGGACTGCAATGCAGAGCTAATTGGGAGGTTGATTATGAGGAGGTGTAAGGAACTTTTACTGGGTGGGGGGCTTATAACTATCATGACTTGTTTTCTGTGTGGAATAACATTAAAGAAAAGTGAAGCAGCAGCAAGTGTTTTTGTTCAGATGCAGCCTGCAATGGAGGAGTTACATACTGCATGTTCTCTCTTGGAGACCTTATTCTTGTTCTGTTAATATAAAATAAAGGCCATTCTGAATGAAAGGTTAGGGAGTTGTTCTTTAAGTATGGGAAAAAAAGATGTAGCCAGCACTGGTAGCAATGCCTGTATTGAAGGCTGACACTTAGAAAACTGTATTTTCACTTGTTTAGAAAACTTTGACACACAAACCATAAGGGCTGAAACTTTTTATACTGAATGCTGCCTTTAGCAAGTTGGGTTTTTTTAAACGTCATTTAAAATGGTTCAGCCATTTCTCCGAATAAAGTTAGGGGAAATGCATTGTTTTGCTCATGTTTTAACCATTTTGTTCAGAAGCTCAGGTGTCTCTATGGTTTGGTGTGAGGTCTTGAAATTTTGTAAGAGCTAGCTCTGCACACCAGGGATGTGTCTTCCCCTTCTTCCTTGACCCCTCCCACCCAGAACAGAAAAAAAACCCTCAGACTTGGCAGAGTTATAAGTTCCCACATGCTTAGTAGAGGTCAGAACTTGGCACCTAAATTCTCTGAAGAGTCCACCTGCACTGAGCATGCTCCATCCCCTCATGATCCTACATGCCATCTGGGCTGTGCATGTGCTAGCCTCACAGAGCAACTGAGTGTGCTCCATCCCAGAGCTGCAGGGATTGAGCAGGACTTGCCCTGCATTTGTTGCTCCAAGTGCCAGTGACCACTGAGGTGACAGGCACCAGAACTGAGAGCAAGAAGACTCTCCTGTGCTCTCAGTGCTCCCCCTACTGGTACCCAGGTAACATGGATGAAATATTGGAGGCAGCCCAATTGGACTGCAGAGCAGCAGGAGCAGAGGGAGGTAGGACAATAGGAACTGGGGAAGGGAGGATCATGACAAGGAGGCGGGAGTGGAGAGAGGTGTAGCACCAAGGGAGGGAATGGGGCAGGACCTGGGGAAAGAGTGAATAGTGGCCAAAGGAAACAGGAACAGAAGGGTCAGTAGTCACTAGCCCTTATTCCTCTACACAACCTGGAAATGAACCCATTATTCCTGAGCCTCAACATTCCTTAGCTATCTAGCAAATAGCTGCAAAACCCATTGGCAGAATGCATCTCCATCCCTATTTAGTGGCTACCCCAATAGAATTTCACAACCTTCTAGTCCCTATCAGTTACTCTGTTTCCTCAAGTGGCGTGTGTGTCTGAAGTTCCTAACCCTGCTGCTGATCCATGTGGTTCTGCAATATGGATGAATGTTTTTCAGTTTAAGTTTTAGTTCAGCCTGGACCACAAAGAAGAATGGAAGCTAGAGGCATCCAAACTACAACTCTCATGAGTACTGTGGTAGTTCAGGCAGACACAGATTAATGTCAGATTGACCCCCAAGTGAAATAGGTTAATTAGGTTCAATAAACTGACATATTTCAATTGACCCAACCCCAAATATTTTGTTTAGGTTTGGCCCCTGACAGAAAAATCTAAAGGTTTGGGCAAAAATCACATTTTTTGCATGGAAAATATAGATTTATCAGCTCTGTGTTTCAACGTTGCATGGTATTATGATGAAGGCTAAGATATTTGACAGGACACAGACTGTGGAAACCATTAAAAGCTATCCATTGAATTCATGTCCCTACTCGTCTAGAGCCCTTTCAGTTTCCTTACTTATCCACACACAAACCTCAGAACTGGGTTACACACCATAGCTTTCTATGTAAGACTATTTTTTGTTCTGTTGATGAGAAAAAAATCATTTTTCAGATGTGTGTGAAAACAGCAGCCTCATACTAACCAATGTAGAGTAGCATGCAATAGTGCAAAAAACCCCACAAAAGCTCAAACTTGCCAACTCTCACCACTTTGGAAGCATTCATGGCAATTTGCTAATGCCTGCCACACACATCTGAATTCTGGAAAGAGACATTTCTTCTAAAAGCTTCTCTAACTATGAAAAAAAGTATCTTAAAGGTCCCTCTCAGGTCTTATGGCTCAAAGTTAGGTGTGGACTACAACTGTCATTTTGAAACACTTTCATTCTTTGTTCATTTTTTCACCATAGTTTAGCATATGAGTTTTGGAAGGTCAATGCTATATCCATCTTAGGAAAAACAAATGTATGTCTTCTATTCCCTACTTATCCATATATCTATATTAATGCAACAAGCCTATTGCAAACAGCTGAAACTTGGAGGAAATAAGATCACAACTTTTTCTGCTAATCATGGCTCCAATCTGGCAATTTGTGCAGATTCCTGCATGATGCAGAGCAACCTACAGTGTCAGGAGCTATTATCGTACCCTAGGACTAAATTTTTCCTGAAACCCTGAAAATGAAGCTTGTAGTTACAGAATTGCCTGTTTTTACAAGTCAAACCCAGTTATGCAATGGTATACAACAACTGATGTTTATATAGATGAATTATAAATGCTGTGTCCATGTAAAGTGCATTTTCTCAACTCAATATAGATTGACAATGAAAGCTAGCATATGAGATTCATCACAAAGTCTCTACAGATGATTCAGTTTTACCCATGATTAGTCTGTAATGCTCATCAGGAAAAAGCTGTTAAAATTAATCTCACTGTCAAAGCTGATAAGGAAGAATATTTGAATACATTTTGTAATCTACAAACTAGGTAAGTTTGAAAGTTTCTATAATATTACTTTGCATTTATGCAACATCTTTCACCAATGGATCTCTAGAACATCTTATAAACAGTGATGAATTTGAAGTTCACCTGTGAGGTGAGGTTCAGAGAGGTCTGCTTATCAGTTTTCATAAAGATTATATGTATCATAGATCTTCTGCATAAAGAGCTCCCCACAGCCACAGCCTTTCCCTGAAAACCTGCCCTCACCAGAGCCTTTCATTGACAAGCATAACTACACACGGCAGTGTGGATGCAGCCTGCTTTTCACTGCAGCATGCAACTACACATATCTCTTGCAGCCACCTGTAGGGTGTGTGCAGTGTAGATGTAGCCTTAATTTTGATTTTAAGCTGCTGGGGCAGGAACCCTGGCCTACACATTTTCAAGAATGACAAGTGATGTTGGTTGCCCACATGAAATACCAGTATGGAGCCTAGTTTTAGAGGGTTGGCACTCAGCACTCCTGAAAAATCAGTTGCCTTTGAAGAAGTCTCAATTTTGGGGTGCAAATACTGAGGCATCCAGAAGTTATAGGCTAATGATGCCCTAGTCTTTCTATTTAGGTGTTCAGATATTATGGTGAGTAAATAAATCACAAGGGCTGATTTAATATATCTATAGTCTAGACTTTCTCCAAACTATTACAGTGATGCTATCAGCTTTGACTTCTTAAAGGAAATGAAGCTGATTTAGTTTCCTTAGTACATACATCCTGTGCCTCTCTGGAAACATTGTCAGCTGACAAATGACTGTGGGGTGGATCACAGTTATATGAGGACTGAGTTAATGTCAGCAAATTTGAATTAATTTGATATTACAAGCTTGCTTAAACCAAAGTACTTAGAATGAAGGCCAATTGTTTAAATCACCAGATAAGAAATATAGCAATTGTTGGTTCAATTTGTAGGGAAATGAGAAATCCCACTGGTTTTTCTGACTCATCAAAACTGTTCTGAAACCCAGCATACCAGATTAAGATAATTGAAAGACTTTAGTGTCTGGGGACTAGGAGCATTCTACCATGGCATCTGTGTTTGTCAGATGCATCAGCTACACTGAAAAGGTGACACTAGCATGTCATAGTGGTACTTGTTGGCTGTGTCATAATGCCATTGGGAGTGAATATGTGAGGCACATAGAGCTTCACAATTCCCTTTCTAAATTATTTGTTTCCAGCAACAGTCATGCCTGAGAGATGCTCAACACTGTTCTCCTTCAGTATCTTCAAGAAAGAATTTGTCACTTATTTTAACTCATTACAGGAGATTTTCAAAAGCACAAAGGATAGTTATGCATCTAATTCCCGATTAAAGTTAGTGAGAGTTGAGAATCAAACTCCCATTTGTTCCTTTGACGATCTCCTCCTTGGTGGTGGTGTAAATTATACATGGAATCTTCACATATATTTTTCTGCGCCTTTCTTGTTAAAGTGCCAACATATTTTTTCTGTATTATAAACTGAGCAGTTTGAATAGCAGAGCAGTTTGGCTAGCACAAAAACTAATTTTTATATACAAATACCAAGTTTATTTCTTTATATGATAAAGAACACTCTGATTCCACATATTTGAGTATTTAGAAAGCCACTGAGTATGAATTAAATTGTTAAAAATCATGTAACGTGGCATTCATTAACATGAATGATTACTTATGTTCACACTGGCAGTGTGGTATTTGCTATTAGTTCTACTTAAAATGTTTGGATTACTGAAACAATTCCATGTGATTCAGGTGACCAACTACATACTGCGTATAGTCAAGTAAATCATATATTACAAGGATTAACTAAATAGTTTGAACATGTATTAATAACAATACAATAATTAATCATAAACAGTTCAACCAGTTGTAATTTTCAACTGTAAAATAATTAGTTGCTATTTTTAAGCAATAATGGGCTTCATACATCCAGTGCATTTGAGCTACTTTGTGTTGCACCAGCAATGTAAGACAGTCCTAGAGCCAGTCAGTAGGGAACCCTTGGGTGGAATAATCTGTGTAGCAGCTCCAGTGACACCCTCCTCCTAGCTGTTGGTATAGGGAGCATGGCCAATGAAAAGTGGGTCTGGCTGGAAAGCTCTTGAGCTTGAGCAATTCCCTGATGGTGGAATGGCCCCTCGGGTGTGACTGACAGCAGATTTCAGGCTGCTCTGCTTTATCCTGGCCCATGGATAAGTGCCAGGTGGTCACAAGATCAGGGAGCACAAAGATGTCACTAAGGCACCTTTCTATCCCTTTACCTTTCCTGCACCAAGTGCTCCTCAGCTGCAACTCAGAATCCATGGTGCTTCTTTAAATACCACTAGGACTGAATATCTGATGAAGAGAACATTAAATATTTGGAGGGCTGGGATGCAGAACGAGTTTAGAATTGTAGGAGGTGCATTTGCCCTGGGGAGCCTGAGATCACCTCTGCGTACCTAATTTGGCAAGACCTCAGAGTGCCATTGAAGCAGAACTCATACACTCCCAAAGTGAGCCCTACCATGGTGAAGGGAGGAGCACATTCACTGTGGTCTCAAAAATAGGACAGGAGTTTAAAAAAAAAAAAATCAACACAAGCTCTTTCAGCTTCAAGAGATACTCAAGACAAAATGAAGAACAGGAGTACTTGTGGCACCTTAGAGACTAACAAATTTATTAGAGCATAAGCTTTCGTGGACTACAGCCCACTTCTTCGGATGCATATTCTATATGCATCCGAAGAAGTGGGCTGTAGTCCACGAAAGCTTATGCTCTAATAAATTTGTTAGTCTCTAAGGTGCCACAAGTACTCCTGTTCTTCTTTTTGCGGATACAGACTAACACGGCTGTTACTCTGAATCAAGACAAAATGATTGAGTAAAGGAACTAGAGAATTAAACCACTGAGCTATCCAGTCACAGAAGATGGGAGCATGGATTAATCCGTTTTACATCTTTTCCTTTTCTTTAATCAGTAGGAAAGCCTCAAAAATGGCCAAGAAAAAGGACTGTGTTAATTAAGGGTTTATTCCCCCTGTGGCTGATTGGGACAAAAAACTAAGCCCCAGTTCTGCTTGTATTTACATCAGTTTTTCACCAGTGTAACTCCACTTACTTCAGAGGAGTTACTGCAGATTTACACTGGGCAAGAGCAGAATCTAGTCCATCTACTTCAGAGCAATGGAATTCAGTTTAGATATATGGATATGCTTGAATTTAAAATGGTCTTTTTATAAATCCTTTAGACATAATTGTACATAGAATATTTATACCCTCGGTTTTTATTGGCTGACAATGCCACACTTAGACTAAAGACAGAAACTGGGATTAGTACGAAGAATTTATTCAAATGTATCTAGGGATTGAGATCAGGGAAGGACAGAAGAGAGAAAGAATACAATATTGAGCTCAGCTTAACAGCCAAGGCAAAAAAAAAAAAAAAAAACCACCACAACCCTCATTTTTGTGACAAAGACTTTAACAAGACTAGACAGTGAAAAATTATAAATCCATTCTCACGACAGTCATTGTGGGAAGAGTAGGAAATAGAACAAACACCATGTTATATTTTCATGAAAATGTCTAGTTTTCTATTTCATGGCCCTCCATGGATCTCTCTTGCAGTAATTTATACAGATATGTCTTCAATATATAAGCAATAGCATTCCCAGAGCAACAGCAGAGAGGAAAATCTTCATGTCAGACACAGTTCACCTGTCCCTTCCAGCCATTCTTTCCCTCCACTATAAAAATGCAATCATTTACTCTTAGGTTTTATTTTTTTATTTTTTAAGTTAAAGAAAGATGAGACGATCAAGATACCCGCCATTCCCTGTTCTCTCCACCAGTCCAAAAGTTAGATTATTTGTATACACCTAGTGAGCACAAGGTGAAAGACTAAGATGGTATCTTAGTGCCAAATTCTCTCTCACATTTAATGGCACTTTAGTCAGTGAATAGCCTAATTACTTTCATTAGTGCTATTTTCAGAATAAAGTACATGCATAAAGCTAATGAGAATATGGTCCTTCATCTCACCGTTCTCCTTTGACCCACCTGCAACATGGCACTCTTCAAGTCTTTCTACTCTCTTCTCTGTTAAATAAGTCCACACTGATTGAATCTTTTCACTTTGGCCCAGATTCAACAAACCATATAAGTGCATACTTAACCGTAAGCACAAGTAGTCCCTTTATAGGCAGGAAGTCTACTCAGATGTTTAAGTGCTTTGCTACATGTGCTTCAGACAGACAATTCAATAGATCACACGTGAAGACAACTGAGGAGACAAGGACCACTTAACTTTCTACTCAAAAAGTCCTCAACCCCTTTAGCTACAGGAGATTTTTCTGTGTTGATGATAGTAAAAGCTATCTTATCTTTTCCTTAAGCCAGCCACTAGAGTGCAATATCACGTGCACACACACACAATACATTATAGTTTGGCCATGTTGCAAAAATCTATTGCATCATTCTACAAATCATGAAATGATCTTTCAACCCAGACTTTTTCCCCTCTCCCATTGCTCTTGCATCTATCATTGCTTCCAGACATTACCAGAATGTGTGTTAACCCTATCTGTAAAATCTAAAGCTGTGCAGAGGACATACATTCTGTTGCATGAAAGATTTCAGCATTTAGTTTTGGTCTGAGTCAAAACAAAACCCAATGTGTCATTTCAGGTCAATTGAAATGTTATGCTTTCACAAAAAACAACAAAAAACAGCTTTGATTTTTTATTATGCATTATAAATGAAACATTGCTTCTCAAAATGAAAAACTGAAATGCTTTGCTCTAAAAATGCTGAAACGAAAAGAGAATATGTATTAAATAAGTAGTATTTGTGCAACATAATATCTATACAAAAAGACGAAAACACCACCTTTCTAGGAATGTTGGCAGTAGTCCATCTAACTTTCTTCCCACCGGCCCATGAGAATGTCTTATAGGTAATATACAATGTTGATGTAGCCAGACCAGTCCCAGGATGGTAAAGAGAATGTGGGTGAGGTAACATCTTTTATTGGACCAACTTCTATTGGTGAGAGAGACAAGCTTTCAAATTACACAGAGCTCTTCTTCAGATCTGGGAAGAAACAGCTCTGTGTAGCTCTAAAGCTTGTCTCTCTCACCAACAGAAGTTGGTCCAATAGAAGATGTTATCTATGAGAGAGACCAGGTGGGTGAGGTAATAGTCCCTTGACCACATCAAGACATACACCAAACCCCACTCATGATTTGAACCAGTGAGGGCAATAGTCTGTCTGTTTCTTTGCAGATCCATTTCCAGTCCCAAGGACCAACCCAGTTTAGTGACTCAGATTTATTAAGAGGCTGGGTAGGTGGAGTCCACTCAGCTCTGCTACTGTTATGCATCACCTCTTGCCACAAAGTTCTCATGGAAGGGGTCCCAGGATCACTTATCACCCTTTGTCAGTCTGCTAGTTGTGGGGAAATGAGTGTCTTCCCCTCCTTTGTAGCTCTCTGGGATGTCACTAGTCGCACCAAATCCAACTTCATGTATAGTTACGGCGACTTTCCAAGCGTTACTGGAAAAACTGTTGGTAGGTAGTCTATGCAAACTAAGATATCTGTGGTAGTACTTTTCACCAATAGAGGAGGTAGAGAGCGCTTTTCCCTCTGAAGCTTTTGGACATTGGACTTACTCATTTATCCTCTATGTCCCTGTGAGGCAGGGTAGTATTATTGTCCCCAGTTTAATGCAAGGAACTGAGGCAGATACACAAAGTGACCTTGTCTCTCAAGTCCCAAAGCACCACCTTCACTACTGAGCAATTCTTCCTGGGTGATTCTTATTATCCCATGCAATGCTCCCTGGTCCTCAATAGACATTGGAGGTCCAGGAGCTTTATGATTTAACTTCATTCCAGTCAAGCACCTTTCCAATGCTTCTCCAGTTTGACCTTCCTAGTAATTCTACAGAGTTAGGAGTTGCTCTTTGTAGCAGGATGCCTGGAAGGGCTTAAAGCAACCTGGGAGAGGGCTGTGGCAGAGAAAAGCTGGGCTGATGGGGAAAGCAGCCACAGCTGTAGACAGTGCAATCAGGGCCCAGCTGGCCCTTATAAGAGGGCAGTTGGCCAGAAGCACACACAGACACTCTCTCTAGCTTTGAGAAGGTACCTGGAGCGGAGCAGGGCTGGGGGAAGGCCAAGGGAGCTGGGGAACTCCAGCTTAGTGGAAGGCTAATTAGGTACTGGGGTTGCAGGGGACAGCCCACAGGTAGGCAAAGGCAGCAGGCCCAAACCCAACCTTGCCGGTAATGAGTAGGCTGATACTGCAGTCTGTCCCAGGGCATGGGGACTAGACGATGACTGGCAGTAGCCTTATACTGAGGCGAGGTGGGGATAGTAGGTGGGGGCTCCCTGGGGAGGGGAGACCCTGAGAGAAAGGGGTTACTGCCAGGGGGCAGAACCCCAGATAACGGGGCACTGGGTCCGGGAGGGACACGGGGGCCAAGCAGCAGCGGGACACCAGCCTGCAGAGGGCCTTCTGAGGGCTGGAGAGCTAATTCCTTGAGATGACCAGCAGGAGGCACCGCAGGGGTGAGTCCCACACCGTTTACACTCTCATTTGCACTGCTACTGCCCATTCACCTATTGAGAGCATTCTCTGTTCTGTCTGAGCTGCCGAGTCATCTGATCCCTTTCAATCATTTTCTCCTTAGCTTACATTTGACGGTCTTTTTAAAGCAATCTGTTCTGCCATGTATTAAGAACACTATGAAGCAAATTATGAGAGGGTACATGGGTATGGCAGGAAAGCTTCCACAAGCTCTTTCCTCTCCAGTGTTCCCATGCAGGAATTAGCCTGATTTGGCTGCTTGAGCTTGATGGAGTGCAAGGACGGTGATGCCATCTGCAGTCAGTAACATTGAACAACAGGGTGTGTGTGTGGGGGGGGGAAGATGGCAATAGATCTGCTCTCCTGCTACCACCCTTACAACCTGGAAAGAGCTGAGAGTACTACACGATATAGCCTTTCAAAAGGTGCAGAAGTATCACTGGTGAGAGATCTCTGGCATCATAAGGACTGCTCCTGCCTGAAAAAGCTTAATACTTCCAGACATCACTTCTTGTTAAGAATGAACAAGTTTAAGAGCAGGTGATACCATAGGCATACATTGTTCAGTCCTTTTACCAGCATGCACCCCTCCCACCCCCCAATCCCACTCCACTAAAATAGGTGGTTACTTTATTCCTGTGCCTTCATGATGCAATTTTTCAGCAGCAACAACCACTGAGTCTGTGTGTGGTCGACAGCTCTTAAAGGAGATGATTCAAGGTAAGATGTAGCTCTGTTGTAATGCAAGGTCCTGCAAGCATCAGAGGACTGATGGGGCTGTATGATTATCTGGCAACACTTATGGCTTGGCAGGATCATACGAGGTGCATGTTTTGGTTTTTTTGAATGCTGTGCTAGCTTCAAAGCTCTTCCTAGCATCATAGCTGACATCAACAAGGGAGATGGTGAAGAGAAGGCAGCATTGCTGAGAGGTGCTTCTTTATCTCAGCCAACATTAGAGAAGCTGGTTTGTGAGCTCCCTAGAAGAGAAATGCCGAAGCAAATAACTGAACAATTCTTTGCTCCAGTTATGTAAAGATGTAAGGATACCTTGTATCCTTCCTTCTTTGCTCTGTTTTGAATGAATATATGTTCATCTTGATAAGTAAAGGCTAATAAGTCGGTATATGATCCAATCCTAAGAAATTCATTTCCCTCAGATAAACATCTCTTGCTGTTCAAATTTCAAACCACCAACCAGTTTAGAAGAAGCATAGGGTTAAAAATAACAATGCAGGGGGTTGAGAATAAAGCTACTCTACATCTGCAAATTAAACAGTGTGTTAATTAAGTATCAGGTGAACACAAACACAAAGCATAGGGGAAGTGCACGGGTGTTTTCTAGATGGAGAAAGAGTACAAGCACTGAATATTGAAGAGACGTAAGAAAGAAAGATGAAAATGAACTTGATTTTTCTCTCCTTCATTCAAAACTGTCATTTTGGTCTGTCAAAAAACTCCAGGCTTTATTCTCATTTCTACCACCCTGAACTATAAAGAGATCTTCAGTTACATTTGCATCCACTGTTAGGCCTCAACTCCCAGAGTGCTGTAAAGGGATCTTCTTACTGTAAATTGGATTAGACCCTATCTGTCCTATGCACTAGAGCTAGTCAGAAGTGGATTTTTCCATTAAAATTTTAAATTTTACACTATCCCTGAAGAAGGCAGTCTCCTTTCAAGGTTAGTTTTAAATGCATCATTTTATTGTTGTTTTTTCAGATCAGACAAATTTGGTATGTGATACTCATTAAGGGCATGATCAAAAATCCACTGAACCCCAGAAATCCCACTGAAGTTTATGAGAGTGTTTCTATCAACTTCAGTGGGTTTTCGGTCAGGCCTCAAATGAGGAATATGTAAAAAAAAAGATTAGGAAGAAATGGTTAGGGTAGTAAGCTTGGGAGACAGATTCATTTTGCTGCTCTGTCACAGATTTCCTGTGTGACCTTCCTCTGCAAGGGCAGGTTTGGGACTTTGGAGGGTTGATCAGAAATATTAATTGTTAAGATCCATAATAAAACAGTTTTTTATTTCTCTAAGATGTATGAATGCAACAATTTTTTTGATAAATTACTATTCATTGTAAATTTTATTTTCATGCAAGTCACTAATGGTAGGGTTACCATATTTTGTGCCTCCAAATGGAGGACACTCCCCGGGGCCCCGGCCCCGCCCCCGCCCCCAGCCCCGCCCATGCCCACGCCCCAACCCCGCCCCCTCCCAAAGTCTCCGCCCCCTCCCCTGCTTCCCGCGAACATTTGATTCCCGGGAAGCCTGAAGCGGGGGGGGGGGGAGCAGGCGCGGCCCAGGCTGGCCCACCCCGGCGTTTCCAGCCTAGGTCAGCTCGGGCCCTGGGGTGCCGGCCCCGACCGACCACCCCCCGCGGGCCCGGCTCCCAGCCCCGCGGGCCCGGCTCCCAGCCCCGCGGGCCCGGCTCCCGGCCCGGCGCACCCCCCGGCTCACTCCCCGACCCCGGCCCGGCGCACTCCCCCGACCCCGGCCCGGCGCACCCCCCGGCTCACTCCCCGACCCCGGCTCCCGGCCCACTCCCCGACCCCAGCTCCCGACCCGGCTCCCGACCCCCGACCCCGGCTCACCCCCCGACCCCTACTAATGGTAAAAATGGGTATTTTAAACAATTTAAACACATAGCCATAAGATATAAGTTCCAGGGACTCCATTTTACCCCTAAGCCAATATTGAGGACACATTCATAACATGCAGTGTCAAAACAACAGACAAATATATACTGGAGATTCAGATCCCCAAGTTTTCCACTGAGCCAGCTGGAAGCTAACGGCTGGAGGAAGAGTAAAGCTAGGGTTACCATACGTCCGGATTTTCCCGGACATGTCCGGCTTTTGGGGGCTCAAATCCCCGTCCGGGGGGAAATCCCCAAAAGCCGGGCATGTCCGGGAAAATCGGGAGGCTCGGCCGGGGCCTCTTTGTCCGGGGCCGGGGGCATGGTGCCGGGCCGGGCTGGGCGCGGGGCCGGGCCCGCGGAGCTGGGGTCGGGGGGTGCGCCGGGCCGGGAGCCGGGGTCGGGGAGTGAGCCGAGCCAGGGTCGGGGAGTGAGCCGGGGGGTGAGCCGGGGTCGGGAGCCGGGGTCGGGGAGTGAGCCGGGCCGCGAGCCAGGGTCGGGGAGTAAGCCGGGCCGGGGTCGGGAGCCGGGGTCGGGGAGTGAGCCGGGCCGGGAGCCGGGGTCGGGGAGTGAGCCGGGCCGGGGTCGGGAGCCGGGGTCGGGGAGTGAGCCGGGCCGGGAGCCGGGGTTGGGGAGTGAGCCGGGGGGTGCGCCGGGCCGGGAGCCGGGGTCGGGGAGTGAGCCGGGCCGGGGTCGGGGAGTGAGCCAGGGGGTGCGCCGGGCCGGGAGCTGGGGTCGGGGAGTGAGCCAGGCCGGGGTCGGGGAGTGAGCCGAGGGGTGCGCCGGGCCGGGAGCCAGGCCCGTGGGGCTGGGAGCCGGGCCCGCGGGGGGTGGTCGGTCGGGGCCGGCACCCCAGGGCCCGAGCCGACCCAGGCTGGAAACGCCGGGGGGGCCAGCCTGGGCCGCGCCTGCTCCCCCCCCCCCCACCTGCTTCAGGCTTCCCGCGAATCAAATGTTCGCGGGAAGCAGGGGAGGGGGCGGAGACTTTGGGAGGGGGCGGGGTTGGGGCGTGGGCGGGGCTGGGGCGGGGCCGGGGCCCCGGGGAGTGTCCTCCATTTGGAGGCACAAAATATGGTAACCCTAGTAAAGCATTTTTAATGTAGGACAGTCTCCACTTTCAGTGTTCCTTCTAACAATATGTAGCCCTTCTAGGCGTGTGATTCTTAAGTGGGGTTTGATAAACTTAAGATATTTTTCTTCAGCGTGGTGGTGATTTGTCACATGATACACCACTCTGTGACAAATTCTGTCTGTAAAGAGAGAATTTTCCCTTGATTGCCAGGACAGCACCTGCTGTCCAAGTGGCATTTACAAATGCAGTGAAAGGGGCAGCTCATCTGCTATACCTGATGTGGTGTGCTGAGTGTGTTTCACAAATTCAAAGGGTCTTAACGGACATGCATTGCAACCTCTGCAATGGAGCGGAAATAAACCTGTTTTTTCAGTTCTACTAGAAACTTTGGGTGTGATATCTAGGAATGGACTGCTGAGCACTCAGCTGGCACTGATTTCAGTGAAGATACAAATGTACTCACCTCCCTGGATGCTCAAGGCCTGTGGTTGCCCAATGAAACAAGAGATAACTTTGATTTGCTTCTGGAATTATAATTTTTTGTCATTAAATGTTTATATCCACACAGTTCAGGCTACTGTATTATATTACATATAAAACAATAGGTCTGACAATGCTTATGTTGAGCTGACAGTCATGTATCTTTTTCTAGACAGAAAAATGAATGATTTTATGAAGGTAGGAGCTCATTTAGGAATTATGTCTGAGGCTATATTGCAAAATCTTGTCTATTCAAGTACATTAAAGGTGGCAAAACATTTAGTATTACCCTAATGAATCTATTCTTATTGCTAAAAGAAAAAGTAGGTTGGTAATTCATGCAGTGAGTGTTAATGGGGAAAAAATGTGCTGATATATACTGTTTAGTTCACCTTTCTCTAGCTAATTTATTATGCATTATCAAAAGCCTCTCACAAGATGCAGTCAGTGGATTCTTCAGTAAGCCAGGCAGGAACAGTAATAGAAATGTCCTGGGCCTGGAGTGCACTTCAGTATAGTAATGTGCAGTATAGTAAAAGAAATACCTAACCAACAGTACAGAATACAAAGGCCAATATTATATATGCTTAGTGCTTGTCTGTGTCACCTATTGTATGTTTGTGATGGTACAGGTAATATGCCCTCTACAGAAATTGTTATCTGGAGGTTTTTTTTAATAAATTAAGTGTGGGGGGGGGGGGGGGGTGAGGGGGTTGGTTTAATTGTGATGTATTAAAAAGATCACATAACAGAGATTAAAATCCTTGGGCTAAGTACTCAGCTGGTGTAAATTGACAGCTCCCTGATTTACACCATCTGAGGGCCTGGCCCTTAATATGCACATAAAATAAAAATGCAAAAACAAACAAACAAACAAAACCCACGATCTCTAGACAGAACTATCATGAAGTTCATGGAGATAAGTGATACATGTTCTCAGCAATGGATATACTACCCCTATATTAAATAATTAAACTTGAAGGAATGAAAAGAGAGGAAGAAGTTCTAGCTAGCTGATTCTATAGATCCCACAGCACACATTTGCATTACAGACAAATATGAAAAAGTGAACCTTGGTGCTAGAAGTGCATGAAATTTATTGAATAGCCAGTCAGTCTCTTTATGTCTAACTCCCTGCTCCATCAGGAAAGAGTCCAGCTACTTTTAAAGTATGATGTCCACATATTTAATTAACATATGACAAGTATGATCTTTCCTTTGCAACAGAGAAAAGGAAATGATGTTGAGGTGTCTTCAGATTTCCTAAATATATTTATCTCCTCCATCAAGTGCTGTGATTCTCCCTGAGGAATTCAGGGTTGTTGGGGAAAGAAAAGTGTGTGAGTGATCTCAGTTGTGTCTTTCCATTAAAAAAAAAAATAGATCTCTTATGCAGGAATTTGAGATGGCTGAAAACTTAATATATTTAGCAGATCATGGTGGGACATATGCACACAATATTTATTTATGGTAGCTGCTGTGATTGGTTACAAACTTTCTAGATGGTCTCTGCCCCAAGGAACTTGTAGGACTACCTAAGGAACTGATAGGATCTAAAATTTGTGCCAGTCTATTTTCTCAATTTGATCTAGAATAACTTTAACTCTGCTAAAGCAAGATCTCCAGCAGTTATAATTAGCCCCATTTGTAAACAAACAGAGCAAAGGCCTGTCATGTCTCAACTGCAGAGTGGTTGAGCCTGCTTAAGTGCTCTCGGTCTCTGTGTTGTTCTAGGGTACATTTCTGTGAGATGCTGCATTCTCCCCCTTTCCTACAGAAGCCACTGGGATCAGCACTTCACAGCATTGGGAATCATGGCTGGTCAGCCATGGAGGCTCCACCTTTTGTGATTTTGCTGTCAGTATGGGTGCCAATGGAGGTACCACACCTGCGTTTTCCTGGAAACTCATTTCAAAATTATCTTGTGCAGTTCCTGGGAAGGACCTGTCAAAGTGGTTATTTAAAACATCTCTACTGTATTCACAGTAGCTACAATTTCTCTGATTTACAATCCCCTGTACTGTACAGTGACAGACCACATAGTGCTAACTATGTTTTATTTGCCTGCACCAAATTTTAGAGTGAACAAACACTATGTTGTTTCATTATTCCTTGTTTCACGTGGTGGATTATTAGAAAGTCTAATAGTTTAATTATTTTTTTATGAGGGACTGGAGGTGGTACTCAGACTGGTAGACATATATACATGAAGCTTTAGTGTCTGCAGATCTTAACATGCAAGATTTTCTTCCTCTTCCATCTGATGGAAACTGCTGATAGACAATTCATAATTACAGAACATATTGTACTAGAGAGAAGTCTTTCTGGGAATAAATTTTCAAGTGAAGCCCTTGTACATTTCTCCTGCAGTTTCAGGATACACGTTTTTCTTCTTCACTTCCCATTCTGAGCTGTAGTTCAATGATTGTGTGTGTTCTTAAAGTAGTAGCTGCATTTTACCATATAGCTGGCTGCATGTCAGCAATTCATTACACACACACACACACACACACACACACACACTACAGATTGCATTAAACCTCTTTGAACCTGGCATCTGTGACTGCCACTATTCATTTAAGATAGTTGTAAGAAGCCATTGAGCTCCTTTTGAAACCACATAGCTCGAACGAAAGCAGCTCCTACCCAAGAAACAGGCATATGGCTCCATCTAAAACAAAGGCACATGCAGACAGAAGGGTTTCACTGGAAAAAGTTTTCGGAAGGTCTGTGTGTCTGTGAAAGAGTCAGAAAGACCAGAGAAGCTGAGAGAGAAGGAAGCAAGAAAACACCAGACAGCCACAGAAATGCCAGTAACATGGCCCTGAGAAAAAAGCTAAGAGAGCACTTTGGGGCAGAATAGTTGCTAAAAAAAAAAAAAGATGCTCAGAATTATGAGCAAATAAACTCTCGTTTGATTCCCCCTTTGTACATTCTTGCAAATAAACAGGATTTCTTCAAATCAACAATTTCTCCTCCTAATGGAAACAACCCACAGGACCCCGAACTTTGGCTAACCTCTCAAATAAAAAATGAGTAACACTCTATATTATATAAAGATATGCCACAATTTCCTTCCTAGTCTACTTTCTGCTCTGGAGAGGGAGTAAATTGCACCAGGTCTGTGCCTGCCAAGGTATAAGCTCCCCTGCACATTAGGAGGTGGAAGCAAGGCTCTGCTCAGTCTCAGTCTTATTCCAGCCCCTCTTGTCATCCATTTGCATGAATGGCTCTCCTCCCAAACTGCTACCTGCAATGTGATGAACTAGCACAGGGCCCCCTTCTTAAACCTTTGCTGTGCTTATTAGTCTACCATTTAACCCATATTTGTAAGATGCTTTGGGATCGTGTAAGGTGAAAGGAGCGGTGTGAATATAAAGTATCTCTCAGATGGACAGAGATTCCATTTTTAAATTGTAAAAAGGTACAGACAAATAATGTTGCCTACAAAGAATCTAAGATCCATTGAGCCCCACTCATACTGCAGTCACAACTGTGGGAAAGTGTGCAAAGTACAGATTCCAGTACAAACAAAAAGCATACACCAGAGAGCCCCACCACATTCTGCCTACACACATCCAATAGGGGTGCACCGCAGATGCACACAGCTGGAATATGGGACAATGTAGGCCCTAGGGCCTGGCCACCAGAATCCAATCTGCATAGCATCAGCCATCCAGGCTTACGCAGAACAGGCCACAAAGAATGTATGAACTAATTCAGCTGCATAGGCTATTTTGGTGATGCTGGTGAGCATAATATAATTTAGCTGTGGTCTGTCACAATGAAGGAAGAAATAGGGCAAAAATGCATCAGGCATACAAGGAATTCTAGAAAAATGCAAGAAAAACCATGCAGGTTGAGATCCCAAAGTAGTGTTGAGGAAATGTGTGGAATTCCTAGGGATATCCCAATCACTGGATCAGTATTGAAAACCTGAGTGTAAGGACTCCAGTTGCTGATCTAAAAAGTACTGTACTTTTATTTCAGTCAGGCTGGTTTTAGACTTCCTATTACATTAAAATAAAGATATTTAAAATACCTCTTGTTATCAGAACCATTTTTGTCGATATTATTTTAACAAATGTGACTGCATAAAGCAGGGGCTAAATTGCATTCAGGTCAGGCTTTCACAAACTGCAGGCGAGCAGGCTGCTTTGTGATATCACCAATTTCTCTGCAGACAGCACTAATTATATCATATTCCACAATGCTAGAGATAGACAAACAGAGATATAGAAAATTACTGTCAACAGTGTGATCTGACTGTATTCCCAGGAGGTAGGTGGAGGCACAGATAGTACCCTTTTCTGAATCAGATTTCTGCTCATTTCCATTTTTTTGTGACATGATAGGACGTATGTACACCATTATTTATACACCTCTACCTCGATATAATGCTGTCCTTGGGAGCCAAAAAAATTCTTACCGCATTATAGGTGAAACTGCATTATATTGAACTTGCTTTGATCCACTGGAGTGCATGGCCCCGCCACCCCTGGAGCACTGCTTTACCGCGTTATACCTGGTCACGTTATATTGGGGTAGAGGTGTATTACAGTAGTATATAGAATCCCCAGCAGTAATGAAGGCCCATTGGTGATTTTCTCTCTCTCTGCGCATGTGAGAGTGAGACAACCCCTGCCCTAACAAGCTTATAGTCTAACAGACAAAAAGCGTGGGAGGGGAAACTGAGGCACACAGATTAAATGACTTGCCTTAGGTCAGACAGTAGGTCACTAGCAGAGCCCTGATCTGCTTTCACTCAGTCCAGCAAGACAACATTCCTATCAGACCCCACTGCCTCTAATGAATATTAATCTTCTGCTCTAAACAGTAACACTTCAGCCAAACCCTCAGTCAGGAATTCTTTTTTTAAAATACTGGGTGTATATCTACACAGCTCACAGCATTGAGCCTCCCAGCCTGGTTCAAACAGCCTTGGACTAGCAGGGCTCACACTTGCACTCTAACCCTAGCAGTATAGACTTCTTTGAAGTTGCGGCTCATCTGGAGCTTGGGCTTTGAACCCCAATTCTCTCCCTAGTTTTCAGAGTCCTAGCTGCAACTTCACAGCACACACTACCCAGCGGTTTTTAGAGGGCTAGCCCAAGTCTGTTGACCCAGACTGGGAGACTCGCTGTCGATATACTGGGCGGCTTTGGTACCATACCCAGTCTGAATATGATATGGTTGTCTGCTGGATGAAAAAAAAAATTTTTTTTTAAAAAAAAGGGATGACCTTTCCTCATGTGACAGATTCAGAAAAAGCAGATACTTACTAAAATGCTGGTTATAGCTGGCAGACCAAGAGAGTACTCTCAGGAAAAGGAGATTTAAGGATATTTTGTAAACTACTTAAAAATCACATTAAGTAGCATTTGATGTATAATTTGTTAAGAATAAGTTGTGCCAAAAATATTTTTGTACTCCTTAGTTAAGACCTTTAAATGGATATTTAAGCTATGCTCCAAAAATTATGTTCATTTGAGAAATCTCTGAGGAAGCATTTCTTTGAATAGCTGAGTATAATAAGCATTAGTCGCACTGGGGAATAAGTGTAATATTCTTAATGAATGGGCACACTGTGACACTAACCACCCCATACTCATGCCCTACACATTATTGCAACAATCTTTGTACAAAATATGCTTCATGAGGTATCCTTTGAAAGCTAATAACTCTCCAATCATTAATATTTTGTGAGATATATACACACACTGGATATTAAGAGTTATGAATATGTGCTGGATTTATAACTAAAGTGTCTGTAGACCATGTGTCGGGGGAATTGTTAAACAGGTCTATCCTAAATGAAGGAATATCTGTTTACTTCAATTTATACATAAACAGTAAACAGATGCATCAAGCTAACAAGGGGTGTAGGTAAATATCACACTAACAAGTCAGGGAGAAGACAGTCTGGCGTCTACACTGAGCAGGAGAGAGAAGCTTGGTTGGGGTTTTACTTTTTCAAATAATCCGTTTCAAAGGTTTAACTGTCTATAAAGACAAGGGGGCTCAACCTCAAGTGATAAGCCATTGAATCAACTGATTGCATACCATCTTACTGTATTATAAGAGTATATAGAGTGAAGTCTTTTCTGAAAGTTAGTGACATATGGATGAATAATACCATTGTAAAATGCACGTATTAACACTATAGAAGGAATTATGAATACTCATTGATACTATGTTTTAAAATGCATGGATGAACAAAGGAAGGAATAGTTCCCACCCAGACCTAGTTTCCAGGCAGCTATTTACCTGTCTCCTATATAAATTAAGCACAGTCGAATCAAAACAATGGAAGCCCTATTTACATACAAGGGGATGGGAAGCCCACAGGGAGAGAACTACTGCCTGGGGTCAGCTTCTCAGTGGACACAGCAGGCTGAGCACGCAGGAGGGCTTCCAGCCTCTTAAAGCAAGATCATTGAACTTTGGGAGATAAGCAAGGACATAAGCCATCTTTGACATCCATCACTACATAGGCTCTTGCAAGCCGAGAAAGGTGGGTCCTTCAACCACTGGGGGTTGAAGTCTCTGGAACAGAATATAAGCGAGAAACCTGCTTAGGCAAAGATTTCTGTTAAGATGACAAGGGTAGCCAGACCCTTGTGTTTTTGTGGAAGATCCTGACTGAGAGAAAGTTAGCCATGGATGGGAAGTAGAATGACTGGTTAGAGAAACCATCTTGGAACAAAGCCTGTATCTTGTTAGTTGAAATTTCAGAACTTTAGAAGTATATTTTGTTGTGTTTTACTTGGAAGTCTTCATTCCTTATATTTGAGTTTATTTAATCCTATGCATATTTTGTTAATAAATTTCATTTTTACAATAAACCAACTCAGTGCACCGTTTAAATGGAAGGGTGCATTTACCTCAGTTAAATTAATAAAATGTGATGTGTTTATGTCTTCAGAGAAATAATATGGTTTGTGTGTTCCTCTAAACTGTCTAGGAGAGGGCTGGACATTGCAGAGCACACAGTTTGGGGAAAATTCAAGACAAGGAGGATGTTAAGGTTTACTCTGCTAGTTGTAACCAAGTCTGGTGGAAGCCAGAGTGGGGCTGTGGGATTATAGAAAGGCTGCTGTGGTCAGAGCTGCTGTCTAGCACACACACACACACACACTCGGTGTGACCTGCATGCTGGTAGACTGATTGTAGCAGCTCACATTACAGCAAAGCATTGTAAAGCACCTAATTTTACAGAGCAAGTTGTGACAACCCCTCACTGGTCTGGATCATACCCCAGCATGTGACACACATTGTGACAGACCCAGACCAGTGGGGAACAGGAGTCTGGTAGAGGGCAAATATACTAGTCACTGGATGAATAGTTTTCTGTTCCCTGAGTGACCAGAGCAGGGGCTGCACTACAGTAATCAGGAACCTGCTAGAACCAGTTAAGGCAGGCAGGCTAATTAGGATACCTGGAGCCAATTAAGAAGATGCTGCTAGAATCAATAAGGCAGGCTAATCAGGGCACCTTGGTTTTAAAAGGAGCTCACTTCAGTTTGTGGTGTGAATGTGAGGAGCTGGGAGTGAGAGGGTATGCTGCTGGAGGACTGAGGAGCAAAAGCGTTATCAGACACCAGGAGGAAGGTCCTGTGGTGAGAATAAGGAAGGTGTTTGGAGGAGGCCATGGGGAAGTAGCCCAGGGAGTTGTAGCTGTAAAGCAGCTGTTACAGGAGGCACTATAGACAGTTGCAGTCCACAGGGCCCTGGGCTGGAACCCAGAATAGAGGGCAGGCTCTGGTTCCCCCCAAACTTCCCAATTGACCTGGACTGTGGGTTCTTCCAGAGGGGAAGGTCTCTGGGCTGTTCCCCAACCCACATGGTGAATCTCTGAGGCAAGAAAATCCGCCAATAAGCGCAGGACCCACCAAGATAGAGGAGGAACTTTGTCACATTATATACTAAGCATGTGCAACCTTTTAATCACAAGTTGTACAGGGATCATTGTGTATACTGCCACATACCAGGAGGAGAGAAGGTAGAGGGTGGGATTTTCAAAAGCCCTCAGCTTTGCCCTTCCGCTAGTTCCTTCATTGACTTCATTGTCTTAACTCCACTCTGATTGGTCTCTGCTTCTGTAAATCCCATCCTCTATATTCTCTCCTTCCCTTTCACTTCATACAAATGTAGCCCAGGTGATAAGCATCAAACCAGTTCCCAAACTGTTCATACAAAGGCTCAGATCCAGCAGATGACACTGTATGAAGAGAGCCTTGCTCTGCCCCAGGACCCACTAATTCAATCAGTGCAGAGATCCATCCATATAGAACAACTTGATGGATTGAGGCCAAAATTTGGTCAAGTAACACACCCTTACACACAGAATGAGGCAGTTGTGTACACAGCTGGGGCAGCAATACACTTTTACGCATTCTGTGCAAATACCTATTTGCATGAACAAAGACCACCCAAACACAGTTTTGTTACAAAACTTCCAAATCTGTCCTCTGGAGCTAGATTGAATGGATTTATTGCCTTACAAAGCCATCCTGGGTTGCAACTGAAGAAGTGAATAGGGTTGTGATAGAATGCCAGCTGAATTAACCCTATTATATTGGAATTATGGCACTTTCACAACATAATCTGGGGTTCAGTGAATCTTTGCATATTACAGAGAACAGTTGAGTTAAATCCTCTAACAGGAGAGCTCCATTTTTGTTAAGGAACAAGGAATTAATTGACTCAGCTACTTATGGAAATTTGTACTGATTTTTTTAAGAAACATATGGTGCTACAAAGATCACCCAAATGAAGAAACAATATACTGGACTATATGGACTACTGATCTTCTCTGTTAAGGCAATTCCTAATGCGAGATTGGAGGAAGTGCCTGATAACCACAAGGATGACTTTGAGATGTTACCATTTGTTGTTATCCGTACTCAAGTGGTGCTAGTGTCTTGTCACGGATCTGTTGTCTCTCCACTGAGACTCATGAGGAACACCTAGAAATTTTAAAGAGGGTAAGGACCTCTGGGAGAGATCCAAAGTTGGAGTCCCGTTATTCAGAAAATACTAGAAATTATCCAGCCAGGTGCTCTGCTCTCTGCCATTAAGTAGGGCAGTCTGCTTCTGGAAATTAGGCTGCTGTTTCAATAGCAGGGTATCTAAAAGATGAGGAAGGCAGACTGGTATAGAAGACCTGGTACAAATGAAGAAGTTACCCAGACAGTACTGCCCTAGATGGCGCTGCCCCAGATGGCACAGGATCACTGAAGGTAGAGCCAAGCGAGAGCAGTGCATCCTATGTCCTGACCATAGTGGATCACTACACCAAATTCCTGGTTGCCACACCCTTCTGGGAGATCCCAGCCAGAGAAACTGCAGAAGCCATCTGGTGATACTTTGTCCAGCCCTATGGCCACTAAAGTGCTTATGAAATAAGGCATTCCCTTCATGTCCCAGATGTTCAAGGAATTATGTTCTGTGTATAGTAGCCATAAACTAAGGACAACAGACTATTGCCCACAAGATAATGGCTGAGAGTAAAACAACCAGATTCTGTTAGCAGGGCAGAGGACACTGTCAGACAAAGTGGAGATACTGGCCTTCTTAGCTGCCAGAGCTGACCCGTGTAGCAAAAAAAAAAAATAACCCCCTGCTTCCTGATGTTCAGCAGGAATAGCCAGTTGTCAATAGACACAACCATAGTCGGATAACCTGGAGCCCCAGGAAACCAGGATCTCTGATTGTGAGGTTCACCAATGCCTCTGTGATATGGGCTTGATCAAGGTCCCTAACATTGGCCACACTTGATACAAGCAGAAACAGAGCTCTGACAGACGCAAGTGCCTGGACATTAGTGGTGGGACACAGGGAGAAAACCAGCTACTCAAGCAGCAGATGCACTCCAAAACTGGATGCAGCCTAGGGCCCTAAACTATATGCTGTTTCTGGGATCCCATACCCTAAATAGCCAGTATACAAGATCGGAGCACAGTAGGCAGCCAAATCAGAGAATATGGTCCACTGGAATATGCTGAAACCTTGACATTTTGAGCTTCAGCCACTGAACAGGGTGGGAGATGGTGATCCTAATCCTAGTAGACCGAAGGAAAGGGCAGGAGTCGACACTGGTAGGGTGTCTCAAACTGAGGGGTGAGACCCACCAAATGAAACTGACCCTGGTCCTGGCCCCAAAGCTGGAAGGATAAGAGTGAGGAAGTAGACACCCCAAAGTCGGCCCCATTACAGGGAAGAAAAAGAAAGAGGTAGGATCCATTCAGAAGGCAGCACCTGAGCCTGACCCAGGAGTGGGGCACAGAATGATGAGGCAGGAGCACCCTGGCGATCTCAAAGGCCAGCTAGGGGGATTCCCCCACCAATTGACAGCAGTGTAGAGTATTGCCTAGACAGAAGGTACACCAGCCATCTAAGGGTGGGTGTGGGACTGGATAGAACCTCTTCCCTTTACCCCAAAACCAGGATCACCAAACCAGACTGGCTGGGTGGGATGCCACAAAAACATAACATTAGCCATCAGGATTTGGAGCAGATCGGGGATGAGGGGCAAGATGACAAAACAAACCCAGAGTGTTTGGAGAGAGAACAAAGCAACAGCAGTCACCCCAGGAACAGCAGAACCAGCAAGGAGAAGACCGACACAAAAGCTCAGGGGTGTGAAAATGGAACTAAGAACTGCTGTGGTGTAAATGAGGAGCCAGCAGTTACACAGATGATTGCAAAGGGGATTCCTGAAGAGACAGCCTGGAACCAACTAACAGGACAGCAGAGACCATGAACCAGGACCCACCATTCTGAGCTCACTGCATACACTGATGTTACAGTACACAGACGGGTTGGATTGACCCAAGCGATTTGCATTAACATGAGGCAAAGAGTCTCGGTGTGTCTAGATAGGCATGCAGTAAGAAGTGATGAGGACTGTGAGCTGTATGCTGTACCATGGGCAAGGGAGTCCATGTAACCCCTACTGAAAGGGTCTCTCCCTGGGTTATTGTTTAGCATGTTTATTGTTAAGGATTTTTCCAGCAGGTTAACTCTGGCCCCCTGAGGAGGGAGGTTTTGTATTTGTGCAGAGGCACATGGCTAGGACCCCTTCCCCAACACTGGGAATCCCCCATCCGATACTTTCATACGAGTTATTGTCCTTAATAGAAATAGTCACTGGAATTGAACTTCATAGTGTCCTACTACAAACACAGTCTTATTATTAATTTTGGCATGCAAATGACTTTTGTTTCTCCCACCCTGGACAAAAAAAGGAGAGCTCACTTGTACATTTCTGTTGGAACACCAGATTGTGAGATAACTATATGACCACTGCTCTGAATTCACATATCATGGGTTTAATGTGTTTTTGTTTTCTTTTTGGAATAAAGAAGTGAACAGCTTTGGTTTTGAGAGTCATAAGGTCTTTGAATGTGTTACGTGTGCCAAATAGAGGATCTGACCCTGGATCTTTATTCACAGCAAACTTCTGTTTACAAGTTTGGTTAACAAACCTTTACTCCTCAAGGCTATATTTTCAGTAATATTTTGATAAAGTCACATTAACTCATGCATGACATTTCAAGTAACAATCCATTTTCAGCCTCCCCTCCAGGTAGGATCTAGTCCTTAAGAATTTAACACACATAGCATTGCAAAATCAGGTCCCACTAAAACTTGTCAATCCTGCCCTATAATATTAGATTACTTCATGTCAAATGATTTATCCATAAGAATTAAACAATTAATGTGTTCCTAATTAGCTAGTGTTTTGTACTTGACTAAGGAGTTTTGGAATGTTTCCCATGCAGTCCTAGAAATACTGGAACAAAGTTGAAAGCATTTTTCCATTGCTGATTTCAGTTGAAATGTAATATTGAATTTGATTGAGCTACATTTATAGTAATGCAAGACAGGAACAATGCTATGGTACAGTTACACTTTTATTTTAGGTAATATAGTAATAAATAACTAAACAAAACCTCAGCAGGGTATACTACAGGTTGAGTTTTCCCATATACTGATAGAAAATCTAGATGACTGGATGGAATAATGAGATTACCATTTTTGTTTTGTTCAGGTACAGAGTAACTTCATTATATGATCACATAATGAAGGTTTTAAAATTTCATTAGAAACAAGTAGGAACAAAATATATTCAGTGATTACTAGATTACTGATGTAGTTATTAATGACAGAAAGTAGCTTATAAAATTATTATACATTTCAAACTGTCAGTTACCTGAACTTTCCCAAATATTCCCTGAATACCATGGTGATGGAACGACTTTTATAGTGGGGATACTGAAGGCAGAAACTATGTATTTGGGTTATTACTACTTCAAGTAGCACCCCTATTTCCAGCACCTAACCTGAATATTCTTGATTTTTTTTTCTTCTTTTCCCTTTTTGGGTGGGGGTGGGTGGAGATAGGGTTGGATTCAGGCTGCAGATTCAGATGTAAGTGTCAGAGGGTGAATCAAGTTTGGGACCAACTTTGTGGGTACCTACTGGTTTTGGATATTCAGATGCAACTTTTGCAGCTAGAACCATCTCCAGTCAGAATAGCTCATGGACCCAAGATGGTGGCAACCTTCTAGTAAGTTATTATATAGTGTTGCATTTGAGCCTAACGTGCCAGTGTAGGGAGAGAGACTTCTGCAAGTCTGCAGTGTCTTCATGGTAGCTTTTGACTAGGTTTCAGTGCCATTTGTTCCCAGTTCCTTGTTCCAGCTACTGATATCTGTGATCTTTAAAGCTATATGTAGCTTGGGGTCTATAAAGAATTTATGGGAGTTTATTAACATCTGAAAATGTTTTTAATGGATATTAGAACTAGAAATTAGGATCAACAGTCAATAATTACAGAAGACAAAACTGGATAAATATTTGATCAGATATAGGACTAGAGTTGGATGCAATTTTTCAAGGAATGTACTAAAAAATGTCTTCTGGAAAATAAAATGTGTATGCAAAGTTCCCATATTTTCAAAATGTCTATTTTCAATGAACCCCCCAAAATGAAAAAGCATTTCTTCCATTCCTATGTTTTCCAGTGGCAAAGGGGTGGGGGGTGGGGGAGGGAGAGAGGATTAAAAATAAACACAGAAAACTGGAATTTTCATGCCATTTTTTTAAAAAATCCACAGAATTAAAATTTGTAATGAAATCTTTAGTTTTTTAAACCAGATCAGAATAACTGTTTTCAGCAAATGAAAAAAATTAAAGTCAGTAATTCAGTAGAATTGTTTCTATACTTCTAGATTTTAATACATTCCCCCCAATCCTCTTGAGTCAGACTAAAAATAATGAGCCAGCCTGCTAAAGGAACATTATAGCAACTCCATGGTGAAAGTTGTGTTGAGGTTTGCATTGACATCAGTAGGACAACTCATAGTAGTACAGTTAAGCATGGATGTATTTGAAGGATCAGGGCCACAGGGAGGAAAGTTTTGTTTTTTATCCCACCCCCCCTCCTTTACTGCTATCTGCATCACATGTAGCTACAAGCACAGAATCATAGAAGACTAGGGCTGGAAGAGACCTCAGGAGGTCATCTAGTCCAACTGCCTGTTCAAAGCAGGACCAACACCAACTAAATCATCCAAGTCAAGGCTTTGTCAAGCCCGGCCTTAAAAACCTCTAAGGATGGAGATTCCACCACCTCCCCAGGTAACCCATTCCAGTGCGTCACCACCCACCTAGTGAAATAGTTTTTCCTAATATCCAACCTAGACCTCCCCAACTGCAACTTGAGACCACTGCTCCTTGTTCTGTCATCTGCCACACTGAGAACAGCTAGCTCTTTGGAAACCCCCTTCAGGTAGTTGAAGGATGCTATCAAATCCGCCCTCACTCCTCTCTTCTGCAGACTAAATAAGCCCAGTTCCCTCAGCCTCTCCTCACAAATCATGTGCCCCAGAGCCCTAATCATTTTCATTGCCCTCTGCTGGACTCTCTCCAATTTTTCCACATCTTTTCTGTAGTTGGGGGCCCAAAACTGGATGCAATACTCCAGATGTGGCCTCACCAGTGCCAAATAGAGGGGAATAATCACTTCCCTCTATCTGTTTGCAATGCTCCTACTAATACAGCCCAATATGCTGTTGACCTTCTTGGCAACAAGGGCACACTGCTGACTCATATCCAGTTTCTTATCCACTGTAATCCCCAGGTCCTTTTCTGCAGAACTGCTGCTTAGCCAGTCTGTCTCCAGCCTGTAGCAGTGCACGGGATTCTTCCTTCCTAAGTGCAGGACTCTGCACTTGCACTTGTTGAACCTCAGATTTCTTTTGGCCCAATCCTCCAATTTTTCTAGGTGACTCTGGACCCTATCCCTACCCTCCAGCGTATCTACCTCTCCCTCCAGCTTAGTGTCATCCACAAACTTGCTGAGGGTGCAATCCATCCCATCATCCAGATAATTAATGAAGATGTTGAACAAAACTGGCCCTAGGACCAACCCCTGGGGCACTCTGCTTGATACCGGCTTCCAACTAGACATCGAGCCATTGATCACTACCCATTGAGCTGAATGTTCTAGCCAGCTGTCTATCCATTTTGTAGTCCATTCATGCAATCCATACTTTTTAAACTTGCTAGCAAGAATACTGTGGAAGATCATATCAAATGCTTTGCTAAAGTCAAGGTCTGCTCTTAGGACTGCACAACTACCTGAGCCCTTTGTTCAGGGCTTGTGGCAAAGCCATGATTTAGTCATAAACTTACAGAAAAGTTAGGAAATAAATCTATCCTGTGGTTTAGATATTAGCAGCAGTTAAAATGACTTTTTAAAACATAGCCTTGCAGTCTCACCTTTTCTCTCCTTCCTCCTAGATAACCAATTCTTATACTTCTAAGAGGTAGGTCTACCTAGCTCTAGTCCAAGGCCTGGTCCAACCTGGTGAATAACATAGCTGAAGTCGACGTACTTAGATCGACTTACTGTGGTGTATTCACTGCGGTGAGTCGACTGCTGCCGCTCCCCCCTCGACTCCACTGCACCTCTCACGGCAGTGGAGTACAGGAGTCAAAGGGAGAGTGCTTGGGGGTTGATTTATCACATCTAGATTAGAGGCAATAAATCAATCCCTGCTGGATCGATCGCTTGCCCGCCAATCCGGCAGGTAGGGTAGACATACCCTAAGTCCTTGATATAAACTACCACATAGAGATGCATGGGTACACCATGAGAACAGTGGGCCTTACCATATAAGACCAGAGAAGATGTATTTCCCTGTGTAAGAATACTTAGCTATCATTCAGAACCTTAACCTCCCCACCCCCCAAACACACACACACTCACTCTCTCATAAGTGAAAGGAGAACTGCCAAAGAATTTTAAAAGAGGTTATACTACCAGTCTTGTTCCCACTGAGAAAAATAAACCCCGTGTCTTAGTTAAATATTTGATTCTACAGTGTTTGATAACTAATTTAGAAACACAAACCCCTCAGCTCAAGCCTATTATCTCAACCATTGTATTTCTTCTTTTAGCAAGCAGTTTTAGGAAGATACATTAGATTTTTTTCTTCTCCCTTAGGGTGTTGGACAAAAGACTTCTCACTGTGAAACCTATTACTACTATAGATGTAATTGATTCTTCTAACAAAGGAACTTAATAGGAGCCACAACTGTTAAAATAGAGTTGTGAAGAAATCCATTGTTAATTTAAATAGTAGTATTTGGAAGGTGTAGTTAACGGAACATAGATACATATCTATAAGTTAGCCAGGCTGACATATTATGACTTTTATTGTGAATAAAGTGTGGATGGGAGGGAAGAGGAAGAGGTATCTGTCTTGAGGGATAAAACCTAGTTTGTCTACATATGATTACCATTAGCTAATCAGTTAACAAGCAGACAACAAAGACCACGATTCACTAGCTAAAATATATGGCACACTAAATTGCCAACTATGCTCAGTATATTGGTTCAGGACCCACCCAGCACTGAATTAATAGAATTCTTACTGTGAGCAGGGACTGCAAGATAATGTCCTTCCGCTTTTATTTATTGAGAGAATCCAGGTCTCTAGAGAGACCAATTAAAGCTGAGTACTTTAGTAAGATATATTTATTACCACTTATGCTAATTCATTATTGCATCAAAGTCAAAGAGGTTAAAAAAAGAAAAAGAAATTGCAAACTGTCTGCATTTGGCACCATGATTTCAATGCTATTTAGGACCAATCCAGGCCAGTGTTAAAAGATTAAAATTAAGTTGATTTTCCATGCTCTGTCAACACAGCTTTCCAAGGCTTGATGATGACAGCTTCAAGCTGCATGGAATGAGAGAGATTAGTTTGTTTTAATATCCCCAAAGTTTTAACTAATTCCACTTTTTATTTTCACAGGATTATACAGAGTAAGACCCTGATCTGACATGCAAACATACTTATTTAAATATAAGCAGCAGGTGCTAGGCACTTGCAGCCCTAGACGGGGTATTTCTGGTATGTTAGGTCCATGGCTCTGCCCCCCGGATACCAGACAACACTGCCTCTCCCTTTTTAAAACGTACATCTAATCCTGGTACCTTAAATTTTGCCACTTCCTTCAGCACCAATTAAAATGTAACATTCCCTGAGCAGAGCTGTGAAGAGGTAATATGTACACCTCCTTCCCCTCCAAAACATAAGTGACAAGGAAGAGAGGGTTTAGCATCTTCCAGTCAAATCCTGCTTATCTTCCTTACAAGGAAAAGGATGGTTAAGAAACTAGATTGAAACTGTGGAAGTCTAAGTTCTATTGCCAGCTCTATCCGACTTCCTATGCAACCTTTGGTAGTAATCATCCTGTGCCTCAGTTCCCCCTCATCTGTAACATGGAGACAATGCTTCTGTTCTCTATCTTGTCTATTTAAATTGTAGTCTCTGAGGCAAGGGAGACTTCTTACTATATGTATGTACGTACAGCACCCAGCACAATGGGGCTCCAATCTTGGCTTCTAGGCACCACCATACTGTCAATAAGTATACATACGGCAGCTTTCAGGATCCAGGCCTAATTCTATGTCTGAGTTCCCTAGCTTGTAAAAGGAGACAATAGTGTATAAGATTTGGGTAATATCTCTTTAACTATACTTCTACCCTGATATAACGCTGTCCTCGGGAGCCAAAAAAATCTTACTGCGTTATAGGTGAAACCGCGTTACATTAAACATGCTTTGATCTGCTGGACTGCGCAGCCCCACCCCCTGGAATGCTGCTTTACCATGTTATATCCGAATTTGTGTTATATCGGGTCAGAGGTGTGCTTTGGAACCTTCTATGGAGCATTCCAGTCTTCTGCTGCAGAAGCCATCAGAACATCAACATAGCACAGTACCTAGCACAATAGGCATCAGCACCTTGACACTCATCACCCAAGGAAAATCCACTCAGACCAAGTGACCAACAAGAAAGTCCTCTAGAGGCCTAGAAGAGCCGTGTGAAAATACTGACCAATCAAGAACCAGCAGACCAGCTAAGAAGGCTTGCCCATTTTTGCTCAGGGGCAGAGCTAGGTGACACTAGGAGGGGATCCTCATGGTTAACACAACTCTGGCTCAGGTCAGGGACTTACCTTTAGTACTTGCATATGAAGGTCACGCCCAACCCACATACCCCTATTTGTTTAAAGGCACAAACAGCCAAATCCCGAGCTTCTATTTTGTTACTTGATTGTTTAGAGACTGATGTCAAATTTATAATACTGGACTCCCTGTCTCAAGCAGACAGTCAAACCTTGCCAACTAAAGCAGGAAGCTCCTACACTACCACACATCATCCTGAAGGGGTTCCTACAAAGCAGCCCCACTTGCCACAGCCCCCAATCTTGGTTGAGGCTTTTAGGCATTTCCATAATACAAAACTCCATATGATTAACCCAATGGACTATTCGAGTACAGAGAGAAAAAAGGGAGACCAGAAGCTGGGATTGGGTGACAGGGCATGGATCACATTTCCTTTGGGGCACCTGCCATTGGCCACTGTCAGAGGAGAGGATACTGGGCTTGACAGACCTTTGGTCTGACCAATATGGCTGTTCTTATGTTCTTATTAGACCTGGGAAAAATCTTTGAACATTCCTCCCCCCACACACAGATCCTGTGTGAAAAATGCAAAAAACCCCAAACCATTGTGAATGTGTGTCATTTCTGGAAAATTGTCTCCATCAAGACACTAAAAATTGACTCTCGATTTTTTTTTTTTACATGTGTTAAAGGAAATGTTTTGACTTTCACTTAAAAATGACACTTTTTAAAAAAAAGGTAATTTCATTTCATTTTTTTAAATGCTCAAACCAAAACGTGTTTTTTTGTTTTTTTTTTAAATCTTTTCAATTTGCCAAGAATTTCAACAATTGTTTTGGGGTCCAACAAAAACAAAACAAAACAAAAAAAAACCACCACCACCTTTTTTTCTTCTGATTTTTCAAAGTTGCCAGTGAACAGAAAAAAAAAAAAAAAAAAACCTCAAACCCAATTATCTACACAGCTGTAGGCTTGATCATGCTCCTGCTGAAGTTAGAGAATTTTAGTATTAGTATCTTAAGGGAAGGTGGGAGGTGACCCTTAACTCTGGAGCTTTCCTATTATTGGGTTAAGAGGGAGACAAATTTCAGTCAAATAATATTAAACAATACATGTGACAGAACAAAACAATAGACTGTTTGGAGTTTAAGAACAGTACTGTATTATAACTTTCAGTTTGAGATAATACACTTATCTGGTAGTATTTTAGAAAGTGTTTTTATTATATATATCTTTCAACTAATTTCATGTATTAAACCATACATTATAAATGATGCCTTCATAGACAAGAAAATAGAGTGCATAACTTTATCCAGATACATTTTTAGAGAAATCTCCCAAGCCTAGTCAAGCAGTTTTCTTTTTATTACTCAACGTGAGAAAAGAAAATACATTTTCCTGTTTGAGTCTGATATCTGAGCTCATGGTGGTGGTCAGATACCACAGTGATGGGCATGGTATAAGAATGTGGATTAATGGATGGAAAAAGAGAAGGCACAATCCTTGCTTATAAAATTCTAATATGTATAGTTGTTTTTTGGGCAGGCAGGGAGGAGTTTGAGATCCAGCTTCATTGTATGAAGAATGAAGCTTTGATACAATTAAGTGGAACTCAAATCTATTTTTCAAGCCCAATTATAGTCTCCCAAATCCTAAAAAAGGAAACATCTGTTGGAGCCAAGAATCGCTCCTTGCTGGCTGAGAGCAGCAGGAGAGCTTGCACTTAATCATCTGTATTTCTACAAGCAATCACTTCAGCCAATGTGAATGACTAAAGAGCTTTTCAGGAGTTGTAGAGCATGTACTAGATTTCTATCCATAAAGCAGAAAAAGCACTCAATGGCAAAGAAAGCAAGCACGTTGCCATGATGTGATATGAGTTCCTAGCTTCTTACTATTACAATTAGGCTCTCTCGCTAGGGTGACCAGATGTCCCGATTTTTGAGGCTTTTTCCTATATAAGCTCCTATTACTCCCCACCCCCATCCCAATTTTTCACACTTGCTATCCTATCTCTGTCATTCACTTCCCCCCTCCCACCATGCCGCATATTGATTGAATAGTTTATATCCATACTGACTGGGAAGACTCGTCTCAAAAAAATACTGTGGTAAAATAAAGTTTAGCGTTGGGCAAATCTTTCAGCCAAAGCCTTAATTTCTTTTAACCCTTCCCCCAGAAATGCAGATTTGGGTCCACTGAAACATCTTTGCAAATTTATATTAAATTTGCTAAACTGTTTCATTTTAAAAAAGGAAATATTTTGCTTTATCAATTTTGAAACAAAAAAGTGTTTTTATTTTTTTTCCAATTTGAAATGGACTTTTCATTTTGAAATTTACTTAAATTTTATTAGAAAAATATCTAAAAAAGTTTGAAAGCAAAACATTGTTTTGTATCAGGTCAAATTAAACAATTTGGAAAAACACTTTGTTTGCAAGCAAAACAGAAACACTGTTCATTTCAGGTTGACCCAAAATGCCTCCCTTCCCCTCCCTCCCCCGCCCAAATCACAACACCCAGTGACACACACACACAAAAAAAAAATCAGTTATTTGCACAGGTCTACCTAGTATATCAAAAGGAGAGAATCACACTGCATTTCCAAGGCAACCCCTACAACTGCATTAGCAACTATTCATGCATTTTCAGTGATATTAGGTGATTCATGGACCACATACCCTTTTGTCACTCAAAGTAATTTTCCTGGTCAAAAATAAAATGGTTACCAGTTGCTTCTCCCATCTATCATCCCCTGCCTTACATTTCATGACTTTATCAAAATATCAGTATCCAGCATCAGTTTACACTGAAAGGTGGAAAAGGGACTGGTTCTGATCATAGCAGGTTCGTCCTTAGCTATTCTGGGGCTCTATGCAGCACCCCCTCCCCACGGGTGTGGTGGGGCCCCAGGCTTCTTCGGGGGGAGAGCGGGGGGGCTGTCCCCAGGCCTCTATGTGGGGGGGCAGGGCTGGCTTGGGGGGCAGAGGGGAAACCACCTCCCAGCACTCACTGGCGGCGTGGCTGCGGCTGGGTCTGCATTTCCTGCTGCCAGTGAGTGCAGGCCCGGCCACACTGCTGAGCGCAGGGGAGTGGGGGCAGGGCTGAGACAAAGCAGGGGTGGGAAGAGGCAGGGCAGGGACTGGAGCAGAACGCAGCTGTGCCGGGCTCCAGGAAATTTGGTGCCCCAAATTTCCTGGTGCCCTACGCAGCTGCGTACTTTGCATATGGGTAAGGATGGCCCTGGATCATAGCCAAGGGAATCGCCATAGTTTCTCCAATAGATGCTCAAGCCAGACAGCACAGAATCAAGGAGCTATTCTCCCTTTAACTTCTTCAGCAGTTACTTTAAGACTAGCAAGGAGAGATAGGCAATGTTTTCCATGACAAGCTTTTCCAAAATGTAGAGCGTGTAGTATTTGCAAGCTGATTATTCTTCCTCACCCTAAGCTTGGAGTTTCAGATCAACTAACTATAGTAAAACCCTGAAGTCCTTACCCAGCTTTAGCCTGACAAAAGTCTCATGAAGTTGATCGGAGTTTTGCCATAGTAAAAACTGAGTGCGGAGATTTGTATAGGGTCTCATTACATTTAGCCCAAGATAATATCTGCTGCTAGATGGAAACGGATCCTGAATGACCTCTGTATATTCAGATACTGGTAAAGAGTAAAACACAGTGTTCAGGCAAATAACTGGTAACTAGGCCTGGACAGAAAACAAAACAATAAAAGAAATATCAAGGTTTCAACATTTGCTATTTTTTCATGTTGGAAGAGAAGAGAGAGAGAGAGAGAGAGAGAGAGTGAGTGTATGTGTGTGCGCACGTAAAGCCAGACAGAAAAAGACCTCCCCACTTCTCAGAATAGCCAATAACCCAGTGGTTAGGGCATTCCAATTCAAACAGAGCCAGGATTTAAACCTGGGTCTCCAACATTGTAAGCGAATGTGCTAATCACTTGGCTATTGGCTATTTTGTGGTGGAGAGGCAGTCCCTCATATATTCTGGACCCAAGGAAAGTTTGATCAAGTCAGATCCACTTCCACCCCCCCATTCCTCCCAAAAAGTTGTCGCTCAATCAGCATTTTCCAACAAAAAAGTTATTTAATCAAAAGTTCTACTGGCAACACATGGGGTATTTTTGTTTTTAAATAACAGGTCTGAAAACAAGTAAAACTAGTGTCACACTGGAAGACACAAAGGTCATATTTAAATTAAGAAATATTTGTTCACTCCATGTCTCTTTGAGGAACAAAAGCTCACCATGGAGTTAAGTGTTTCAGACCAGCTGAGAATCTGCACAGTATCTAAATTGAGTACTACAAAGTGGCAGAGTACTTATATGCTGTATCGGCTATTAACATTACCTACTCTTCTTGGTTTTTAAAAAGATTTTCTGTTAATTTTAACCTGTTAGGGATTTTAGATGCATTTTTTCCTTAAGATACTAGAGCTTGAAAAAAGCATCTGAAGATGCAAGAAGTGAGGTTCTTACCCACGAAAGCTTATGCTCCCAATATTTGTGTTAGTCTTAAAGGTTTCACAGGACCCTCTGTTGCTTTTTACAGATTCAGACTAACACGGCTACCCCTCTGATACTAGAGCTTGAAAGACCCTACATTTGACATCTTTTTCTCCACTGACTGGATTTTTTCCTTCTTTCTTCCAGCCTGGTATTCAAAACACTTATTTTCGGCTTCCCCTTATGACTTTGTGTTTAATCTCATGTATATTACAGAAGCACCCTGAGTCTCCAGTTGAGATGGAGGACCCACATTGATGTACAAAATGTCTAGTAAATCACAGTTCCTGCCCCCAAAGAGTTTACAGTCTAAATACATAAGACAGATAAAAGAAAAAGGCAAAAGGGGAAGAAATTATTTGCCCAAAGTCAAACAGCAAGTCACTGGCAGAGCCAGGATTATAATCCAGGTCTCCTATTTTGTAGACTATACTGCCTTCCCAAAGATAATTAGATCATCTTTGTGCTATACTTTTCTTCTATTCTTGCAGCCTGTGTCACCAAATTCATTTCTAATTGTTGAAGCAGGCATAACATCCCCTTCAAAACAGTCTCTTGGAAATTAGAAAACTATCCTCTTTCAGTAACTCCAATTGGTGTTTTGTGCAAAGGACTGTAATATTAGATTGTCAAACCTAATTCAAGGCTTGCTAATTGTGACACCTGTGCAGTATGAATTCCAGTAAATGCATCAGTCTCGTGACCCTCAGTTTAGAATTTATCACTGTCAAGGCTGCTTCCCCACTCTGAACTTTAGGGTACAAATGTGGGGGCTTGCATGAAAACTTCTAAGCTTAACTACCAGCTTAGATCTGGTCTGCTGCCACCACTCCCAAAGCTAATTCCCTTCCCTGGGCAGCCTTGAGAGACCTTCACCAATTCCCTGGTGAATACAGATCCAAACCCCTTGGATCTTAAAACAAGGAGAAATCAATCAGGTTCTTAAAAAGAAGGCTTTTAATTAAAGAAAAAGGTAAAAATCATCTCTGTAAAATCAGGATGGAAAATAACTTTACAGGGTAATCAAACTTAAAGAGCTCAGAGGACCCCCCTCTAGCCTTAGGTTCAAAATACAGCAAACAGAGATAAATACTCTAGCAAAAGGTACATTTACAAGTTGAGAAAACAAAGATAAACTAACACGCCTTGCCTGGCTGTTTACTTACAAGTTTGAAACATGAGAGACTTGTTCAAAAAGATTTGGAGAACCTGGATTGATGTCTGTTCGCTCTTAATCCCAAGAGCGAACAACTTCCCAAACAAAGAGCATAAACAAAAGCCTCCCCACCCAGATTTGAAAGTATCTTGTCCCCTTATTGGTCCTTTGGGTCAGGTGTCAGCCAGGTTACCTGAGCTTCTTAACCCTTTACAGGTAAAAGGATTTTGGAGTCTCTGGCCAGAAGGGATTTTATAGTACTGTACACAGGAGAGCTGTTACCCTTCCCTTTATAGTTATGACACCTTTATGACAATCACACACTTACTTCTCCTCCCTCCCAGTTTACGATTATATTGCTTGATTCGGAAGCATGGAACTTGTTTCTTATCTCCCACTGCTTCTACACAAAAGAGTAGAATTCTCATTGTGTTCATTATTTCCAACTTCTCTCTCCTTCTAGTCTACAGTGTTTCTTTAACATTATGAAGCAGTTAAGTATGTGTGTGTTGCATCAAATGAGTTCTGATCATATACCTACTTTTCAAAAGTAGGTATAAACACATAATTAGCTCTGCGTGGCATTTCTTTGGCACCCACAAGTAAAATAGGTACTTTGATTGCTATTTACTAGCTTCCAACAAATTATCTTCTATTTTATGCAATTTTTCGTTTTTTTATTATTTGCTTGCTTCCTTGAATGTTAGCTGCAAAGTCTGTTTATACCAGAAGTGTTCATGGAGAAGTCACAGAATCCCGAGTCAAGGCTGCCTGATTGTAAGCAACAGTCAACATTGTGACAAGCACGCAGTTTCTCAAGTTTTACATTTTTCTCAGAGCAAGATATATTCATCTAATCTATGTTGACAACATTTCTTTTGGACAATGCAATGTATAAGAACAAAGATAGAATGAATTAAAAGAAAAAAATATTCAAAGCCTTTTGTGTTTTTGCAGTTGGCCAAGTATTTGTTTTGCATGGGTTATTCCTTACAAGTGGTTTCCCCCTCATTTACTCGGTTTCTACGTACACTGTAGGATTTTCTTCGGAATGAAAATGGGCTTGCTTCAATGCTTTCCTTTCCTTTTATTTCACCTTGCCTTTCAGAGATCAACCTGTATGTTATTTTGAATGTGAGATATTGCCTTTCAGTTTTGAAGATTTTGTCTTGGGGTTTTACTCATCTGCTCAGGTTTTAATTCAGTCAATCTATTTAATTATTTTGAATTATTACATTCCTGCTGTCAGTAAGTACATATCAAATCATACTTAATTTGTTTATATACAATTTAAGTTCCTAAATGACTTCTATATCTATAGAAGAAGACTGAGGCCCTGTTTCTGCAATCCATAGACTTTGGGTCAAATTCTGCTTTCACAGATCAATCTCCTTCTGGCAACTGAGTTACTCTAGAATCAGACAGAAGCATTTGAGAAAATATTTTTTGGCCCCTTTTGGCCTTTGTCTTCAATTAGAGTTCAACCAGAGAACTATAGCCAACATTTTTAAACCTGGATGGCTAAACACACTAAAGACCCAGATTTAGCAAAGCCCTTAAGCACGTGAGTAGTTCCACACTCACTTGCTTAAAGTTACACATATGCTTAAGAGCTTTGCTGGAGCCAGGCCTAAGTGGGCGGTGGACTCGGAAGAAGGGGAAGCAGCACACAAAGGGGGGTGGGGGGGAAAATGCTCATATCAATGCCTAAACATAGATTTAGATTTAGGCACCCAAGTTTGACAATTTGGCCAATGATACTGCAACCTTTATTAGAGCTATTTTAGCCAGTAAATACGAATAACCTACATCTGACAGAAATGTTAGGCTTTGTTCCAGATTTGGTTTGTAGGGGTGAAATACAAACTCTGCTATGTCCCTTTTGTGCTTTTACACCAGTATAAAGGTGCCATAAAGCTAGGTTAACTGGCCAGCTGAGGATTCACCCAGTGTAGGGGAATCCCTAAGTGACACTTCGGGTGTAATTTTGGAGTCTACAAAAGGATGCTTGAAGTTGTTCCAAGAAACAAAGTCAGCCAGCCTTAGGATTGGAGGAGCATAAAAGGTTATAAAAACACACCACAGCTCAGCCAGATCCAAAGACTGGGGCTTAGATCTTTAAACCTGCATTAACAGTATCTCTCAAACAGATTGTATCTTTCTTACCAGGGAATATTCTCAGGTTAAAAAGGTGATAAATTTGCTTTCAGTCACCAGTAAAATAATTCACCTGAAAGAGCCAAAGCCAGTTGAGGAAAGACTCCCATTGACGTCAGGGCACTTTGGATCAGGCATTAGGCAGATTTGTTTATTTAATCTTGTTGTACATACTCCTGATGCTGTGAGAGCATGCAGACTTCATTAACACAGGGTTTGATTTCAAGGGCTCCCTGAGTGTTAATCAGTTCCGCAGTCGCCCTTTCTTGATTGTAAAAATGTTATTTGACTTTTCTAGAGAATTACATTACTTCAGGAATGGAGTCACCATTGCGGAAAGACTGTGGGTGGATTGGGAGAGCTATGGTGAACTAACATTTCTGAAAGTGAATGTAATGATCTAATCCAAATCTGAGTGTTTGTACAACACCTAGCTGCATTAGGCTTTTATCCTGACTGAAGCTGACAGCTTGGAAAGGGGTGGGCTGATTTTCCTCATTTCAAAATTCTGTTGCTAGCCAGGCACCTGACTTAATAGGTTACATAAAACTGCAGAGGTTAGTTTTTCAAATCCACTGATATTCTATATTCAGGGAATGGAGTGTAGAAAACATTGTGTGCTAACAAGCTGGTGAAGCTCTTGGCATAAGACATCATGAAACTATAAAAGGGAAATACATTGTTTTCCACTGAGCATTGGATTTTGCAAAACAAATGTCACATGCAAATGATACTGACAAAGTGATGTTTTTAATGTTTCCACAAAATCCAGAGTGGTGTTCCTGGTGCTACAGGACATGTGTGGATTTGGAGCCAGGACTAGAAACAGACCCTTGATGGCTAACAAAAGCTATAAACACTGAACCACCAGTGCTAGGATTGGCATGGCCAATAGGGTAAAAACCATAAAATAGAAGAGTAAAGAGTGCAAAACACTATTAAGAAGGCCTGTCTTAGCAACTTACAAGTATTTCACATCATTTGATTTTTTCCTGTTAACATTAACATAGTAAAATATAAGTTTCAGAGTAGCAGCTGTGTTAGTCTGTATCTGCAAAACGAACAGGAGTACTTGTGGCACCTTAGAGACTAACAAATTTATTTGAGCATAAGCTTTGGTAGGCTACAGCCCACTTCGTCAGATGCATAGAATGGAACACAGTAAGAAGATATATATATACATACAGAGAACATGAAAAGGTGGGAGTTGCCCTACCAACTCTAAGAGGCTAATTAAGATGAGCTATTATCAGCAGGAGAAAGAAAAACTTTTGTAGCAATATGAAGATGGCATTAGGAAGCCAGCAGCTGTTCTGGTACCTTAGTTTCACTTGTAACATGGGAAAAAGTAGAATAAAACAAAATAGTGCAATTCTACTCAGAAGTGTCATTCTCTAAAAATAGCATTATGTAGCTATGGGTTCATTGTCTTTCAATATCTTCCAGTTTAGAAACATACACCACAGGCAGGAGAGCATGTTTACTTATTAGGCACTCTGAAAACAAGCTCATCCTTGTTAAATTCCTAGAAATGTAAGTATTGGACAAGAGAGACTCAAAAAGGAACAGGAATGGACATAAAGCAGTGCAGCATTCTATCTTTAGAAAGAAAAAAGAGTAACAGACAATTGAACTTCATAGTAATGACTGTAATTCTAATTCACTCTGCATGCAAATCATTATCATGCTCATGTGATTGAAAACAAGTGAGCTAATTTGATATTGATCTTTAGATCTCCGTGTAAAGGGCAATGTCAAGTAAATATATAGGTTTAATTTCCTTACTAGTTTCCATTGTGTACAATAAACCTACATTGTTTTCAATATGCAAAATATTGTAAAAAGTCACCTAATATATTGTTGGTACTATATGAACAGTAAGTTGTAATAGAACATGACAAGGAGGTAGGGCTAACTCAGGGAGAACAGGAGCTGTCTTTTCAAACCCCTAAGTGATTAGAGGAACTCGTGAATAGGGGAATTTTGTGACAGAACAGAGACAGACAGATCTAACAAACCTTCTCTAAGCTTAAGCCAATAAAGCCCTCCATTCTCAACTCCCCCTCCAAAAAAGCCATTCCCTCCCACCCCCCAAAATCCTGACAAAAATAAAGGTAATACAGGCAGCAGTTCAGCAGCAGAATGGGGTTTATCCAGTTTATTGCACTGAATGAAGCGTATATGATTATTCACCTTGTGGGCAGCTGGCATGTATGTGCATTCAGTGCAAGCAGCTCATGGCCCTCACAGACAGAGTATGGGCTCTTGTGACCAGAGTGGCTGAAGTAAAGCCACCTACAATAGTAGCATATAACTTCAAAAAGGGAAGCTACACAAAAACAGCAATGCTAATTAAGTGGAAAATTTAAAGAAATACTCACAAGAACTAAATGCTTGCAAGCTGCATGGAAACTTTTTTAAAAATACCATAATAGAGGTTCACATTATATGCTCACACCCTCCTCCACAAAAAGGGAAGCAAACCAACAAAACAGTTCAGCAGTGAATGATCCAATTTTCAAAAAATGTCTTTGTTGCTAATTGTAAGTCAAATACTACTGAGGAAAATAAATAAATTTACACTTGACTTGCCAGAATTTTAAGTATAATTACACAGGCCAAAAAAGAATTTGAAGAGCAACTAGCAAGAGACACAAAAAACTATCAGAAGCCAGAAGCCTACCAAACAAATTAGTGGGGCCAATGGACAATTGAGATGCTAAAGGAGCACTCAAGGAAGAAAAGGCCATTGGTGAAAAGCTACATTAATTCTTTGCATGGGTCTTCACTGCACAGGATGTGAGAGATTCCCACACCTGAGCCATTATTTTTAGATGACAAATCTGAGGAACTGTCCCACACTGAAGTCTCAGTAGAGGTGGCTTGAACAGTAATAAGTCACCAGGACCAGATGATATTCACCCAAGAGTTGTTCAATGTCATATCCAGTTTCTTCAGAACTTCTAACTATGGTATGTAACCCATCACTTAAATTAGCCTCTGTACCAGATGACTGGTGGGTAGCTAACATAGCACCGATTTTTAAAAAGAGGCTCCAGAGGCCATCCTGGCAATTACAAGCCAGTTAATCTAACTTCAGTAAAAGACAAATTAGTTGAAACTATGTAAAGAATAGAATTAGACACAGATAAACATGATTTGTTGGGGGGAGGGGAAAGAGTGAACAGGGCTTTTGGAAAGGAAAGTCATGCCTTACCACTCTATTAGAATTCTTTGAGGGCAAACATGTACACAAGGGTGATCCAGTGGATATAATGTACTTGGACTTTTAGAAAGCCTTTGACAAGGTCCCTCACTACAGGCTCTTAAGCAAAAGTAGGCAATCATGGGGTAAGAGAGAAGGTCCGTTCATGCATCAGTAACTCATTTAAACACAGGAAACAAAGGGCTGGAATAAATGGTCAGTTTTCACAGTGTAGAGAAGTAAATAGCAAGGTCCCCCAAGGACTGTTCCCAGTACATAGTCATAAGTGATCTGAAAAAGGGATAAACAGTGAGGTGGCAAAATTTTCAGATAAAAAAAAAAACTAGGGCTGTCAAGCAAGTAAAAAAATTAATCATAATTAGTCGCGCTGTCAAATAATAATAATAGAATACCATTTATATCAATATTTTTGTATGCTTTCCACATTTGCAAATACATTGTATTCTGTTATAATTGAAATCAAAGTGGACAGTGCTCACTTTGTATTTATTTTTATTATAAATATTTGCACTGTAAAAACAAAAATAGTATTTTTCAATTCACTTAAGTACTGTAGTGCAATCTCTATCATGAAAGTGCAATTTACAAACGTAGTTTTTTTTGTTACATAACTGCATTCAAAAACAAAACAATTTAAAACTTTAGAGTCTACAAGCCCACTCAGTCCTACTTCTTGTGCAGCCAATTATTCAGACAAACATGTTTGTTTATATTTGCAGGAGATAATGCTGCCCACTTGTTGTTTACAATGTTTCCTGAAAGTTAGAACAGGTATTCGCATGGCACTGTTGTAGCTGGCGTTGCAAGATATATATGTGCCAGATGCACTAAAGATTCGTATGCCCCTACATGCTTTGGCCACCACTCCAGAGGACATGCTTTGGGTGAGATCGTCACCCCTGCTCCAGCCCCATGACAACATGTAAAAGAGCTAGAACAGCATGAAAGGATCTTAAAAGCCCAATTCCAGCTGTGGGAGTATTCCCCTGGTTGTAGCACTGCCAAAGAGAGTCATATAGCTGCCTTCAGAGGTCTCCTTGGTGTAGACAGCAGCACATTACACTGCAGTGTTGGGGCTCACAGGGCAGGCCATGGAGGCTGCTGAAAGTCCTAGAGATTTAAATTATGCCAGAGGTCCCAGAGAAAGCCAGGACTGGAAGGGCAAAAGAGATGGTTTGAAGCTATATCAGGTCCCGCCAATCCCTAGGCTGAGTTTTTCGCTGTATGTGATGCTTCCCAGGGGTATCCAGGGTTCTGAGGTACCTCACAGCCACCTACTCTTACATGAGGAAGTCTTGTCTATGCCTGCCAGTTGTTAGCCCCCCATCACCACTAGTCCTGGGCAAAACAAGCAGGCCTACTCTCTCTACAAGTTAGTGTTAGGCACACTCCAACCCCTGGAGCCTCTTCCTAGAGCATCCAGACCCTTTACCACTGAACCCTCAGTGTGCAGAGGTTCACTGCTCCCAAAGGAAAAATACACGCCAGCTAACCAGTTACATCTCACATCACCACTCCATTTAATACACAGCAGTTAGATAAGTTCATAGTGAAAACAAATAAAAAGTTCATTTAACAAAGTAGAAAGCTTTGACTGATAGCAAGTAGATGTATTGAAAACAAATGCTTAGATATAAAAACAAAATCATAACATACATTCTAGAGCCTGGAATTCATTAACTAGATACTCATGTCTAATAAAGTGTTGCCCACCAGTGCTTGCCAGCCCTGTAGGCTGTGATCCCTTTTTCCATTAGACAAACCACACTGCCAGTTTGTCTAAGTGAAGGATCCAGAGGGTACCTCTGCACATTCAGATATACTCCCACAATCTGTACTCGTAAATAGGAGCCACACTTGCTGTTTATTTCTTCCTGTAGATTTTCGCTTATAGATTTTGCAATTTTTCAACTGCTATCAGGCTCAGTATGCAAATGGGCCTGCATTCTGAGACATGCAATGCCCAATATATACATGACCAGATAGAGATAAGCATCAGTTATCTAATGCTTGAAAGGAACCTGTTTAAGACATATAATAAACCACATATTGTCAATGTCACATCAAAATAGACAAAGTAATTATGCGCAAGTCAAACTAATAAGGTCAAGCCTTTTTTTTGGTTTGGCAAAGTTTAAAAAAAAAAAAAAACACAATCTAAATTCTGATCATCATCAATGGAAATTTTGTTGGTTTGTGTGTCCCTGCCACGATTCTTTGTTTACTAGAAATGTCTTCAGCTTTGGGTCTCCATCCCCACGGGACTAAACGCAAATTGTCCAGTCGGTTGTCCACCGTCACTGCGTTCAGATGCACCACTTGAAATCCTGGGGCAATCCCTCCCCGGTGCCTCTCCCACAGTAGCTCGTGCAGCAGACGCCCAGATCCCCTTCCTCTGTTTTCGTCAAAAGCATAAGCAAATATTTTAGCTCCATTTCCATCAGCATCTACCTCCATCCGAGCCTCAAAAGAGTAACTCTCCACTAATGGGATGTCTTGTTCATCTATCAGCGTGTACTTTGTCTTGCCGGACACTTTGTCTTGACATGTCACTTCTCAGTTACCTGCTCTAACCCCAAGGCTTTGAGAACATAGTTTCCAGAATACATACGTAACTCCTTAAATATTATCTGTACATACATTTCATAGTGATTATGATGACCAGTAGGCTACTGGCTGTTGATAGAGATCTTACATGCTATCCTTTGATGAAATTAATATGCCTATATCTGATACAGGGTGTTGACCAATAGATTCCGGGTTAATCTCTCTCTCTCTCTCTCTCTCACACACACACACACACAATATCAGTCTCTCTCAATATCACATCATGAATATGTATTCTTATGAATGAATTACACTATTGTAATATTTTTTTGTAAAAAAATATGCCTTGTGAGGTATCATTTGAAAAATAAAAACTGACTGGTCAATAATATGGTGAAATGTATGTAAGAGCATTACAGTAAAGTTATGAATCCCCCCTGTATCATGTTGATAGCACATATTCAAACCCACTTAGCCCCAATTAGGCAAGAGTGGTGAAGCAGGTCTATCTTAAACAAAGGAATGTATATTTACCTCAATTTACATACAAGTCATAGACAAGGTCCTCGAGACAGCAAGAGGGAGACAAGACAATTTTGCATTTCAGCATACACAGGGAAGTAGAAAGAGCATAGGAGCACCTTCACCCCTCACTCCACAGCTCCTTTTTCACTGTTTGAATAAGCTTTGCTTTGAGGGGTACTCCTCAGAAGAAATCTTTGGTTAGCTACATTACTGGGAGCATGTGGTAAGAACGTTACTTTGAACCAAGACTGGTTTGTTAAGTTTTAGTTACTAGAAACTTTCTTGCAACCAGGGCCAGCTCCAGGGTTTTTGCCGCCCCAAGCAGCCAAAAAATAAATAAATGCCGCAATCGCGATCTGCGGCACTTCTGCCACGACTCTACCGCCGCCGCTTCATTCTTCAGCGGCAATTTGGCGGCAGGTCCTTCCCGCCGAGAGGGACCAGCTGCCAGAGAGCTGGAGGTGCTGCCCCCTTCCATGTTCCGCCCCAAGCACCAGCTTGCTATGCTGGTGCCTGGAGCCGGCCCTGCTTGTAACCATTGCAGACTTTAATGCCCGATACATGTACTCACTTAAAAAACTCTTTGTAGTTAAATAAACTGGTTTTATTTCAAAAATCAAAACTAATTCAGTGTTGTGTTTAAATGGAATTGTTTGGCAACTCCAACTGAAGTAGTGCACTGTTGAATATTGACCACCTATGGGGCAACAGACCTTTAATATCCAAACTGTCCAGGAGAAGGCTGGGCAGTGCAGATCACACCTTTTGGGGAAAACTGGGGACTGGGTGTGTGTTGGGGTTAAGGTGACCAGATCACACAGGGGAAATATTGGGATGCAAGGGAGGCGAGGGGGGAATAAAAAACCACAAAACACAAACTGACTAGCCTCCAGGTACCGCCACAGCCTGGTCCCGGCTGCCCATCGCTCCAGGCCAGCCTAGACTCTGGTGGCAACTCTGCGTCTGAATCACACTCGCAGGAAGGGGAGGGGATGCTGCCAAGCCAAGTGGGCCTCTTAAAGGGGAAGCGCTGCTTGTCTGGGGGGGAGGCTCATCTCCACCATGGTCAGTCCCTGCAGGGGCGGGGCGGGCTCCCCTGCATCGGCTTATGTTGCCAACTTGAGTCTTTCAAGGTGCCGACAATAAGCGGGTGACTTGGAGAGCCCTGCAGCAGCTGGGCCCACACTGCGAATGGGACAAACAAACACTCTCCCACGTAACCGCTCTCGTCCACTGATGGACACGGATCTTCACTTCGTGTCTCTCTCGCTGACCCCACACATGGAAGGGGAAGAGGCAGAGGCTGTGAGAGCAGCTGTTACCTGGCTGGAGAGTGGAGCACGGTGTCCCCAGCCCACCAGATAACCAGAGGGTGGGGAGTTTAACACCTCTGCGCCTCGCAGCACCTCCTGCAGCGGCGGCCAGGCCCTGCGAGACAGAGCAGCTCGCTAGCGCTGCCCTGCGGGTCGGGGCGCCGCTCAGCCTGCCTGACCCCAGTGCTGCCTGCAGCCAGGCGGCGAGCTTGCCTCTGCTCTGTCTCTTCTGCGGAGCGCAAGCCCCCTCCAGGCTCCGCCTGTGCCAGACGTCCCGACCGAAGTGGGACAAAGCAGCAAATATCGGGACAGTCCCGATAAAATCTGGACATCTGGTCACCCTAGTTGGGGTCACCCGGCACTCAGTAATCAGGGCTCCTGGAAGCCAGAGTGGCTGGTGTGTAGTTGGCAGGCTGCAGCTATACACAGACATTGTGAAGTGCATGCTGTTTATGAGCTGCCTAGATTGGGAGCTAAAGCAGCAAAGCATTGTGAGGCATCCAGGATTTCAAGGCAGGTAGTGACAACCCTTCATAAACCTGGATTACATCCCAGAATATAGTACAACATATATTAAGCACACAATTGCAATATAACATTATAGTGTGTATACACATTGCTAGCACTTACATGGCATGAATTGGCCTTTGTCTTTTTATAAACCTGTTCACTCAGCCTGTGCTGAGTATTCCACAACACTTTGCAAAGCTGAAGTCATCTTTGGAATTAAAAAAATGAGACGCTTTCCAAAGACAGAATATATTAATGTTCTGCCTTGGTACAAGCTGAGGAGGTACCTTCATGGACCAGTACCTGAAATGCTAGTATCCAAAACAAAGATAAAGAAAGATACAGAACAACTTAAGGGAGTAGGATGAACTGATGAGTTGGATTTTAGTGACATGTAGAGAGTTTTGTAACTAGTAAAATCTTATAAATACTCCCACCTAAAATGTGTAACTTTGGGACTGGACCTTCTGTGTAAGGTGAATGCAACATGGCTGCATGAGACAGCTTCCCAGAAACTGAATCTTTCTTCCTGTACTATACTATTATTGACTTCTAGCAATAAACTTGACACTGGTTATTTGGTCTCTTGAATATATTTCATACTGAACCAAAGTGTGGTCAAGCAATTAACTATACAATTGACCAGCTAGGAGATCCCAGTAACATCCTATGTATCGCCGTCTGCCAGTTGGCATCAAGAGGTTTCTGGGTCACAAAGTGCAGAACAGTATCTCATCATATGCACAGTAAGAAGTGTTTGCAGTGCAGTCAGAACTTGCAGGGTCAGAGTGCAAGGGCCCACCCCCACAAATAATATCTACAGAACATCGTGCTTAACACTGGTTAGTCTTAGCAAAATGTGGACCACTCATGGCATCAGAAAGATACTATTAACAAAAAATTACATTTCCATCTGAAAACATTGCATTACTTCTCCTGTGGATAAGTTAGAAGAATTGGGCCCCAATAGTTATTTGACTATATATAGTCTATTAAAAGTCTGTCATCTGTTAAGTCAATTTAATCCAAAATTTTTACTGTAGAACAAAGAAATAGCTCACCCATAACTTTTACTATATGTGAAGTAATGTATGGTACAACTGTCTCCACAGTAGAACAATGTCTTTTCATAGGGATAGGGCATATTACTATGCAATTCATACTGGTTTTTGACAAATCATAGAAATGAAGGTGATACAACAGTAACACATTAAAAGTTGTGTTAAAGTTGAGAAATATGTTTAAGTAACCACAATTATAAAAAAAAAAAAAAAAAAAGTGGTGAAGCAACAATACAAGAAAAATGATTTTGTGCCACACTCCTTAAAGCTGAGATAGTTGACATTAAAATTTCAATGTGTTAACTATAATATAAAGAAGTTTGTATTCAGACTATGTAAAGATGAGATTTTGAACTGAAGCTAGAGAAAGAGAAAGTAGCATACAAACACTAAGTATGAAGCTTGAAACTGGAATGTAATACTATCACAAATGTAAGAAGTACTTCTTTCTGACCGAAAATATATTTTTTTTAAAAATGAAATAAGGTTTGCTACATTGAAAGATTTTGGTTCCAGGAAAATCAGCCCAGGGGAAAATAAAGCATAGGTCTGCATCAGATGTTTTGTCATTCCTTGGTTAAAATGAATTCTGAACCAAGTATACATTTCATTTTAGACCTTAGGTACTTGTAAAAAACTAATGTGGACGTATTGCTCTGTTCAGGAGACTCTCACATGCCTAGGCACAGGCTCAAAAGTGTTATACACAATTCAAGGTTTGATTCTACAAACTTCCACACACGAAACTCCAAGTGAAAACAATAGAGTTCTTCAGAGAGCTAGCAAACTTGCAACTGCTTCCCAGTGGCAACCAGTTGAGGTAATATTAGGAGTAATTTTGAGGAAAAGGATATTAAAAGAATTAACATAAAATTAGAGGTGGGCATAAGTTTTTCCAACAAGTATGGTAAATTTTTTGCTTGAAAATGCACTTTTGGGTTCACTAGAACTGTTTATGAATTTGACTAAATAAATAGTTTCAGCTAAAAAGTGGAGGAACTCTAAGAAAAAGTATAAACATTTCTACCTCTTCCCCATCTAAGTTGCTTGCCTGTGTTAAGTAAGATGCAATAAACAGTGGTAGCTTTTCTCAACTGCCATCTTAGTCATGGCCTGAGTTTCTGCTGCAATGAGCGTGGATTAATTCACAGACCATTAGTGGTGGATCACCCATGGAAGGATCTTAACTGGGTGGTAAAAAGCTTCATGTTCCTCTGGAGACCAGGTGCTGATGCATAAAGTCTCCTTTGAAAATATTTGCCTCCCATCAGTCTGGATACATTATCAGGGAATCAGGAACTGGTTGTTAGTTCTGCTAGTGAATAGTCCACCATCAAAACTCATGTCTAGCAGCCTCTATAGAAGTTTGTCTTTGGACAGCAAGAGTTAAGTTGTCCTTGCTAGAGTTATAAATACTGAAGGCTATTAGGTCTCCCAGATCCACAGAGTTCTGGAAGTAACTGCCCTTTCTTGCAAACTAAGCCTCAATATATTCTCTATGTTCCAGAGTATTGTGTGAACAGAATTCCCATTCTCTTGGGGAGATTTGGGTTTTCCCCAGCTCGCACCACACACCACAGGCCTTGGAACAGAGGCCTCCCAGCTTTGGAATTTCAGCAGCTGGCTTAGCATTACAGCCTTAGAATGCTCAGGGGAGTGGCACTCGGTGCTGGGGGGGGGGGGGGGGAGGGGGGAATGGTATTACCTATTTGAGTCACTGACAACCTGGAAATAAGGGATCTTGAATGTTAATGGATCACTGTTCAAACAGATAAAGTACAAGATGACTTGCTATTTACTGTCTGCAAAAGACCACTAAATCACACTAGAGAACAGAATGACTATCTCCTTAGCACCTCTCTATATTATGTAGGAAAAGCAGCTCTGTTATCATAGGAGTCTTTAATCTGTGTGACATATGCTGAAGGCATCATGCTGCCAGTAGTACAGTATCCTCTGAATTTCAGAAAAAAAAAAAATAGATGAACATTTCTTAACTCAAGAAGTGTTGCATCCAACACAGGGGAATTATCTCTTACACCTCATCTTGACAGATAAAGAGGGGTGGTGGGGGGAACAAAAAAAGTGTGTGTTTGCTTAGGTGCAAGTGATTTGCTGTGTGCAAATAGAATGAAGTGCACACCTGTAGTGTGTGCGCTTGTTGGAAACAAAATTTAGGAACAATTGAACCAGATCAACCAGGAGAAGAAATTTAAACAGAAAAAATTGAATGGTAATTAGAAACTGTCTAGTTATTTTACTAGATGGGCCCCAAAACCCATTGTAGAAGCATTTATCTATCAACAACTAATGTCACTGAAAAGGACAGAGGTTTTTTTTTTTTTTTTAAATTGAAAGTGACATGCTCTGGTGGGTGTTCGGATTTCTCATTGTCTAGCAACAGGAGCTGAGTGCCTAACTCCCTTAGCCCTGACCTACACTACAAGCTTAGCTCAAATTTAGCAGCGTTAGATCGATTTAACCCTGCACCCATTCACACGATGAAGCCATTTTTGTCAACTTAAAGGGCTCTTAACATCGATTTCTGTGCTCCTCCCCGACAAGGGGATTAGTGCTGAAATCGACCCTGCTTGGTTGAATTTGGGGTAGTGTGGACGCAATTCGATGGTATTGGCCTGTGGGACCTATCCCAGAGTGCTCCATTGTGACTGCTCTGGACAGCGCTCTCAACGCAGATGCATTGGCCAGGTAGTCAGGAAAAGCCCCGTGAACTTTTGAATTTCGTTTCCTGTTTGGCCAGTGTGGCGAGCTGATCAGCACAGGTGACCATGCAGAGCTCATCAGCACAGGTGACAATGGAGTCCCAGAATCGCAAAAGAGCTCCAGCATGGACCGAACGCGAGGAACTGCATCTGATCACTGTATGGGGAGATGAATCTGTGCTATCCGAACTTTGTTCCAAAAGACAAAATGCCAGAATATTTGAAAAAAATATCCAAGGGCATGAAGGACAGAGGTTATAACAGGGACCTGCAGGAGTGCCGCGTGAAGCCTACCAAAGAACCAGACAGACAAACGGCTGCTCCGGGTCAGACATGCTGCTTCTATGATGAGCTGCATGCCATTCTAGGGGGTGCCCCTATAATTACCCCACCCCTGTGCTTCCCTCCTCTCCCACCCCTCCCAGGCTACCTTGGCAGTTATCCCCCCATTTGTGTGACGAATTAATAAAGAATGCATGAATTTGAAACAACGATGACTTTATTGCCTCTGCAAGTGGAGATCAAAAGGGGGAGGGGAGGGCGGTTGGCTTACAGGGAAGTAGAGTGAACCAAGGGGGCGGGTTTTCATCAAGGAGAAACAAACAGAACTTTCACACCGTAGCCTGGCCAGTCATGAAACTGTTTTTTAAAGCTTCTCTGATGCACAGTGCGCCCTGCTGTGTTCTTCTAACCTCCTGGTGTCTGGCTGCATGTAATCAGCGGCCAGGTGATTTGCCTCAACCTCCCGCCATAAACATCTCCCTCTTACTCTTGCAGATACTGTGGAGCACACAGCAAGCAGTAATAACAATGGGAATATTGATTTCGCTGAGGCCTGAGTCAGTAAACTGCACCAGCAAGCTTTTAAACGTCCAAACGCACATTCTACCACAATTATGCACTTGCTCAGCCTATAGTTGAACTGCTCCTTACTACTGTGCAGGCTTCATGAGCCATAGGAGCAAGGGGTAGGCACGACCGCGCGGTGCTGCCGACTGGGAGAGCAGCCTGAGGCAGAAGCCTCCAGCTGGCATGATATTCCAGGCAGGATTGAATCTCCATTAGATGAAACTTGAGAATGACCTGGAGTTCTCAATTTTGTCCAGGCGCCCCCGACTGACCTCACCGAGGCTGGCCAGGAGCACCCATGTCTGCCCAGGCACCTCCGATCAACATAACAGAGGTCGGCCAGGAGCACCCATGGAACGACGACGACGGTAGCAGTTGTATTCTACCATCTGTCATCCGCAAGGCAAGGCAATGCTGCTGTGTAGCACTGCAGTACCACATCTGCCAGCAGCACCCAGGAGACATACGGTGACGGTGAGCTGAGTGGGCTCCATGCTTGCCGTGGTATGTTGCTTTCATGGAGGGAGGAAGGAAGGGGGGCCTGACAACATGTAGCCAGAACCACCTGCAACAATGTTTTTGCCCCATCAGGCATTGGGAGCTCAACCCAGAATTCCAATGGGTGGAGGAGACTGCGGGAACTGTGGGATAGCTACCAGAGCGCAATGCTCCAAAAGTCAACGCTAGCCTCGGTACTGTGGACACACACCGCTGACTTAATGTGCTTAGTGGGGACACACAATCGACTATCAAATAGATTTCTAAAAAATTGACTTCTATTAAATCGACCTAATTTCGTAGTGTAGACATACCCTTAGACTCTTTTGTAAACCACAATCTAGGCATACATGAAGCATGAACAACATATAGGTCAGATCCACATTCAACTATTAAGCAACATAAGCAGAATGCAAGTATTCAAGAAGCTAAATGATCACATGCTTTGGAAACAGGAACTAAAATTACTTTAGTGAGACGTGCCTGAAAACTAAGACTAAAACCAGAATTGGAATAAGCCTGAAATACTATTTGGACCTCATCTTGAGGGTATGGGGGAAATTGTCCCTCCAGACATTCTGATTCACTCTTAGTCGTATTTAATTTATAACTAGTTTTTATACTATAAAGAGATAGCTGAGTGCTATGTAACTTCAGAGCATAAGCAAAATTGACTATGCAAGTACATGATTCAGGATGACAGGCACTTTTAAAATTTATGAGTCAACATGAAGCAGATTAACTCTTTGTTTAAAGATTTAGTTTCAAGTTCAAAAATATCCCATATTCTACATACACCAAATTCACTTTTGAATTACATAGGAACTTAACTTTGCAGTATACTATTCTTATATCATATCACAATATACACAGTAATGCCTTTCTGAATGTTAAGGGTTATTTGTATAAACGTATAAACAACAAGAAAAAAAAATTTCCCGTTACAACACAGGAAACTCCATTAACTACACACTGCTATTATATAATTATGAGAGTTACTACAGTTCCCAATAGAGTAAAATCACAGTCCTATGCATTCCAAGTGAAATCAGTAGGATTTCACATAACCACAGAATTTGGCTAAAGTCTTTGTTTTCATAATGAATGTCCTAAACTACCAATTCCTCTCACAATTAAATTCCAATATTTTCCCTGATGACCCTGGTTACTCTGTAAATTACTATAACATGCATCATGAAATTTCACATGGGAATGCCAATAAGTAAAATACTATTACTCCGAGATCCCAGAGAATCTAACAATTAGTAATTCACAGAACAACTTGTCTCCAGTAGCTTTCTTTGACTTCGAAAACAGAGCAGAGCATCTCTGTAAGACAATGTTATTTTAAATGTTAATTTTAAGTGTTATATATGGTGTTAAAATGCAAATGTTTTTTCTTCTTGTGCTTGATTTTTTTCTTTAGTATTGTATATAAATCATGCAACCATAATATTTAACAGATAATTTTGACAAAAAAAGCAGGGAGGAGGCATTACAGGAATATTATACCAAAGTCACGTCTTTCTCTGTTTTGAGGGTGGGGAGCGCAACATCAATCTTGTGATGTCCTGAACAGGCCTAGTTGCAAGTGGCTGTTAAAGAAGACACATAGCCAAGCTATACCTGCCATATATAGAAGTAGTTAATAATAAGGAGATTAACTGAGCTAGTATTCAGAGGTATGACACACCAGTACTATTCTGGTGCTGCTCATCTTCTGCAGAATTTGGGTTCTCATTTGATATAGCATTTTAAGTAGGTGCTTAAAGCACTTGAGCATGTGCTTGATAAATTTTTGGTTCACTGGCAGTTTGATTTGTTGTTGTTTTAAAGATTCATTTTAGGTCAAACATTTTGTTTCACCCCAAATGAAATGTTTTGTTTCATCATCTGAGCTTTTTTAACAAAAACACATTTTAAAAATTGAAATAAATCTCAAAATTAAGTCATTTGGAATTAAAAAAAGCCAAAATGCTTTGTTTTGAAAACGTCAAAAATGAAACAATTGATTTTTTCATTTCTCACAACTGAAAATTTGCTTAAATTGACTAGAATTCACAAGAGTTACAGAACATGCATTTTTCAGCAAAAAAAGTTCCAGCTGAAAAATTATACACAGCTCTATAATACATTTCACATTTGTTGCATTTAAATATAGATTAAGCTTTCAGCAGCAGCCTCCCTCAACTGCAGAAACAGTATTTTACTTTGCTACTAGTGGAGAAAGTTACATTTTCTGCTTGGCTGTCTCTGAATTAGCAAACACACACATACTAAAGAGGATCATATTCAGTGATAATTATAAAGGTGGATATGGCCATTGGCCCATATAACAAACATTTTAAACCAAATATTTTCTGTTACAATTTGTAGCAGAAATATTTCCATGCAGATTAACTAAACAATACCCATTCCCCACCATGGCTAACGAACGTTGATCCACTTTTGTCAGGATACTCAATTTAGTCATTACAAAACTTCATGTCAGATATTTCACACAGGCAGCTGTGATCCTGTCACAGGGTGCTCTACTCTCAGCTCCTGATCTTTGTATGGGCCTCTCCTGTTCCTGTCCAGCTGAGTTTCCTCTTTAATTATTCTTCATTGCTCCCTGGTTCTTCCTCTAGGCGGTGGTTAGTTAGACGACCTAGCCTCCTGAACCCCTTCAGGCATTGTGTGGGGTGGACACTCCATCCCAGACTCCTAGAATACTGACAAGAAGCTAATAGAATGTGCCATCTTTAATCTTTTCAGGACACAATTCAAGCACTTATTCAGTACATGCTCATGTGATGACACATCTGGTGGCTGGAATACCTACTGTGGGCTTGGTTGTCACTACATCTAATGGCTCGTTTTGGGGCAGGTTCATAGAATATCAGCGTTGGAAGAGACCTCAGGAGGTCATCTAGTCCAACCCCCTTGCTCAAAGCAGGGCCAATCCCCAGACAGATTTTTGCCCCAGATCCTTAAGTGGCCCCTTTAAGGATTGATCTCACAATCCTGGGTTTAGCAGGCCAATGTTCAAGCCATTGAGCTATCCCTCCCACACCATCATAAAATGCCAATTTGTCAAAATCCAAACATTTATAGGAATTTACCAGCTGACAAAAGTTTCAGCAAAATGATTTCTCAGGTACAGGATATAATTTCTGGTGAGAGGATAGCCAGTCAGTCAGTCACCTGGGAAGTTGGAGACTCTGGTTCAAATCACTGCACAAAACCAGGACATAAGCCAGTAGCAGCCACATAGTCTGGAGTATAAAATTCTTCATCTCTGATCGCCTGTACCAAGATACAACTTTTAGACATAGCAACAACCAAGCTAACAAGGACTTGAATCTGATCTCCCACATGCCAGATGTTGCCCTAACCACCAGACTATTGGCTATTTGGGAGTGGGTGGTGCAAGAGTTTGAAAGGTTTTGTTTTTTGTTCCAATGTGGAATGAAAACAAATGTCAAAACTGCAAGTTTTTGTGAAACATGCACACAATGGCTTTGGAAAGACAGACATGGAGAGAGGACTAAAGTCCATCGGGAATCTTTGATGCAATTAGTGGTGAATAGATATTCGATATATGTGTTTCCAGAGGAAAGCAATCAATAAAATAACTGTATTGGCCATAACCCAGCTGCCCAGAAGCCAGCTTAAAATTAGCAAAAGGAGGTTTCTTGATTGACCAGTCTGTCATCATCATGACAATTTATTGCTTTAAAATTGTGTTTGCAGGATGGTTGCCATTTGTTGGCCCTTTTAAATTTGTTCCTCCTGTCACTCATTAAAATTCTTCAATAGCATTTGAAAACTGAAAATATTTCCCCCTTTAAAGAGAGGTGCCACTGGTTCATGGATTTTGAGGGGTGGTAGGGAATATACACCAGACTTTTTTTACCACCGTTTCTTCATTTGCTTTGAACCGGTGTTGAGGAAATTATTCTCTCTGAAGAGGGAACGTTTGTCACTAGCTGGAATCTCTCTCTATGCCTTTTGCAATTCCTGAAGAGGGATGGTTGAGCATTCATACCTCCAAGCATACTGATCAGAAATCCTTCCACATCAAGAGACATTCTGAAACTTTATAAAATAAAATGCTGAACACAGTCCTTGGTTTTACTTAAAAAAAAAAAAAAAAAAAAAAAGCATACTGATCTCCAGGAGGAGATGGGAATTTTCTCATTTAGGGCCCAGTCCTACAGGTCTTAGTCTTTATTCAAGCAAAACATCCATGTAGTAAGGAACACATGACTAGCTCCTTAGTATTTTCAATGTAATGGATATAGGGAAGAATCATGTTTTATCCTAGCTTTTATGTCCCTATTTCTTTCCTGATATCTAATAATGTAATCAAATCATAACCAAAACAGCAGGCAGTTTCTTCAACTAGTTCTAATGATGCCTATAGGAAACAAGATGCTGTAGCCACAGCTGAGAGAAACAGTGCAAGTGGCTCTGTCCATTCCCAGAGATCTTTCCCACATTATCCATATGTGACCACAGCTAAAATCCTTCTGGAAGTAAGAATGGAGTCCCACATTGCACCACCTTTCCTGTTCAACATTTGAAAGATCTGTTGTGGAAGACTGAGGCAGTATGGGCTATAGATAGGATTATATTTACATAGAGGACACTCAGCTCTAGGTTTCTGTTTTATCTAACAGAAATAAAGCTGTTAGTTTGTCCTTTCCTGTGTCTGACAGACAAAGACCTGGATGAAAGCAGGCTGGCTTAAACTCAGTGTAAAACGGATGCTAATCGCCACTAGGAATCATTTTGAGGAACAGGCAAATTCTGTAGAGATGCCCTCTATTGAGGGCAAGCTCATATCAATTGTCAAACTGATTCACAACAGCAAAAATCAATTTTCTTCCCCTCCATCAAAAAAATCCCTTGTTTAATCATAAATCTTCAGACTCTCCTATCTGCAAGGAGGGCAGCAGGTCAAAGATAAACAAGAACAAAAAACTTATTCCCTGTTTTGTAGAGCCAGCAAACTGAAAAAAATCTGAAGAAAAAAAAAAAAAACACACAACAACAACGTTTAATTTGGACTAAACCAGATTTTTTTTGGATTCTCGCCAAAATGGAAAACTGCAAAATTTCCTTCCTGTTAAACAAAATGTTTTGATGTTTCTGAATTATTTTAAAGCCAAAACCAGTCTCCAAAATCTAACAGTTTTACTGCCTTTAAAAAAATTCACTGGAAAGTTTACTATTTACTGGACTAAAATTCACACAGTTCTATTATTTAGTGTTCTTTGCTTCTCCAAGTTGCAGACAGAGAAATACTTCATATATGTAGGTTTGGAAAGATTAGGTTATCGGCAAATGTCAGTAAACATCTATTTCACTGCACAAACAGATGAAAACTGTTTCCATCAAGGAATCCTATTTTATAGATTGGCAAAGTAAGACAAAAGCTGCCTGAGAATTTGGTCAAACCTTGCGACCATTGATGGAATTAGGCTTCTTACAAATGGACTAGCAAATAAATAGAAAAAATAGGTATGAAATGTTGATTTAAGCATATTTACTTTGCATATATCACCATGTTGACAATTTGTGTCACAGTTTATAAAGCTCTAAGATACTGAATCTTAATGTCTAGGGTCATAAAATAATGGTCTAACCATCTCCCAAGAATTTCCCATCGCTGTGAATATTTAAATTGGTAAAAATATAATTGACAGATATCAAAAATGAATACTTGCAAGTCGTGTGTGTGTGTGTGTGTGTGTGTGTACACACACACACACACACACACACAATATGTGGAGTGACAAAGTCAATGTTGATAGATATAAAAGTATGGTGGAGGGCAGATAGATCAGCTCTAGAATGGTGAAGGTCATGTTTCCTATGAGCTGAAAATAGATTCTTTCAGGTTAACTAGAGGCCAGTGACTTTTAAAAAACTCTTGTGGTGAGAGAGAGAGAAAGTGGAGAGATGAGGGACAAGCTGCAGCAGGAAGGAAAGGTTTCCCCTGGATGGAAGGCTGTCTCTCCTTCCTAGGGAGAAAGAAACTAAGGCTATGTCTATACTAGAGCAGCACCAATGCAGCTACTCTGCTGTCGTGCTTCTGGTGAAGATGCTCTAAACTGACTGGAGAGAGCTTTTCCATTGGCTTAACTCCTGCCTCTATGAGAAGCAGTAGCTATGTCTTCAGGAGAAGCGGTCCTGTCGACGTAGTGCCATCCACACAAGTGTATAGGTTGGTATAGTTGAAATTGCTTAGGGATGTGGATTATTCACAGACACAAGTTATACCAAAGTGATCTGTCAAGAACTGCTTGGGGAAGGACTGGCAACTAGAAGCCAGCATAGTAAGGCAACGCCCCGGAGAAGGGACAGGGAAAAGTATTTGTTTGCATTGAGAGTTTGGTTTTTTCCTCTGTTTGTTTTGCTTAAGAGAACTTCTTGGGCCTACCTTGAGGCCCAGCTTGTAAACCGGGAAAAATAAAACCAGAATGATGAGAAAAACCCTCTGGAGTCAGACTGATTTAACTCCAGGCCCCCCACCGCCTCCTCAGAGGGAGAAATGCTGAGGCCAACAAAGCAAAGGAGGTACCCTGCCACAATGTTATATATCTTTTTCAAGTATCAACATTGGAAATTAAATCCTAGTGCCCTCCTGGGCAAGAAAAGCATGTGCTAATTTCTTCATTTTACAGATGGGAAGACAGCGGACATGTTGAAGATCAAAAAAACAAATAAGGGACACAGCAAAGAGTTGAGTCTTCTAGCTCATATGCCAAGGCATAATACATTGCACTACAGTGCTGCCTAAGCAGGTCATTCAGCTTCTCAAAATGATGGGGAATGCTGAAACAGGAGGATGCTTTTTTAAAACAGACCCTGTGTTTCCCTGAAGCCTCGGAAAAACAGCCCTGGCCAGTTTGGTATATCTAAATGGGCTATGGAATTCATTGCATGGCTAACTTAGCTACACATGATACACTTAGCTACGTGATACATTCAGACCACTTTATAAGCATATGTCCTGATCCTGCAATTTACTGTGTAGCAGGACCCCCTTGAATTCAATGGTTCTTTCTCTGAGAGCACAGATAAAGTCAAATGCAGGATCAGTGCCCCACCCCTTTAAAAAAAAAAACAAAAAAAACAAAACAAAAAAACTACTACTATCTACTGCACATGCTCAATACATGGATTTTCAAATATAGGTAACTATCAAATCAAACTAACTTCCTCTAGAACAGGGACAGGCACCACTCCTCATTGAGAGCTTCCATCTCTATTTTTGATTCTAGGGAAGGGATGTTGAAAATAATATTGTAAGGATAGTCTTGTAATGGGAAAAAACTATAGCTTTTGCTACTCATGTAACTTAAAAAACGGCTGAACTCAAAGTTAAAATTCACCGTAACCCTATGGCCTAGTGGACACAGCACTAGACTGTGGCTCAGGAGACCTAGGTCCTATTCTCAGCTCAACCAGTGTGTGCTGTTTGACCAGAGGGGAAATCACTTCCCTTCTGTGCCTCAGTTTCCCCAACTGTAAGATGGGGTAACAATGCTCACTTCCTTTGTAAAGCACTTACAGATCTACTAATGGGAAGAGCTATGTGTGATTATTAATCCTTCATCTTTGGACAAGCACTGAAGATTGCAGACTGAATAGTGAAAATTTCAAAGAGTTCTAGAAGAGGGAAACTGCTATGCAACCTTAAAATATATAGAACCTCACTATAATAATTTGTTACTGACACCTGCTTCAATTCACTTGTAGAGTGCTTTATATCTTCAAAGTGCTGTATTCACATTAGCATAATTATGTGAATCAATTAAATGCAAGATTCCAAAAGGCAAGAAATTTTCCATTTAGATTACCTGCCAATATTTGAACAAGTAGGCCCCTTCAAGTTTACTGTCTTCATCTGAAAGATCAAAGAAGGATGTTGAGCTTTTGAATCTTGTCATTTAAAAAAGGTCAAAGATGGCTTGTCTCATTACAGGTATCACATATTAGTAACATGATATTTATCATGCTAAATTCTTTTGTGTAGAGAAACTAAATGGCTCAGGGGATTGGCAAGGACATATAGAATCTTAAGCATTTAACAAAACAAATTTAAGTCCATAATCACGCATTATAATCAAATGGCCTATAAGGAGTGAATAGGATGGCTGCAGTCTAGTTCCTGGTGGACAATAGACAGGTATTATCACCAAAAATGGCAGTATCCTTGTTACGTTTCATGGCATGCAAATAGAGAAGTTACACAAAACCATAAGGTATTCTTGCTGGAAGGTTGCAATGTAACATTACATTATTGCATAGAATTCAGAGTGATAACACAGAAGAAACCATATTTTAGATATAAAAAAAGAGAGAGCGCGCGCGCGCACGCGCTACTCCCTAAAAACAGAGAGACACAATTTTCCCCACCTCATTATAGGCTGTCTGGCAAGTAACTGACTTCTGCAATGTCCAGATCACACTCCTCCCTACAAAGCCCCTAGACTTCAGCAGGGCCAGGAAAATTCCCCGAGCATTTAAATTAAAAGTACCCTGTAGCTGGGAACATGCTTCCCACCACAAGTAGACAAACACATGCTAGCTCTGTGCAAGCTAGTATGAGAAAAATAGCTGTGTAGCCCGGGGATAAATTAGGCAGCAACTTGGGTTAGCTGCCAGGGGGTCTGGGCAGGTTTGTACTCAGGTGGCTAGCCCCAAGTGGCCGCCCTTGTTCTCCCAGAATACAATGCTATTTTGAGTACACTTGCTTGAGCAGAGCTAGCATGTGTCTGTCTACATACGCTGTGAAGCACACTCCCAGCTGCTGGGTAGATGTATTCTTAGAGTGATTGTTTACTGTTTCAACACCCCACACTCGTGTTGCCAGACTTAGAGGTACCAACATTTCAAAGCCCATTCAATTCTTAACTAAAAAAAAAAAAAAAACAAACACCACAGCACACCGAAACAAAAACAAAACAAAACACACAATTGCTCTAGACCAACATATAGACAAATTTGTTCAAGGGAGAGGAGAGCTGAAAACTTCAAGATGAGAAGCCTGAGTTCACTATTTTCAAAGGTTAGACAAATATTCAGTGTGTAGCACTGATTTATTTCAGGTTTCAGAGTAGCAGCCGTGTTAGTCTGTATCCGCAAAAAGAAGAACAGGAGTACTTGTGGCACCTTAGAGACTAACAAATTTATTAGAGCATAAGCTTTCGTGGACTACAGCCCACTTCTTCGGATGCATATAGAATGGAACATATATTGAGGAGATATATATACACACATACAGAGAGCATAAACAGGTGGGAGTTGTCTTACCAACTAAGAGACGGCCAATTAATTAAGAGAAAAAAATTTATAAACAGTGGTACTTTTTAATAACTCTCTCTCTCATATATAGTAAAAAAAATAAACATTGCACCCAGAACACAATGCCTTGTTGGAAAATATTCATTATCAAACTGCTTCCTGGCTTTTACCTAGACTGTTAGAACATCTAATGTGCAATTATTTTCTCAAAGGAGGTACCAAATGGCATTAGACAGCATTAATACTTTGTGTTGATAATGTTTCATACATTTTAAGGGAGTAAGAGGATTTATTAAAGGAGTCAGAAGCTGCTAATCTACATAAAATATAATTAGATATATTTGAGATTACAAAATGTAGAGTCATACTGTAGTTTACTGAATATCTGAGCAATAGAAAGTTCTGCAGCACAGAATCTGTGATTTTTTTTTTTCCAGGAAGTCTCATTGAAACATGAGGCCAAATCCTGTCCTCTGTTGCCTAGCTAACAGGCATTCTGACATTCTAAATTGACTAGTTTAGCACTGCTACAATGGGAAAGGGAGCATTCCCCCTCTCCCATTCCCTTGTGGGAAGGAAGACACATGGATTTGAAGCCACACTGGCATTTTCCTACCAGCTCCAGTGCCCTATGAAAACCCTGAGGAAGGGGGATCCCATCTTCACTATGAAGCAAAAAGGGTCACTGCATCTAACAAAACAACACTACACCGAAAGATGGTTGGGGTTCCAGGCCTTGTTGGAGGGCTCACAAAGCCCACAGGGAGGGAAAGACCTTAACCTGCAGTTCCTGTTGCAATGAGGAAGGGCTGGGGTCAGTCTTTTCCTATAAACTGCCAGGACTTCATTGTGAGCAGGACCAGGCAGGTCCAGATACACACCATCTGGGGTACAGCAGATTATACAATTTAATTTACAGAACAAGTCTTTTCCCAAAAGGTTAACCGATAAACAAGGACTGAAGATAAAAATTGACAACAACAGGTCTATAAGATCGTCAGGAGGTGTGGAGGGGATACTCCATAGAGCTTTGCCTCCTGAAGGGGTCTAGATGAATAGAATAATATCTGCTGGCCAGCAGGGTTACGGAAAAGAGTCAATTTCCTTTTTATCTTTTTTTAAGCTATTCTTGGGAGTCCTTGGGACTCCCTACTTGAGATTTATGGCGCCGTTTTACTGTTTCCTTACACCAATAAAAAATATACATCAAACTGATCTTGTCCGACTTTGTTGGCAAGAAGTGCGCCTCTGAGGTGCACAGTCCTGTCAAGGTCAAAGCTTTCTTCTAATGGAAATTACAAATTTGGATCATCTCTGGTATACCAATTCCATTTATCTAAAAACTTACAAATAAAAGGACCATAATTCTTATACATATAAAACACTGGTGTGCCTTTTGGCGGGACGGCAAGTTTTTTAGACTCACCGCCCCCCATTTTCCTGGAGTCTACCTGATTATAGGGTTTTGGTCAGCTATCCCGAGGTTACCGACTGTGAAATCCAATCTCTCAATCCCTAGGTTTCCGATAGTGTCTTCCTAAACCTATAATCCCTTTTTCCCTGAAGGATATCAGGCCACTCACATGGGTCATAGGGCTTGCTTTAGAGACATTCCTGGTCGTAAGCCTCAAGGCCTCGCAGAAAGCTCTGGGCGTCTTCCTATGACCCTCATTCGTTTTCAGTCATTCACACTTGCACACAAACACTGAGGTAAGGCCTAAAACCAAGGCCTATCCTTGTGGGAACCCCGACTCCCCGCCACTTACCCGTGGCTCCTCCCGGGAAACCAAAAAGTTGTCAGGCGAGTCTGGCAGCAAAAGGTCCGTATCCAGCTTGCTACTCACCCGACCCAGGGCCTACGGACAGTCCTCCACCGATAACCCAAATAGAGATTTAAAAGGTCTCTCACCTATCAAGTGCCGGCTGGGTTCGGAGGGGAATGGTCCGCGGTCTCCTGGTCCGGTGGACAGTCTGTGGATCCGAGTCACTGGCACCAAGATTGTTGTGGAAAAATGACCACGCGTTGTGTTTGAATCAGAATCGCCTGAGGCCTTTTTATTTTCATGCATGCATGGGGGGTACCAGTAAACTAGCAATCCCCCTGATTACAGAATCTTGCACAGCTTATATAGCATAAAACCACAATTACATGATACATACTGTCTTATCAGCATTATTGCCATATTTGGAATACACTCTCCATAAAAGGAATAAAGCTTAGCAAGCTTTCCTGTTTTTCACAGTCTGCCTTATTGCGGTTTCCAGACTTCCCCAAAACTGTCAATACAGTACTATGAATCACAGGTCTTATAATTATAGATAGTTCTGCTTTTATACTTTTCCTCTATTCTGCCTTTAAAAACCTTTCACCTACAATAGACTTAACTAATGTTCAGGTCTGAACCAAAGTTCAGGCCCGAGCCAACTAAAGTTTAGGCCCTAGCAAACTTTTTCCTCCACAATGGCATATATCACATTGGTAGATGTGCAGGTGAATGAGCCCCTGATGGTATGGCTGATGTGATTAGGGTCCTATGATGATGTCACTTGAATAGATATGTGGACAGAGTTGGCATCGGGGTTTGTTACAAGGATAGGTTCCTGGGTTAGTGGTTTTGTTCAGTGATGTGTGGTTGCTGGTGAGTATTTGCTTTAGGTTGGGGGGTTGTCTGTAAGCGAGGACAGGTCTGTCTCCCAAGATCTGTGAGAGTAAAGGATCACCTTTCAGGATAGGTTGTAGATCTCTGATGATGCGCCGGAGAGGTTTTAGTTGGGGGCTGAAGGTGACAGCTAGTGGTGTTCTGTTATTTTCTTTGTTGGGCCTGTCTTGTAGGAGGTGACTTCTGGGTACTCGTCTGGCTCTGTCAATCTGTTTTTTCACTTCAGCAGGTGGGTATTGTAGTTTTAAGAATGCTTGATAGAGATCTTGTAGGTGCTTGTCTCTATCTGAGGGATTGGAGCAAATGCGGTTATATCTTAGAGCTTGGCTGTAGACAATGGATCGTGTGGCGTGTCCTCGATGGAAGCTGGAGGCATGTAGGTAAGTGTAGCGGTCAGTAGGTTGCCAGTATAGGGTGGTATTTATGTGACCATCGCTTATTAGCACAGTAGTGTCCAGGAAATGGACCGCTTGTGTGGATTGATCTAGGCTGAGGTTGATGGTGGGATGGAAATTATTGAAATCATGGTGAAATTCCTCAAGGGCTTCTTTTCCATGGGTCCAGATGATGAAGATGTCATCAATGTAGCGCAAGTAGAGTAGGGGCGTTAGAACAATGCTTCCTTAGCTCTCGTCCCCTAAGTCAGCCATAAAAATGTTGGCATATTGTGGGGCCATGCGGGTACCCATAGCAGTGCCGCTGACTTGAAGGTATATATTGTCCCCAAATGTGAAATAGTTGTGGGTGAGGACAAAATCAAAGTTCAGCCACCAGGTTAGCTGTGACATTATCAGGGATACTGTTCCTGATAGCTTGTAGTCCATCTTTGTGTGGAATATTGGTGTAGAGGGCTTCTACGTCCATAGTGGCCAGGATGGTGTTTTCTGGAAGATCACCAATGGATTGTAGTTTCCTCAGGAAGTCAGTGGTGTCTCGAAGATAGCTGGGAGTGCTGGTAGCGTAGGGTCTGAGGAGAGAGTCTACATAACCAGACAAGCCTGATGTTAGGGTGCCAATGCCTGAGATGATGGGGCGTCCAGGATATCCAGGTTTATGGATCTTGGGTAGCAAATAGAATACCCCTGGTCGGGGTTCTAGGCATGTGTCTGTACAGATTTGTTCCTGTGCTTTGTCAGGGAGTTTTTTTAGCAGATGGTGTAGTTTCTTTAGGTAATCCTCAGTGGGATCAGAGGATAATGGCCTGTAGAATGTGGTGTTAGAGAGCTGTCTAGCAGCCTCCTGGTCATATTCCAATTTATTCATGATGACGACAGCACCTCCTTTGTCAGCCTTTTTGATTATGATGTCAGGGTTGTTTCGGAGGCTGTAGATGGCGTTGTGTTCTGCATGGCTGAGGTTATGTGGCAAGTGATGTTGCTTTTCCACAATTTCAGCCTTTGCACGTTGACGGAAGCAATCTATGTAGAAATCCAGTCTGTTGTTTCGACCGTCCGGAGGAGTCCACGCAGAATCCTTTTTTTTGTAGTGCTGGTAGGGAGGATTCTGTGGGTTAGTATGCTATTCAGAGGTATGTTGGAAATATTCTTTGAGTCGGAGACATTGAAAGTAGGATTCTAGGTCACCGCAGAACTGTATCATATTCATGGGTCTGGAGGGACAAAAGGAGAGGCCCCGAGATAGGACAGACTCTTCTGCTGGGCTAAGAGTATAGCTGGAAAGATTAACAATATTGCTGGATGGGTTAAGGGAACTACTGTTGTGGCTGCTTGTGGCATGTAGCAGTTTAGATAGTTTAGTGTCCTTTTTCCTTTGTAGAGAGGCAAAGTTTGTCTTGTAAATGGCTTGTCTCGTTTTTGTAAAGTCTATCCATGAGGAAGTTTGTGTGGAAGGTTGGTTTCTTATGAGAGTATCCAGTTCTGAGAGCTCATTCTTAATCTTTCCCTGTTTGCTGTATAGGATGCTGATCAGGTGGTTTCGCAGTTTCTTTGAGAGTGTGTGACACAGTCTCTCAGCATAGTCTGTGTGATATGTAGATTGTAATGGATTTTTTACCTTTAGTCCTTTTGGTATGATGTCCATCTGCTTGCATTTGGAAAAGAAGATGATGTCTGTCTGTATCTATACGAGTTTTTTCATGAGGTTGATGGATTTCCACTTCAAAAAACAGACTCCAAGGAGAGACTGCTGAGCTAGAATTGATATGTAAACTAGACACAATCAACTCCGGTTTGAATAAGGACTGGGAATGGCTGAGCCATTACAAACATTGACTCTATCTCCCCTTGTAAGTATTCTCACACTTCTTATCAAACTGTCTGTACTGGGCTAGCTTGATTATCACTTCAAAAGTTTTTTCTCTCTTAATTAATTGGCCTCTCAGAGTTGGTAAGACAACTCCCACCTGTTTATGCTCTCTGTATGTGTGTGTATATATATCTCCTCAATATATGTTCCATTCTATTTGCATCCGAAGAAGTGGGCTGTAGTCCACGAAAGCTTATGCTCTAATAAATTTGTTAGTCTCTAAGGTGCCACAAGTACTCCTGATTTCATAGCATTTTCACTTCAAATGGACTTCCATAACATGATGAGACGCCAAGTAGGTCAACCTTCTTTTATTTCCATTATGGGCTCATTCTCTTTCTACAGCTTAAGGCTAATGTGTAACAATCACATTGGTTGCAATTTTAAGAATATTTTTCCAAGTCCATCTCCATTTAAATGTGTCACATATCTGTCAGTTTTCTATTACAAATGGAAAAAAAACGAGTGCTGAACCTACTATACATGCTATCACTGATTACTGGCTGCTCAGTGAGAATCCAAAATAGCATCTGGTTATATTAAGTGCTGAGAAGCCCTACAACATTGCCAGTAAGACAGTTATACTAAGCAGTCCTAAGGCAGAAATTATGACCTATTTTTTACACATGGGCATGCTTTTGCCCATGTGCCTAGCACCTTTGCCTGTGCCAAAAAGGTGCTGAAAAGCAGTGCCTGAAAAAAGGCAAAATGGGGAAAATAGCCTAAAATCCAATAAAGATGGCAGGTATGGGGGACCAAACATAGCCAGGTGTAAGTTACAGTAGGCACCAATCTGCTTTTTTATTTTACACACAGGGTCATAACCGCAAAGCAAAATGAGAGCAAGTTACGCCAACTTGCAAATTTAACCAACACAACAGTGGTGTAAATTGCATGTTGCCTCTGAATATTGTCCCTTATTGTCTCTTGCCCTTCTCAGTCCAACTTTGCTTCCTTCACCTTTCCTAGTTTCTGGGAGGGAGGTGGGGGGGGGGGGGATCATAGGGATTCAGAAGCATGCAGGAGACCTGAGCAAATGTGTCAGGCAGTAAAGAAAATATTCTATAGCAGGGAGCACTTGTGATTTCCCTCAGGTCTCTTTCTTACACTCAATAAATCTGACAAAGTGGCTAAAGAAAGAAATAGAGAGCCATAAAAATGTAAGCAGTTTGTCCAGAAAAGTCCTCTAAGTGTCAGATGTAAACTATCATTGGTTGAGGACAAAATAGGAAATCTTTGTTGTGTTAATACTTGAGAAATATAGAATAGCACTGCAACCATAAAGAGAGACAGACATTTTGTCTCAAGTAGTCCTGAAATTTCCTAATATTTGTATTCTTACCCAAAAGTCTTATAAACAAAAATAAAACACTATTGGGAAGCAGACAAAATACCCAGAAGACAATGTAGGTTAAAAGGAGATATAATTTCATACTATAATAACTTGACATTACAATAAAAATCTTTAGTATTGCTGGATTAGAGACGACAAATCATGAACAGTAGCAAGGATGTGTTAAAGTATATTTATCAGGAATTACTTTTTTTCTTTGATAGAATTATAAACTTAATGGGTTTGGAACATCTATGTAGTAGATGATGTAAATATATGGACATTCACGAAACTCATTTAATCACACTTTTAAAAAAATATTCAGATTATTTTGATTATCAGCTCTTTCACCTGGATTGAAACTGGACCATAGAAATTTATTGAACTGTTCCCATTGGGGTTAAGTCCAGAAACTTTGTTAGAGAACTAGATAGCATGTCAAATAAATTCACAAGTGGTAATACACCAACGAGAAGAGAGAAAAGTCAACAAGGGATATCTGGTATTGGCAAAATGAAATTCAATTTGGAAAAACACAAACAAATATAAATTTAAAAAAACACATCCAAACATCAGAGTTCTGACAGCTCTATTTTCCATTGATCTATTAATCCCAGATGTCCCCTCCAACAAGGCCTGGAACCCCAACCATCTTTCAGTGTAGTGTTGTTTTGTTAGATGCAGTGACCCTTTTTCCTTCATAGTGAAGATGGGATCCCCCTTCCTCAGGGTTTTCATAGGGCACTGGAGCTGGTAGGAAAATGCCAGTGTGGCTTCAAATCCATGTGTCTTCCTTCCCACAAGGGAATGGGAGAGGGGGAATGCTCCCTTTCCCATTGTAGCAGTGCTAAACTAGTCAATTTAGAATGTCAGAATGCCTGTTAGCTAGGCAACAGAGGACAGGATGTGGCCTCATGTTTCAGTGAGACTTCCTGAAAAAAAAAAAAAAAAAAAAAAAAAATCAGATTCTGTGCTGCAGAACTTTCTATTGCTCAGATATTCAGAAAACTACAGTATGACTCTACATTTTGTAATCTCAAATATATCTAATTATATTTTATGTAGATTAGCAGCTTCTGACTCCTTTAATAAACCCTCTTACTCCCTTAAAATGTATGAAACATTATCAACACAAAGTATTAATGCTGTCTAATGCCATTTGGTACCTCCTTTGAGAAAATAATTGCACATTAGATGTTCTAACAGTCTAGGTAAAAGCCAGGAAGCAGTTTGATAATGAATATTTTCCAACAAGGCATTGTGTTCTGGGTGCAATGTTTATTTTTTTTACTATATATGAGAGAGAGAGTTATTAAAAAGTACCACTGTTTATAAATTTTTTTCTCTTAATTAATTGGCCGTCTCTTAGTTGGTAAGACAACTCCCACCTGTTTATGCTCTCTGTATGTGTGTATATATATCTCCTCAATATATGTTCCATTCTATATGCATCCGAAGAAGTGGGCTGTAGTCCACGAAAGCTTATGCTCTAATAAATTTGTTAGTCTCTAAGGTGCCACAAGTACTCCTGTTCTTCTTTTTGCGGATACAGACTAACACGGCTGCTACTCTGAAAACTGTTTAGAAATGTAACACAAAAAGGTTTGGGGAGATTTTCAAAGGTACAGAGGAAAATTAGGCATCCAGCTTCCATTGACAGTCACTCAATAAAATGCAAAAAAAAAAAAAATTCTCCCCCGTTATTAGACACTAAACACTTATGAGAACACACATCCCAACAAGATATGGAAAATTTCAGCTTGAACAATTAGTCAAAGTTATAAAGGGCCTTATAATGGAAAATGTTGAGCAACCTTAATAATAGCAATACCAGTCCCATGCAGAAAGGTTGGCAAACCCAAAACAGGGCTTATTTCTCAGTAAGGGCCTGGTTGTGTTCTCACTGAAATCAATAGCAATGCTCCTATTGACTTGGATGGTAGCAGGATTAGGCTCTGAGAGCACCAGTCCATTTTTCCATAAGAGGATAAATTAGACCCTCATTTAGTGTTATTTACTTGCCCTTGTTACTCAGCTCTGATATTAGGAAGTATTTTCATCCCTTGTCAGGCAAAGTATTGTCTAGAAGCCTAATGATGCCACCTCCTCAGCATCATTAGGTTACTTGGGGAGGATATGATTTATGTATGTTGTAGAAGCATTTACTCCAGGGGACCTTTTTTAAAGCAGCAAGAGCAAAATTTTGTTCGGTGCTAAATAGAACAGTAATGATAGGCTATTTGTTTTGGGTGGCTGATGTTTGATTTCCTGGAGATAGACACATTTGGCTTTTGATCTAATGTCATTACATGCTTTTGCGCTGAAAGGAATTAACAACTGACTAGTGTAGGACACTACTGCATTAGCAAACACTGCTCAGTTGTGCTGTTAAACCTAGTGTGCAGTTTTCGGGTAATTTCACCTTTCAGCATTGCAAGAACACATTTCCTGGCTCAAACCAAGAGTAAATTTAAATATACAACTTAAAGATGTAATATTCTAGAGATGAATAATAAGAATAGAAATGTAAAACTTATTTTTATCATAGAATCATAGAATAGAATCATAGAATATCAGAGTTGGAAGGGACCTCAAGAGGTCATCTAGTCCAACCCCCTGCTCAAAGCAGGACCAATTCCCAGCTAAATCATCCCAGCCAGGGCTTTGTCAAGCCGGGCCTTAAAAACCTCCAAGGAAGGAGACTCCACCACCTTCCTAGGTAACGCATTCCAGTGTTTCACCACCCTCCTAGTGAAATAGTTTTTCCTGATATCCAACCTGGACCTCCCCCACTGCAGCTTGAGACCATTGCTCCTTGTTCTGTCATCTGCCACCACTGAGAACAGCCGAGCTCCATCCTCTTTGGAACCCCCCTTCAGGTAGTTGAAGGCTGCTATCAAATCCCCCCTCATTCTTCTCTTCTGGAGACTAAACAATCCCAGTTCTCTCAGCCTCTCCTCATAAGTCATGTGCTCCAGACCCCTAATCATTTTTGTTGCCCTCCGCTGGACTCTTTCCAATTTTTCCACATCCTTCTTGTAGTGTGGGGACCAAAACTGGACACAGTATTCCAGATGAGGCCTCACCAATGTCGAATAAAGGGGAACGATCACGTTCCTCGATCTGCTGGCAATGCCCCTACTTATACAGCCCAAAATGCCGTTAGCCTTCTTGGCAACAAGAGCACACTGTTGACTCATATCCAGCTTCTCGTCCACTGTGACCCCTAGGTCCTTTTCAGCAGAACTGCTACCTAGCCATTCGGTCCCTAGTCTGTAGCAGTGCATGGGATTCTTCCGTCCTAAGTGCAGGACTCTGCACTTGTCCTTGTTGAACCTCATCAGGTTTTTTTCTGCCCAATCCTCTAATTTGTCTAGGTCCCTCTGTATCCGATCCCTACCCTCTAGTGTATCTACCACGCCTCCTAGTTTAGTGTCATCTGCAAACTTGCTGATGTTATCGGCTCAACTTTGCTCAAGGAAGAACTTCTTTACCCACTGTTTTCTTGATTACATGTTCACACAGTGGGATGCGATAGGGGTCTCTTTGAAATTTGATTCAGCCAAACAAATTTAGTCCTTTGCCAAAAACTTAAGTAGAATATATATACACATGCATTCATTCTCAAGTCTTGCTGTCAAGGAATGCTAATAACACAGGCAGAAAGGCAACAGAAAGGCAATGTCCTGTGAATCTGAGGAATAGGGGAGAGGGATTGTTAACTAGTTATGCACAAGACAACCGACTGAAGATTTTTCTCATTTCTGTCTCTGCACTACAGATGATCCCCATGTCTACTATACACTGACTCAACTAAACTAGAATGCAACATGTCTTAACTCCCATTAGCTTGAACAATGCAAGACTACACTCCGAGGATATGTCCCACAAGGTGCTGAGTGCCCTCAGCGGCTTGCCAAGCAGGAAGGGATACCTAGACATGGAGTTCAATGGGTGTGGGGGGCTACTGAACTCTTCTCATTTGCGGTTCACACCACTGGATAAAGCATTAGTGTAGCAACTATACTAATAAATAAAAAGGCCAACTGCAAGACCAACTAGCTTTATTCCTGAACACTTGTGATTGATTCACCTTGTGGGTATGCACCTACATTGCAGCATTACTTCTGAGTTCCCTGTCTGTTGGTATTTTGTATAATCAGTTAATGATTTATCTACATAAGTGATTTGAATGGAAGTGTCCTTGAGATATAGCGCTCTCTCTCCATATATATATATAAATAAAAATCCATTACCACGCTGATGTAACTCCCTCCCCTTCCCCACCAAATGAAGTTTTATGTTTTTCCTGTTGGCTGTGGAGAAGCAGGTAAACAAACACTATTCCCAGGGGGTACTGGTATGAATATTAGTCTGTGAGACAATGTGTTCAGAAAAAAGAAAAGATTTGGATATGTAGGTGGAGCTTAAACACCTTCATGGAATGTATTTATTTTACTATACAATAAAGAAAACTATGGCCTACCCATGAGTACACCAGAGCTTTCCTCAGCTAAAGTAGAGGAGTGAGCCACAGATTACATCATCTTCCCCTTTTTCTTCCCTAAACTTTGCCTGTAGAGGAATGTCACCCTCAGTCTTGTTTCCAGGGAACCCTCCTCACTACCTCTTGAGGCCAGATTCATTCCCCAACTCCTCATACTGCATCGGTCTTGTGGGGGAAGTAATTAATTCCCCACAGTTGCCCTGCAAAACCTTGCATTCAGGGCTGAAGAGAATGCTTTTTCCCCCAGCCAGAGAGAGAGAGGTCTCTCTTTTTTCTCCAATATGGCAAACTCATCATTCATTACAAGCCCTGAGATACGTTTTTTTCTTAAATCTCAGCTTTCATTAAAAGAGTTCCTTACTGCAGAGAAAAGACAAGACGAAAATTCATTTAAAAACAAACCCTGATTTTTAAGCCAATCATGATTTTTTATGGCCCGACTGGTGAGATTTCAGGACTTAGCGTTAGCAATGCTGAATCCAAAGTCTCCAATCAGTACTGGGACTACACTGTGTAGTACAAAGACACAATGAAATACTTCCTGCCCCAAAGAGTTTACAGTCTCTGTGCAAGAACTTTGGGTAGGGTCTGCATGACTCTACCACAGTGCCCAACACACAGTCATCATATGTACCTTCCAGTAGAATCACCAGAAAATAATCCACATCTAGGACAGTAACCAGTAAGGCAGAAATTTATTCTTGGGCTAAGAGGTAGTAATTTAAAAAATAAATAAGACAATACAACTCCTTGACAGTCTCTCCAATTACTTTTTTAAAAGCTTTTAACACTGCAGAGATTCCTCTCTCTTACCCCATTATATATATTTTTAAACAAACTTTTTTTGAGAAAAAAAAATTACTTAGGTTAAGAAAAGGCTTTGCCCTAATAACTTTTAATGCTGCATCTCAGTAGAGCAGAACAAAATAACATCTTGGTTCCTCTGATTATGAAGGATTAATGTTTAGTTATAGCTTTGTGACGATTGCATAGCATGTATGTATTACAACAAGCTTAATGTGCACTGAACAATCAAAAATAGGAGCATTTTCCATGCTTCCTAAGGCTTACTGCAAAAACATGCAAGGCAGCCTATACTCCAGCAGTGCAACTTTTCACAGTAATTTTGACTACCACAAGCCAACCAACGATTACTTATAGACAAGCATGTTGAGTTTGGAGCCCGCGTGGTCGAGAATAGATTCTAATATATTGTTTGTGAACTGATGCAGTCTATAGAAAGAAAAAAATTTCAAAACTGGTAGTCACTGAAGCTAGACAATACATGGCTAACCCAAAGTTATAAATCTGCTTGCTAAGGAAAGAAGTGGTAGAAAACAGCAAAGAGAAGAAGGCAATCAGAAAGCAGAATTCAATAGCCATTTTTCCTTAACAGTCCCCTACAACAAAGATCTTATAAAAATTGTTGGTGGTACATTTGCAAGAAGAGGTGAAAAAACCCTCAGGTAAGAAGCCTCTGAAGGATGTCCCTGAAACATCTATCCTAGCCTCTTTATTCAAGCCTTATAAAGGAACTCCAGGTAGCAACATGACAACATCCAGTAAAAGAAGATTATTCAAAGTCCTCATTCTGCTCCCAGTGAGGTCACCTGGAATTTTGTTATAGATTTAATTGTAGTAATTTAAAGCTCCAAACGATTGATCAGAACTTCAGTTGTTTGCAACATTCTTGTAGGGTGAATGGAGAGATTCATGGGAAATACTTAGGGTGGGCTTTTCAAAAGCACTCAGCATCAGCTGAAGTCCACTTAGACTCAGACTTTAAGGTCAGAAGGGACCATTATGATCATCTGGTCTCACCCCCTGCATGCTGCAGGCCACAAAACCGTCCCTACCCCTTCCCTGGACTCTGCTGTTGAAGTCCCCAATCCTGTGTTTTAGTGACTTCAATCGGCAGTGACCCTCCTGCTAGTGATTCCTGCCCCATGCTGCGGAGGAAGGCGAAAAACCTCCAGAGGCTCAGCCAATCTACCCTGGAGGAAAATTCCTTCCCGACCCCAAATATGGCGATCAGCAAGACCCCAAGCACGTAGGCAAGAGTCTCTAGCCTGACCCCTGTTAGCCATTATACTATTTACCTACCATTGCTTGGTATTCCTTGGCTACTATGTTTTACCACTAAACCATTCCCTCCATAAACTTATCTAACTTTATCTTAAAACCAGACAGGTCCGTCGCCCCCACCATTTCCCTCGGAAGGCCGTTCCAATATTTCACCCCTCTGACGGTCAGAAACCTTCATCTAATTTCAAGTCTGAACTTCCCCACGGCCAGTTTATATCCATTCGTTCTCGTGTCCACATTAGTACTAAGCTGGAATAATTCCTCTCCCTCCCCTGTATTTATCCCTCTGATATATTTAAAGATAACAATCATATCCCCCCTCAGCCTTCGTTTTGTCAGACTAAACAACCCAAGCTCCTCTAGTCTCCTTTCATACGACAGGTTTTCCATTCCTCTGATCATCCTAGTCGCCCTTCTCTGCACCCGTTCCATGTTTAAAAAAGATGAACTCAAACTGGGAGACCAGAACTGCACACAGTACTCCAAATGAGGTCTCACCAGCGCCTTATACAACGGAAGCAGGACCTCCTTATCCCTACTAGATATACCTCGCCTAATGCATCCCAAGACCGCATTGGCTTTTTTCACCGCCACGTCACATTGTCGACTCAGTCATCCTGCGGTCTACAAGGACCCCTAGGTCCTTCTCCTCTTCCGTTACTTCTAACCAATGCGTCCCCAACTTGTAACTAAAATTGTTACTAGTCATCCCCAAATGCATCACCTTACACTTTTCACTATTAAATTTCATCCTATTTCTGATACTCCAATTCACAAGCTCATTCAAGTCTCCCTGCAGAATATCCCTATCCTCCTCCGAATTTGCAATGCCTCCCACCTTTGTATCATCCGCAAACTTTATCAGCCCACTCCTGCAATCAGTTCCGAGGTCAGTTATTCTATTCTATTGACGTCAGTGGGAGTTCCCACTGGATTTCAATGGTAGTTTAATTAGGACAGCTAATGGAATGTACAGATGGCCACCAGATGGACCAAGACATCCCCAAGGAGTAAGAATGACAGGTAGTCCATCATGTTCAGCACCTTTCTGCAAGTAGGAAAATTTCTTGTTGACTACACCAAATTATGAACCTCTTCCACTTTGCTAGCATTTCCTCAGAGTCATTCCTACTGCTACTCAGTATGGCCTGTCCATCCTCTAAGCAGCTACTCTCTAGGTTCTATATCTATCCAAATGGCATGCCATGAGGCACAGTGTGGGTAGGTTGTCATGGTGAGCCCTCACTCTTGTCCTAATTCAAAAGGTTTCCTACCAGAAGGTCATGAGGATGCCAGGCTGATAACATGGGATACCATGACTGACAGACCCAACCTGGGGCTATGGGCATGACCTTCACCTCATCCTGCCTGATTTTACTTAGCACCTTCAGTAACAGAGGGATCAGAGGAAGTGTGTCCCTTACAGCCCTCAACCACACAAGTATCATCCAGAGTGCCTAGGCTGCAACATCCCCTGCAGCAGAAGTCCTTGCATATTGTGTTCATGTCCAATGCAAACGGGACAATGCCACACCAAAATACCTTCAGCAAAGTCAGTCCATGAAGCTCCCATTCATATTCTATGGGAGAACGGTTTTTTGAGTCTGTCAGGGTGTTATGAATCCCTGGCAGATGGATGGTAATCAGAGCCACCAGCAACAACATGCACCAGTACCAAAGGACAATGACTTCCATGCAGAACTGCAAGGAATGTGCCCCTCCCTGCTTGTTGATGTAATGACTGCCATAACATTGTCAGATAGCACAGCAAATGCAAGGGAGGAAATGGTTGCAGGCCAGCCTGACGGCTCCCAGTTCCAACACGTTGTCCTGGAGTACTAACTCTAAAGGATCATGTCCCTTGGGCCATCTGCCTCTGTTTTCCCCTCCCTGCAACTTATCAGGAATACATCATGGTCATAGCTCTCAAGGGTAGCAGGGAATTGCACAGAACTCTTCCCCCGTCCCCCCCACACACACTCCTTTCCTTGACTTCCCACTAGCCAAAGGAGTACAGGATACTCCAGGGAACTTAAGCTAACAACTAGAGGCTGTATCTTTCTAGGGTGTACATAATCTCTATCCATACTTGCAAGCATTTGAGGTGAAGCCTCAAAAACAGGGTCATATAAGTACTTGCATCATATGATGTAACAGGGCCAGTCAAAACCTCATGAGTGTTCTAGGGCTCAACTACTTTTGCTGTTCAAGCCTGCCAGTGGGTAAGCAGCAGTCACCTGGCAACTGGATCCAGTCTTTCCCTGGACTTCCCCAGGTTCATCATGAGAACCAGCATCTTAAGTGTACCCACACTCCCTGGCAAGATCGCTGCCTTAGTAGCCAATCGTCCAAGTAGGGGTACCCAGCCTTACCCTATTGGGAAAAGGGCACCACCACCACCACCACATTGGTGAAAGCCCTCCGTGTCCTAAGATCCCAAAGGGAAGCACCTGGTACTGTTGCTCACTGGAGACAAACCTCAGGAATCTCTTGCATGCCAGGTAGTTGCTCCCATGGAAATAGGAGTCCTTGAGATCAAGGGCCACGAATCAATCTCAAGAATCAAGTGAGGGGATAATCCATGATAGGGTCACTATTCTGAACTTCGGGTAGCAGATAAAACTTGTTTAAGCTCCCTGAGGATCAAGATCGGTGTTCTCCCCCCACCTCCTGCCCTGTCTTCTTGGGGGGGGGAGGGGATGAGAAAATACCTCAAATAAAGCCCCCTGCCCCATTTGCTGCTAGAGCCACCGGTTAGCTCACTCCCCTTTGAAGGAGGACTCCACCTCCTGCACAAGAACCCATTCGTGAAGGATCCCCGAATGAGGACAGTGATGGGATCTGGAGTTAGAGAAGAATGAAAAACAACATCTAGTACCCATCTCAGTCATGGTCTCTGTCCAGGCTGGTAGGTACCTTCCAAAAGGGTAGGGAAGGGAGGAGAACCAGAGGAGCAGTCTTGATCCAACAGGTTGGATGGTGCATGTTTCTCAAGAGTCCTCTCAAAATGCCAGTTTGGGAGCCAATGTTGGCTAGAGCATGAAGGACAATTGCACCTAGGCTCTCCTCCTCTGATGCTTTTAAAGTGGCTCATACAGCCGCTCATGATGCAACACAGGCAGGGTTAGCCTCTGCCTCAACAGTGGATGGATTTGCACTTCAGCACAAGCAAGTAGTTGCCAAGCAAATGGAGCGTGGCTCCCGAGTCTTTCAGCAAATGGAGGGATTCATCTATCTTCACACTAAACAGTTTTTCAAATTCAAAGACAAGATCCTCTACCACTGATTATACCTCCTTTGAGATCTTTGCAGAAGAGAACTATCATTGTGACTTAGCAAGGCTAATGAGAAGAAATTGAAACTATCTAAGTGCAGCTGTAATTATGAGCCGTACTTTCACCAAAACAGGATGTTCATTAACCAGAAAACTAAATTTCATAGGAATGGTTAAATAAAACGTATCAAAAGGAAAAAAGAAAACCACCTTTACTTACCAGAAAGTACCAAAAGCTCAGCCCCCACGGGTCCTAAAAACTGCAGCCCATATCTTGTACTCTCGTCAGGCTGTTAGAAATCATAAATTAAAAGCAAAGTGACTTTGGAAACAGGAAAGAAAGGAAACACCCAACAGGAAATAAAACGTCACTGAATCTTTGACTTGCACCTAACATGTTGCTGTAAAAACCATAAAGGAAATGCTTCTGAGTGTTTCGGAGAAGAGAGGAAATGGGTGAAGTCAATTACTTCTGACAGAATATTAAAATTAAAAACTTGTAGAATATCTAATTCAGCATTCTTTTAGGTTCTGGACTATGTCCAATGTACAAGTGTAAGACTCACCCCTGCGGCGCCTCCTGCTGGTCATCCAGGGAATTAGTTCTCCAGCCTCTGGAGTGCCCTCTGCAGGCCAGTGATCCGCCTGTCCTCTGCACTCAGGCTCCCGTGTCCCTCCCAGGACCCCGGTGCCCCTTGCTCTGGGTGCTGCCCCCTGGCAGTACCCACACACGCTAGGTCTCCCCTCCCAGGGGAACCCCCACCCACTAACCCCACCTCACCTCAGGATAAGGCCACTGCCAGTCACTAGCTAGTCCCCACTCTCTGGGGCAGACTGCAGTATAGGCCACTCATCATCGGCAAGGTTGGGTTTGGACCTGCTGCCCTCTGCAACCCTCAGTACCCCTTGGCCTATTACCAGGCCACAGCCTGGGGCTATCCAGGCTGGAGCTCCCCAGCCTTTCCCCAGCCCTGCTCCACTCAGGTACCCTGTCTAGCTCCCTGCAGCCAGGCCCTTCTCTCTCTGCACTCAGAGAGAGACTCTTGAGCTCCTGGCTCCCAGCCTTCTTATACAGGCCAGCTGGGGCCTGATTGGGGCATGACCCAGCTGTGGCTACTTCCCCAATCAGCCCAGTAGCTTTTCCCTTTGCCCCAGCCCTCTGCCAGGGCTGTTTTAAACCCCTCAGGCAGAGCGGGGTAGCCACCCTGCTACAACAAGGTAAAGCAAAATCTTGCTTATTACCTTCCCCAATCTGTAAGTGGGAGGCAGTAGGAAAAGCAGCAAGGGTAACACCCCTTAGCTGAAATTCAAGTGTTAATATTGTTTTGTTACTTGCATATTCGTATTAGACAAATTGCAGTCACAAAACTTTGGGGTGCAAATCAGTTGCTGTGCATCATAATTCCAAAAATGGGTATCAAGTTAGTTGCGATTTCAGACATACCCAGCATGGTAAAGAAAGCCAGCAACGTATAAACTTTCTGCTTTACACAGGAAGTATCGAAACAAAAAATGCAGCTGCATTTTGCAAGTCATAGTTACAAGGCTTAATTCACCCCCCCCCCCCCCCCAAAAAAAAAAAAACACACTTCTCTTGCAATTTTTCCTTTATATAGCCTAAACAAAAAGTTAATGTATGTTAATATTTTTCACTCTTACCACTTGTGTTTTAATCTAGGATATAAAGATGCAAGGAAACATATTTGGCTCCTAACTACCTAACTAAAGCATTAGACTTCTTTTATAGGCAAACCAAGGTGCAAACCTGTAACGATTAATGATTTCAACCCTTACTTTCCTGGACTTGCTCTGAACAACAATGTTTAATCCATTTGTGGTATGGTATGTTGAAACAAATAAATAATTAACGGAGATATCCTATCTCCTAGAACTGGAAGGGACCTTGGAAGGTCATCGAGTCCAGCCCCCTGCCTTCACTATCAGGGCCAAGTACTGATTTTGGAGCGCAGGGTCACAGGATCAAATTTTTCCCAAACCCCAAAGGCACATTTATTATATATATATATATATATATATATATATATATATATATATATATATATATACACACACACACACACACTAATGTGAGCAGGGGGCAATTCCCATTGACTTGTTATCTATTGTGTTAAGGATAAAGTCCTCATCTTATGTGATAGGGTTCATTAACAAATCACCTATCAAGGGGGCGGGGGAGGGGGAAGACTGTAACCCAGTGGGCTAGTTTGCCTTTATTATATTCACTGCTACTGTAGCCCAGTGGGGAAAGCTTGCCTTTATTATAATTATTGCTTTGCATTATATTTAGCAGTAATGCAAGAAACCTGCAGGCCTGTAACCTGTAAGACATTAGCTTCAGCAAGTTAGCATTAGGCTTGAGGTCTATGAATTTGGAATAGATAAACTTTGCACAGATAAATGGCCCAACGGAAAACCCCAAATATTTGGGGAGCTGAAAATAGAGTTTAAGGGGAAAGTTCTGACCACAGGTACACGAGTGAACCACAGAAGTGTCCTGGCAACGAACTGACATACATAACAGGTACATGAGATACATCTAAGGCTAGCCTGCTTGCTTATATATCTTTTCTTATAAGTTTCTTATATTCTTATGGGTTTGATTATTTGTTTTATTATAATAGGTTTATATTAGAGTATATTTTGGCTGTAACAGAAGGCCACATCCTGTATGTTGAGCTAAGGTAAAGTTAGTAGACATATGTTTGGGACCTTTCACCTAGATAGATGGCAATGAGCTAAAGCATAAGGTCCATATATAGCTGCAACCTTTAACATGGAGGATGCATTAAAGGAGGTTAGCATAGGGGCTCCTAAGTTCATACCGGTTTAAACTTAACAGGTACACCGCAACTTGGAAAGAACATAAATGCCCAGTTAGGACAGAAATAACAAATGTGATACCTAATCATAAAAGGGCCATGGTAAGGAATATATATATGATAATAAGTTGAAATCATCGATATTACTAACCTATAGGAAAAAGACACTCCAATACTAGCAAGGTGAGGAAATACAAATAAGGAAAAAGGGGGAAAATCCCCTACTGAATATGCATTCAACATAACTGTGTCAGTGTAACATATTATAAAAGTGTCATCCCAGCCTACTGGCAGTAGGAGAGAGAGAGAGAGAGAGAGAGAGAGAGAGAGATGAAGTCCTTGGGAGGTACCAGAATGATGGGCACTGGTGATGCTGGGGAAGGTGATGGTGATGAGGAAGATGATGGCTCACATTTCAGGTTGTTCTACAGGAGATGGTGTGAGTATTTGGATGTACAGATGTTCACTCTGTAGTATTCTATAGATCTTACTGAGTTGGGGTGTTTGTGACTGTATTAAATATATTAATAAACTATATTTGTAAATATAAAAAAGAGTCCCTACAGTTAATGTTGCAACTGTGCACAACCATATAATAACTGGAATAATACTGGGCCTGATCTTGGGGCAAGAACCTGGCAGCCCTCAAAGTGATAACTGGGTCTTCTTAAGTAATCTCTCTCTCTCTCTCTCTCTCAAGAGAGAGACCGACTTATCTCAGAACTGGAAGGGACCCTGAAAGGTCATTGATTCTATCCCCCTAGCAGGACCAATTTTGCCCTAAATCCCTAAGTGGCCCCCTCAAGGATTGAACTCACAACCCTGGGTTTAGCAGACCAATGCTCAAACCACTGAACTATCCCTCCCCCCATGATACAGAATTAAAGATCAGGCAACAAGGAAAATCTAGCCAACACAGCTTTACCTCATCAGTCAGGGACTGAAACTGCAGAATCTTTTTGATAAATTCAGTCAACTTGTTGTAGATGGCGTCCAGTCTCCAAGTGCTGATAGTAAAACCATATTTGGCCATCATTGCTGCCACTGCCAGTGACTTGTGGGGGCAAGGTGCAAGAAGAGGTATTTCAAACCCTGGGCAGGCACAAAATATCTCTACTCAGCTCACTTGGACACAAACACAACCGTGGCCTCTGGCTTCCAGAGTTTCTTGGACAGTTTGAGTATAGCTTTATGGATGGGCAGAACCACTTGCTTCGGCCTGTGCTATGTAGGACATCCAACAGTCTGGACAGAGCTTCCCAGAGAATTTGAAGGGCCTCTGTCATCCTCTTGGGCTGGATCTCTCCTCCTGACTGCTGCTGTAGCTCCTGGGGAGGCTGCATGCACTCTTCTCCCCTCGGGAGTCCCACAATTCCATCCACAATGGGGAGGGGGGGGACATCGGTTGATAAGCTCATGGACCTTCCAGGCTCCAATAATCTCATTGTGGGACCTCATAGGTGCAGGACCTCAGTGAGATGGGTACCACTTATATAGAGTGGCAACTCCTTTGCATGGGAATATTATGTCATTCTGAAGCTCTGTCTGGGCTCGACCCCCATGAGGGTCCCCTCAGGGAGTAGTCTGAGTATGGGTCTCCTCAACCCTGACATCCCTCTTTCAAGTCAGAGAACTCTGAGCTGAGACCAATGGGGAGCTCCTCGTACAGGAGGAGGCAATGACCTTCCTCTGCTCATCAATCTTACCAGTGAAAGTCTGGCTCTAGACTTTTTTTTTTTTTTTTTTGGGGGGGGGGGGGGGGGAAGAGGCGCAGTGAAGGGTATCACAGAGAGATGAGTTTTGACTGGTGTCCTGGTACCAGAAGCAGAACCCCAAACAATCGTGGTGACTCTGGTTCTGGCAGTATCAGCAATAGCAAGAAGTGGGCCACAGACAATGGAGTGACTTCCTCCTCCAAACACAGATAGTCTGTGATGGATCCAAGAGTACCGGTCCTGATACAGCCACTGGCAGCACTGAAATACTACCCTTCAGTACTGGGAGCATAATGGCCTTGCTCTTCAGCAAACTATTGCTCCAGTCCTTCCTGGTACTGGGTGTCCCAAGTCTGCACACAATCTCTCCCCTGACTTGGGATAGGATGGGAACTTCTGCCTCTTCTTGAAGAATCTGCCTGGGGAAAATTTCCCCTATTATTCTTACAAGAGAATCCATCTTTCTTCCTTCCTCCATCTACTCTGGCTATGCTCACCTGAGCATCTCGGAAACAGGCAGAGAAGTGGGGTGGAACAGAGGCCCTAGAACTATCTGAAGCCATGCACAAAGAAGCTGAAGTACTTGGTGCAGTAGAGGAGAATCTTCCCAGTTAGAATCAAGTCCCACTGTCATGCACCTGTCCACAAGGAATTGTCTGAGCCAAAACTCCATTTCCGAAGAGGTCAGGCAGGCAAGTATCTGCAGATACAGCACCTGGAAGGGATGTGGAGGCAGCATAAACAGGAGTCATGGTTGTCTGTTACAGGGAAGCGCTTCTGGAAATCCACACAACTCAAAGACAGATCCTTGGCATGCTCTCCCTGCCACTGGTTGCAGGAGGTGGGTGGTTCCTAAATGAGGGAATTGACCCCAGCCATGCTAAAAACTAGCTATTTCCAACTAATTTTGTAATCTATTTACAGAAAAGCTGAAGAAGCACAATGACCCAGGTGCTCCATCTGAAACTACAAGCGTTGAGAAGGAACTGAAATGTCCAGCAGCCCCATGTATACCTTGGGTGTGGAGCATGAGGCAGCTGGTGCACATACATGGACACTGCTAGGAAAAAATTCTCCCATCATGGGTGCAGGTGCAACCTGAAATGCACTACACATAAAGGACAAAACTCTTGAAGAATCAGTCTTAAGAAACATCTATAAATCATAACAATACTCAGGCACAAAGTACATTTGTAAGAATGTCTTCCAGAAGCTTTTCCCCTTACATCAACTGGCTTTGGATCAAGCCTTATATGAGGCATTAGATATAACTGCACACAGGGCCGGCTCTGGCTTTTTGGCCGCCCCAAGCGGGGAAAAAAAAAAAAAAAAAAAAAAACGGGGCGGCCAGAACGGCAAAGCAAAAAAAAAAAACCCAAAACCTGCAGCACGACTGGAGCGTGGGTGCAGGGGGACTGGCTAGAGGGGGGAGGGAGCGGGAGAGAGAGAAGGGGGGCAGCCAGGGCTACAGCAGGGCGCTGCCATGCGGCCCCTCCCACAGCACCACACCGCCTGCCAGGAGGGCTCCACTCCTGTCGGCGGGGAGGGAAGGACGAGGACTGCCCTGGCAGGCTTGCTGCAGGGCGCTCCCGTCCTCCACGCCGCCATCCCTTACAGGGCGGCTGGAGCGGAACATACAAAAAAAGCGGACGTGCCGCCCTAGGATTGGGCAGAATGCCGCCTCGTTCAATCTGCAGCCCCAAGCACCAGCTTGCTCGGCTGGTGCCTGGAGCCGGCCCTGACTGCACAGCTTTGGGAGCTGGTTCATACTTACGGCACAAGCAAAGATCATAACGAGGCTTAAATTCTGATCAAAGTCCAAAACCATGTTATAATCAAACAATGAGATACCTAAAAACACTTTATAAGCAATTGATGCATATATTGAGTATTTAGAATACATTACTTGGACAAGAGTTGAGTATATTTAGCAACCTGAAGTAGTGCCCTAGAGATGCCCAACCAGTCAGATTTTATTGCATTTTCAAAATAGACATTATAAGCAAACGTGCACCTCCTGGGGCTTTTTCACCTAGTTCAATCTTATTGTAAAAATATGTTGGTGCCTAGAGTTCTAAAGCCATTTCACAATTACACCTAGCAGTAAATTTAGAGTCCAATATCAGCTGCAGGAACAAATATGAAGGGGAATCTCTGAAGAAAGTTGGTATTAGAAAATGCATATATGATATTGTTAAGTAAAGGTGGAAAATGTAAAGATAGGACAGAGATAGGTGGGTCTCACCAAGCATCATACAAAGTATAAAAGATGAAACTTTGAGAAGTGAGGAAAATTATCCTTAAAATCAGAGGTAAAAGGGAAATGTTGTCAAATCGTTTCAGCAGAACCAGCAGGAACCCATTCCACCAAGGCACTCATGGTGCTTCCAGACTCATACTGAGGAAATTTCTATAAGCAAAAATATAAAATAAAATCACATTGCTTGATGACTTTAACAGTATCTACAGTGTCTTTGCTGCTGGCTTTAGAACTCTAGGCACTAACATCTTTCAGTAAGATTGGCAAGAACTGCTAGCTCACTCTTCCCAGCAGCATCCTGCCTAGAATGGAATGACTGCCAGCGGCCAGGACAGGGAGAAATCACAGAGTCTCCCCTTCCAAGCATCAGGTGAGGAAAACAATGTTTGGGGTTGGGGGAAGGAGGAGAAGGCGAGAGGAGGGACAGCTTTTTGTTATAGATAGGAGGGGAAAAAGAGGGAAAACATAAGCTCTCCCTTCCACTAACCAAGAGGAATTTTTTTCCATGAATTCATTTGGAGGAAAGGCATATGGCTTTTGCGATGGTGTGTGTTTTCTGTAGGGCGACCAGATAGCAAGTGAGAAAAATCGGGACGGGGGTGTGTGTGTGGGGGGGGGTAATAGATACCTATGTAAGAAACAGCCCCGATAAAATCAGGACATCTGGTCACCCTAGTTTTCTGTTTAAATTCTCTCTCTGCCCACCTGTTACCTGGAGAGAGAGAGACTCAAAGAAATACAAGGAAACTGACAGTATCTCTCCCCCACCCCCAGCACACTCCATTCCTTTCCCTCTGCAGGATCTGTGTCTGTTCCCCATTTAGGCCCCCATCCTGCAATGAGATGCACACTTGCCAATTCAGTTCAATGGGGCTTTGTGTAGGCACACTGTCCGCCTGCACACATTTCATTGTGGAACCAGGGCCAATGAATCTTAGTTGTCTACATGTATATGGCCTCATATTTATATGAACAAGATCAATTGGAGGAGTGATGTTAATATAAATGGAGAACGATTATCTCATCTCAGATTCGCGGACGACATCGTACTAATTGCCGAAAGCACTAACCAACTGCAGAGCATGCTATGAAAAGTAAACAAGAAAAGCAGTCAGGTTGGTCTGAAAATGAACCGTTGCAAAACGAAATACATGCGATCAGACGTCTTAAGAAAAGCCTGAATAATGGTAACAGGAGAAGAAATTGAAGAAGTGGAATAGTACATATATTTGGGCCAAGAAGTTAATATGCACCAAGATATGAACAGAGAACTCTCGTGAAGTATTCGGGCAGGATGGTGTGCATTTAATTCCATCAAGGACGTCCTCAAAGGAAAAATTGACAAGACCATACGTACAAATATCTTCAATTCAAAAGTGCTGCCAACCATGCTGTATGGAAGTGAAACCTGAGCACTGATGAAGAGAGAAGAACAGCTGCTGTCGGTAGCTGAAAGGGAAATGGAACGAGCTATTTTGGGAATTTCCCTTCTGGATCGTATCCCAAATGAAATGATTAGAGAACACAGCGGTGTGAAAAATATTGTCATGGAAAGCAGATATAAGAAGATATGATGGGCGGACCACATAGCACGGTTCACGGACAATAGGTGGACCACAATCATTAGTGAGTGGTACCCATAAGAACAGAAAAGACCACCTGGTCAGCCTCCAAGAAGATGGGAAGATGACATTGTTAAACGTTTTAGATGAACAAGGAGAAGAAAGGCAAGAATGCGAGAAGAATGGCGGATGTGTTGTGATCGACGCAGTCTTAATGACAACTGAAGACTGATCGATCCAGGTGATATGGCCTCCATTTCTATAATGGGGCACTTTTCAGGATCAAGTGTGCCTTCCCTATTGGAAGACATGAATAAATATGATAGATATGAAGCCTTAATTTACTTTGTGATCTTTTTGTCCCCATCCCCCAACTCCAGTTCTTGGTTCATGGATTAAAAATAGCTGTGTGTCTTCTCCAGCTTGACGCAGAGACAAGAACTGTTTGCTACTTACTGATGTTAGGATACCATTGGGCTTTTCCCAGCCAAGCTTTGACTAACATACCTGTGCAAACATCAGGCAAAAGTAGCTGAGACAATATGGTTATGTTAAGAATACGTCAAAGAAAATCTCGAAGAAGGAAAATCTTTAGACTATAAGGTTTGGATCCTCAAAGCTACCTCTGGGATTTGCATGCCCATTCCCATTAACTTTAATATGAATTGGGCATCCGGACTCTTTAGGCAGCTTAGAAAAATCTCTGCCTAAACTCTTTGGATGGTCTGTTTACACAGTGTCTGGACACACTGGGGCCTTGATCTCCAATAGGTGCTTTGAGGTTATAGCACAATGGAATTAGAACAGTGCAATATCTATAGTTCATGCACAATAACCTCAGAAGAAAACATGTCAAGAAAAGTCACACTAGAATCTGGGATGTGGTTTGTTACAAAGGTACAAACTATGGCCAAATACTTCCATTCCTCTGGGTCTAATTATCTCATGATAATCATGCTAGTTGGTACCACTGTTGGTTTTAGCCAAAATCCTAGATCGTTAAATGAAATGTATATTCTATTTTTGATGCCAGTAAACTGGCAAGCACAGTTTACTTGTGTAGGTCCTATATGTTAAATGTAACTCACGATAAGTGACAACCAGGCAGCCAGAATTCTCTCTTCCTGTAGTCAAGGAATGAAATTTTAAAGCAGATCTCTTTGCACGGCTCAAAGTAAAATTTCCATTAAAAAAATATATATATATGAACCACTGTTTGCATGGTTTCTTAATGCATCAGGAAGGTTCACTTCAGACACTCTTCCCACTGAAAGTCATTTTCAATAGAAGTGAATTTGGGGAATTATTTTAATAAACATATTTTGGAAAAACGTTTGAAGAAATAAGTCTTGCCAAGTTTTCTTTACTGGAAGAGAACTACAGTATTGAGTGATAGGGTCAGTTCTATTGCAAAGTACATGATACTCCCTCTTTGAATACAGACCCCAACACTGATGAGACTGCTGCTGCCAGTCTCAGGTAGTATTTGGAGGTAAATTGTTTCTGTAACAACACAACAGTTGGCCAATTTTATTTAGCACTTTGAAAAACTAAAGTTACCTAATGGAAGCACATCTCAAAACCAATGTTTTCATCCTAGATCAAACATTTGTGGGGTATCTAGATTAATAATTTACAGTAACATAGTTAACTTGAGTTACAATATGACCAGAGACTTATCTAGAAAAAACCTTTGTGTTATTTTCCATTGAAATCTCTTCTCTAAACTTCTCTTAGCTTCACATTTTGTAAATGTTAATTAGTATTGCCTTACATTTTCTCACCAGACTACTGATGAACTGAATGGGTCTCATCTGAGTCTCTTGTTGATAGACCCAGGACAGTGGGAGGTTTTTTTTGTTTGTTTGTTTGTTTTGTTTAAATGCTAGTTAATCACAGGGAATCAAAGGAACAAACAGGTGGTCTCCACTTCTGAAGCAAGAGAATCAGTTGGAGTGGATGGCATGTAGGCCTGCCTGTCTGACTCACTCACACACAATCTCTATCAAAGGAGTAAGTTAAGGCTGGTGTGGAACTCAAATGATTACCTTTGTTCTGGCCTGCACTCATGGATGTAGCACCAGTGAGTAGCAAATAATTATATAGTTTGGGCCAAATGATTTGCCTTTCGACAGAAACAGTTGCTAGATAGGCAATCCAGCTTGAGGACCCTGTGTGAAATGCTGGGAAGATGTGAACATGGGCAGCAGGCGGGGGGGGGGGGGGGGAAGCAGTGTTGGGCCATAGGTGGCAACAGACATGTATAGATGTGGGTGGTAGGGAGATTGAAGGTTTGATGGATTTTTTGTTCTTGATATGGGTGTGTGGGTAAGGAGGTGAATATTGTTTATCCAGACAGTGTCACATATATTACTGACGGATGTGGAAAGTTTTAAGAAGCCCCTTATTCAGGGGGATTTTGACAGCCCATTGCAGTAGAAATCCTACAGTTGTCTGTCCCCATTAAACATGGTATCAAGCTCAAAGTAAAACTTTTTTTCTCTTCCAAAATCTTGAGATTTGGTCACAAACATTACACACTCATAAGTAAGGTGGCAGCCATTTCTGATACTTTTGTGAAGGCCTGCAAAAATCATCTGGGACTTATTTGGGTACTTACACCTCAGGGTTTTACCTGTATCTTAGCAAGCAACGTAAAAAAGTATAAAAACGTTTGTATTTTGGAGCACTGACACTAGGGTCAAAAATGGCATAGGTAATTTCAAACATCAGTATAACAATGTGTTTAGGTTCACTGCATCTATACCAGGTTTTGCCACAGTGTCATTTAAGAGAGCTATGAAATAAACCTCCATAAATCAGTTTAATGGAAATTCCAATCAGCAACTGCTCTAAGTCAATAAAATTATAATCAATAGTGGGTAACACAAGTTAATGGAAATCCATTGTGTACTGGATGACTTGTTTTCCTTTTATACAGAACAAAATGAAATATAGTTTTTCATGTTTCCACAAAGGATTGGAATTTAGATGTAGGCATCAACTCTAGATTGCTTCTTAAACTGTTTTCCCTTCATAGCTGGCTAACTATCATCCAAGTTTCAGAGGTACCAAACAGGTAGGAAATATTTGTACTGTCAGAACCGAGGACAGATTGCTTTTGGCATAGGTGGTCTTTTCCTAAACTTTCTATGGGCAATTTGTTGTTCTCCCCCAATCCACTGTTCAGTAGTGTTGTCACATCAATGCATTTTGCCTCATTTCTCAATGGTATGTCTTAGGGTACGTCTTCACTACCCGCCATATCGGCAGGTAGCAATCGATTTATCCGGGATCGATATATCGTATCTCGTTAAGACGCGATATATCAATCCCCGAACGCGCTCACCATCGATTCCGGAACTCCACCAGAGAGAGCGGCGGTAGCGCAGTCAATGGGTGAGCCGCAGCCGTCGATCCCGTGCCCTGTGGACACCAGGTAATTCCATCCAAGATACGCAACTTCAGCTACGCGAATAGCGTAGCTGAAATCGAAGTATCTTGTATAGATTCCACCCCCCAGTGTAGACCAGCCCTTAAGAGGGATAATTATTCTGGTTTATACTTCAATAAACTGCTTTGATATAGAAGCAATACTACATGATTAAATCTGGCTGCTAAGTGACCACAAACTCCGAGAGAGTGGTCTCTGAAGCAGCACTTGTGAGAAAGGACCCAACTATCCACAGGAATAAACCCTTTTGTCAATCACCATCAGAAGTGGGCAGACATCAATGGGTGTCAAGAGGGACAGAACTACCAGACACTTATGGAGAAGGGGAGGGAAGAATAGGAAAGGAGTAGATCTCTTAAAAGCTTGGAGAAATGAGATACAAAGAACTATCAAGGACTTTGGGGGTGGGAAAGAAAGCAAGACTGCGTGGACGGAGCTCACATTGAATTTGTGCCTGAGAGCCCATCTGAATATTGTTATCTCTCTGCTGAGATGTGTAGGATCCCAAAAGACTGAATGTTTTGGAGGGAGAAAGGAGGGTTTTAGCAGCTGAAGAACTATTGTTGGATCACTTGTTCATAATGCCAAAGTAGGAAGGGTTTGGGATCCTACAATTTGTGTTTCAAGAACATGAAAGTTGGTTGTGGAAAGCAATTAATTATACAGGCAGGGTTCCCGGGTGCAAATTGTGGGTGCTGACAAAATGCCTTCTCTCCCCATTCCCCCCCCCAATCCCAAAAAAACCTCAATGTAGTGTCTGACATGGTTGCCCATTACCCTCAATGAAATTTGGCCCAGTTATTGGCAGCAGGTATTTTTGCCATCGCCATGGGTAGATGAAGGTCATGTGTATTCTGAGCCTGAATCATCTAATCTAACTGTAATACAGGGAACTTTAAAATATTAAGAGCTGTGTGCTTTGCTGGAGCATTATTATCTTTTTTTTATAGTCACTAGCTGTGCAAAGTCTGTTTAATGTAAAGCACTGGGAACCATCATGAAAATCTGTATAAACCCACCCCACAGGAATTCAAGCCTTAGAAGAGCCTGATCAGCAATTTCAGCACCTCTAGAGAGACTTGTTTCTTCATTTTCAAGCACAGTAGTTTATATTATTCATTTTACACTTTCTTCCCCTCCCCCCAAATGGAGTATCCCATATCATCTCACCCATGCACAGAGTACCAGAGACGACTTCTCACTCATTTCCCGGCAGCAATGATGATCAATTTGGCTGGCCCAACAACTCCAACTACTGTATATATAATTTTGTCATAAATATCATCCTGTGCTTTTCAGCTCTGCAGATTTGGCTGTTCTCAGAAAAATGTGATCCATCATGCAACAGCAACACTTAATCTATGGTTGAAGTTAAACACATAGAACAAATATATTTAACGGCTTGTCAAGAGCTAACTGTGGCATGGTATTCTCTAACTAGCACTGTCATTTCCTAAAGCAGCAGAGGCTTAAAATATCTTAGAGGCAAAACTTACCTAAGCGGTGGGAGACAAAGTTTCATATTTAAAGGTCTCAATTGCAACTCCTAGGCATATACTTCCCTAAAGGTTTGGGCAGAGAGGTGCACTGCTCTAGGAAGCTCTTACAGGTAGCGTGTCTAGGAGAGGCACAGTTATTTCAGGACTTCATCTGCTATCAGGAGCGGCACCAGGGTTTTTGCCACCCTAGGCAGCAGCGCTCCTCCTCTGAGCATTCGGCGGCAGGGGTCCTACCGCTCCGCGTCTTTGGGGCACTTCACCAGCGGGTCCCAGAGTGAGTGAAGGATCCGCCGACGAATTTCCGCCGAAGACTCGGAGTGGAAGGAGCCTCCGCTGCCGAATTTCCATCGAGGGCAGCAAAATGCCACCCCCCAAATCCTGCCGCCCTAGGCGACTGCCTAGGGCCACCTAGTGGAAGTGCTGGCCCTGTCTGCTATGATTAGGAAAGATGAATATTACCCCTTCCTTTCCCTCTCCTCCCCTCCACAGACACAGGAATTGTGCTCTAGGCTGATGTATGGCCCCACCCTCCCTCTCTTCTCCAGGACTCTGAGCTCATAAAGGGCCAAACATAAACCCAATCCTTGCCCTCTAACAGGGACACAAGAGGGTGGTCTCCTTGTGCCTTTTCTTACTCTGTGTGAGAAAATGGGTTATTCTGAGAATGGTTCCCACAGTATTTAAGAATGTCAAATCACGCAAAATCTGATTCTAAAAATCAATGTATAAAGGGATTAGCCAAGTGATTTTAGGCCCAGTCTAACAAATAAATGTATGAGCAATTCAGTCAGATGCTCCCCATATGTTATAGCCTGTCATGTTGTGTTCTCTACCTCCTTTTGCAGCAGGAAAGGTAAGTTCTTGCTGTATGTGATTGTGACAGGTGTCTTTTATATGAAACAAATAAAAAAATGTCAATGAAGGTCATTTCACAAGAGGGTTGGAAGACTTGTGTATAGCATAAAATAAGCCAGAGCAGCTTATTAACATTCATAAAGATCCAATAAGTAAGTTAATCACATGTATACCAATGCAGCCTGGCACAAAACCATGGGAGATAACCCTGTCCTAATAAACTCATGTATTTACTAATAGTCCCTAAATGATACAATTCTGTGGCTAAGTACAATACCGCACACAGAGGCTTCAGTGTAAGAAGCTCCCAAGTTCAAAGGTAACTTGTATCTTTGGTACTTGTGTATCAGTGTATCACTTTTTTTTTTTTAAACCACAGATTAGCACGTACGGTTAGTTACACATTAAGAGGCACAGACTTGTCTAGTGCAGCAAGTTAGCACCTAAACTAGAGTCAAGAACTCTAGAAGACTGGTTCTGGATGTGCCAGGGATTCATTCTGTGGCCTTGGAGATAACCTACTTGTACCTTCATTTTGAAGATAAAGGTTTTGATGGTATTTTGAAAATGCAAAGTGTTAACAAATGATATTTGTGAACCAGTAGATTCTTACCCAGGGACTTTGGCAGATCAATGTCACTTTATCTTCTGCCTAAGCGCCAAATCCCACAATGGCAAATGTTACCATTGCCTGGTGGGCCAAGATGACCTGATTACCACAAAAGTTGTGGTGGCAGTGTGGTGGTGGGAGGGGGAGGAAAGATGTCAGAAAGAATATAAGTGTAGTTATAGAAAGGATATTTTTATTATCATTATCTACACCCAAAGTCTTCAGCTCCATAAATTCTCTTACCTCTGAGGCAAATCCAAAATTTCTTAGACAAGCAGGTCCCAACCTGTGCCCAACTCTCCCCAAATGTAGTAACTCCTTCCCACTCCCAACCAGGTGATTATCTCTCTTCCTGCCCCTTTCTGGAACTGTTCCCCCCTTTCACATTCCTTCATAATTGCAGTCATCTTGGGTGTTGGCTCTCCCTTCTCTCTGCCCTCGGAATGAGCTGGATCTGGCTTATAGAGACCTCAGACCCCTCCTACTCCCTAGCTGCCTCTGAGAGGACTGATAAATTGGAGTCTGCTGCCTTTTCCTCCCCTTCCCACCATTACAGTTCACAGTCACAACATATATGGGACACTAACAGAATACAATTTCAACAAGTGAGACACAAAATGGTTGTGCAATAGAATAATATTTTCTGGTAGATTAGCACTTGTTTTTAACTATGTATTTTTAAAAGTTACATTAATGGGTTACCTGATTATCTAACACATGGGCTTGTGAAAATAACGGGGCACAATCATAGTTCTACAAATACAAACAGGAATTTGACTAATTGAGACCAAAGAACATTTTGAAATCTTATATCTTCAAAAGACAGTAATGTATTTTAGTAATGATAGTTAATATTTTATCAACCCCCTATGACATGGATTGTTTTCCCATTTTGCCAGTTCAAGGACTGATACAAGAGGATCTCTATCCAGGGATAATTGGAAAGTGAACCATACTGAGGGACAGCTTCTCATTAAGGACTTATCTTCACTGCAAAGTTAGTCATCGCAACCACATTAAAACTCAAGTGATGGTGCTTTTAATTCAAGTTAGCTGGGCCTATCAGGGGGTATAGACAAAAACCTCAAGTGAGCACAATTTATCTTATCTCTGTAGAGTGGACATAGGCTACCACCACACTAGGGCTACAGGTCCTCCAATGGTTTCCTCACAAATTCTCCTCATGTGCCCAGAAAGGACAGTCATAGCTCCTATAATTAACTGGGGAAGAATTAATGCAATGGTTCCATTTATTGGAGCATTAAGAACAAAGGGGAACTAGGTTAGTTGAACAAAGGGTAGCTAAACCAACTGGGGAGGAGTAACTGAAGCATTGGTAATCAAATTACCTCTACAATGAAGACATTGCCTTACACTCACATTAAGGCCCTTTCAGCAGAGCATTGTAAAGGGGTCTTTATGCAAATGAGAATCAGGCCCAATGTATTTTTAAGTCACTTTATAGTTTTTAAATCATCAGGTGATTTAGGACTTGATCTCATTTTTTTGACAGTACTACTCATGAACCAGCCTCCCTCTTCATATGTGCCAAGCATCAGTTCTCCCCTCTCTTTTCTGTCATCTACAGTTCCCTCACTCATCCCCCAGGACTCTGCTTCAGCTCTAGTGTCTCAATATTAGAACTGTCTGGAAAACAGAATTTTCACCCCATGAGAAATTCTGATTTTGGGGGGCTTTTTATCCCTATCCAGGGGCATAGAGCCACTATAATCAGATATTTAAAAATATATATATTTGGAAACAAAGTGAAAAACATTTTGACCAAGAATTTTCTTGTCAAATTTCAATTTTTGAAGGAAAAATATTCAACAAACCAGCTCTACTCAACCATTTGTACACTACTTGTGAACCCAATTCTAAAACACAATGAACATTCAACTCTTGGGGGAGTCAATGCTGATGAAGAATTCACAGGGTCCATATTTCAAGGTGGGAGAGGCAAAGACTCTTATGTTCTGTCTGAAAAAGATGCAGTGACACCTCTAGTTCTAGGTCAGTTGTTATTCAAATAAACCTTGAATTATAATACAACACACCTTGTCATAGCAGAAAGAGTAATCCTTGGTTAATTAGGGAAACTGCCATCAGCACGACTTCACTTTTCTCCATCTCAATGCAACAGATATATTTAAAAGAATATTTTTTCCTAGATGCAGAGAAAAAGAAATGGGTTTAGAGATCCAGTTTGACAAAAGAATTCCCAGATGTCTAAAAAAGCACTGAAGTGTAAAAAATGCTAATGTGTACCCTGAACAAACAATATCATCATCATAGTCCGTGCTGAAATCCACAGGTACCTGAGAGGATATCTGTCTAAAAGCTTCATAAATACTTACCAAAAAAAAAAAAAAAAAAAAAAAGAGGCACTTACATATGCATTCCCCAGCTAATAGCAGGTTGCACTATAGTGACTTTTCATTTTAAATTTCAAAGAGCTCTGTGTTGAACAACCGCACTGGATACATACCCAGCCCTCTCAAAAATGCATTGGAAATGTATTTAAACTTATAACAAACCTGAATGCAGGGATTCAAACCACAGAATACATCTAAATAACAAAGATAAGAATCATTCCAGACTTGGATAAGGTTTAAAAAAAAAAAACAAACAAAACAAAACCCAAATAGACTACAGAGAAACCACCTGAAGAGGAATACTGTGTCTGGCCACAAGATATGCAAAACATTTTTCTTGTTAAGACCACTGGTTGTTAAATTATAAATCCCTTGATAAATTTGTTACTACCTGACATGCTATTATGCTGTAAAAATTGATTTTTCCCCCTGGAATGTTGTGATATCATCACAATGTAACAAGTTTGCTGATTAGCTCACACTGAAGTTTAGACTTAGATCACTTCAGATCAAGAGATCTGGTGTCTCTGCTGATAATATACTAAGGGCATGTCTACACTGGCAGAGTTACAGCGCCGGGAGTTATAGTGCCTCTCAGAGAATGCAAAGGGAAACCACTGTTGTGTGTTCACACTGTCAGCTGCCTGCACAATAGTGTGTTCACACTTACAGCGGTATTCAGAGAGATGCACTCTTCCTCTTCTGCTGCTAAGAGTTATGGGAAGATGGCGAGGGTCATGGGGCATCCTGAGTCCTGTCCCAATGCCCCGTGATGCATTGCTTCGCATCCCAGCAATCCCTGTGCTTCAGTCCGCATTTGGTGCCATCTTTCAACTGTTTGTTTACTGCACGCCCTGTCTCTTCAGGCTGCAGGAATGGATCCCAAACTGTTGGCCAGTATGCTGCTTGCCATTCACAGTGCTGTAATCGACCACAGTGTCTACATTGGTACCACAGTGCTGTAGCCTCGGCACAGAAAGCTGTATGCCTCTCGTTGGGTTGGTTTTTTTACAGAGCTACAACTGTGCAGTTTCTGTGCACTAAGTGACTTCACAATGTGTACACCTCGGGAGTTACTGCGCAGAAACTTGCCAGTGTAGACAGGGCCTAAGGATATTTCAAAGTGTATAGGTCTGTAATAATCAATTAGTCCGTGGATGTCACCATTATCCCACAGAAGAGTTGCTGGAAATTCTTAAGTGTTAAGAAATGTAGCTTGAAATATGAAAACAGTATGCGTCTAGAGTTATTGAAACAAGTCTGGCAATTGCCCTGAAAAGAATTTAAACAGGACGGTATGCTTACTGAACATACAGGATGTCATAAACAGATAGTTAAGGGTTAATGCCTCTTTTACCTGTAAAGGGTTAAGAAGTTCACCTAGCCTAGCTGACATCTGACCAGAGGAACCAATGGGAGGACAAGATGGTTCAAAGAAAAGGAGGGTAGTTCCCTTTGTCTGTGTGAGTTTCACTTTGGACCAGAGTGGGAAAGCTCCAGAATTCAGCCTCTTAGTAAGTAGTGAGTATTAGTGAAGGAAATAAATAGGTTTACTTCTTTGTCATCTGTCTTGTGCAATTAGAGGAATAGTTAAATTGGGTATTTTTTTGTGTGTGTAACTAAGGGTTTGCCCAGGGGAGCATCCTCTGTGTTTGGAATCTGTTGTCTGAGAGAGTAGCTGGTATGCTAATCTCTCCCAGGGGGTTCTCTTTTACCTTTCCTTTTCTTTAATTAAAAGCCCTTTTCTTAATACTTGATTGATTTTTCCTTGTTTTAAGATCCAAGGGGGTTGGATCTGGGTCCACCAGGAGTTGGTGGGAGAAAGAAAGGGGGATGGTTAATTTCTCTTTGTTTTAAGATCCAAGGGGTTGTGATCCAAGGGAATTAGTGAAGAGGCTCTCAAGGCTTCCCAGGGAAGGGAATTAGTGCTTGGGAGTGGTGGCAGCCAGCTGTTAATTGAGCTTCTCATGCAGGTCCCCACATCTATACCCCTAAGTTCAGAGTGGGGAAGGAACCTTGACACAGGGAATACTCAGTGTCTTTGTTTAATAGGATTTATCTTCCTGCCATTGAAAACAGCATTGCAACATGCAATTTTCAAATCGCACAACCTTGAGAATATAAAAAAAGAAAAAAAAAAAAAAGTCTTCAAACATTTCGCTACTGAAGAGCAGGTCACATATTGTGTTTATAAACCAGCACATAGCTTATTTCTTTTGCAGAAGAGAATAAGCATCCAGCTGCAGCCTAGAAGAGAGACATCAAGGAGGGTATTGAATTGTTTAGATTGATACAAGGAGGTATAAATAAAAGTGATGTGATTAAGTTACACAAAGGAAAGTTTGGGATGACTATCAGAGAAGATTTCCAGAAAGATGTCTATCAGATGGTAGAATTGCCATCCAATAGAAGTGGTGAAAGTGCCATCCAGTAATGTGATGGTCAAAACACTGGAAAATATATTGAAGGGGACAACACTACACTGACAGGGAGACAGACTAGAATGTTCTTCTCTAATAAGTTCTTACTCTAATTTTGTATGGACCCAAGTTTGTCATCTTTTACTCATTTCAGGTATCACCTTAACATGACTCTGAGACCTGGAAAAATTATGAGAGTTCTACACAAACAAATGAAGAATCATGATGTTGGTAATGCAAGGAGGAAGTCCAAAAGGTATTCTCTAGTAGTTGAGATTTTACACCAAGAACTTTCAGAAGAAGATCACAGCTAGTGTCTGGGCCAGCTCTGGAACTAGCATACAACTGGCACATAAATCTGAGCTGGGAAGAGTAGAAGTTACCCAGCAAGAAAGTAGTTGCTGTATGATTTTGACACACTTTTAGTGAAGAAGACTGGGGCATACAGAGCCCAGTAAGTGCTACCAAAGATAGTTCTCTAAATATCCTTTCAATTTTTTTAAAACAAGTTCACCTCAAATGTATTTACACATCTTGCGTGTTCACATTAAGAAAAAATGGTGCCCCATGCATGTATTTGTTGAAGGAGGTTATAGAATAGTGACCTATAAAACAAGAGGATATGGAAACCTGTAGTGCACCCCAACCAGGGCCAGGAGGAGGAGACATCCTGGGCTCAAACATTATGCCCACAAACTTCTCAATCAACATGAAGCAATTCATGGCACCACATGCCTCTACAAGCAGCATTAAAATGCATTGAGCTATATTACTCACCTTAGCTGCAAGTTTGGCAGAAGTGTTTCAAATGGGACTGCATCTCTGGAATGGGCTGGCTCACCATGAGTAAAGGTATAACACCAGTGTTTCTCATTAGCAACACGTTTGATTCCACACAAGTCAAATGTTGGTTAAGATATTTAAAGTCCTAAATAATATATCAGGCTACATGAGATCCAGTCCTGCTAAAATGATCTTGTTTCCAGTCCCTAGAATACTTTCCAAAAGCAATTGAGGGCCCATATCCACAGAACTTGTACCCAAAAGCAGCCCACCAGAGCTCTGATTTGTTAATCAGGTATAATTTTAGGATGATAAGTCATAAGGCTTTTAATTAATCTCAGTCATACAGAGGTCAGGATTTAAAACTTTAGACACAGATAAGTATCAGAGGGGTAGCCGTGTTAGTCTGAATCTGTAAAAAGCAACAGAGGGTCCTGTGGCACCTTTGAGACTAACAGAAGTACTGGGAGCATAAGCTTTCGTGGGTAAGAACCTCACTTCTTCAGATGCAAGTAATGGAAATCTCCAGAGTGATATATACCTGCCTCTGGAGATTTCCATTACTTGCATCTGAAGAAGTGAGGTTCTTACCCACGAAAGCTTATGCTCCCAGTACTTCTGTTAGTCTCAAAGGTGCCACAGGACCCTCTGTTGCTTTTTACAGACACAGATAAGTGGCAGTAATTCTGCTAACTTATTTATATAGTAAAGTCATACTACTTGTTATGTGTTTGTTTTATTAGGTAATTCTCGCCCCACCATAGACAGAATCTCCTGTAACAGGCTACATTCAAACCAAGACCCTAGATGTAAAGAATACTATCATAATACTAATTACTTGAACCATGCATCCTCTTCATCAAGGTTATCTTCAGTTAGGCATAAATGAACAAAAACAAAAAAGATCAGTCTTCAAGAAAAATACACCTAGAAGTGTCTGGAGTTCTCATATCTGAGCTTGGCCAGGAGAACACATCACTTAGATCTAAAATAGAGTCACACAGTAGGATCCTCTCCACCAGCCCTTTTCTCTGCCACCCTTGTCATTGTATGTGAACCCTTACCTTAAGCTCACTACACACACAGAAATAATTTCTATTTATATGAAGGGCATCCTACATTTCTGATGGCAGGGGCACCATGCCTCAGTTTCCCCTCACTGGTCCACAGACTCTGCTGGTAGAATGACTTAATCCTCTACAGAAATGAAACCTCTGGAGTACACAACAGACCAAATGGAAATATCTTCTCACACTGGATCCATAAACAGTCTTTTTCTCTTTGATTACACAGTTCCCCCTCTTCCAAGAGGCACCACTGAGATGCAGTGCCTGTCTGCTTCAAACATCCTTTTCATTTTTCCCCTCATGGTTTTTTTTAGCCAAGGTCAATTAAACCAAATAAAAGCAAAACAACAGACTTTGCTGCATATCTTGACTCAGCAGTACTTCCCCCACACTGGGATTGCAGTAGACCCTCCTATAGGACATCCAGACTTATGTTGCCACCCAGAAAAGGAAACTGCTCACACCTGTTGTCTCTCCAAACTAGAAAGAGAAGGAACATGACAATTTCTGCTCCTCCCTGAGCAAAAACCAAAGCTGTTTAATTCTGGCTCACCTGCCTTCTGAGCCCAGATGTAAACTCTTTCTTTAATTTACTAGCACAGCAGGTCCTTTATCTATCTCCCTTTGTAGCCTGATCCAGTATGGGGTATGGTGACCCCCAACACACTCTCAATAAAATAAGACTGCAGCACAGTGACCACATTCTGAACATTGTCTCAAGTTTCCATTTGCTTTCTTGCCTTTTAAACTGAGAATATTTTGATTTTAACCACCCCCCCCCCCAGCAGCTAGTTAGGTAGCTCAGTAGTTCTACACCATCTTACAACAACAAAAGTTTCAGTAGCCCTCCCATCCAGCCATGAAGGAAGAAGGAGTGGTCTCAACTCATGATTGAGAACCCATAGTTTTATACCACTCATCACTATATCACATTCACAGAGACAGAAATAAGAACTCACATTTCAGAAAACATTCATTAGATAAAAAGCATTTCTTTCTCCTTGTGTGTTTATCAGATTCTGTGGGATCTTGGAGTGGTGCTCTGTTCTGTAGAGACTTTAGTCTGTATCCACAAAGGGACTTAGGTGTTGTGATGATGATAGCTGGTGTAAATACCATAGCTCCATTAACTTCAGTTGATCTATGCTAATTTATAGCAGCTGAAGATTTGTCCAGGATCTGTCTTTAAAGGCAAAACCTGATAACCTCACTGCTCTGGCTCAAATGTATCCTTTAGTCACACACTTCTACCCCAAATAAAGTAACAATACAATTTACTACTCAGATCTAGCATTAAGTCCATCTCTCATCTTCTGAAAACAAAAACTTGTAGAGACAGACAAGAAACTCTTCCCATCATCTGTAAAGCTATTTAATGTAAGCTAAAGGCTATAGATCAGGGTGGGCAAACTTTTCAGGCCGAGGGCCACATCTGGGTGGGGAAATTGTATGCAGGACTGGGGCAGGGGGTTGGGGTGCAGGAAGGAGTGCAGGGTGTGGGAGGGGGTGCGGTGTGCAGGAAGGAGCTCAGGGCAAGGGATTGGGGCGGAGGAGGGTGTGAGGTGTACGAGGGGGCTCAGGGAAAGCAGTTGGGGTGCAGGAGGGGTAAAGACTGCAGGAGGGGGCTCAGGGCAGGGGGTTAGGGTGCATGAGGGGTTCAGGGTGTGGCGGGGGCTCAGGCCAGGGGAGTGGGGTGCATGGTGTACGAGGGGGCTCAGGGCAGGGAGTTGGGGAGCGAGATGCAGGAGGGGTTCAGGCTCTGGCCTGGCGCCGCTTACCTAAAGCAACTCCGGGATGGCAGCGGCGTGCACTGGGGCCAGAGCAGGCTCCCTGCCTGCCTGCCTGCCTGCCCTGTCCCCAGCCCTGCACCGCTCCAGGAAGTGCTGCATCCCCTGGGGGAGGGGAGCAGAGGGCTCCATGTGCGCTGCCCTTGCTGTGCCTCCAGGTACCTCCCCCGAAGCTCCCATTGGCCACGGTTCCCCATTCCCGGCCAATGGGAGCTGCGGGGAGCAGTGCCTGGAGGCATGGGCAATGCATGGAGCCCTCAACCCCCCTGCCTGGGGGGCCGCAGGGTCATGGTGCCAACCACTTCTGCAGAGCGGCGCGGGGACCATGGCGCCACGGGGGGCAATCCTGCGGGCCGGATCCAAAGCTCTGAGGGGCCGGATCCGGCCTGCGGGCCATAGTTTGCCCACCCCTGCTGTAAATCAATGACAATATCAAACAGAATCATTCTACAGGTAAGAAAATGGTGAACACATAAACAGTGACTACTGAGGTTGGAATTCAGAGCAGTTGAGATATAACAAACGGAGGCTAAAAAAATGTAAAAAAATTAAATCACTAATATTCATTTGTAAATACAAAGGGCATTTGCAAAACAATTTCTGAAGCTTCACAATTTCCTTAAATTTCTCTAACTAGTCGTGGTGGATTAGAGCAGATAGTATAGAAAATAAGAGGAGTTTATAAACCACATTTTGAATAGAAAAAGCAAGAAGTGTTATTATTAATGGATGTTTTAGTGTCAAAACATTAGACAAATCACACTATTTATTCCCCATCCATCACAGCCTTTAAATGAGTACCTTCAAGACAAAATGTGTCATTAAACATTTAACACTATACTATAGATCAAATTACCGCTGTAAAACAAGAGAACAATCTCATGCAAAGATGGAGGAAAAAGTCTAGAGGAGGTTTTTGAAGATTATGAAAGCAATATCTTAAATGAACTCTAGTGAATTAAGTTAAACCTTACTGAATTAGTTTTAACATACTTGGAGTTTGTTGTACTAAGCTTGCAATTATGTATGTGTTATTGTGGAAATGTACGTATTTTAATGGGAAGGATAAATAGGGAACAGCAGGTTCTAACACCTCCACAAAATCCATCCTCTATCCATGAAAAATATGCATATACCAGTTCAAACTGAGGGACCAGCATATAATAAATGTTTTTTTGGACAAATAGGCTAGTTTTAGATTAGCTCATGGCCTTCCTTCTGAACCAGGAAACAGATAGGATTCCTGGTCCCCAGTCCATAGATTAGGGTTGGAGAGACTGAACCTGCCAGAATCAATGTTAGAGTAGGGGTTAATTCTAGTAAGTTTATTAGTATGTGTGGAAGTTCTTTTGTTGTTTTTAATGTGTTCTCTGTAATGGTTATTATTATTTTTACCTTAAGAATAGTACGCTTGCGTAGGAGTGCTGCATGATAACTCAGAACTGTTGACAATCACACTTATCTGTCTCTCAAGAGAAAGCACAAAGGTGTCCTTGGACAACCTGTTTGTGCTAGAAAATACACAGTGAAGACAGTGAACTGTGCATCCTGGGAACATCCCCCATCAGAATGGAGAGAGATGCAGGTCTCCCCCCAGAAAGGCAATGGATGGGGAGCTGGGAGCTGGAATCTGAGAATAGGTGTGCTTGCTGAATCACCAAAGGGAAATACAGATGCAGTTGCCCTGAATTGTGACGATAATGATTTTTTTCCTTTTTCTATTGTTATATAAAGACAACCTTGTTTTAGAAGCTGCAGTGTACATGTGCAATGCAGAACTGGAAAGAGAAAGGGGTTGAAACTGACTGAAGCATCAAGGGCAGGCACCAGCATTCGATTTTGGCTGAAGAAAACAATGTAAAATTGCATCAAAAGTGATTAACTTAACATAAATGGGCCATGTTCTCAGCTTGTGTATTCCAGCCAAGGATCTGACTCCTTTACTGGGAAATTTGGTACAGCACATGTATGTATACTCTAATATTTATCATTTGTATTGTGGTAGCATCTACTGGCCCCAAGCAGGGATCAGGGCCTCATTGTGCTAGGTACTGTGCAAACAGAGAACAGAATGTCCCTGCACCACAATGCTTTCAGTGTAAGTATAAGATGAGAGATGTCAGGTAGATACAACAAACAGATGGGGGAGCACAAGGTAAGACTAAGAGGGTACTGTTCATTATGATAGGCAGTGGTTATAGCACGCCAGCTGCCTAACCACAGTCCCCTGCAAGCATAGGTTCCATTAAGACTTCTTACAGAATTATTGTGCTATGTTACTATGGCATGGGGGTAAAACTCTGCTGTACGTACATTTAATGCTGTATCACTCTGGCACCATTGGGTGAAACATGGCAACTATTTAACTATGTACAGCAACACTACACAGCAGCTTAGGGAGAGATGTGAACTCTGTTGCAGCTGCAGGCAGGGCCAGCTCCAGGCACCAGCAAAACAAGCAGGTGCTTGGGGCAGCACATTTCTTGGGGCAGCATTCTGGCGCTGGCCATCATAGGCGCCAACTCCGGGGCATGGGAAAAAAATGCCCCCGCTGCCCCAGCTTGCCTCTGCACCGCCTCCGCCTGCTCCCCTGAGCGTGCCGCCACCGCTCCACTTCTCCCCCCTCCCTCCCAGGCTTACCACACGCAAAACCGCTATTTCACACAGCAAGGCTGGGAGGGAGGAGAAGCCGAGCGGCAGGCTCTTGGGGGAGGCGGCGGTGGTGGAGCGAAGGTGAGCTGGAGTGGGGAGCGGTTCCTCTACCCCCCCATTACTTCCTGCGCCCCCCCACTCTAGCTCACCTCCACTCCACCTGCTCCCCTGAATGAGCCACTGCTCCACTTCTCCGCCCTCCCTCTCCTGGGTTCCTCTACCCCCCATTGCTTCCTGCTGGCCCCCCGTGACCTCCCGCCCTAGCTCACCTCCGCTCCGCCTGCTCCCCTGGGCGTGCCGCCGCTCTGCTTCTCCCCCCTTTCCTGAGAGGGAGGGGGGAGAAGCAGAGCGGCGGCACGCCCAGGGGAGCAGGCGGAGCGGAGGTGAGCTAGGGCGGGAGGTCACGGGGGGCCAGCAGGAAGCAATGGGGAGGGGAAATGTGGCACGCCGGGGGAGGAGGCAGGGCTGGGGATTTGGGGAAGGGGTGGAGTTGGGGCGGGGCTGGGTGCAGGAGGGCACTAAAAAAAAAGGAGGGGGCGGCCAAAATTTTTTTTGCTTGGGGCAGCAAAAATCCTAGAGCCGGCCCTGGCTGCAGGTGGAATTAAAAAATACTTAGCACTTACATAAAGCTTTATATTTCCAATGTTCACTATAAATAAAAGGTTTTACTTCTGGATTTCAGATACAGTAACCAGCTGCCCAGGTTAAGATATGTTTCGGATGCTGGCACCTTCTGTAGAACCCTGACTGCAACACAGTGGGCATTTAGGTTAAAATGGATAAGATCTTTAGCTCTTCCCCTCTTCCTGCTACAGCAGTGGCAGATGTTTGTTCCAGATGTTTGTTCCTTTCCAATGTACCAATTGGTTTGTGTCAGTTTACATTTTTAAGGCTAGAAATCTACTATTCTTTACGGAGGGAAAAAAAAAAAAAAACATTCTCCATTCTGGATCCCAAAGCCAGCTCTGTTACCAAAAGCCCTCCTAAAGTACCTCAGTGATTGAATCTAGTGAATTTACTCTGATGAAACTGAAGGCAGAATTTAGCCCTTCATTTTATGGCCTATGTAAAGATTCTAATATTATTAGAAATGACCTCAAACCAAAATCTTATGACTAAACAGAGTTCCATTCTGATGACAGTAGAATTAGAACCTCATTCTACATTGAAATTATGGGCTGGCCCTTCCCTCTATAATGAATCAAAAAGAGGGCTTGATCCAAAGGTAATTGAAGTCAATGGAAAGATTTCCAGGTCTGAAATCCACCTATCTGAACACTGTAGAACTTTCTGAAGAGAGGGTGAGGAAGAAAAGAAGGAACTATTTTGAAGACATTACATTTTTAATTTTAAAATCTCAGACATATGCAACTTACCATGCTTAATGAGGTACAATTTTTATTATGAAACAGAATCTAGGTTGTGATTCTTTTAAGAAGATAAGGAGATGCTTTATAGATATGCTTTTAAGCCTTTTTTTTTTTTTAATAGAGAACTGAATCACATTTTGGCTCACCTGATGAGGGACTCACAGGCTGGCTCTCTAGAAAAGACAGGAAGAAAGGCTAATAGCCATTTGCACATCTCCTATGATGTGATCTAAGTATTTTCATGCCCTTTTGAAGTCTATTCCTCTATGGTTACCTTAGAAAAGTTAGAATCACTGGAAGAAATTAATAATACATTATAAGAAATATTGAAGCTTGTTAAAAACAAATAGCTTTTCCCTACAGGGCAATATAAGAGATTTCATTTTTACTTTGAACATTTTGGAGAATATAAAAATATTGGATAAGAGAGAATGGAATAAAAGGGCTAGAAAGGAGGTTCATGTGTTATCTCTCACTTTTATCATTTTCCACACCTGGAATTCATCAGAAGGTGTTTTAATCTTTGCAGTCAACCGCTGTTCTAAATCCCTGCAGGGAAGGTTAGAACATGAGAAGGACTATTCCAGAGCTGATCTGTTTCTTTTGTGGCAAATGCTGCCTCCATTTTCCTCTGCAGCTGTGTGTGTGTGGGGGTCCCTAACTGCAAGGGAACTCTTGCTATTTTATTATACAAGGGAGTTGGGGGTAGGGACCTTTAGAGCCTTTCAAGGTATCCACACTATCTGTGCACTTTAGAATGCACCCTTGGTGCAAAAGACCAATTCAAGAGATATACACAGAGGGGAAAGTAAGCCGGTTCGGTCTGGCTTACTGGCAAGAACCGGTACGCTGTGACGGACTGGACCGGCTTCTCCAACCATGATTTAAAGGGCTCCAGCCCCTGTGGGGAGCCCCGGGCCCTTTAAATCACCCCTGGGGCTCCTGCAGCCGGGCTCGGGCATGGATTTAAAGGGCCCGGTGCCACTGCAACTGCAGGGAGCCCTGGGCCCTTTAAATCCCTGCCGCCTCAGGGTAGCGGCGGCAGGGCTCCCACGGTGATGTAAAGGGCCCGGAGCTCTGCGGCAGTCAGAGCCCCAGGCCCTTTAATTCGCCCCTGAGCCCCGGGGCTCCCAGCCGCCTCTGCAGCTGGGAGCTCCAGGGTGATTTAAAGGCCCTGGGGCTCCCAGCCACAGCCCCCACTCAGGACTCCGGCATACTGGTAAGTTACTTTCACCCCTGGATATACACTACATAATTCCATAGACTTTGTGCTGGGCCCCTGCCTACGAGATGGATGTCACCCACCAGAGCTGAATTCAGGGAGCTATCCATGTTCTGGGATTTGCAACATGGTTTTGGAGGACATTTTGAACATTTTGGTAGCTCTGCTCATAGCTTGGTTTGGGGTGGGTTCAGAGTTGTAGGCTTCTAGTTAGCCCAAGCATTCTTATGTAAAAATATCATTAAATCATTAATGATCAAAGATAATCAGGACCTTGGTTATGTATCACATTGCAGAACCATTTGGGACCAAGATAGCACATATAGTAAAGATGTGTGAATAACTGATTTTTCAGTTTGCTGGCTATTGGGGGGAAATAATAATTTCAGGTCAGTTTATAATTTATTTTAAAATATCATACCAAAATAATAATTTGAGTCAAACAAAACATTTAGTATGAGGGTTTTTTTATTTAAGAAAATACAATTTAAGCAGATTTTGAAATAAAAAATCATTTTGATTTTTCCCAACTGAAGCAATTTGGTGAATTTGATTTAGCTGCATGAAATGTTCTTGTCAACTCAGATCTGCATTTTTGGTACAACAAGTTTCAACTCTTAGGTACAGAGCCATTGTGCTTGAAAGGAGGACTTGTCAATAACATCCATGGCATCAGACTACTGATTTTGTTTTCTACATAAGGTGTAACTGTTTCTTTTGTGCTCACAGAGTTTTCATGTACCTTTATCAATGTCATATTTTGATTACTCAGAGACACCTTAAGGCTCAGTGTTCCTAACATTGCTTTTTTGTGGGTGTGTATCTCACCCCTGCTGTTGCTCTGGAGGGGCACTTTCTTTATTTCTTATTCTTTTACTACAACTCTTATTTGCTATTTTCATAGAATCATAGGACTGGAAGGGTCCTCGAGAGGTCATCTAGTCTAGTCCCCTGCATTCATGGCAGGACTAAGTATTATCTAGATCATCCCCAGGGCCGGCTTCAGGGTTTTTGCCACCCCAAGCGGCGGGGGGGGAGGGGGCGGAAGAAAAAGAAAAAGCTGTGATCAGCATTCTACCGCCGATGCTTCATTTTTCAGTGGCAATTTGGCAGCAGGTCCTTCCCTCTGAGAGGGACTGAGGAACCCACCGCTGAATTGCTGCTGAAGAGCCAGACATGCCGTCCCTTTTGTTGGCCACCCCAAGCACCTGCTTGCTGCGCTGGTGCCTGGAGCCGGCCCTGATCATCCCTGACAGGTGTTTGTCTAACTGGCTCTTAAAAATCTCCAATGATGGAGATTCCACCATCTCCCTAGGCAATTTATTCCAGTGCTTAACTACCCTGATAGTTAGGAAGTTTTTCCTAATGTCCAACCTACAACCCCCTTGTTACAATTTAAGCCCATTGCTTCTTGTCCTAACCTCAGAGTTTAAGAAGAACCATATTTCTCTCTCCTCTTTGTAACAACCTTTTATGTTGAAAACTCTTATCATGTTTCCTCTCAGTCTTCTCTTTTCCATACTAAACAAACCCATTTTTGTCAATCTTCCCTCAACGGTCATGTTTTCTAGACCTTTAATCATTTTTGTTGCTCTTCTCTGGACTTTCTCCAATTTGTCCACATCTTTCCTGAAATGTGGCGCCCAGAAGTGGAAACAATACTCCAGTTGAGGCCTAACCAGTGTGAAGTAGAATGGAACGATTACTTCTCGTGTCTTGCTTACAACACTCCTGCTAATATATCCCAGAATGAAGATTGCTTTTTTTGCAACAGTGTTACACTGTTGACTCATATTTAGCTTATGGTCCACTATGACCTCCAGAACCCTTTACGCCATAGTCCTTCCTAGGCAGTCATTTCCCATTTTGTATGTGTGCAACTGATTGTTCCTTCCTAAATGGAGTATTTTGTATTTGTCCTTATTTAATTTCATCTTATTTACTTCAGACCATTTCTCCTGTTTGTCCAGATCATTTTAAATTTTAATCCTATCCTCCAACGCACTTGCAGTCCCTCCCATCTTGGTATCATCTGCAAACTTTGTAAGTGTACACTCGATGCCATTGTCTAAATCATTGATTGGCAATTTTAAGAGATGATAACTAGGTACAAAACTTCTGAGGTGCCAGTTAGTTCTGTTAGGAAAGTTTCATAGACTTGAGGTGGGCCTGTCCTGTTTGTAAAAATGAAATACAGGTTATAAAAATTTAGGGTCAGGAACTTTACCTTCCCACTTGCTGATAAAGCACCAAGTACATCGTTGGTGCCATAATTATGAATAGCTCAGCATGAATCCAGTTAACATGTGCTAATACACAAACTATTCTGTGTATATCAACTGCACACACAACTGTTTTGTGGGGATTTATGGAGGGCCAGAACCTCAGCTGACATAAATGTGCATAGGGCTACTGACTTCAGTGGTGCTGATTTATATCAGCTGAAGAGCTGACCCAAATGTACTTTTAAATAAATCTTAAGGATAGAGGTACTGCTTGAAGAGAGGGATACAATTCTCAGCTGAGAGAGAAAAGGGAACTTTGAACATTGACAAAGGAGACTTGAGGAGACCTGTTTTGCTTGTTAGTGAACTCTCTGTCCAGCTCCCTTTGAAGAACCTGAAGGTTTGCACAGAGAGATGAAGGATAACTTATGAATCCTGTGTCTGTTGTTCACTACTTTTTCTCTTCTAGAAGAACTGACAGTTCTCAGGTCAAAAAGCTCTCAATCCATAACAAATGGAACAAACAACAAGCTTAGTATATCTAGCCAATTATTGACATACTAGTCACACTTAAGAGCATTCCAATAACCTGAAAAAAAAATGGTTTTCAGAGTGCTCTGGGTTTGGACTACTGAAAGCAAGAGGGAACAGAGGCCCTATTCCTGCAAACTGTCCCATATAGGTAGCCTACACCACCTGTTCAGAGCCCCATTGAGTCGATTGGAGCTCTATGCTGGTACATGGCTCTGCCAATGTTGAGAAGTTTGCAGGATCAGGGCCTTAGCTAGCAGGTAGAATGTTCATTGTTATTTGGATTGAGGTGCCTAGTCAACATAAAATATTTACAAAAATTAAAATCTTGGATAAACTTATAGTTTTGAGCATTTAATGGCTAATTCCACAAAGCATCAATTGATAGGTAAAGAAAATAAGCTTTCACTAATGATTGCCAGGATTTTTAAATTGAGCAAAATTGACTCTTCCTGAATCTGTGCTGAATTCATCTAAGAGATGTGCCAAAATTTCAGATAAGCAATTGTCTATCCACTGTGATACAGGATTCTTTAAAGTAGTTATCAAGTTGTGTTATACATGTTTATATCCTCCATATTACATCGCACTAATTAGCATATACCTGTGACAGAATGTGCAATAGAGTATTTGACCTTAATAATAGTTGCATTGCCAAAGAATGTGTGTAATTCACCTGTTCATTCAAGTAGATTACCTAGTGCAGGGGTCGGCAACGTTTGTCACGTGGCTCGCCAGGGTAAGCACCCTAGAGGGCCGGGACAGTTTATTTACCTGCTGACGCGGCAGGTTCGGCCAATTGCGGCCCCCACTGGCAGCGGTTTGCCGTCCCGGGCCAATGGGGGCAGCGGGAAGCGGCGCGGGCGATGGATGTGCTGGCCGTGGCTTCCCGCCGCCCCCATTGGCCTGGGACAGCAAACCGTGACCAGTGGGGGCCGCGATCGGCCGAACCTGCTGCATCAGCAGGTAAATAAACTGGCCCGGCCCACTAGGGTGCTTACCCTGGCGAGCCGCGTGCCAAACGTTGCTGACCCCTGACCTAGTGCAAACAGTGAAGTAGGGTATCAGTAATGTTCACAAGGTAGCTGATAACTTCAAAAGTCATTGAGCAGTATTTCCTCATGATGTGATTTGGTTCCATTTACCCGAGTTTCTTTACAAATTTCCCCCGATCTGTTTAAGTGATGAGTTGATCAGGTTATAAAGCCTGGATATTTATTACTCAGAAGCTTATAATACATTAAATTACATTGTATTTGATTAAAGCAGTACTTCTGTGACAAAGTACTGTACTTGGTGCCAGTTAAGAGCCAAATGAAGCATTTCGGTGTCAGCCAGTGCTTCCTTGTTATCACTAAATAAATTTGTTAGGTATTAAAAAAACCCAAACCCACATATCTTAAGGCTTTTTAATGCATTATTTTACAAACAACAAAAAGACTAATATTTACTTGTTCCCATTAAACTACATTGATTCCTGAAGCTAAATCCTTTGTAGGCCCTTGTAGCAAGCCTTTAAAAAAAAATGTCCCCAAAGTATAGAACATACGTTATAAGTTTTACATCTTCTGACATCCATACCCTTGACAGTTTTATTTTAAACAGCCTCATCCATTTGCTTGTTCTCAATTTAAAGCAAGTGCACTCTGAGAGAACTTTTTATGCTAACAGCAAGTGAAGAGTCAACATCATGGCACTTTCTGTTAGCATTAGAAAATCCTGACTCACCATTCCAATGAGTTAAGTGCTTATTCTTCTAGAATGTGGATTTAGATCATATTACAAAACTGCTGAGATCCAAGCAACAAACAAATGGAAGCAACGTAACCCCAAGAAAAACAAACCAAAAGACAAAAAAATAAATGTGTTTAGAATCTTCAAAATAGGGATAGTGCTTTGGGAATTATGGGAATAATCAGCATTTATGGGTAAGATTTTCAAAGGAGCAAAATAAATTAGTTGCCCAACTCTCACTAACCTCCTTTGAAAACCCTAGACTCCATATTTGATCTAGTTTTAACATAGGTACACTAACAATTTCAAGTACAAAACACAAACACTGGGCCATATTCTCCACCATAACTCCAATAGAATGACATCAACAGAGAATTTGGCCCTGTGTGAGAGTAAAAACTCATCAAATTACAAAAGAAACGAAAACCAAACCCTCTCCAAGTTAAACCCAATACCTGAAAAAAGCCACACAAAGATGAGCCCTATAACAGGATCAGAAGGTAAACAAAAATCAGTCTCTGTGGGACAAAGGGTCAGAAAGCAAATTCCAGAGTTAAGAATGCCATGGGTGGAAAGCTCTGAATCAGTTACCTGCTGTATGTATCTGAGATCTATTAGAATGTCCTAGCTAATCTCAGGCTATAGCTACACTACAGAGCTTACACTGACTTAGCTGAACCACTGTAACCTCTGTAGTAGACGCTCTACTAAGCTGATGGGAGAGACCTCTTCCATTGACTTAATTACTCCAGGCCCTATGAGTGGCAACAGCTGTCTGCGGGAGAAGCTCTCCCGCTGAAACAGTGCTGTCCACACCGGTGCTTAGGTCGGTATAATTTATGTTGCTGAGTACAGTGGCTTATTCAAACCCTTGAGCAACATAACTTATACTGACTTAAGCCGTAGTGTGTACATAGCCTGAGTTGATGGGGCAAAGCATGTAGAGAAAGGCAGTCTCTGAGATCCCCAACTGGGGTTTAGCGTTAATGAACTGAAAGCCAGATTCAGGTGAAATATACTCCATTTGTTAATGTCTGTTAAGTAAACAGGCAGCTGTATTCTGTATAAGCTGATATCTCCAAGCAAAGGGGATTATAACAATCCAGTCTGAGGATACAAAGGCATGGTTGTACTGGTATAAGTGTGCATTTTATAGAAATGATTTCTGATGCTTAAAAAGCTATGTTGAGCAGCACTGTTCCCAGTACAGATGCACTATTTACCTTTCTCCACTGTGAAAACTGATCATTTATTCCTACCTTTTGTTTCCTATCTTTTAACCAACTTTGGATCCATGAGAGGACCTCCCCTCATATCCCATGGATGCTTACTTGGCTTAAGAGCCTTTTGTGTGGGACTTTGTCAATATCTTTCTGAAAGTCCAAGTCCACCATATTCACTACGTCACACTTGTCCATGTTTGTTGACAATCTCAAAGAATTCTAATAAGCTTGTGAGGCATGATTTCCCTTTACAAAAGCTGTGTTGATTCATCACAAACAAATGTGTGTTAATTCTGTTCTTCACTATAGTTTCACCCCATATGCCTTTTACTGAAGTTAGGTTTCCTGGCCTGTAATTGCCAGGATCACTTCTGGTGCCTATTAAAAACAAAAAACAACAACAACAACAAAAAGAGTCCAGTCATCTGGTGCAGAGGTTGACTTAAGCAATACATTAGATACCACATTGGTAGTTCTGTAGTTTCTCTATGCATGTGAGTGCCTTCAGAACTTTGGGGCAAATACCATCTGATCCTGGTGAGTTATTACTGTTTAAACTGTCAATTTGTTCCAAAATCTTCTCTACTGAGTACTCAGTCTGGCACAGTTTCTTGCATAATCCTCCCAACACGCTGATGAAGTAGATACCTATTATTTCCCCCAGTTTGCAGGGGGATTTGTGAAATTGAGGCAGAGAAGTGGTACTACTCACCTAAAGACATACAAGCTACTAATCAGATTAGGATGAGAAAGCCCCAGCTATGTAATGTAGAATATTAGGAAATATGCATTAGTACCTATTCTTATTACTGCCTGCCTGATAAACATTTGCCGCTAGGGAAGAGCAAACACTTGTATGATTTATCATCATCCACCAAAGAGTGTTCTGGTATTTCTTGTTAGCAAGAAACTAACTCTTTAATGTTTTACAATGTGCTGAAAAAATGAACAACAACATGATTTGTTGGAACTGTAGGGTAGCTGGATCAGCTGTAATTTTCACTATTTGAGAAAATAATGAAACAAACAAGATGAGACACAGGAAATAATGCTGGGAAAATTAAAGCAGGGTGGAAAAAAACAGAAAGAGTCAGCACCGGAACTTGATTTCCAAACCTTCAGTTTCCCATTTATCTTACAAAGAGTAATTTGGCATTTACCTGTGATGGATCATGACATTGATCTAGTGCCTGGATGCTATTGTTTAGCCCAAGACTTGAAATTTCTCTCCAGTTAGTACTGCTACAATGTAACTCTATTTATCATTCTTCACAGAAACTATCTCAAAATGCTTTAGAGAGTTAAATTCTGTTGCAGAATTAAATAAAAAAAGGGAAAGGAACATTTAGCAGGACAGGCAGCAAAGAAAAAAAATATGTTTTGGGTGAAATTTAAGAAGAAATGGAGTCATTGAAATAGAGAAATACAGGAAAAGTTATGAAATAAGCAGAAGCTGCAAAAAGAAAAGACTTGTACTAATGGTAGTGAGAGAGAGAGAGAGAGAGAGAATGGGTACAAATAGGAGGAAACAAAGGAGAAAGGGGAAGGTCTGTGGAAAAAGAACTATATAAATAAGGAGAGCAATGATGGCCAGTTGTAACTACAGAAGTATTAACTATGGAGATAGATTCATATTCAGAGTGCAGGTATTTGATAAAAATAAAAATACCTGATAGACAATCTGTCACATATTTCTGCAGTATAGCCTATAGATATCCCCAATACAGGTAGCATAAACCCTGCATAATCATACAATATTTGGTAGGTTAGCATTGCTAACCCAGTTTAAGGGTGGATGTGCCCTGACAAAAGCTAAGTGGATAACGAAAGCAGGTGGGGAAAAAAATCAGCTATATTTTGGATTTGATGTGAAACACATCAAACCAAAACTTGCCAGCCTTCACAAGAAATAAGAAAGGGGATTGCTTAGTGTTTTTCTTCAAACCTCTACAGGGCCAAGAGGATGCTGTGGTTCTCCTTCCCCTCCTACTCTGACAAAGATTTGATAACAAAACTGGTGGTGGGGGTGTGACAATTTTTTTAAATATACAAACCTGAAACTCAACAAGTTTGGAATCCTGTTAACCACAGCTGCCAAAAGTGTTGACTGAAACATGTGTGAACTGAAAACACATGGAGTCGACATCAGAGATCTTGGAGTTATCATGGATAGTTCTCTAAAAATATCTGCTTAATATGCAGCAGCAAAGAAAGCTAACAGAATGTTAGGAACCATTAGGAAAGGGCTAGTTAATAAGACAAAATATTTTAATGATCCTATATGAATCCATGGTACGCCCACACCTTGAATTCTTCATGTAGTTCTGGTCACCCTATCTCAAAAAGGGTAGAATTTGCAAAAGTACAGAGAAGGCCACAAAAACGTTTGGGGGTATGGAACATCTCCCATATGAGGAGAAATTAAAAAGACTGGGACTGTTCATCTTAGTGAAGGGATGACTAAATTGAGATACGAGAGAGGTCTATAAAATCATGCATGATGTGGAGCAAGCAAATAAGGAAGCATTATTTAACACTTTACCTAACACAAAATCCAGGGTTCAGCCAATTGGCAGAAAATTTAAAACAAACATAAGGAAGTACTTCACAGAATGCACTGTCAACCTGTGGAACTCATTGCCAGGGGATGCTGTGAAGCTCAAAAATATAACTGTGTTCAAAAAGAATTAGGTAAATTCATGGAGGATAGGTCCATCAATGCTATTAGCCAAGATGGGCAGGGACACAGCCCCATGCTCTGGGTATCCGTAAGCCTCTGACTGTCAAAAGCTGGGACTGGATGACTGCAGATGGATTGCTTGATAATTGTTCTGTTCATTCTCTCTGAAGTATCTGGCACCAACTACTGTCAAAAGACAGGCCAATGGTCCATCTAGCCCAGTATCCTGTCCCAGTATGGCCATTCTTATGTTCTTAGTTCTTCTCACAATAGGGCCCACTTGGATTTCACATCACAGTTATGAAGTCAGCTTGTGTTATATCATCATCCTTCTACATGATCACTGGTCATTCAATTTAAACCACCAGTCCATTTGTCTTTTTAGAGTACTTTTCCCCACCTTTGAAAATAAACCTAAGAGGAAAATGTACATAATTCAGGAATCATTCAGCCTGCATTTTTGCAGAAGCTGAAACCCTGACATTTGGTATATATAGTGAATGCCATTGGGTATGTGTCATTGTGGTGACAAGGAGAATTACTAGCTGAGCTGTGAAAGAAATTGCAAAGATGTCTCACTTCTATGTAAACAAGGAAAGACATCTAAAGAAGATGTGCTTTGTGTGTGAGGAAGTATCATTTCGTCAGGAGAAAAAGGGAAGACAGGGGATGTGGGGGGTGAAACGGACCATACCAGGTGTTAAGAATATTTACCAATTAGAAAAGATTAGATGAGCAGCCTGCAGCACTGTGACATAAGATGGTTACCTTAGGCATGTAGCTTCTTCTTTAGCTTAAATTTAAAGGGCCATCTATCAGAAGGCCATGTTTACACAGAGTTAAGGAGAATGGGAAGAGATTTTTTGCATGGGTGCAGACCCCATTCCTCCTGCTAAAAAGCAGAGAGACAGTTCCCCAACCTCCTTGGCTGATGTCACAAGAGCTGTCCTCCTCATTTCAACTACAACTTAGACCAGACGTGGGCAAACTACAGTCCACGGGCCACATCTGGCCCGTGGGACCATCCTGCCCAGCCCCATAGCTCCCAGCCGGGGAGCCTAGTCCCTGGCCCCTCCCCCACTGGGCAGCATGGAGAGCACAGCTGACTCTGGCCGGGTGTTGCGGCTGCGAGCTCCTGCTGCTGGTAAGGGGGCGGAGAGCAGGGGGGTTGGGTAAGGGAGCAGGGGGTTCTGGGGGGTAGGGAGTCCCGGGTGGGCTGTCAGGGGGTGGGTTTGTGGATAGGGGTCGGAGCGGTCATGGGACAGGGAGCAGGGTGTTGGATGGGGGTGTGGGTCCCAGGAGGGGGCAGTTAGGGGACAAGGAGCAGGGGGGGTTGGATGGGTTGGGGGTTATGAGGGGAGCAGTCAGGGGGCGGGAAGTGGGAGGGGGCAAATGGGGGCAGGGGCCAGGCTGTTTGGGGAGACATAGAGTTGCACAACCCCAACGTGGCCCTCGGGCCAAAAAGTTTGCCCACCCCTGGCTTAGACAGTTCCTATGGGAGGAGAGCAATACACTGCCAACGAAATTTTTCAATCAGACATAGTAACCTGCAGGGAAAGGACCGAGTTCTAACCTTTCTGAGGATTAGGGAAATCAGTTAGAAGACAACCCCGGGTTTTCAAAAGGTGAATGCAAAATAATAATGCCTGTTTGGTTTCCTTTCATATGAGGTTTCTGTAAGAAACTGTAGATACTTCGGGGACATCAGGTACTTCCTCTGGTTCAAGTTTACCAGCTAGATGTAGTTTATGCAATACTGGTTCATTCCCCTAGACCTCCTGTATTTGGTACTCTGAGATTTTACATGAGAAATAGCAAACCGGGTCAAGGTAAATGCAGTTTATGCTGCAACATCTCTGTGATGGTTTCCATTATTGATCTCTTCTCCACCCACTGAGTAAGCTCCATTTATACCTTCAGCATTCAAACCACCATATTTCTTTTTTGTTCGTTTGACTTTCCTAGTGGATATTTAGCTTCAAAGTGGGTCTTGTGAGAGAAAGAACATACACACTCCACTTTCAAAACAGCAGGCTCCCAAAAGGAGGTAGAAAATGTGTTAACAATAACAGAATGCTAATTGATTTGCTTCCTATTTAAAAAAAAATCCTCTGCACCTGCCATAGTCTGGTATGTAGGAATCCCAGTGATGTCTATGGGAATCTTGTGTGATTTGTTGTCAGTCATGCACCTTAAATTGCAAGAAATTGTTTGATGTAGAGGTATTACACAAAAGGACTCCTCTCCCTACTGAGTAATAGACCAAGATAAAGAGACCCAGTCAATAGCACTGGTTTGTGGCCATGTTTTTGTTTTAAGTGTTCAACCAAACATCCATGTCATTGTTAGTTGCATTTGAGAGAATACTATGTGCTCCTGGATGACAGTACTTGTGAATGAAGTAGGCAGCAGCAGGATAAGCCAATGGCAGGGGAGAAAGGATAATAGGATCTAAGATTGTAAGATCTTTGGAGCAGGGACTCTGAATGTATTCTGTTTGTACCTAGCATAATGGTATCCTGGTCCATACCCAGCCTCCTAAGCACTTCAGTAATACAAATACATAATAAAAAAAAGTCTAACGTGTACAATGCACTTGTGTAAAAAAGGCATGCTCTCAAACTGAAGGTCAGACTCTCATAATAGGGGTGCCAGCAGGGCCGGTGAAACCACTAGGTGAACTAGGCGGTCGCCTAGGGTGCCAAAATTTGGGGGTGCCAAAAAGCGGTGCCCCCAATTTTTTTTACAGCGTTTCAGCGTGCCCCCCCTGCTTTCCCTGAGTGTCCCGCGGCCCCAGAAGCGTCCCTTTCTCCTGCAGTTCCATGCTGCCTCTGCTCTGCTCTGCTCCTGGCATCAACTGCTGCCACAGGATCCTAGTGCCCCTCCACCACTAGTGGCAGGGCAGGCTGCCCTTCCCCTACCCTTCCCCTTCAGACCCTTCCCTTTTCCGGAGGGACCCTCCACCAGCACAGCCCCCTCCCCCCCCGCCGTCACCGCTCCTGCCCCACACTGGGCAAGGGTCACTCCGATTGAGGCGACAGTGAGGGGCAGCAGCAGGGGTGGAGGTGCATATGTGATGGCAGCCCTCCCCCCCCTCAGCACCCCCCACCAGGGAGGCAAGGGGGCTTCCTGGACTGGAGAGGGGCGCTAGGAGCATGTGCAGTGACAGTGGTGCAGGGTGAGTGTGCTACCGGGGTGGGAAGGGAAGTGGGGAGCTCCTCCCCCAGAACTCACTGCTGCCAGCAGAGAGAGGGCTGGGGAGAGTCCTCCTCTCTGGCCCCATCCCTGAGGCAGCCTGCCTGCACCCCAAACTCATCCCCAGCCCTACCCCATCCGAGAGCCCGCACCGCCAGCCAGAGCCTGCACTCCAACCCGCTGCCCAGCTCTGAGCTTCCTCCCATGCCCCAAACCCCTCATCCCCAGCGCCACCCCCCAGTCCTCACTCCTCCACTCCCACCCCCTTCCCACACACCCTTTCTGCCCCCAAACGTCCTCCCAGAGCCTGCATCCCTCAACCCCTCCTGCATCCCCACCCCTTGTCCCAGCTTAGCCTGCACCCCTCACCCCTTCCTGCACCCCCACCCTCTGCCCCAGCCCAGACCCTGCACCCAGCACCCAAACTCCCTCCCATAGCCTGCACCCCAGACTCCCTCACCCACCAAAACTCCCTCTAAGAGTCTACACCCCAATCTCCTGCTCCAACTCAGGGCCTACTCACCAGACCTCCTCCCCCAACCCTAACTCCCTCACAGAGCCTTAGGCAGGTGGGGGGCAGAGTTTGGGGGGGCAGGCTCTAGGCACCACCAAAATTTCTACAAACCTGCCACCCCTGCCAGTAACTGGGTTTTAAGCACTGTTATGCCTGCAACAGGCCTAAGCCTGTCAGTGACCCCCATAGCAGCTGCCTGAAGTGTTTGGGGAAAATCACACATGAAAGACAAGTGTCCGATTTGTAAAAACTTTCCTTGGAGAATGCAGAAGGAGCATGATATTCATTTGAGGGCCCTCCTCATGGAGGCTGCGCTCTGCCCAGTGCAGGACTGCATCTCGGCAGGACTCTATGCCCAGCACCTCAGCCTCGGTTTGTAGTACACCCCTGGCACTGGGCTCAGTCTGGCACTGCTATCCCTCGCCAGTGCCCAAGAAGCAGTCAAAAAAGTGGGACTCCCTGGCACCAAGCAAAAAGGGTCAAGGGACATCAGACAAAGGACCTAGTTCATGCTACCTGCCCACCCCAGAGCCGCATGGGGGTTTCTCTCCGATTGGATCCACTAGTCTCCCCAGGGATCCACCACTGACTCCCGGGAGCGGCACGGGATCCAAACTCACTATTGTGCGAATATGCGTGTGTAGGTTGTTGAAATTTGTCATATTGATATTGTCAGTTGTTGTATGACAGAGTATCCACCATTATAATTTTATAAATGTTGTTAATAATAATTGGATATTCTAAAGGTAGAATAGATTTTGATATGAAAGAATGAAGGAAGGAAATATACGTGACTAAAAAGGGTGTATTTTTGAAAGTATTTTGAAAGTTTATAATAAGCGATGGTCTGGGGGGAGGGGAGGGAAAAGGGGGGCACAAAATGGAAGTTTTGCCTAGGGCGCAAAATATCCTTGTATCGGCCCTGGGTGCCATGTAGCCAAAGACAAACACATCCATGTGAGGAATGTGCTTAAAGAACCCATTTCTTTTGTTTTCTTTCCCTGTGCATTGTCCACCTAAGGATATTGTGCTCTTTCTGGAAGGATAGTGTTCCTTGTTTCCCAGTAGTTCCCACTTTGGTATTCAGCAGGCTATTGACATGTGCAGTAAAATACTTTGTATTTTCCTAAGTCAATGAGCCATAACATTGGCAAAGTGCCACCTCCTCCCCCTTCCTGAAACCTCCCATTACAACACATTAAGACAACATCCTGGGAAGACAAAAGGCTGCAGCTTTGTTTAAAAAACTCTTCACAATAAAGCTGTTAATAGAAAGAATGCAGACATCCTATAATTGACACATTTATTTATGGTTGTAGATGAGACTCCATTGACCTCATCATTACTAGTGCAGTTACTGGGCTCAGTGCAGCCCAGCACTAGGCAGCAGTGAATTCCATTGTCTTTGGTGGGAACTGGGCATGCTCACACCAAGGCTGAATTTCACCTGTTTGCCTCAGGGCTTGTCCATATGGGGAAATTGTCTGACATACTTACTGTGCAATTGCTAGTCTCCATATCTCTTATAAAGTAAATGGCAAGTCCTCCAACCACTTTTCTCTAACCTAAACATCTAACTTGCCTTTTTAGAAGTATACTAAGTGTCCAACAAGTGATCACGAACTGGCAGTAATACATTTGCCCACATTATTATACCCTTAGGCTGAACTCGAACTCCTTTCATCAACTATTAAATTTACCAGAAGAAAATAAAAACACCAATACTTCTGATAACTTAGTAGCCTAAGTTGCAAAGTTAAACCTTCAAAAGTCAGGAAAACAGAGTTAAAGTCACCTATGCTATTGGTGCAATTTTAAATTTGTCTCCCCTTGCACATATGCAGAAGGATAGACTTGCTCAATATCACATAAGAAGTTTTGTTGCAGAACCAAGGATGGACATAGGATTGCTGGATTCTAGATCCAATGCCTTAAATATAAAAGAATATTATTGCAAGCCTCTGCCTTGGTCCCAGTCTACCCTGTACATTAAATGAAGCAGGGGGTCCTCTAAAGCAAGTAGAATGCGATGATACCATTATTAAAAGACTCTATCAAGGTACACATGCAAGAGGGCCAAAGAAAGGTGTCTTGGACAATTTTGAGAGCTTGACTTTGGACCTTAATGTTCTTTTAACCAAGTTTCTTTGTATATGATTTCTTAGATTGTTTTAAAAAGCAATTTTAAAAATCCATCAGATGGAAGCACAAGGATTCCCTGCATAGGATATCCACAGTGTTGATACTCAAGTTTTTTAGATTTCTAATCACTTGCTGATAAACAAGTAGCTTGTTACAATAGTAGAGTGTTATCCTTTATGTGCACCAGCTAATTCTGGGGGAGTATGACACATACTTTGTCAACTATTTATTAGACAGCAGATTAATATTGGGAATCAAGATTTTTTGGTTCTGTTACTAGCTCTGAAGGGAAGTATGGTCTCATAGTTATAGATCGCACCACCTAGCACATTTGGCACTCTCAGCCACGCTGAAAAACAGAAATGGAAATATTTGCCAGATTGATTTATAATTCCAGAGGTGGCCTTGTGAGCCCTCCCAATAATCTCATTTGTAAAATGAGTGAAGGGAACTGGCCTACCTTCTAAATCAGCATGTAAGGCCTTGCTCTGTAATAAAGGCTATGAAATGCGCACATCTAAAACCAGCCAGCAGAAGTGCTGAAGTTAGAACTCTCAGGCTATGGCTACACTACAGACCTTGCAGTGCCAGAGGTGCACAAATGCAGCTGCACTGCTGTAGTTCTGCTAGTGTAGCTACTCTAAGCTGATGTTCTCCTCCCCCCACTTTAGCTAGAGCACTTTGATACCAAGCACTGGTTTACTGCTTTCCTATACTGCGTCAGGGAGATCTCAGGGACCAGCACCGGTCCACAGAATCTATCTGTGAGAAACACTGATGTAGAGCTCCAGTTCTATGCTTACTATGGAAGAGGCTTAATGAGGGTTGGGAGGATGGGGGGCTCTATGCAGCTAGCACGTAGGGGGCTCAATGGGGTTGGAGGATGCTCAGTACAGTTAATCCATGGGGAGCTCTTTGGAGCTAGAAACATGCTTTATACAGATTTGAAGTTGTATTCCAAAACGCAGATGTATTAAAGTTCTTCAGAACAAGAGTTGACAATTTTTTATCATTGGGAAAGTTACTTATTTTTCCCTAACCTCATTTTCAGAAACTGTCCAAAAAACAATTCAGACAAACCTGGCAAGGAGAATTTCAGCCCTAAAAAATGGAAGCTTGGTAAAGTTATTAGCAACGGAAAATTAGGATTATAATGGAAAGTATTCAGCAACCTTAAATGTAGGTGTTGGGATATGTAAGGGTTAAGTAAAGACCTGGGAAACCGCTAGTGTGCTGACATGGTATTAGGGAGTAGAAGAACAGCCTGTTTCTGTGCTTGATAAATAAAGTGCCATCCCTCTCCCTTCCCTTCTCCTTGTTAAGGATTGATAAGCATTGCAGCTGCATAAGGAATGTGGGGATCTAAAAGATACTCTTTGTGTAGAGAAGAGTTATTTCCCCCTCCCTTCCTTTCCCAGCTACATAAACAAGCTCAGGGTCATGGCCCCTTCCCTGCAAACTGTTAATTAAGGGAATTCATGTCTGCAATTATTGTAAAGAAATGTATCTTCAAAGTAAAAATTGTTTGTAAAATATGCTAATGCTGTAAACAATAATTGGGGTGTTCATATTACTCAATAAGGTTTGGGGGGTGTTTGAAGTAAATGTAGGTATTTACATACCAACTTAAATTTCAAAAAGTGTGCTGTAACTAGTCCAGTGCTTACTCGACAATTAGGTCGAGGGGAACAAGCACCACAATAAAGAAGCCTGTCTACTCAATCTAGGTCAGACTGCTCATTCGCTAACAATAGGCATTGCTATGTTCTCTCCCTCCAGTATGATTATGGGCCACATTCTTTGGTCATGATGAATGCAGTTCAGTACAGAACCAGTGGAAGAATGGTGGGGAACGGTAGTAAGTAGCTAGGGCAGTCTGCCTTACTGAAGACTGCTTTAACTAACACTAGATTGCTCATATTGAGCCAAGGGCCTGTGCAGAGACCAACCAGGATCAGCACGATTAGGCCATGCACTTTTTCAGTGTTACATCTTCTATATCCTTATTTACACATTTTCACAGCTATGTCCTTATTTAATATATCATATTTTTTTTTAAAAAATAAAGCTTTTATACACAAGTTTTTCCTCTTTGGACTTGAATTTTGAAATATTAATGTACTGTGAAGTCAGCCTTGTAAAAGAAAAAATAGAAAATAAGATGCAGTGATTGGCACATTGAAAAGTTAACTCATCTAGAAAACAGAAGAAGTTAGATGCGACATGAAAAAAACAAAGCAAACAACACCGCTCTCAGAGCAGGCTTATATCTGAAAGCCTCAAAGAGGCAGGTCAGAATTTTAAATATTCACCAATTTAGGACCTAACTTCACTTGTGACATTTTTAAAGGAAACTGTAGCAAATTGCTATTTAATCAGATGTTTAACTAACAGTCTGAGTGTCATGAAATTATTAGAATATCCAATATTGTTTTCTCATCAGAGTGCCACCTTAGTTCATAGGTCTGTTTCACTAACAATGTATTCTGTTTTCATGGCCTCATTAAAGGTTCATGAATGCAAGAGCTTATATGATCTTTGAAACTCCCCAAATATTTATTTGTTTTCCTAATACACCACTGTAGTCTAAGCCAGTAAATCCTGGATATAAATTATTTTGAGTAGAGCTTTGGTGTCTAATTCAACTGAAATGCAAGATTGCCTATTTCACCATACATCTTACTTTAACATGCCAAGACAAGTTGATTTACATGTCAAGTTAACACTAACCATGTGAGTCTTTTATTTAGTGTTTCATGTTCAATTGTTTCTGTAATCGTAAAGCAGAAATCTTTATTATGGACCTTAGCCCATATCACAGAAGTCAGTGAGAGTTTTGCAATTCTCTTAAATAGTGAGAAAATCACGCTCTATAACAACTCACTCCTTTCTATGCAGACAATCCCAATAGTCTTCTTGAGGGAATAACACTAATAGGATCTAGCCCTTAGAATGCAAGAATAAAGTAGTTGTGTCTGTTGGATTCTATTATCCTTGTGGTCTGTAATGTTGCCTATAGACAGTCCACTCAAGGACAATGTCCAGAAAATATAGCAGCAAGTCTGTCTAAGGGTAGTGAATGAAATATAGCAGAGACGCTCTGCAGATGCAATGGTTAAGTAGTGCCATTTGGGCACTGCCTTGAGCAAGGTGAAGACACCTCAAGGAAAGCAGCGGTATGAGACACTGCCTCAGGCCAGCATGTAGTAGGATTCCATGCTCACCACCTTAAACCTATTAAAGACCCAGGAAGAGAAATATAGTCCTCTTAAAACAAAACAAAACTGCACATACAAACACAATAGCATCAGGAATTAAAATACAAATGAAGCCCTCAAATTTTATTTCAGTTCCAGAAACATTTTTGTTTAAAATACCACCATCTAATTCCTTGAAGTCACTCAGCCAATTCAGACACACACAAGAGAGAAGTCCTGTTTGGAGGCTAACGAGTCAGTTCAAAAGAATTCATATTACCTTTCTTGATGCACTGGATGAGCACAAATCCATGGGGCTGGATGCGCTACATCCGCGGGTGCTAACGGAGTTGGCGGATGTGATTGCAGACCATTGGCCATTATCTTTGAAAACTCATGGCGATCAGGGGAGGTCCCAGATGACTGGAAAAAGGCTAAAGTAGTGCCCATCTTTAAAAAAGGGAAGGAGGAGGATCCGGGGAACTACAGACCAGTGAGCCTCACCTCAATACCTGGAAAAATCATAGAGCAGGTCCTCAAGGAATCAATTCTGAAGCACTTAGAGGAGAGGAAAGTGATCAGGAACAGTCAGCATGGATTCACCAAGGGCAAGTCATTCCTAACTAACCTAATTGCCTTCTATGAGGAGATAACTGGGTCTGTGGATGAGGGGAAAGCAGTGGATGTGTTATTCCTTGACTTTAGCAAAGCTTTTGATACGGTCTCCCACAGTATTCTTGCCAGCAAGTTAAAGAAGTATAGACTGGATGAATGGACTATAAGGTGGATAGAAAGCTGGCTAGATCATCAGGCTCAACACGTAGTGATCAATGGCTCCATGTCTAGTTGGCAGCTGGTATCAAGCAGAGTGTCCCAAGGGTTGGTCCTGGGGCCGATTTTGTTAGATATCTTCATTAATGATCTCGAGGATGGCGTGGACTGAACTCTCAACAAGTTTGCAGATGACACTAAACTGGGACGAGTGGTAGATACGCTGGAGAGTAGGGAAAGGATACAGAGGGACGTAGACAAATTAGAGGATTGGGCCAAAAGAAGCCCGATGGAGGTTCAACAAGGATGAGTGCAGAGTCCTGCACTTAGGACAGAAGAATCCCATGCACTGCTACAAACTAGGGACCGAATGGCTAGGCAGCAGTGCTGCAGAAAAGGACCTAGGGGTTACAGTGGACGAGAAGCTGGATATGAGTCAACAGTGTGCCCTTGTTGCCAAGAAGGCTAATGGCATTTTGGGCTGTATAAGTAGGGGCATTGCCAGCAGATCAAGGGACATGATCATTCCCCTCTATTCGACATTGGTGAGGCCTGATCTGGAGTACTGTGTCCAGTTTTGGGCCCCACACTACAAGAAGGATGTGGAAAAATTGGAAAGAGTCCACCTGAGGGCAACAAAAATCATTAAGGGGCTGGAGCATATGACTTCTGAGGAGAGGCCGAAGGAACTGGGATTGTTTAGTCTGCAGAAGAGAAGAATGAGGGGAGATTTGATAGCTGCTTTCAATTACTTGAAAGGGTGTTCCAAAGAGGATGAATCTAGACTGTTCTCAGTGGTACCAGATGACAGAACAAGGAGTAATGGTCTCAAGTTGTAGTGGGGGAGATTTAGCTTGGATATGAGGAAAAACTTCTTCACTAGGGGTGTGGTGAAGTACTGGAATGTGTTACCTAGGGAGGTGGTAGAATCTCCTTCCTTAGAGGTTTTTAAAGTCAGGCTTGACAAAGCCCTGGCTAGTATGATTTAGTTGGGAATTGGTCCTGCTTTAAGCAGGGGGTTGGATTGGATAATCTCCTGAGGTCCCTTCCAACCCTGGTATTCTATTATTCTACTTGTTTTACTATTCTGTTATTTATTATTCTACTTGTACTCAGGTTTAAGAGTTTACATTCCTCCCTCCCTTTAGTAATTAGGGCCATATTATGAAACTCATCTGTAACGTTGCCTATAGACTGTCCACTTAAAGAATAAATGATTGGAATAACTGGGATTCAATATTTGGAAGTTTAGCTTCTTTTCAGTATTCATTAAAGCTGATGGGCCCTAATTCTGATTTACAATCATTTCTCCCATATCCACTTGTTACTTTATTTTCTTGTTTATTAGAGCCAACTGTATCAATGTTCTTTTTCTTATAAGTGAGAAAGATGGACAGCAGCCAATTGCTGATGAACAACATCAACCTATTAAAACTCATTTTTGCATATCATGAACAGGGGTGAGGGAAATCATTAAAGAAACATTTTCAGTGTCAAAACTTCTAAGGGGTTATTATAAAAAAACCTTGAGGAGAAAAACAATTAGTAAAAATTATAATTATGAAAGAACTTGATAGTGTCTTTTTAGATTTACTGTGATTTACATATATTGAGACTGTAAATGCAAAGATTTTGAGAACAGGCACAAGCTTTCATTTGACAGCAATTAACTTGATGCAGTTCTTCCAATTTGGCCTGTAGCTCGCATTAAACTACAAAGTAAAATTGTCTAAACATGATCTAAATGTACTTTGCATATATTTTCTATTCTGAATTTTAAATGGAGGGAAAAGGTACATTTTATTTTATGTTGTTCTTATGTCGGAACATTTCGAAGTGGCTCACAAAAAGCTTTTCTGTAGGCGATATAGTATTTTAACCTTCAAAGCCAATAGCTTTCTATGCCAGTTATTGTAATTGTTAATGATCACATCTAATTTTAATGGGTTAAGAATTAGATATGGCACCTGCTATGCATTTCAATCAGTGCAGTCTAATTGGTTTTTAAAGAACCATTAAGCACAAATTGCAAACTAGAGTAATTTACAATAGTACAGGAGAGTGTATTTTGATGCAAAATGCTACTGTTCATACTAATTTTTCCGAAAGTTGCAGCTAGTTGAGTTTTTATGCAGACAAAATAATGTTACAAAAGTCTCTCTCCTCTACCTCTAATTTAAAATTAGATTTTGGTTTTTCACCAACACATACACTTCAGATATTATCTATCCTTATGTTTCATTGAGTTTTAGGTAAAAATTTCTTTCATTACTAATTTACCAGGATTTTATTTTTTAAGTAAAAAATATATTTAGTCTTGTTTTTAATTCAAATTTGGAATTTCAATATAAGTATCAAAATGAACAAATTTGTATTAATTATTTTTATTTGGGATACACACACACACACACACACACACACACACACACACGTCCTAGGCTCCCATTTAGGAAAACACTTAAGTACATGCTTAAGAACCCTTCCTGAAGATGGAAGATTTCCTGAATCAGGACCTAAGAACTTCAATTCACTAGTGAGCTACAAAACTGATAATATAGTCACTGCAATTCCCCGGTATTGTATCAGCAGAGAAAAATTGGTATATTGTTAATGATAATACAATAAAAGCTGTACACCTTACTCAAGGAATTAGACAACTAAACAGCAAAATGTCAGGTATACTAGGTAGGCTATAATATACAATTGGTTCTATACTCTGTTTTGATAGGAACAACAAAATAAAAGTGAAATGTAGTAAAAAAGTAAGATAGTTTGGTCTTGATCCTGCAATTTACCACATGTGAACAAACATTTGCAACTATGCAGAGGCAAGGTGAATTCAATGGTCTCTGCCCAGAGACAGCAGTTCACTCATGCTTAGTAAATTGGGAGATCAGGATCTTAATTTTTAAGGTTTAAAACAGAGATGGTCATTAACTTTCCAACACAACATTCTTCCATTGGAAAATTATGATTTGCCCAAATCTAAACCTTTTACTGAAGTGTGCTGATGTCAAAAGTTACTTTCAAAAGAAAATTGAAGAAGAGCATGGAAACATTTTGCCTTTCCATTTTAAAACAACTTTTTGTTTTATAAATGACAAACTAAATGTTGCAATTAGAATGTAATATTTCAATTTTATCAAAACTAAATATTTCAATTGACCCCAAATTTTTGTTACTGTTTTGCCACATGCTGGGGACCACTCACCACAGCAGTGCCTCCTGCTGGCCATCATGGGGATTAGCTTTACCACCATCACTCCCCTCCAGGCAATGCCTCTCCATCATCTTCTCCGCCTGCAGACCTGCCTCCATCCAAGTACCGCAGTGACCTCTTTCTAACTCGGCCCTCCGGCCATGTCACCATCTTTGTTCCCCTCTTCCGGGAGTAGGTATCACTGTCCACCAGTCAATCCATTTCCCCAGTGGTAAGCAGCGGGACCTGAACCCCGCATGACTCCAGGTCCCAACCCAGGGACCCTGTAGATAGCAGCCTCCTGCTGTGTCTCCTTAACTTCCTCCAAAGCTGCTTCAATTCCCTGGGCCACTTCCCTGTAGCCCCAGCACCTTCTTCATCCTCTTCTCAGGGCACTCAGCTAGTGAGTCCCAGCAGCTGACTAGGAGCTCCCTCTGGATTCTTTGGTCCCTGCCAGCAACTGCTCTGTCCAACGTCTTGCCCTTGCTGTAGCCTGCTAGGAACAGAGTCCTCCCTCCTTAGGTTCCCCACAGCAACTGACTCTGCTCTGCAGCTCCTTTTGTACTAGCCCACTAAGGAATGATTGGCTGCTTCACTTACCTTCACTGGTCCTTCCTGGAATGGAGCGTGGCAGGCCTTGAGGCCTCCATTAACCCCTTCCACTCTTGTGTGGGGTGAACACCCCATCACATGCAGGAAATTTTTCTTCTTCTTTTGGAATGAAAACAATTTTCAACCATGTAAAATTCCCTGCATAGTGAAAATCAAGTTACCACCCAGCTCTAGTTAAATACTCAGGCTGAAAGGGCCTGGAGGCAACAAATCCAATGAAGTTTCATTGTTTCGGATGGGACAGCAAACAGAAAAACCATATTGGGGACCTCTGCATTCTAGGAGTTCTGCAGTAGCCTCCACCAGCTTGTAGAGGCGGGTATTTGTGGGTGAAACACACAGGCAGACTCCACAGGAACTGTATGGAACAGAAATGTCCATGGGAACTGTATGGAATAGGAAGGAAAACACCCAATTCTGTCCCTAAGAAATGTATTATACATGGTGTCAGACTAGATTGGATTATTGGGTTCTGGGAGGGATATATTTCCTCAGCTCACAGAACAGCTCAGTTCAAACAAGAACAAAAAGACACATTGGAAAAATGTCAGGGCTTTATTAACAAGGTGAAGAATTTCCCTTTCCCCTCACACACAGTGTTTTGTAGAAGAAGCCAGGATTTAAAATATGAGTCAAAGTACACTTGTGACTAAAGGGAGAATCCTGAATATGAAAAGAAGTAATGACTTGTCTACATTTGACATACTACAGAGACACAGCTTAACTATCTGTGATGAGGCACCTGCCCCATGCTAAGAGGTTAATAGAGTCCTAGGGAAGCTGTGCAGAAGGAAGATAATCCGGAAAGGGCTGAAGGGAGCAGTCAATCAGGGCCAAGCAGGCCCATATAAAAATGGAGCTGCAGGGCAGAGGAAGGCAATTCTCTGCGGGGAGCCCAGGGAGGATGGATTGTTACTCTGGGGGGCTGAGAGAACTTCCAGCATTCTGGACAGAACAGTGCGGCTAGCAGGGACTGGGGGGAGCGACAGATAGCTCCTGGCTCTGCTGGGGTTTGGAGGCTGAGGCCCTAAGGCCAGGGCAGAGAGGATGCTGGGGCCACAAGGAAGTGGCCAGATAATTAGCTGCAGTAGCCTCTAAAGGAAGTGGCTGAACAGTGGATTGTAGGTCCCCCCCGGAAGGGGGAAGCACAGTTTGTGATATGGCCAGAGGGCTGTGTCACTGAAGAGGATGCCGTGGTCCATGGAGAAACATGGGTCCTATAGCAGGAGTGATGGTGGTGAGGCACTACCCGAAGAGGGTGCACTAACACAGAACTAATTCCCAAGACAGCCAGCAGGAAGTACCAGAGTGGTGAATGAACCCCATTACACTGCTGCAGCTGCAACACAGTAGATACTACCTACACCAACAGGAACGGTTCTCGCACCAGCATAGCACCAAGTACTGTCTGCAGTGGGGGTTAGGTCCAATGTGTCTTAAATATGACACACTGGCATGCAGATTTTTCATATCTTAAGAAAATTAAATTGGCTTAACTACCTATTTTGGATCAGGCCAATCTGTGTGACTGGGGTCCAAGTATTTTTAAGTCTCAAAGTCTAACCAGGAATGAGTAAACCCTTATTTCTAAAAAAAGAACACAAGACCCACTCCCTTGGCGTCTACTAGAAATGTGAGGCAAATCTACAATGGAAGACTTGGAGTTGTGTGTGTCAGTAAAACCTATGTTCCCCATAATGTCTTGACACTTAACATCTGCTTCCAACCTCATCAACCATTTAAAATGATTTAAACATTCACCTACTTTAGCTTTTCACACTTACTGGATTCTTTCCAAACTATATCCAGATCAAACATAAACACATTCTTGAGCTCTGAATGTTGCTGTGCCTTGCGGCTCAGTCCCTCTGCTTCTTTTACTTATGTTTTCTCCTGTTGGGGCAGTGGTTGAGTCTCTGAGTCTCTGTACTTACTCCTCTGGAGTCAACTGATTGGGGTTGCAGCACTGCAACCCCTTTTCTGCCAAGGTCATTAACAGCTGTATTCTAGCCAGATAGCTCATTATTTTAATGGCAGTGTCAAAAAATAGTTTAAGGGCTATGTGTGATCACTACCTCTTTGCTACCACAGCATTTACCATAGCAAGTCTGCAGAGAGTAAAACTTCCTTCTCACAATACAGATACACCTCTACCCCGATATAACGTGACCCGATAGAACACGAATTCGGATATAACGCGGTAAAGCAGTGCTCGGGGGGGGGGGGGCAGGGCTGCGCACTCTGGTGGATCAAAGCAAGTTTGATATAATGCGGTTTCACCTATAACGCGATAAGATTTTTTGGCTCCCGAGGACAGCGTTATATTGAAGTAGAGGTATACTCTCTCTTTGTTCCCCACCATCAAGTTTTTCTAGTCATGGTGGGGATGGGTCTTCTGCTCACAAAAGCACATACTTCTCCCTTTGTTTATGTAGTAGAAATGTCCCCCTCACTCACTCATCTACGTCTGTCATGAGGGATGAGCTTCTGATTCCTTGGTTCATAGTGGATAACCTCTTTTTCCCCCACTCCTCCCTCTATTCACAGGGTGCAGGGAGACTTGTTAGATATTTAAAACAAAAATATATTTTAAAAATACTTTTCTTTCTAGCAGTGGTTTAAGCCCCATTTCTCCCAAAAGACTAGCTAATGTGTAGAACTAGCATGGCATGGAGTACACTGCCAAGGCTGCTCTGTTTTTCCCAGGCTTGCCTATAGTTCCTGGGAAACTGATAGTTGTAAGCCTGAGATTGCTCTAACTCACACCAGAGACCAGGCACAAACCAGAAGGGGGGTGGGGGTAGGGGAGCACAGAGGTAGTTTAAAGCCACCTTTGTCCCTCACTCCTCTATTTTTCCCCTATGCGGAAGAATGAAGCAACTTGAGAATCAGGCCCAAGAGTGTCACGAATCCATAGTTAATGCTTATATGAGGTGCATGACATTTGCTGATATCTCACTGTATGAGTAAATATTTCAACCTCTGGTATGATCCAACCCCTCTTTGAATTCAATATGTAAATCTACTGCCTATTATACCATGTTCCTGACACACATAATGCATTGTAAGTGTCTCACTGCAGGGGAAAAGATAAGGAAAAGCCTTTACAACACTAATTTGCATGTGTGTCTTCTAGCTGTTCAGCCCGGTTTTTCTTTACCACCACCAAACATTTTTGAATCTTTGCCATTTGCATTTGTGATGCTTGCAAATGACACAAAATTATTTACATGACGTAATCCACTACAAATTGTCTCCCTAACCCTCACTAGTATGTATATTTCTGCACCCACTACTGTTGTTTACCTTTATAGTTCCTAGGTCTGGCTGAAACCAGAAATAAAATTCTCAAAAATCTTAAGGCCTTTTCTCTTAAGATCTCCAAACTCAGGAAGGTAAAGATAATTCTGCTTACCCTCTGAATATTTAGATGTCTCTCAATACAATCCAAAACTTTTGTGAAGTTTTTCCCACAATGAAATCATGTTATGTTATTATTAGAGTGAAGTGATCAGATTATTTTTGATTAAAAAAAATCATGGGGTTTTCACAAAACATGCCAAATAATCTCTAGCATTTTGAAAAACTTTAAAAAAACAACCAAAAAACCAAAAAATTTAAACTTGCAACATCATGAAGTCCTGGCCTGCAGCAATAGCAATTTTTTTGTATTGCTTCTGTTTTTTCTGGGGGGGGGGGTAAACAAAGCAGTAAATATTAATCATCTAGATGCTGCAGACATTAATAGCCCCATTTTTAAAAGATGTTAAACATGGACAGAAGTTCAGCACTTCTGAGAATAAGGCCACAAAATTGCACACCCAGGCACACACACACAGAGCCAGAAAAGATACAAGACATCTTCATAGCTACTTGGGTGAGCTCAGCTTTCCAAGTTCTCTTTTGATGGTATGGGGTGTGTACTAGCTCTAGCTGAATAGTGGGGGCATTCATTGTGGAAATAGGAATCACTATTCAAGTCAATTATATATACACATTTGAGCTTGAGGAAGCAACTGCTACGGATATCCTACATTTACATGTGTTTGAAAGTAAAGTGGCAAGGAAATTAGGAGAGTGTTTCAAAATGACTGCCTTTCTCCAGTAAAACTTCGGCACCTGCAATAGTCAGGGGAAGACTGACTGTAGGACGGTAGGCTGCAGAAAGGTCCCTGTTGGGGAGACACTCTGTACATAGAGCAAGGTATCAGCAATTACATGGGGAAATCACTACCTGAGGACAACTGTCTGACCTCTCCAAACAGGACAGGTCCATATTTATGGTCTCTCACCCAGTGCCCCAAGGATTTCTTCAGGGATTACTGTTTATAAAGTTTAGATCATCCAACAAGGACCAGAAACCATGTCATGTGACATAAGGGCCCAGTCAGACCACTAGGGTGAATTCGAAAAATGAAATATTCAAAGGAGAACAACTATGAGGCATTGGCAGATTGGTTTCAATTGCTTGCACACAAAACTCGTCCAATAATGATGCACATAGGCATTTTGAAAAATCATGAACAAACAGAGGAGTCCAATCCAACAAGCATATTGTACACAGCAAACAAGTCTGAGCAGCTTGCGTGTGGAGGATATTGTTCGTGACTTCACTAGTTCCTATAGGTGAGCTAAAGAGCAACAATGTGGCTTTTGTTTACCATGACATTTTAAGATACAATTGGTGGATGAAATTAAGCCTTTGTGATGAAACCTCTCTATGAATTGAGCAATTTTGCCTTAGAAAACTCAAGCCACAGACCATTTATACACCCTTAATTTTCAGCTTGCTGAGAGAACATTTTGTTCTGTTATTTGCATTACAAAATACCTAATTCTAAGGTTGAAAGTAGTGATTGAATCTAGGTGCAAATAATATAGTGTTCTCTCCCTCCACTTCCCACCCCCATGCACTTTCTTTCAAAATGTCTTAAGATTTTACAAACTGTCCCCCCCCCCACACACACTTTTTTTTATTTGTTAGGAAGGATGCATGATTTGTTTGATTGCAATGTGTTGAAGGAGACACATTCTTTAGTACTGGCAACCTTGACAAGTGTAATCCAGTAATAAAATACTGATTCTGGTCACTGAAGGATAGCATCAGTAAAAAGTATCTTTTAAAGTAAAGATAGCCAGACATTAAAAATATGCAGGCAGCTGTATCTTAAAGATTTGTGCATTACTAAGCAACATATTGTAATAAAGGGAAATATATTGTGCTACCTAAGGATTATGAAATACCTAAAAGTCCCATCAAGTATAATTAACGGGGTATCAAAGATTTATAAAGCTATAATGCCATAAGCTTGTATTCATAAATTAAATCAAACTAAGTAGTTGCATGTTTCAAAACTGTTCTTCATGGGCACTGCAATAAGTTAATTATTTGAGTGCAAGAGGGAAACATGGGACTTAAGGTGGATTTGAATTATGTTTAAAAATAAGGGTAACTGAAAAGGGCTCCTTTATGTTTATGCTTTTTAAAAAAAAAATGGATTGTTCTTAAGTGAGCAAGAAATTATAAATCAGGTTGGCAAAAAATACTGCTCATTTGAAATCATTTAGCAATAACATTCTGCAATTTACCTCTCCTCTGTTAACTACTGACACTAAAGAAGCAGGATGGGGGGAGGGAGGAGGATCAGATTGGATACACTTCTAAAATGTTCCTCTTTGGGTTAGTAAAGCAGGATAGAAATCTAACAGCGAGTTGCCCATACGATTGCAATGCATGCTTGTTTCAGCCCAGCTACAAATAGAGTAGTATTTCTTGGGATTTTTTGTTGTTGGAAAAGTTCAAACAAAATGTAGGATAGGAAAAGTTTGAGCACCATTTTTATGGTATTCAGAACTGCTAGCCCAGGGGAAGTCAATAGGCAGACTGCTGGCCAAAGCCAGATGCTTTTGAACAGACCCCCAAAGTCGTATTTATTTAATTTTAATTTTCTCTGGAGTCTGGACCTTGACTATACCTTGACCAAGAAATTTGGACCTTGACAACAAAATAATTGACTACCCCTGCTATCGCCAGTCTAACACATAATCATCTGTAAACCATCACTAAAATAAATTCAGATAAAGCCACAACTTCATAAGCTCAGCTACTATGAGTAGCTCAGTCAGCGTGAGGTAGAGTGACCAGATGTCCCGATTTTATAGGGACAGTCCTGATTTTTGGGTCTTTTTCTTATATAGCCTCCTATTACCCCCACCCCCGGTCCCAATTTTTCACATTTGCTGTCTGGTCACCCTAGCATGAGAAAATCTCATTTATTTCAGTAGAACTATACCAACTGACACAGTATCTGGCCCATGTATTCTCTGTAACTGTAGGATGTTGTACTATCTCTTGGAGATATTACAATCTTTGCTTTATTTTTTACTTTGCTGAAGCATAAATTGGGATTTCCATGTGTTGAGGATGTTCAGGATGAATGATTCAATTTGAACTTTTCAATTGATTAGACACAGGGATTAAAGGTCTTTAATTAAATGTAAATTTTGTCACTGATCTGAGGATAATAGATTATGTTACACAACTGCGAGACAGATTTCCATACCTCCTAAATTACTGATCAGGGAACTCAATTTACAGAAAGTATCCCCCTCTGAACATAGACATTACTGTCTATAGCACCAGTGTCCACTACAAGATGTCATGTTATTAATGAAAACTCCTCGCACTTATTTGAGAATTTAGGGGCCATAACACACAGATTCCAACAGGCTTCCCCTCTTCTCCCCACATCCTAAACCATCTTTGGCAGTATAAGCAACCCAGTGGCTCTTTACATCTACTCCATTGTCCTCATAATAAATTCTAAGGAGAAGGAATCAAAGGGTCAAAGTGTTTCTTTGGAGAAGAGTATGTAGGCCCACTGCCCTCAATCCACTTTAATATCGTTTGGGGACAGGTTGCCTGTCTTCCCCCACTCCACATTATGCAGTAGCTGCAATACTCCCACTGCACTGGCTTACAAAGTACCTGTGTGAGAGTGTATTAGGCCAAAGAAGTGGAGTTATATGACAGATTATGTGGGGCTAGAAGGTGTCAGCCTCACAGTTTTAAAGGACCAGGAGGGATAGAGAATCTACAGCAGGAATTCACTACCCCCTAGAGGGTGCCCAAATGGATTGGAGATTAGTGAGCCTACTTTCTGACCTACTGAGAGAAACATGAGGAAGAGGGTCAGCATTGCAACACCAGAAGAACTAATAGGAAAGTACTACGAGGCTTCACTCTGAAGACAATAGAAGAAAGAAGTAAAAATGCTACCAGGCCATGTTCAGTCACAAATACCAAGAATGTGGCTCACAGTACATTGACATGGAACCATATTCCACTGAAAGGAAACATTTCTGGGGAGAGGGAAGAGGAAGGTCTTTTGTAGGTCCCACCCGAATGAGGAGCAAAGAGAATTGGACCTCTCATTCTCAACCGGAGCAATGGGAAGGGGACCAACTAGTTTTGACTTTAGTAGTCCCAGGAGCAGATAGGGTGACAAAAAAGTATGCAATACCAGCCTCCCTTGCTCAGAGTAAGGGCCTGCAGGAAGACAGGAATGACCAATGTCAACTTTCAGTGGAGAGAAAAGCCAGCACCAGTGCGGTTCCATGAAATTAATGTTCAGAACCTAATTTTCCCCAAATAGGCTGTTTGGCATGATTATATATTAGCATGAGCACCAACTAATCAATGTAAATCTGCATACCTCTATTAACTTCAATGGAACTGTGCCACTTTGCACCAGCTGAGGGTGTGGCTTCAGTGGAGGGCCATGATTTATTAAATGAGAACAAATATGCAGAGGCCAAAAATAAAATGCAATAGGTGAGGATAAAACAAGAGATACATTTTGAGGGGAAATACAAAGTCTAATTGGAATTCCTTGATCACATGAAATATTTGAGTATTGATAACTATCAGCATTAATACTTCCAAATTATAGTTTACTAAACAAATATGGAGTTTTCAAAATGTTAAAGTTGTTCATCTGACCTTAAAAGAGGGTTGGATTCTGAAGGATATAATTGAGAGAAATTGTTGCATAACCTACACATTTCAGGGTCTAGATTTTAAGAATTTTTCATTTCTGTGCTCCTTTGAAATTACATGGCTGTGAAATTGATGTCTCTGAAATATAGTTCACATCACTACTTCGGCTGTGATCAAAATAAAAGTAAATGGATATTCTGAAGAGAAAATTAAAGAATTAGATTGACAGTTTCAGGTAAAGCATGTTTCAAAACAATATGCTCTGCTAAAAAATAAATCAAAGTATAGTATAATGAAACAGGAGTAGGTCCGTATGCACTAGGAATCTTAGTGCATGGCAGCAGGGTTCACAGTTAGTGTACAGCCCCCGGTGCACTGTAGGTTTACACCCAGGTTGCCATTCACTAACTCACCATCTAGCAAGTATATTAGCCTTCCCATAATTTATCATAATCAACAGGCATTGCCACCTTTGCTAGAAACAGCCCCCAGGTCCCATAACCAAAAAAATGACACCAGAGAGTCAACCCATTTTTAACACTGATCAGCTGAATTATTGATAGAAAAGTATCACATGACCAGGTTGTGGATACTATACATGTGTATGGGCATATCACTGACTTACACTCGCTTGATTTTTCCTATCTGTCTGAGTGTGGTTCATAACAGCGGATATTGAAACAACAGTGGAAAAATTCTCCCTCAGCTCATCGTTGAAGTCTATAAAAAGACTAACTTGAATTCTGTTCCTACGTATGCCTATGAAGTTGTGGTCAGCTGCAGTGACGACCATGAAGTCTTGCTGCATCAGTGGGACTGAGCTTCTCCATCCAAGTTATAGTTTAACCTTCTTTTTCCTTTGCCTCTACCCTGCTCCCCCCTTAGAAGCAGACATCATTCAATTGCAGTCTGTTCCCTCTTTCATGCTGAACTGCCTTTGGGCCCAAAGTCTTCTGATCATAGCAACCAAAATCCTCTTGGCTTGTTTCCTTTGAATTATCAATTTTGATGCTGCATTCAGTTCTTGACATTAAAATATAGCATAAAGTAGTAATAGAAGATTAGTTACTCGGAGGGCAAGCATTAGGACTATATTTCTCTCATGATCCTGGATCATCCCTCTTATTTTGTCAAGAGGAATACTATAAATTACACAAAACAATCATGGAGCATAACAGGAACAAATTACTTATTGGGTTTTCTGTTTTACCCTGTGAGAGGATCACAGGGTATTGTGCCCTAAACCTGTAGCCCTTGCTCAGTTAAAGTTTTCATTAAATTCAACAGGCAGCAGGATTTGGCCCTTACTAATTATCTTAATACAAATTCAGTCTTATTTATGTGATGCCCAACTAGAGTAACACTAACCTGGTGCCTAAGCAGGTATAACCAACTCTTTTTACACCACTACTCCACAAAGGAGCAAAAAGAAAAAAAAAAAAACTTCCTCCTGATTCTGTTCCCATCTGAGAGATTAAAAACATATTGAATTTATCAGTTTTATACAAGAAGATCCAAATACTATGTATTGTATTTTCTAAGTTTAAAATATTTTAAAGTCTGTGCATTATAGCAATAAAAATGATATATATATGACAACACATTGTGCCATGCTTCTGTCATGATGTAGCTTATTAGCTCCCTTAACTACACTTAACTCCTGATGATTTCTCATATGGAAGTCTTTTCAAGCCTCTAATAATTTTTTTTATTCTTCCCTTGATCTTGTCTGCTTCTGCTATGGACCAACTATTCACAAAAAATCTATAAGAACGGCAATACTGGGTCAGACCAAAAGTCCAACTAGACTAGTATCCTGTCTTCTGACAGTGGACAATGCCAGGTGCCCCAAAGGGAATGAAAAGAACAGGTAATCATCAAGTGATCATTCGCTCATTCCCAGCTTCTGGCAAACAGAGATTAGGGACACCATCCCTGCCCATCCTGGCTAATAGCCATTGACGGACCTATCATCCATTAATTTATCTAGTTTTTTTTTTTAAACCCTGTTATAGTCTTGGACTTCACAACATTCTCTGACAAAGAATTTCACACGTTGACTATGCATTATGTGAAGAAATACTTCCTTGTGTGTGTTTTAAACTGGCTGCCTATTAATTTCATTTGGTGACCCCCTAGTTCTTGTGTTATGAGAAGTAAATATATCACTTCTTTATTTAGTTTCTCCACACCAGTCATGATTTTATAGACCTCTATCATATCCCTCCTTAGTCATCTCTTTTCCAAGATGAAAAGTCCCAGTTTTATTAATCTCTCCTCATACGGAAGCCATTCCATACCCCTAATTATTTTTGTTGCTCTTTTCTGAACATTTTCCAATTCCAATATATATTTTTTTTAGATGGGGCGACCACATCTGCACACAGTATTCAAGAACTGGGCATACCATCAATTTATATAGAGGCAATATGACATTTTCTGTCTTATTATCTATCCCTTTCCACAGGGATGTTAAATTTAATTATATATTCTATTCTATTCTGGTCACTGTTACCAAGCAGTCCAGCTATATTCACCTCTTAGACCAGATCCTGTGCTCCACTTAAGAGTGAATAAGAATTGCCTCTCCTCTTGTGGGTTCCAGGACTAGCTGCTCCAAGAAGCAGTCATTGAAGGTGTCAAACTTTATCTCTGCATCCCATCCTGAAGTGACGTGTACTGAGTCAATATGGGGATAGTTGAAATCCCCCATTATTGTGTTTATTTTAGTAGCCTCTCTAATCTCCCTGAGCATTTCACAGTCACTATCACCATCCTGGCCAGGTAGTCGGTAATATATCCCTACTGCTATATTCTTATTATTAGAGCATGGAATTACTATCCATAGAGAGGCTATGGTACAGTTTGGTTTATTTAAGATTTTTACTTCATTGAGTCTACGCTTTCACATATAGCGCCACTCCCACACCCGCACAACCTGTTCTGTCCTTCCGATATATTTTGTACCATGGTATTACTGTGTCCGATTGATTATCCTCATTCCACCAAGTTTCTGTGACGCCTATTTTATCAATATCCTCATTTAACACAAGGCACTCCATTTCACCCATCTTATTATTTAGACTTCTAGCATTGGTCCGAATTAGTCACTACCATACTGAAATTCAGCAAGATGTAAAATAAATCAGTTTTTAAAAGAGTGTCTACTAATGGCCAGACCATGAATACCTTACTCACTCATGTGTGTATACTCATTCAGACAAGTAGTCCCATGATACTTAGGTGAGTCAATGTAAATAAAGGGTTCACAATCAGGCCACAGATTAAAAAGACACCCTCTTAGCTAAAAGAAGAACAGGAGTACTTGTGGCACCTTAGAGACTAACAAATTTATTAGAGCATAAGCTTTCGTGGACTACAGCCCACTTCTTCGGATGCATATAGAATGGAACATATATTGAGGAGATATATATACACACATACAGAGAGCATAAACAGGTGGGAGTTGTCTTACCAACTCTGAGAGGCCAATTAATTAAGAGAAAAAAAACTTTTGAAGTGATAATCAAGCTAGCCGAGTACAGACAGTTTGATAATAAGTGTGAGAGTACTTACAAGGGGAGATAGAGTCAATGTTTGTAATGGCTCAGCCATTCCCAGTCCTTATTCAAACCGGAGTTGATTGTGTCTAGTTTGCATATCAATTCTAGCTCACCAGTCTCTCTTTGGAGTCTGTTTTTGAAGTTTTTCTGTTGTAATATAGCCACCCGCAGGTCTGTCACTGAATGACCAGACAGGTTAAAGTGTTCTCCCACTGGTTTTTGAGTATTTTGATTCCTGATGTCAGATTTGTGTCCATTAATTCTTTTGCGTAGAGACTGTCCGGTTTGGCCAATGTACATGGCAGAGGGGCATTGCTGGCACATGATGGAATATATCACATTGGTAGATGTGCAGGTGAACAAGCCCCTGATGGTAGCTCTCGTCCCCTAACGCCCCTACTCTACTTGCGCTACATTGATGACATCTTCATCATCTGGACCCATGGAAAAGAAGCCCTTGAGGAATTTCACCATGATTTCAATAATTTCCATCCCACCATCAACCTCAGCCTAGATCAATCCACACAAGCGGTCCATTTCCTGGACACTACTGTGCTAATAAGCGATGGTCACATCAATACCACCCTATACCGGAAACCTACTGACCGCTACACTTACCTACATGCCTCCAGCTTCCATCCAGGACACACCACACGATCCATTGTCTACAGCCAAGGTCTAAGATATAACCGCATTTGCTCCAATCCCTCGGATAGAGACAAGCACCTACAAGATCTCTATCAAGCATTCTTAAAACTACAATACCCACCTGCTGAAGTGAAAAAACAGATTGACAGAGCCAGACGAGTACCCAGAAGTCACCTCCTACAAGACAGGCCCAACAAAGAAAACAACAGAACACCACTAGCTGTCACCTTCAGCCCCCAACTAAAACCTCTCCAGCGCATCATCAGAGATCTACAACCTATCCTGAATGATGATCCTTTACTCTCACAGATCTTGGGAGACAGACCTGTCCTCGCTTACAGACAACCCCCCAACCTAAAGCAAATACTCACCAGCAACCACACATCACTGAACAAAACCACTAACCCAGGAACCTATCCTTGTAACAAACCCCGATGCCAACTCTGTCCACATATCTATTCAAGTGACATCATCATAGGACCTAATCACATCAGCCATACCATCAGGGGCTCGTTCACCTGCACATCTACCAATGTGATATATGCCATCATGTGCCAGCAATGCCCCTCTGCCATGTACATTGGCCAAACCGGACAGTCTCTACGCAAAAGAATTAATGGACACAAATCTGACATCAGGAATCAAAATACTCAAAAACCAGTGGGAGAACACTTTAACCTGTCTGGTCATTCAGTGACAGACCTGCGGGTGGCTATATTACAACAGAAAAACTTCAAAAACAGACTCCAAAGAGAGACTGGTGAGCTAGAATTGATATGCAAACTAGACACAATCAACTCCGGTTTGAATAAGGACTGGGAATGGCTGAGCCATTATAAACATTGACTCTATCTCCCCTTGTAAGTACTCTCACACTTATTATCAAACTGTCTGTACTGGGCTAGCTTGATTATCACTTCAAAAGTTTTTTTTCTCTTAATTAATTGGCCTCTCAGAGTTGGTAAGACAACTTCCACCTGTTTATGCTCTCTGTATGTGTGTATATATATCTCCTCAATATATGTTCCATTCTATATGCATCCGAAGAAGTGGGCTGTAGTCCACGAAAGCTTATGCTCTAATAAATTTGTTAGTCTCTAAGGTGCCACAAGTACTCCTGTTCTTCTTTTTGCGGATACAGACTAACACGGCTGTTACTCTGAAACCTCTTAGCTAAGAAAACTGTTTTAGGTACTTCACAGTTTATCACTTGAAGATTAAGGACTAACACTATGGAAACTTTAACCCTTTCATGCAGCAAATTAGAAAATGTACTTTTCTTTTTAGTGCAAGGGACAGATATTTGGTGCATGTAACACAGTGAATAAGGGATGATGTGGAAGGGAGAGGTATTGTTCACGTCTGTGGCAAAGTCCACCCCTTGCCCCAGTTTTCCTGGAGGGTGATTTGGTAATCTGTGAGATGAAGGAGATGGGGGAAGAAGGAGGGCAGGGATGATGCATGTCATACACCAAGGCATAGAGTGGAGGAGCAAGGATTTTGCAAGCTCCACAGAATCCGTGGGCTGGCCCCTGGAGGGCAGATGGAGAATTCTCAACTCTCTAAATGAACAAATAGGGACAATTCTCAGGGAATGGGTCCAATAGGATTGCCTTCCAGAAGCACATCTCAATGTCTATAAATGAGATATGGAATGTCAAATTTTAAGATTCTCCTAAAACCAATATATCATGTTATATATAGATACACACTCAACCTGTGGACCTGTCAGAAAGTTCTGAAAGCCTGTCAGGTGGGAAGCAGACATATAATGTAGAAAGAGTCCAGATTTAAAGTAATCTAGAAATTCACAAAGTGATGTAATTCTCATTATCATTCATGTAACACAAACAACTAATAATAGTACCATGAGGCATGACTTTTGCAATAGCATACATTTCTTCTTGATGCCACCATTATGGTTTCCTTATGTTGACAAATGACTGCTGCCCATTCCATCTGCTACTTTTTCCATTAGAACAAACAATTTTATGCTTCTCTTCTCCTAAAAAAAACAAACCCTTTAATTTCTGGATTCCTTTGTGCCAGGGTTTAAAAGCAGCTATAGATATCTGAATTACTGATTGCTATTTGGTGGCAATTATGCACATTTACATAAAGACAAAGTTGTGAAAAATAAAATTAGTTTAGGTTTGATTTAGCATTGCACTAATATATATTGTAACTTAAGGCACAAAACACACCCCCTGTAATAACTTTCAGCTCTGATAATACATACCATATATACTGTGTTATTACATAATTAAGGCTGGCAGGTTGAATTTTAAACCCTATTTTTAGGGATGCATGATTTGGCCATAAGAGCATACATACAACGAAATGCACTTATTTGTAGCAAGCAAAATATTCCTTCAGGAGCACTCAGATCCAAAGTTTTCAAGTTATAGGCCCCCAAAGTCATATTAGCACCTACCTGTTTTTCAAGACTGCTGAGCACAGAACACCTCCCACTGACAACAATGGAGCGATGCAGGTAAGAGGCAGCAGGGGCCTGTGAAACCATCTGCACAGATGACTCCTGCCTCTGCAGATCTGAGATTCCCAGTTACTCATATTACCAAACCCTGCAGAGCTGGTATGCCACACTGCAAACTCCTGCTTGAAAGGAATTGCCTCTCTGCTACCTTCTATAGGTCTGTCCATGGGAGAGAATGATCTGGCCCATATATTTCTGTGGCAATCTTCCGCTTTCATACTGTGGAGTTTAAGGGAAGCTCTCATCCTGGAGTCCCAGTAAGCCAAAAGGAACCTGGTCCTAACAACAAGCCCCCCCCCCTGTTTTCTCACCGCAGACCAGTTCTTGTATCCCTTTTTGTGCACAAAGGGGAATACACAGTCTTTGGGGCTTGTTTGTGTTTTGCTCTCCAGACAAATTAAACCCAAACCTCCTTGTGGCACCATCCCACAGTACCACTGTCCATTTAGTCCATGGCAATTTGTTCATTCCACACTCTATCTTCTCAGGGTTTTGAAGAAAATTAAAAAGACACAAAGGCCAAAATACACACATTTCTTCACTAGTCCTTCCTGCAGTAAGCCTAGATCAAAGTCCTTCAACTCATTCCCCTACTGATTCTTTAAACAGAGTCAGCCTAGAAACCTCCCCACTCCACAGTCAGTTCTAACTAACCCAAAGCTGCTTTCATTTCCTGCTTAAATATGTACAAATGCTGCTAGGATGAACCTAGTTGCAGACATTGCCTCTAATTGAGGGTGGGACAATTCCTCTTCCTGACTCTCTTTTAAAAGGTAATTAACTCCTTGCCTGCATTGAGTCAGTGGGAGGTCTGTGCCACCCCCTCACAATTTCCCATATTATTGCACCAAACCTTCCCAACTGGCAAGTAGAGCTAGGGGAAATATTTTGATAAAAAATGTTACCCACTGAAACATGATTTATCAAAAAAGTGATGGGAAATTGAAATTTCTAGAGTAAAAGCTAATGGGAAATTTCCAAATGAACACAAAATGAAAACTTGTCACATTTCAAATTGCATTTTATTTCCATTTAGATTTTTGAACTTCTCTATTTCAAATCACACTGAAGCAAGAAATATGATTTAAATCAAGAGGCACTTCATTTGGTTTGGTTTTCAAAAACTGAAGAGTGTTAGAAAATTTTAGTTTTACCAAACTGAAAAAATTGGCTTTGAATCAAAATAAATGAAATAAAAAAATATTAGTTTAATTCTAAGTATTTCCCACAAAACTTTTTTTTTAAACAAATAGAAAAAAAATTATATTAGCTCTAGTGGCATTTCCTTTTTTATTCACTAATCTTCAGTTATCTGTGCAATTTTTGACACACCAGTGGGAAAGACTAGATATCTAAACAGAGAGAACACACCTGTGAAAATGCAATGATTTTGTAAACTGCTTTCATGAACATGAAACATTGGGAGAATTACACCAGTTAGAAGAGAAGCTGTATTTGCTTTTTCTAAAACTGGCACAAAATATATTAGCTTTGTTTATGTTCAAACCTTTCAGAAAGCCATAGTTGCAATAGCACAAGGATTGTTTGCCTTGGAAACGAAAATGAAATTGGCAACTGCTTTCATACCATGTGCAATCTTCTTGGAATAACCATTCAGTATTTGTAGTAAAATATACATTAGATAGTTTTTATTTACAAACAATTAATCCTCACTTGCAAGGAGAAATTAAATAATCATTACCAAGGGGAAATGTTTCTATAAATGCATCATTTGCAGTCGAAGGTGAAATGACTGTACTTACAACATTTCAAATAGGAAACAGTGTTTTATTGAAGAGGTTACGCTGGAAACTTCATAAGTAAAAGCATCAAACTAGAGGGGAAAAGACAATAAAAAGAAAAACATTTAATCTTTATCCCAGAAACCAATATGTTAATTGAAAGAATCTTAAGTTAGCAGAACATTGGAATGCCTTAGAGAAATGCATCACTCTAAGATCTATGCTATCTTCACCAAGGACAAGAGAACACCAAATCAAGCATTAGATGTAGTGAACAAAAAATCAATGTTTTTTGTTAACTGAAAGTGTATTTAGGTTAAATTAATGGAAACCTATTGAGAGCCATATGCTAAACTATGACTTTCTTTGTTAAACTATTGAACATTATAATTAACATATGAATTTAACTTAACACTCTTAAAATATATTGAGAGCAACCCTTTGGAAATTAGTGCAATGGTAAACAATCCAGACACAACATCAAACAATTGTCCAAATACTTTTCCCTTATGAGGGTAGTAGACTTAAGTCAAAAAGTGTTGGGAAATAGCTGAACATTCTTTGGCTCTACACGCACAGGTTCACAGTCAACATTCTAACAGAGTTGCATTGAAGTCAATGATGCTCCATGTGAGCCCAGCTGTTAGCCAGCATACTACCAATTGGAAGATCAGGTCCACAGTGTCCTTAGAGGATTCTGTAAGATTTAGTCTAAGGGTCAAAATGCCTAAGTGACTATGGAGCCTAAGTCCCATTACATTTCAAGGTGACAACCCGAGGAGTGCTTGTAGCCAAATTGCTTAGATAGAAGAGCAGACTGCTTCCAGGGATAGAAGTTTGGCACAGCAACTTGGCTGACCTAGCAGCTAAAGAGAAGGTACAGTTTCAAAAAAAAGGAACTCAGACAATTTTGAAAAGATTTGGTCTGAATTTTTAGAAAATGTTGATTAATTCCTGCCCCTCCCTTTACTTTCGTATTTGTTTTTTTAACCCTCCCACCCCTTACATTTTGTTTGGGGGGAATAATAAAAAAGAGGGGGGGAGACAGATTTTTGAAAGTTTTACCCTAGGACAAGAACTTTCTTTTTGTCAATGTTTTAATTAATAAGAAGCATCAGACATCTGAATATGTTAAAAGTTTCCATACTCAAACTACATGAATGTGTCTTGTAGGAGTTTTAGACCTCCTGCCAATGAAGATCCACTATGATAGAAGTCAATTAACAATGCTGCAGAGAATTAGGAGCAAGATATAAATAATAAAATCATATTTCAGACAAGTGAACTACTGAGCAATGTACCCTGAAATTATATTATAGGGTTAGGTAATTTTATGGTAAACTATACATATCAACAGCTAATTCAGGATATACTTACAATAGAGTTGCAGAGAAGAATAGGGATAACTGCTAAGAAGTGTAGCTAAAACAAATGTTTTCAGATGGCTTAAAAAAATTGAGCTCTCATTGACTTCACTTTTTGGGGGGGGGGTTAAATAATTCCTCTTCTAACATTCTTTATCGTCTTTTCCATTTCAAAAGGTCATCATGAGGGGAGATGAAAGCATGGATGAAGATTTTAGTAAAGGTGGCACAGGCATTTTTATGGTGGTTAGAGAGAAAGAAGTCTGATTTGAAGTGGCAGATGAAAACAGAACTCAGTCTGAGCACTCTTGCCTTCAAGACACTTAACAGAGTTGGAGCCACAACTTTGTTCAATATGGCATAGAAAGTGCTTTTCAATTTATAAACATATAAATTAACCACTTTTTGCTACAACAGGATGATCAATATAGATGCCCTGTGTGCTAAATACTGTTGCTTAGTTAAAAAAAAAAAAAAAAAAGTAATTTCTAAAAGAAAAATCTATACTTTAGTGTTAGTGAGCAGTCCAATTATTGGACTGTAAGAATTCAGAGTAACTTCATCATGCAGCTGCAGTATAAAATGGAATTTTATTGCAACATAGAATATAGAACCACGGAGGGCCATTAAAACAGGACAGAATAACTAGTGTTTACATATGAGAAAACGAATGGAAAACCATGGATAGATTTCTCCTACATCCTAAATCTGTATAGCCAAAGATAATAAAGTACAATTTAATATAATGAATTTTATCTGCAGAATGGTTCCCATTATTTTATGGTTATAACAAATACAAGTCACAAAATGTGATGTGGTTTTTTTGTTGAACAAAAGTTGGAGAAAAACATTCCCTCCTCTTCTGCCCAAGCTACTCTGAAGTTTCTATAGTTTCCATAAAACTGAACTTGAGTATTGACCTTTAAGTTTCTTGAACAGAGCCATCACCTTGAGATATACAGACCAACAATATAAATTAGTGTGAAGGAATTCTCCTCTGTGGGAGGAGGAAGGCAGAAGGAGCAGCGTGGCAGGGATGAATGAATGTGGAAAAATTGTCTCTCAGTAACACTAGTTTAAGTAATGCTTCTGTTATTCCTACATCTGGGTGCTTGCACTTTTGAAAATCTGGCCACTAGGACTTTCAAAGGTCTTAAGGGAGATAAGTGCTCAATTTTAGTGTTCAGCTGCCTTAGACTATTTTGACAATCCCACACTTACAAGCCTAACATATTTGAAAATCTCGGGCATTAGATTTGAAATACAATCTGTTGCTGTTCTCAAATACAATACAAGGTTATCACTGCCACATTTGTCATTCCAAAGGTGCTGGGCCAGTTGCCCTGAAATTGAACCGTTTCATTTTACCTTGAAACTCATCGCTTGGTCTGACTTTAAGGAGAACTCTGGTTTGATAAGACTACTTTTGTCTTTGGCATCCATTATTTGGTCTTTTGTCTTTCAAACCCCACTCCAGTCTGGTCCAGCTTTCCTAAATAGGTGCATTGAAAGAGTGCTAAGTCGGAGAAGTCTGTAGCTACATTCCATCCAAAGAACTCTACTTTTCGTAAGTTATGGTAACTGGTTTGGTTAGCATCAAATCCTTGCCAGCACAAATTCTAGGATAGATGAATTGCTTTTGTGCAGGATATTTTTTTTTTTAAAGATAACACTGCCACTTAAAAAGAAAAGCAAATAAAAGCAAACAGTCTGTTCCGTTCCTCCCACAATTTTTTTCCTTCTAGTCCCCCCCCCCGAAATGGACTCAAAGTTCATATATGAACAGCTTTGTAACCTCAGATGGCATCCCCTTTTCATACTACCAAGGGAGAAAGGAAATAGAAACATTAAGAAAGGGGTTCTATACAGATCATTATCCTTACACAGCCATGAGGAAACATCAGGGTAAAGATTTTTTTTTAAATGTTAAGTGACAGAGGAGATAATTTCCATAAGACCATTTGATAGGAATGACCCATAGTCTCCCCTTCAGGAGAGTCCTACATCACTTTGGAAATACATTTCTGAGGCACAAAACTAAACTTTGGCTCCATATCTAGTGTAACATATATTTGATACCTACACAGTGACTTGAAATAGTAGGTCACGAAAATGGTGGAGTGGTAAATAATGATGAGCACAGGTCAGTTCTACAGAACAATCTGGATAGCTTGGTAAGTTGGCCTGACTTGACCAACATGTATTTGAATATAGCCAAATGCAAGAACACACATGTAGGAACAAAGCATGTAGGTAAAACCTATCACACGGAGACTCTATTTTGGAAGACAGGTGACTCAAAGGGATTTAGTGGTCATGGTAGCCAACTAACTGAACACCTGCTCACAGTGTGATGTGGTGGCTAAGAGAGAGAATACAGTCATTGGTTGTACAAGTAAGGGAATGCTGAGTAGGAGTAGGGAGGTGGCATTAGTGAGACCATAACTTGAATAATTGATTCTACTTGTGGTATCCATGCTATCAAAAAAGCATGTTGACAGACTGGAATTGGAAATGGTACAGAAGAGACCTACAAGAATTATCTGAGCTCTGACACTTCTTTTTACACTGATAGGCTTAAGAAGCTCAGTCTATTTTGATTATCCAAGTTAAGAGGTGACTTGATCACTGTCTATAAATACACTTTGGGAAAAATATTTGGTGCTCTTCAGTCTAGCAAAGGTCCAATGGCTAAAAGCTGAAGCTAAACAAATTCAGACTACAAATAAGATGCAATTTTTTTTTTAAACAGGGAGGGTAATTAACCATTGAAATAATGTATCTAGGGATAGAGTGGATTCTCCCATTACTTGAAGGCTATAAATAAAAATTGGATGCTTTTCCTAATAAGTATGCTCTAGCTCAACCAAATGTTATAAACTTGATGCAGGAATTATTGGTTGAAATTCTGTGTCCTGTGGAGATGGTCAGATTAGATCCCTTCTGGCATAAAAAACAACAACAACAGCCACCACCCAACCTTAAAACTCAATTGCTCTATAGAATTAACAAGTTAAACTTTTTATTGAGGACCATTTTTCTCATATTTTCACTTCCAAATTCCTGCCTACAGTAAAACTCACAAGGCATGTTTCTGGTCTTCCTGAAAGGCTGTCGATCACTCTCCCAAAACAATGCCACAAGCTTAGTGGCATACTCTGATAAATGGGACAGCAGGAGGGAGCTCATGTATCCAGTAATGTCTTCTCTTGCCTCAGTTGGTTTCTAAAGTACTAGAAAAAAAATCTTCTACTCATTAAACCCAAGGTAAGATACCTATGGAGTTGAGAAACAGAGTTTAGTTGCATTCATACAGAAGAGGAGCATTATTCATTCCCATCCCTCCTTGTCCACCTCCAGCTCTTCTTAACATTCTTGCTAAAGCTTTTAATTAAAAATAATATTCATAGTCATAGTGCATCTTCAGATGTTAGAAGTAGGGACAAAGAACCATCATCAAAATCACATGCAACATTAACAATATTCTTATTCCAAAACTATGCCATCAGCACCACAATATTCATTCTGTTCAATCAAGTCTATCCTAAGGAATCCTCTATAATCAATCCAATAGCAACACCAACCTCTCAGTGTCTGACCCTACTGTTATTGTACCGACCACTATAAATAAATAGAAAATATAACAATGTAGCACATAGAAGACTAGGCTGCATGAAATTCCCCATTGACATAAAAAGGCTTTCATAGTAAAATAGAAAAGGGCCAGGGGGAGGGGGAGAGAGAGAGAGAGAATCACTTTAATTGTAGAACTGTGAAAGTTGTTCCAGCTCATACTAATGCCTCTTACTCAATTCTCTTTCACCCTCACGGGGTAAAATGATAGTCTTTTTTTGGGGGGAGGAGGGGAGGGAAACCTAGAAAACTTTGGCATATGGGTGCTAAAACAAGAAAGAAAAAAGTTTCAACCCCACTGAAAAATTAACTAGTAGTGGGATTTATTTGCACAGCACCTATATTGTAGTTATACAGCACAAATTATTTGTGGCCGTTTGGGATCATTTAGAAGCAGAATTATAATCACTGAGCCCGCATCTCTCACCTTCATCAACATTTTCGTGAGTAGCATGAGAACATGGGTCTCTTATTTCTCTGGTATGCACTTTTGTCTCTGTTCTCACTAATCCATTTCTCTTGTCTGCATACAGTGCATTTAGGAAGGTGGATACTAGCTCACCAGGACGGATATTGCTATTGATTTGCTTAATCCATGTTCTTTTCAATGGAAAGTCTAAACTTTCTTCCGATCTTTCTTTGTTGCACTGCTCAGCAGTAAGGAGTGCAGATTGTGAATGGTAAGTTACTTGGTAGAATCCGAAAGCTATTTTTCCAAAGGATAAGTTAAATATTAAAAAAAGGAATATATTTAAGAGGTATGAAATATTCTAACCCAATTGCTGAAGAACATTATTTTAATATAGAACCTCTTAACAATTCTTGACAGTTGAACTCTTATCTATTACCTCATAATTAGTGTCAAAGGTTCAAAGTTGGGTGCAGCTCAGGTCAGTATCCAGGAACTGAGAGAAATATTAAAAGCTTCTCTACTACCCAGATCTCCTGAGCTGAATCTGCAAAACTGAACAGGAAGCATGTTCTCAGAATATTCATATGAGATTTCCTATACACCCTGCTTCCAATAGAAGACACCACTTAGCTATTTTCATGGTATTTTGGTACTTCTGCTGCACATTCACAATAATTTGGAAATATGCTATCAAGATTATGATACACATAATACAATTCAAGATCATCTGTAAAAATGGATGAAGTATGAGAGATTGTGTTCTGATTTTATCTTCACTTTTTTGTCTATTCCTGCTCAGAGCTTCCCTCAGACTATCAAATAGTCTTTTGGGGACATATGCATTCTTCATCTGACTTTTTAAACAAAACATAAAAAAAAATGTGTGAATTGAAGTTCTAAAAGATTGGCATTAATAGGACTGGCCTGAGCCCAGTACCATATGGGTACAAATACCACAAAGTTCCGTATACAGCTATCACACTCTCACTCAGTTCAACTCCTGTGCTTCTCAGCAGAAATAACCAATTTTGTCATACAATGTTGTGGTTTTATGCTAGAGAGGATTAGAAACATTAATGAAACTAGCAGACTCATTCACTTGTGACCTTAAAGAAGATTTGAACTCTGAAGTCTAGAGAGGAAAAGTTACAGAAAAATTATCCCATTCACCAAATCCCCATCTGAGTTTTGCTTTAGTAGAAACTGATGTAATTCTTCAGACTCTTAAAGAAGGATAAAATCATGTCATGTGTTTCACCTATCTGTACAAAGGTAACCAAACCAACTAATTTCTGTATTTAAGCCAAACATAATTTAGTTGAATAATACAAATTTGCTACTGTTTTCTTGTTATTCTCTCTCACGCACTAATTTGTTGGACTGTATTGGTTTCATTATCAATCTGGTCATGAAAAGAGTTTGACGAAAATCACAGTAAAACCCATTCTAGCTTTGCAGATTAAATCTACTGCAAAGTCTTATATGACGAACTTACTCAAAAGCGTTTGTGGCTAGAGCGGAGCAAGAAGGTGTTCAAGGAACAGAACAGAAAATGTTATTTCATCAAGACAAATATTTTGTGGAAACATATTGGTTTTGATCATAAAAAGTTGGGAAAGTTTCTCAGATCCAGGATGGTATTTTAGGGCAGAGGGAGTGAAAAAGGAAAGAAAGAATAGCCCAATGGTTAGGGAACCCACCTAGGATGTCAGAAATTCAAGTTATGTCCCTGGTCAGAACCAGGCAGTTTAACTACCAGGAGTGGTGCACTCTTCTGTTTTTAAATTTTTCACACCAAAAACTCTTAATTTTCATTCTGCCTTAAGTGTAAACAGATCCCAAAACTTCAACATTTGAACCAAATGAAGCTGTTTTCCATCTAGCTGTGGAACAATCCACCGCTGTTTGCTTTTTAATATGAGAACAATAAGAAAAGCAAGTTGCTAATGCCCCTTAATGTTTTACAGTTGAGCTTCTGGTTTTCTATTTTTATTTTTTTTTTTAAATAAAATTTTAATCAGTTTGATTCTTGTGAAAAAGTGATTGGGAGAGCTCCAGGCATTTTCTTCTGATCAGTCTAAATTCCTCTTATTCTTTTGGTGACAGAAGATACAGAGATCAGCAGGACTGCTTCCTTACTTTGTGTTTCTTGCAAAGACCAAAATCTTGTATGCTTGTCTGTGAAGACTTAGTACCGATCCTTTGGCAAAGATCAAAATATGAGTGGGTAGAAAAGTAGTAGTGATTTGTTATGGAACAGTAGGAAGTGCTATAGGATGAAAGAAAGAGGCAGGTTCCAGCAAATAAAACAATTTGTAAAAATTAGCAAGCATTCCATGGAAGTGAAACCCAGGTGCATACACAATTCTGTTACATGAAAAACTTATTCAAAATCCTCACAGGGAACAGGAAAAAAGTGAGAGGAAAGGGGAAAAAAAGAAAAGAAAAACAGTGTCTTTGGAAAGCTGATGCTATTAAAGATGAAAAATGGGTTGATTTACAGAATCAAAAAAGTATGCTGGTTATGTGGAACACTAGGAGTTTGTATCTATTGACTACCATTTGTGCCATTATTGTTATTACACTATTGTAAGCAGGGTCTTCCCTTTGACAGCTATTTCTTTTACAATGTACCATTCACGTTACTTTTTATAAAATGAGGTTCCACTCTGAAGCACCTGGCATTGGCCACTGTTAGAATATAGAATACTGGGGTAAATGGACCTTTGGTATGACCTCGTATGACCATTCTTATGAGTGATTGTGGAGGAGTGGCATGTTTTTATGGGGTACATCTGCATCTCATGGATGTTCAGATATATCTACTGACTCTGAGCCAACACAGCTAAGAGGGTGCGAGCTGGAGTTTTAATCAGTTAAACCTGTAAATCCCACTAAGAGCAAGGGGGTTGCACAGGTGTCACAGAGCAATATGATTGTTCAGATGTAATAGAGAACAGAATTTGGCCTGAGATCTTTTATTGTTCCTGGTGATACATGACAAATAAAGAACCCACCTTAATTCTCAGATCCCATGCGAGTCAGCAGGGCTGGCAATTAGAAGAAACATTTTTTACTTGTACACGGTGTCAATTTCTTCTGTAAATCATCATTAAGAAACACTAAATGTAGAAGCCCAAGATACCTTTTTACATAGTCACTTTCCAAAGCAAATCCATGATTAAGAAGAGTATGTAAAACTTACACATTTGAACAATCTTTTTTTTTTTTAAAAAATATTCAAACTTTCCATGTATAGATACCACCAAAGCAACACATTTTTCCTTTCGTATGTGCGCGCACACGGGAAATGGTTTGCCATTTTTGGAATTACAGGAAAAAATAACTATTGTTGGAGTACAAAAATATCTTAAAGGTAAAGGTCTAAATAAAAACTGAAATTAGGCATTCAAGTAATTTTTAACAAAATAGCTGACAGGACACTATCTTAACTAGATGGTAATATCGGTCATCTAAAAGGGTATACAGAACTTTCATAGACTTAAGTCGACTTAGACCTCAGTCTATCCTGTGCTTTGCTGCACACTGGGCTATCCACATTTGCCATCCTTGCCTGTCAACTGCCCTTCTCTCCAAATCTTCCCATCTCATGTTGAGGTGCTTGATGTCATTCAGAACTGTTCGTTTCCATGTTATTCATGGTTTTCCTCTCTTTCTTCTTGCATTTTCTGACCTCCATTCAAGGGTGGTATTTAGTAAGCATTCTTTTTCCACTCTCAGCACATGTCCCAGCCACTGATATCTTCTTTTGTAGATTATTTGTGAGAGGGTGCCTTGTCCAGTAATTTTTCTGACTTCTTCATTCATCTTCCTATCTCTATATGTTATTCCCAATATCTTCTCAGACATTTGTGATGAAATGCATCCAGCTTTTGCATATCTTTCTTGGTAAGTTGCCATGTCTCACTACTATATGTTGGGATGGCAATAACAGTTGCTTTGTACACATTCAGTTTTGTTTTGAGGGAGATGTTTTTGAGTTGCCAGATATTTTTGAGTCTTCCAAATGCAGCATTTGCCTTCCCAATTCTTCTTATTTCTTCCTTGAAACTAGTACTATCTTGGCTGATGGTACTTCCAAGATGCTCAAAATTGTCCACATTCTCCAGTGTCTCTTCTTCAATTTTGATTGCTGTCCCTATTAGCATAAAGAGACAGGGTAAATGCAAAATAAGCTTTTAAAAGTGATTTCAAATGTGTAAAATGGAGGCTGTATGCAGGAAAGATTATATATTTAATATAAACGACTGGAAAAGCCATGGGAGACTTTAAATACTTTTGTAGATCCCTCCTCCACTTTTATATTAGCTTTTTGCCTAAATTCACATTGATCCAAGTTTTTAAAACATGCAGTGATAAACTGAGTGTATTTAGTAATAAAAGTTCTAGGTAATGCTCTCTTACATCAAAACGAGAGTATTAAATTTATACTTTCATTGTCCTAGGTGTATAACACATTTTATAAAATGTGCCTTGTGGAAGGAGTGAATAGGGAAATCTGACTTTGTCGGTATCTAGCATAGCTACTTAGGTAATTCATTAGTTAGACTGCCCTCACCAAATGGGTCTGATTGATGCAGAAAGAGAAAATGTATTAGGGAAACACTAAGAATTTCTCTACTTTGTTTGCTTTTTTCAATGCTGAAATATGGGGGATTGGCAAGGAGATATTTCACCATCAGGTAACCAATATAAACTCAACCCTGGTTAAATTTAAGCCATTAGATGTCACTTTGGGACACTGTTAGATGAGCCTGATGGCCTCAATCCAGTTTCAAGACAACATTTGTTCAATAACATTGAGCCCAAAAATTATGATCAGGGTTCCTGCCCTGAACAACCTGAAGTCACCTGGAGACAAGGAAGGAAGTGGTTGTGTTGAATTTGGAGACCACAGAACAGATTCTGGCTAAGTCATTAAGTTCCATTGAGATTCCTCTTTTCTGAATCAACAAGAATTCCTTCTGAGACATGACCACTAATGTGTAGTTTCATTATTAGTGCAAAGATGCAGCCTACCTCCTTCCCCATTCTGCATTCAGTTGCAGTTTTCCTAACCTATTGTGCAGGGCCTGAAAAGCCAGCAAATTTGGCCTCTTGGGGTTTCCCCCCAGTATAAGGGAGATTTTGTCTGGTGAACTTGGGCTGGTGGAATGGCCCTATGCTGCCTGCTAGGGAAGAATCGTGTCTGGAACGCACTGTTTCCCATCTACTCTGGGCTGCATTCAGAGACCCATAGAGGTCCATTATAGCAAAATATAAATTTGAGCAGTCCTATGAATCCCAGAATCTGGAAAGTTCATAAGGTTACCTCTGCACCTCTACCTCCATTCCTGCATTGAGCTTAGCAAAATCAAAATGGTGATTCAGAGCAGTTTCATTGTATGAAATTATATTACAGGTTGTCTCCACACTTTGAACCTCCCTAATGTTTTCAACAGGGATTTGTGAATACTGGTGCTGGATCATGCCAAAGTGCTGTGGCATTCTGGTGAACATATAAGATGTAACTTTGGAATGTGACAGACACTACACAATTCTGAACACTTATGCCCTTCTAAGCCTTTTATATTCACATTATCAAAGGTGCCCACTAATTCTGGATGCCCATCTTGAATCAGTTAGCTGTATCAAGCTGGCCAAACAAACAGGCACTCATAATTAGAAGACATGTAGACAGGTAGGCCTTATTGTTCATCATAATCAGCATATTTGTTGTAATAGTGTAGTTTCAAAAAATTGAGAAGGGATCCAGATAATTTTTTTATTATTGCCCCTAGAAAAAAAAGCAGTTGATTCTTTTAAAATGGAAAAATGCCAGCATATTTTACCTCTAGGAATGCCACCTGCAGCATTGTATTTTTCATGCAGGGAGAATCTCATTTATGGACAAACCAGATCCAGCACAGCAAGAATTTTATAAAGTCTAGTATAGCTAATTTTTATGTCCATATAAATTAAATATGTTCTCCTCGGTTTGCATGTTTTTATTTGGAGTTTTAGATTTCTCATGTTTGTGAATATGGTTTTCCCTGATTAATCTAGTTTAAATGATTGCCATACATTCTACATGAGGATGCTTGGAGAGACTCAGTTATAGCTGGAACAGAATGCAGTTGCCCACCTGTTAGGTAGAATTAGTTAAAGGAAACATTGCTAATGCACTAACTTCATAGTCAGATGCAGCTGCAGTTCCTGCAGTTGACAAGCTGAGCAGAAACTGCAGAGAGCTACCTAGAGATATACTTCCAAATGTCATTTAATTTAGATCATCTGGGAGCTCACATTTTGTCCTTGCTTTTAGCAAATATTCTAACAAGTGAATGTACTGACTTTCTGCTATTCTTGCCTGCTTCCCCTCAAAGCATAAGTCCCTAAATGGATCCCTAGTCAACCTTTTAAAATGATTATGGAATACACATATATACACATCTGTAAAAGCAGCAGAGTCCTGTGACACCTTATAGACTAACAGACGTATTGGAGGATGCATGCGATGAAGTGGGTATTCACCCACGAAAGCTCATGCTACGATAAGTCTGTGCCACAGGACTTTTTGCTGCTTTTACAGATCCAGACTAACATGGCTACCCCTCTGATACTATATACATCTGGTTTCAGAAGTTGCTGTTTCTGCTGTTATACATATTTTGAGTTCATACCATATTAATAAATATGAAGATACAGAAAGTTGTCTGCCAAATAAGAAACCTCTGGCATTTAGGCACCCTGGATGCACTTGGAAATGTTCTCATGTCCACTGCAGGAAGTATTAGCCTGGAGATTAAAAAAAAAGATTAATTCAAATTTTCAAGCTAACAGGATTACTTTATTAATTCATCTAAGAACTCATTATATTTACTGACTTAGATAAGCAATGTAGATCAAGAGCAGACTATATTATTCCTAAGAGTGTAACTAATCAATTGACCACTGTTAATTTCAGAAGTTGGGATTCAAATTTTTCTCCACAGATACAGAGGTCCCAATCAAAGAACACCTATTGCATGTGGTATGCACTAAGTTTACTGCTGTGGATCCAATTCTACCCTCATTGAAATCAGTGACAAAGCTACAGCTGGAATAACAGTAAAACTCTTAAGAAGTTATATGAATATCTATTAGTTCCTATTATTTACAACAAAAATAAAGAGCATCCATTCCCCAAAATGCATTGAATAGACAATACAAGAGCAGCTTTCTGAAGCTAAAACATAACTAAAAAGAGGAAAAGCCAAATACCAAACACTTTCATCATAAATACAATACCTTTAGTGACTATGGATTGTGTAGTATATGGGGCCCTGATCCACAATCCTTTCTTGTGGACCCATTGGGTTTTCAGTTCCTGTTACACCTAGTTACTTTGAAGGTTCAGGCACTCAGCCTGTTACAGAGAAGGGACACAACTGAGATTGTTGCTAATGGACATAATGCTTCCCCTTACCCCTGCATAACTAGCCAATAAACATTTCCTGTGAGTGAGCATGAGAGAGAGAGAATGAACGTGTGACACTGCTTACCCCTTTGCACAATAGCTTACATGGCAGTTGAAGATTTGGGGGTGAATTTAGGGCTTGGGAAGAAGGGAGAGATCATAGCATAGACTTAAATTCCCAATCACTGGTAGTCATTTACCTCTTCTACATGTGTGCTTTGTGCTCTTTCACACAGCAGAGATCAATATGGTTACAGTATTTCTAGATACTTTTTATAGGTTAGTCAAGTATTCATAGATTCCAAGGTCAGTGGGACCATTGTGATCATCTTGGCAGACCTCCAGTACAACATAACCCCAGATAACACTGTGGCCTATCTGAACCCAAAGCTATGGCAACTAATCTCTCTTTTCCAGGTGGTGTCATGAAATAAACCCATGGGGAATGCAGCACCACCCCAAAATCTTTTTTTATTGAGTCTAAAGCATACTTCAAAACCTAGCAATAGTCTAAACAGTGGTTCACAAACTGTGGGTCAGGACCCCATTTTAATGGGGTCACCAGGGCTGTCTTAGACCTGCTGTGGCCCAGGGCCAAAGCCCAAGCCACACCGCCCAGGGCCAAAGCTGAAGCTCAAGGGCTTGAGCCCTGGGCGGTGGGGCTCAGGTTATATGCCCCCTGCCTGGGATGAAGAACTTGGGCTTCAGTGTTGTGTCCCCCTCCCCCACCCATAGTGGTGGGGCTTGGGCTTTGCTCCCCCCGCCCCCATCCAGGGCAGTGGGGCTTTGGTGGGCTCAGTCTTCAGTCCCCCCTCCTAGGGTTGTGTAATAATTTTTATCATCAGAAGGGGGTCACAGTGCAATGAAGTTTGAGAAAACCCTGGTCTAAAAGCACCCCAGATAGATATAGTTACCCAAAGTCTGAGATGGTATCAAGTGATTTAGCAGCAGGGTTCCTGTGGCGAGCCTTCCTCCTAGCCACTGAGGAGTTTAATGCCAGTCTCCTTGTTCATAGAAAAACTAAACTTCTCCAAAGTACCCTCTGTAACTGAACTCTTTATGAGTTATGTGCTTTGTCTGGCGAAAATCTAGAATGGCCCCTAATGTGTTAGTAATCTCCCTGGCAACAGCAAATAATTTATTTTTCTATTTAACAGCAAAGAAACTTACAGACATAGGCACCCAGACCAAGGTCAGTTTTCCACACTTCCCGCTGCTTTCCCATGCCCCAAATCTGTCCTTGTTAGTAACACTGAAGTTTGTGCAGTTGTTTTTGATCTGTCTGTTTAAGCCAAGGCAAAATTTTCTGACTCTGTGGTGTCTTCAATTCTGGTTTATGGGGGTTAAATGCATAAGATCGCTGCAGTTCATGTCAAATCCAATTCTCTTGTAGCAATGGAATTTCCCCAAAATAATTTCTAGAGCATAGCTTTTAGAGAAACACCCAGTCTTGATGTAAAAGTTGTCAGTGATGAAGAATGCACCATGACCCTTGGTGAATTGTTCCAATAGTTGGTTACCCTAACTGTCAAAATTATATTTTATGTCCAGTGATATTTGTCTAGCTTCAGCTTTCAGATATTGGATTGTGTTATACCTTTCTCAGCTAGATTCAAGAGACCATTACTAAATATGTTTTCCCCACGAGGATACTTACAGACTGTCATTAAGTCAGCCCTTAACCTTCTCTCTGTTAAGCTAAATAGATAGACTCACATAGCTCAATCACCAGAAGGCAGGTTTTCTAATCCTTTAATCATTCTTTTGGCTCTTCTCTGAACCCTGTCCAATTTATCAGCATCCTTCTTGAATTGTGGACACCAGAACTGGAAACAGTATTCCAGCAGAGATCACACAATCCCAAGTACAGAGGTAAAATAATCTTTCTACTCCTAGTTAAGATTTCCCTGTTTATGCATCCAAGGATCACATTAGCTCTTTTGACCACAGTATCACATTGGGAGCTCTTGTACAGCTGATTATCCACAAATGACCCCCAACTCTTCTTCACAGTCATTGCATAGAGTCCCCCATCCTGTAAGTAAAGCCTACATCCTTTGTTCCTAGATGTAAACATTTACATTTCGCCATATTAAAAATGCACATTGTTTGCTTGTGCCAAGTGATCCAGATTGCTCTCAGTGACCTGTCCTCTTCATTATTTACCACTCCCCAATTTTGGGGTCACCTGTGATGATTTTATATTTTCTTCCAGGTCATTGATAAAAATGTTCACTAGTGTAGGGCCAAGAACCGATCCATGAGGGACCCGACTGAGAACACATTCTCCCAAAGGCAATTCCCGATTCACAATTGCATTTTGAGACCTATCAGCCAGTTTTAAGTCTATATAATGTGTGACATGTTAATTTTATATTCTAGTTCTACCAATTCAAACATCTTACAGAAGTCTAAGTATGTTAAGTCAACATTATTACTTTTATCAACAAAAATCGTAATTTTATCAAAAGATATCAAGTTGGTTTTACAGTATCCATGAACCCACTGAGTGATGATCATCATCATCATCAACTATGCAAACCTTATAGTTAGAGCTATATGAGCAGCTAAGTTTATGTGGAGTACCTTGAAGTTGTTATCCATTGAATTGAATCAAGCATTAATTGACAATTCAGATAATAACAGGACCACTTGGAAATAGTGACCATAATACAATAGCATTCAACATCCCTGTGGTGGGAAGAACATCTCAACAGCCCAACACTGTGGCATTTAATTTCAAAAGGGGGAACTATGCAAAAATGAGGGGGTTAGTTAAACAGAAGTTTAAAAGTACAGTGCTAAAGTGAAATCCCTGCAAGCTGCATGGGCACTTTTTAAAGACACCATAATAGAGGCCCAACTTCAATGTATACCCCAAATTAAGAAACACAGTAAAAGAACTAAAAAGAGCCACTGTGGCTTGGCTTAACCATGTAAAAGAAGCAGTGAGATAAAAAGACTTCCTTTAAAAAGTGGAAGTCAAATTGTAGTGAGGCAAATAGAAAGGAACATAAACACTGCCAAATTAAGTGCAAGAATGTAATAAGAAAAGCCAAAGAGGAGTTTGAAGAACGGCTAGCCAAAAACTCCAGAGGTAATAAAATGTTTAACTACATCAGAAGCAGGAAGCCTGCTAAACAACCAGTGGGGCCCCTTGATGATCGAGATACAAAAGGAGCTCTTAAAGACGATAAAGTCATTGCGGAGAAACTAAATGGATTCTTTGCTTCAGTCTTCACAGCTGAGGACATTAGAGAGATTCCCAAACCTGATCCAGCTTTTGTAGGTGACAAATCTGAGGAACTGTCACAGATTGAAGATTCACTAGAGGAGGTTTTTGGAATTAATTGATAAACTTAACATTAACAAGTCACCGGGACCAGATGGCATTCACCCAAGAGTTCTGAAAGCACTCAAATGTGAAGTTGTGGAACTATTAACTAAGGTTTGTAACCTGTCCTTTAAATCGGCTTCTGTACCCAATGACTGGAAGTTAGCTAATATAACACCAATATTTTAAAAAGGCTCTAGAGGTGATCCTGGCAATTACAGACCGGTAAGTCTAACGTCGGTACTGGGCAAATTAGTCAAAACAATAGTTAAGAATAAAATTGTCAGACACATAGAAAAACAAACTGTTGAGCAATAGTAAACATGATTTCTATAAAAGGAAATTGTGTCTTTCTAAGCTGTTAGAATTCTTTGAAGGAGTCAAACAAACATGTGGACAAGGGGCATCCAGTGGACATAGTGTACTTAGATTTCCAGAAAGTCTTTGACAAGGTCCCTCACCAAAGGCTTTTACATAAATTAAGCTGTCATGGGATAAAAGGGAAGATCCTTTCATGGATTGAGAACTGGTTAAAAAAGACAGGGACCAAAGGGTAGGAATTAATGGTAAATTCTCAGAATGGAGAGGGGTAACTAGTGGTGTTCCTCCAGGGTCAGTCCTCGGACCAATCCTATTCAACTTATTCATAAATGATCTGGAGAAAGGGGTAAACAGTGAGGTGGCAAAGTTTGCAGATGATACTAAACTGCTCAAGATAGTTAAGACCAAAGCAGACTGACGAACTTCAAAAAGATCTCATAAAATTAAGTGATTGGGCAATAAAATGGTAAATGAAATTTAATGTGGATAAATGTAAAGTAATGCACATTGGAAAAAATAACCCCAACTATACATACAATATGATGGGGGCTAATTTAGCTACAAGTCAGGAAAAAGATCTTGGAGTCATCGTGGATAGTTCTCTGAAGATGTCCACGCAGTGTGCAGAGGCGGTCAAAAAAAGCAAACTGGATGTTAGGAATCATTAAAAAGGGGATAGAGAATAAGACGGAGAATATATTATTGCTCTTATATAAATTGATGGTACGCCCACATCTCAAATACTGCATACAGTAAAAAAAGATAGACTGGCACTAGAAAAGGTTCAGAAAAGGGCAACTAGAATGATTAGGGGTTTGGAACGGGTCCCATATGAGGAGAGATTAAAGAAGCTAGGACTCTTCAGCTTGGAAAAGAGGAGACTAAGGGGGGATATGATCGAGGTATATAAAATCATGAGTGATGTGGAGAAGGAGGATAAGGAAAAAGTTATTTACTTATTCCCATAATACAAGAACTAGGGGTCACCAAATGAAATTAATAAGCAGCAGGTTTAAAACAAATACAAGGAAGTTCTTCTTCAGGCAGTGCACAGTCAATTTGTGGAACTCCTTACCTGAGGAGGTTGTGAAGGCTAGGACTATAATAGCATTTAAAAGAGAACCACCATGAATTTATCCAGTTAAGTCCATTAATGGCTATTAGCCAGGATGGGTAAGGAATGGTGTCCCTAGCCTCTGTTTGTCAGAGGATGGAGATGGATGGCAGGAGAGAGATCACTTGATCATTACCTGTTAGGTCCACTCCCTCTGGGGCACCTGGCATTGGTCACTGTCGGTAGACAGGATACTGGGATAGATGGACCTTTGGTCTGACCCGGTACAGCCGTCCTTATTAGAATTTCCTGTGAATCCTACATAGTAATATATGGTATATACATCTCAAGACTTACCTTGATTTCTTAGTATCAGTGAGAATTACTAAAATGTTCCAAGTTTGAATAAAACTGTTTCAGTATGTTTTAGTAGTACAAGTTAAGGCCCTATAGATAGGAGTTCTAACAAACTGGAAACAAATATTCCTCCTCCTCTTTTTTTAAACACACACACACACACACACTTATCCATAGGGTAGCTGCAGTTTATTAGACACCATTACCTACCTTACCTCCTCTTGATCTACAAATCCATCTTTTACAGACTTATTCTAAAATTCCAAACCCTTAAGTTCCAAATAGCTGCTATTCATTCATTCTTGCATCCATCCATTCAATAAAAAAATCCTGCTACAAAAGTGTTTCCTCTTCACCCCAGAGCAGTGGTGCACCATGACATTTTTAGTAAGGAATGCAATTCTACACTGGCATGCACGGTATGATCTTTCATGAGCGGTCACACTGTGCAGAGGATATATTTGCTCTACAAAATGTCATCCTCCGTGCACATTTGAGGGCTGGACAGAAAACCTGTGGGCACAGCTTATCAGAAGTCATATTCAGGTCTTTCGTGTATATGCAATGCACATCTCCACCCCAGACTGAAATTTTCCTCCAAATTGTACCTCCCCAAGAGTTAGGATGGACAAGATTCAGTCTTGGATCCAGTCACAGCTTTTCTGTGCCTCAGACACAAGTGGCCTTACCTAAGGCCATATTTATACATTGGATTCAGCCATTGGTGAGCAGCAATCAATGTAGCTACACTGATGGAAACCCCAAATGTAGATTAAAACAGTCATAATTTTCATTGGTGGCAAACTAACAATTGTTAGTTGAATTTGGGTCAAGCTCTACCAGTGCTTCAGCTACAGCACCTCCTGTCTGATAGTTAAATCAGAGCTTATCCTAGGAATAGAAAGAATCTATGCTATATGCAATTTACACATCTCTAACTCCATCCATTTCAGTATACTTACTCCTGGCTTTTATTAGTGCAAGCGAGATGAGAATCAGTGCCAAGAACCAGCTGTGCTGAATAGGAAGCTGACATTTCCATGGTTACTTTTCAGAAGAGAGCTGCACTTTGTGTCTTATTTGTCTTTGAGTATTCTTTACATCTTCCTTCTTATTTTCCTTGATGTAGCTATGTAATTACCTTTCAGTAGTGGCAACAGCAGATGCATTTTGTACTTTCTACCGAGGCAGTGTTCATTTAGGCAGTTTCAGTAACTGCATGTTACCGAGACCCAGAACTCTAGCCAGGAAGAAAAATATAAAACAAATAAGGAAGGAGCACAACAATATTTTAGTTCAGAAACTGTTTTTCTTATCAACTTTCCCCCTGACAAAACAGCAGCACAAAAAAGAGGTATTTTAAATGAAAGAATGAAGAGTTCCTCACTTAGGAATAATTAAAAGGAGAAAGAATAAAATGAAACACCATTTGTAGTTATAGTTCTAAGGTATAAGAGTGTGTGTATATATGTGTGTTTAAGTAGCACCTAATTTCCCTAGTCATTGTTTTACTGAAAATGTAATTTGTAATGCTTGCATTTCACTGTCCCTAGGAACAAGAGAATCAGCAAGGTATGAAAAGTCCTTTGCTGAAAAGTGGAATGCAAGTGACAAATCAAAACTGGAGATGTGGTTGAGTTTTTTTTTTTATTATTATTAAAGGAACCAATGATTAGGCATAACACTGGTCAAAGATAACCACCCTGGGCCCAATTCTGGTGTTATCTAATTCCATTGGAATTTCATAAATACGGTGCAGTCGATTCTTAATCCTTGTTTTAGTGGTGTAACAGAAATCAGAATGAGTCCCATATATCTTACTGCATAGACAGATATAATCTATATCATATGGATCCGGTAAAGGGGTCCAGTCAGGAGGACATGCTAACATGGAGTCCCGTTGAAGTCAATGGTCCATCTACCCGATTTTTGGAGTATTAAATTACAGAATTACACAGGATTATTTCTGATTATTGAGACAGTTTGTTTTACTTTACCTCATATGTAAATCAGGGGAGGATATCACTGGTTGTAAAATTATGACAGTTCTGTAGCCCTTACTCAGGAGATTATGGGACTATTTACCTGAATAAGAATTGCAGAAATCAGGTCCCAAAGGCTCAGGATTAGATCCAGACAAAACCCCTTTAGATATCAGAGAAATTTATAGCAAAACCATTCATTATAAACTTACAAAATCAAATATCTTACTTGTATGACTAAATCCCACTTCAGTGCTCTGATAATTTGCCCTGTAGTCACAACCATCTGCTTCCTCTTCTGTTAGGCAAAACTTTCAAATTCTTTTTTGATTTAATTCTTAGAATTCTTAGTTGTTGGTTAATTTCACTCAGTTTGGGCATCCAAATCCCATTAATATCAACAGGCAACATTTTGGTGGGATTAAGTGGTGCATAGTCCTTGAGTCTTGTGACAGTGTACCCCATAAGGCTTTATGGGGGGGGTGCTTATAAATGTATGTATGACATAACTGGAATATGTTTTGTGCTGTCTGTGCCATGTAACATATCTTCATAAAGGTTATGGTATACTATATCTATTCATCCTATTTGTAAACATATATAATTTTCTACTTGAAGTTAAGAATATAGTCTATATACTTGCTTGGTTTCTAAGTAAGCTTTGTGAGGCATTTGGTCAGTTTCTTTAGGAAAGAATTCGCAAGGTTAAGTACCTGATCAGGAAGCACTTGGGGAACAATGCCTCTCGGAATGCTCCAATCCACATAAGAAGTCTTCCTGGAGACATGCAAGATACCATGTGGACAACGGGTTCCGCCTGTAAAGACTGAGTCATGCAGGGACATGTGACTAGCCCAGGTGACTCCAGAACTCCACCTTGGAGCTGGACTTTGCATAGGAGTGAGGTCTCCACCCACAAGAGAAAGTGTATTTAAACCTGTTGGAGACCCCTCCATTTTGTCTTCAGCTGGCTAAAGGAGGAGCCTCTCCACTCCCCAGAATACTGGAAGGAAACTGGAACAAAGGACAGTAAGCGCAGGGGGTGTGCGTGATTGCTGGACCCAGGCTAAAAGGAAATTAGCCTGTAAAATGGAGCATTCTAGAACTGGTGAGGATCTTATCTGTATTCAATTTGATTAGACATAGATTTGCACATTTTATTTTATTTTGCTTGGTGACTTACTTTGTTCTGTTACTACTTGGAACCACTTAAATCCTACTTTGCGTTAAGTAGAAAGTGATTTTATTAAATACAGAGAGTATGTATTAATATCTGGGGGAAGCAAACAACTGTGCATCTCTCTCTGTCAGTTTTATAGAAGGTGAACAATTTAGGAGTTTACCCTGTAAAAGCTTTATACAGGGTAAAACGGATTTATTTGGGTTTAGACCCCATTAGGAGTTGGGCATCTAAGAGCTAAAGACAAGCACACTTTTGAGAGTTGTTTTCAGGTAAACCTGCAGCTTTGGGGCAAGTTATTCAGACCGTGGGTCTGTGTTGCAGCAGACGGGAGTGTCTGGTTCAGCAAGACAGGGTGCTGGAGTCCTGAGCTGGCAGGGAAAACAGGAATAGAAGGAGTCTTGGTACATCAGGTGGCAGCTCCCAAGGGGGTTTCTGTGATCCAACCCATCACAAGTCCATCTACAGGGTTTACCCTCTAGCAGTAAAAGTGGTAGAACATATTGGTTTCCAATTCCAGCTCTAACTCAACAAGCTCAGAGATTTCATAGAAGTAAAAGGTTTTTTTCCTTGAAATGTCAAGGATTCCCCCAATCTTGTAAACAGTTAATCATATGCATAAATTCACTCAGTGGATGGTTCCACTGATTTCAAGATAACCACTAATGTAAGTAAGATTACTTGTGTTCTTCAGTATTTCAAGGATTGGAGTCTAAGGGTATGTCTACACTACGAGAGTAGTTCGATTTCACTTAAATCAAATATGTGGAATCGATATTACAAAGTCGAACGTGTGTATCCACACTAAGGACAGTAATTCGACTGTGTGAGTCCACACTAACGGGGCAAGCATCGACATTGGAAGTTGTGCACTGTGGGCAGCTATCCCACAGTTCCTGCAGTCTCCGCTGCCCATTGAAATTCTGGGTTGAGCCCCCAATGCCTGCTAGGGAAAAAAATGTGTCGAGGGTGGTTTTGGGTAACGATCGTCATCCAACCATCACTCCCTCCCTGAAAGCGCCGGCGGGCAATCAGTTCGCGTACTTTTCTGCTGAGTGACAGCGCGGACGCCACAGCACTGCGAACATGGAGCCTGCTGCGACCATCGCTGCAGTTATGGCCATTGTCAACACCTCGCACCTTATCAGCCACATTTTCCAGAGGCAGATGCTGAGAAATCGGGCGAGGAGGCTACGGTAGCGCGATGAGGACATGAAGTCTGAGAGTGGCACAGACCTGTCACAAAGCACGGGACCCCACGCCGTGAACATCATGGTGGCATTGGGTCATGTTGATGCCGTGGAACGGCGATTCTGGGCACGTGAAACAAGCACGGACTGGTGGGACCGCATAGTGCTGCAGGTCTGGGATGAATCCCAGTGGCTGCGAAACTTTCGCATGCAGAAGGGAACTTTCCTTGAACTTTGTGAGTTGCTGTCCCCTGCCCTGAAGCGCAAGGACACCTGGATGCGAGCAGCCTTGACTGTCCAGAAGTGAGTGGCCATAGCCCTCTGGAAGCTTGCAACGCCAGACAGCTACCAGTCAGTCGCGAACCACTTTGGCGTGGGCAAATCTACCATGGGGGTTGTTGTGATGCAAGTAGCCAAGGCAATCGTTGATGTACTGCTGTCAAAGGTAGTGACCCTGGGAAACGTGGAGGTGATCATAGATGGCTTCACAGCGATGGGATTCCCAAACTGCGGTGGGGCTATAGATGGAACTCACAGCCCTATCCTGGGACTGGACCACCAGGCCAGCCAGTACATTAACCGAAAGGGCTACTTTTCAATGGTGCTGCAAGCACTGGTGGACCATAGGGGACGTTTTACCAACATCAACGTTGGATGGCCGGGCAAGGTTCATGACGCTCGTGTTTTCAGGAACTCTGGTCTGTTTGAAACATGATGGAAACAGTAATTAACAGAAACGTATTTTTTATTAGCAACTAGACAGAGGATGAAACTGGGATGGGGGATTGGGTGAGGCGGGAAGGAAAGGACTTATCAAATTTTGGGGAATGACAGCCTTCTGCCACTTGAGCAGTCTGCAGGGATAGAGTGACAGTTTTCACGGACTCTGCAGCCCCTCCTTCTTGGTACTTTGGGTGAGGGGAGTATGGGACTTTGTGGCGGGGGGACGGTGGTTACAGAGACTGCAGCGGGGCGCTGTCCTCCTGCCTCCGGTCCTGTAGAACATCCACAAGTTGCTGGAGCATGTCCGTTTGCTCCCTCATTAGTCCAAGCAGCGTTTGAGTCGCCTGCTGGTCTTCCTGCCACCACCTCTCCTCCCGTTCGCTGTGTGCTCGCTGGTATTTGGACATGTTCTCCCTCCACTGAGTCTGCAGGGTTGCCTCAGCTTGGGAGCAGCCCAGAAGTTCTGAGAACATGTCGTCCCGTGTCCTTTTCTTTCTACGCCTAATCTACGCCAGCCTCTGGGAGTCTGATGACCGGGTAGGTCGGGAGACAGTCACAACTGTGTGATGGGAAAAAGGGAGTGAATTCCTCAGAAAGATAATTTTTTTGGTGAACAAAGAAAATAGTCTCTCTCTGTGAACAAGACCATTCACAGCACCTATCACATTTGCACTCAGGACAAGGTCGAATTTTCGGCCTTCGCATTCAGTCCCTGGGGTCTTGCAGTGCAGATCACAGAAGCGGAACAGGACAGCGGAATTTGGGTAGCAGGCTGACATGGTAAGCCGTAGACTTGTGGCACCTTAAAACTTTAATAATAGCACTGCCCTACTTTCACGGTCAAAGCCTGATTCTGGGTCCGGGTTAACGCCTGGGGACAGTTGGTAGGGGATCTCTGTGAGGGTGATGAAGAGATCCTGGCTGTCTGGGAAATCAGCGTTGTAAGCGCTGTCGACTGCCTCATCCTCCTCATCTCCTTCCTCATCTTCCCCGTCCACTACCATCTCCGAGGAAGCGGGCGTCGACAATATCCCATCCTCAGAGTCCACGGTCAGTGGTGGGGTAGTGGTGGCGGCCGCACCTAGGATGGAATGCAGTGCCTCATAGAAACGGCATGTCTGGGGCTGGGATCCGGAACGTCCGTTTGTCTCTTTGGTCTTCTGGTACCCTTGTCTCAGCTCCTTGATTTTCATGCGGCACTGCGTTGCATCCCAGCTGTATCCTCTCTCTGTCATGGCTTTGGAGATCTTCTCGTAGATCTTTGCATTCCATCTTTTCGATCGCAGCTCCGAAAACACGGACTCATCGCCCCACACAGCGATCAGATCCAAGACTTCCCAATCAGTCCATGCTGGGGCTCTCTTTCTATTCTGAGATTGCATGGCCATCTCTGCTGGAGAGATCTGCATCATTGCCAGTGCTGCTGAGCTCGCCACGATGTCCAAACAGGAAATGAGATTCAAACTGCCCAGACAGGAAAAGGAATTCAAATTTTCCCAGGGCTTTTCCTGTGTGGCTGGTCAGAGCCTCCGAGCTCAGACTGCTGTCCAGAGCGTCAGAGTGGTGCACTGTGGGATAGCTCCTGGAGCTATTAGCATCAATTTCCATCCACACCTACCCTAATTTGACCTGGCCATGTCAAATTTAGAGCTACTCCCCTCGTTGGGGAGGAGTATAGAAGTCGAATTTAAGAGACCTCTATGTCGAACTAAATAGCTTTGTTGTGTGGACGGGTGCAGAGTTAATTCGATTTAATGCTGCTAAATTCGACATAAACTCCTAGTGTAGACCAGGCCTGAGAGATAATTTGCCCCAGGCCTCCCTACTCTGCCACCAAAATAAACAGAAATAAAAACATGAAGTGTCACTTACAATCAAATATAGTTCAATTTAACCATGATTTTCGAAATAGAACACTAAAATGCCCTAATGAGAACACATACTTACATGTTCACCAAAGTTGCAGCAGCACTTGCCATGTATTCTGTATTTCTCTGGGTCACAGAGCAAATATTCCTGTGAACAATACTATAGCATTTTAAACCAATAAGAAACATGGGATTAGGTCCTCAGCTGGTGGAAATGGGCATAGGACCATGGACTTCAACTGAGGTATGCTGATGTGGGAGCTGGCCCATTAAATTTAGGGTGAAAAATGTGCGTACACACACACACACACACACACACACACAAAATCTATGAAATGTCAGGTAATTACTATGACACTTTCCTCTGCCTGGTTATATTCAGGACTTTCCTGAACAAAAAGTGATCATTCAGAGCACTTGTAGTGTATTTTTGTATCTATGAACAAAATAGATTTCCAACCATTATGATAGATTTCCAACCATAAAGCAAGTACATTATCTCTCTCTCTCTTTTTTTTTTTTTTTTTTTTTTTAAGTGTCACATAGCACATTTTAATGGATAATTAAATATGCCAGTTGTACAATATGGAATTAATCTTACATAACTTTCAAATTTTCTAGGTACAATGCAACTATCATTTAAAAAATATTTCTCTTACATTTAAAAGAACCTCAGAGTTTGTGAATGATCCTGGACTAATAGCACTAGAAAATTAAGGCCTCTAGGAAACCACAGAACAGGTGTAGCACAGGACATGACAGTGCACCTGTCTGAGTATTGTCCCAACAATGTACCTCATCTAGTTTCTAGGAGTGAGAGGGCAATTCATTCTCCTTGCCCATTCATCCTTTGCCTCTTTGGTTAGACTGCCAATAAGGTTATTAAGACGTGTCATATGTGATGGTGTTTATGGAGTGAAGACACCTGTCCACCAAGACCTGGACTGAAACCAGACTAATAAGCAGATGTTTGACGATATGAAGCTCTATGTATGTGCTAAGTGCTACATAAACATTAACTACTGAATCCTTACAATACCATGGTAAAGTTATCTTCATTTTACAGACTGAGAAAATGAGTCAATGAGGTGTACTCATCTGACCAAAACAGTGAAAATCAGCCCCAATAATAGGATTAAGCAATTAGAAGTTAATTTCCTCACCTTATGCTTATTCCTCTGAACTATGCTATTCCTTTTGATTGACCAGCATTTAAATGGCTGGTAAGCCAAGAGGAATCCAAGTAGAGCAATTGTCTCCCTAAATGACTGATTTCTATTGTGGTGACTACTGAAAAGTAATGTTCCTTCCAAAGAAAATCTGCGTCAGGCTGCACATTTCCATGAAGAGAGATATTCAGAGGAATAACTACTGTAAATATAACTCCTTTCTGCTAAAAATGAATCCTTGCACCTTTGGCTTCTTTCATTCCAAATATGTTAATAAAGATAAGTACAAAATTTACTCGTCTAACTGGAGATATCCCTCCTCCCTTTATTTTTTTTTAAATATGAAGCAAAGATTATAGTATCAGGTGTTTTAATCAGCCTAAATCCTGCCTGTCTCTTGGGAACAATCCAGAGATTCAGATAAGTAGCTACTGCTGGAAGGAGCCTGATGTGTCAGGAAATAAATCAGGGGAGACCCGGCCATCTGACTGATAGATGGCTGACACAAACAGGACAACACAAGAGTGCTTTCACTTAAAGTTAAACTTTACTTAGTCTCAAGCACTTACACACATCCACATCAGGTTAGTAAAACACCCCCAACCCTGAGGGGTGTTTTATTACCAAATTTATTTATTACCAAAGCTGAGTATGGCTCTCAAGTAACACAGCAGCAGGCTTCTGATGCCCAAGTCTTCCTTCTGCCAGTGGGGACCGCAAGATGTATCCAGAGGGAGAGTCCAAAAAGAGTCCAACTACCTCAAACTTTTCCTCCTTATTTATACATTAGTAATAGAATGACATGTCCTTCAAAGAAAACTTGTTAAGTAAGCAGTTTCAATGGTCAAGCAAGAGGTTCCTTCTGATTATGGATTAACCAGGTGTGGGTTTTTCCAGAGTTTGCAGCCTTGAGACCCCAACAGACATTCCTGGGGCACATCCTGCTCTTTTAAAATGCATATATCAGCAACTTCAACACAATTCTTATCAGGAAAGACGCAGGGTCAAGCTGTCCTTTCTGTGGCACTCCAAACCCCCTGTCCCGCCTCCCATGGCCACTTTACAGCCTGCTGACTAGGCTGCTTTTAACAATGAGCCATAGTGGTTTCAGGCACTTTACTGGTTTGCCAAAATCTCCCCGTACAGAGGGGTAGATATTTGTAATGTTTAATAAGTCTGAATTCTTAAAACAAACAAAAAACCCACACACTTATGTGAGAGATTTCTAGTGTGACAAAATATATATGTACAGTCTATAATATCTAAAGATCTTTCTATATAGCTTTTGAGTAAGATTAACAATAATAAAAAACCTGATTACTTTCAAGATTGGGTCCATTTTTGTAACAATGCTGTGGAAAGACAAATTAAATCATGGTGGAGAATACTCCAATAAAAAGAAAACAAAATGATATAAGTGGGCTTTGGATTAGGCCCATGGATGACAGCCTTAAAATTTATGGGGAATTTGAACCCTTAGACTCCAAGTTCAATGTCCTTTAAAGATAACAGGCTGTATCAAGAGATCCACAGTTAAACAGACACAGAGTTGAGGGTGACTGGAAACTTCTTGGTAACAGTTGGGATGCCTACTCCCTGGAGACTGTTCAAATACCACTAACTCATTTTACACAGGAAGAGATCTCAAATAATATTTTCAATCACTATTAACCTCAGCTGAATTGGAGTTGAGTGTTGAATGAGAGCTGAAAAGTTCTATGTGCCATTTCCAATCCTCTGATCCATCCAATTCCCCAAGTTACATTTTAAAAAATAAATACAGCTGAATTAACAAATGTTTGTGAAGATGGAAAATGAGCCTATGTTATCTTTTGGCTGAATCTGTACTTAAAAAAATAAATCTTACTTGACCTCCCCCACCCCCATCCCCAAAGTAATTCCCATTAGAATCAGGGTGAATTTTACATGTTCAGGGATTGTGGAACCAGTAAGTTGTTAAAACAGAATGGAGAGTAAGAATATCATTATAAATAGACAGAATCTCCTAAACTACAAAAGATGGATTTTGTTAGCTTCACCAACAATAAATCATTTGCCCTGGGGATATTTATCTTTCATCATGGTGAGTCTCTGATCCCCCAATTCAGGATTTCCAGTTTTTATCTATCTTGCTATGGAAAGGATCACATTTCACTCTTCCACCTTTTGGGCCCAATCCTGCAAATTGCTGAACACCCTGATTAGAAATTCCAGGGAAAGGATTTGTTTGTTCATTTGTTTTAGTTATAGAGTAATGGAGAGCAAAAGTGTCCTTTTTCTTCCTTATCTCACATTATTAATGTTAAGTTACTCCTGATTTCAGGAACAAATGAGCCCAGAATCAAACCCAAGGTGTTTACTTAAAGTAACCAGATACTACCATGACTTTTTCACACTATTATGTACAAAAAAATATATTAAAACAACACATTTAAAGCTGAAAAGTCAAACTCTTATATGTTAGGAAACGCTAGAATGATGGTTGTCTGTGCATGTGCAAACTATTTTTACAAAAGCTTATGACGTACCAAATTTGGTCATATTTTCACAGGGATAGCAAAAGGCATATCGCTGAGACAAAGGCTACTCCAATGACAATTTTCTGCACCCTACTCCAAAACAGGGAGATCATAGATAGTCTCAGAGAAAAAGGTTGCTAGAATTTTTAAATTGACAAAGTAGTGTATTTTTTCCTAGTCTCCTACTCAGAAAAGGCTGAACTGTTTTGGCTGAAGTTTCCCCAAATCAGTCAGCCTGCAGCAGACACATGGAATGGAAAATTTCAGCCCAAATGGTTAAAATTTGGAAGAGTTAGAAGCACTTGAAAGCATGGTCTTACACCTTAATTATAGGCAGTGCTACTAACCTTGCCTATAACTTTTTGCTATATGCTAATCGTTAGAAGCCCAAACAGATCGGGGCCTCATTTCTCAGGTATTGCATATCCACATAGTAAGAGATACTCCCTCCTTCTGAGAGGTTACAACTGAAATAGAGAAGAACAAAAGATGGAGTGGAAACAGGGCTTTGGAGAGGTGACATGGATTGCCCAAGCGCAAATACTAGATCTGGATATAAAATTCAGGTCTCATGAATCCCAGTTCAGTATCTATCTATTAACTAGACTGCCTTTTACACAATGAATAACTGGGGACAAATATAGATTCCTTCAGAGAAGAGATTCTTCTGAGGGAATCCACAGTTCCAGTGGTCATTATTTTAACTGCTTGAATGATCATGAGAGTCTCGAATTAGGGAAATAGTAAGAAAAGAGGTCAGAATAAAAAAAAAATAGTAGGGAAGGGACTATTAAAAGGAGTGTATATGAGACAAAACTGAAAAATCAGAAAAAATGATACATTCATAATATTGGAATGAAGAAAAATGAACAGACAAAAAGCAGAGCAGCATATAAGCACAGGAAAGAAAAACATGACAGTGAAAAAGGCAAGAAAAATGAACAATAAACTACAGGGGGAAAAATCTCAGGGAAAGTGACAGAAGAGGAGAAGATAAAGAGAACGAATACAGGATAAAAAAAACATACAGGGAGAATTCTGAAGCTGAAAATAATCAATCACTCAGGAAGGCAGAGATGTAGCAGGTCTTCCAAAGAATTGAAAAAACTGAAGAGAAAATGCACTGACAAAGGCAGCAACAGCAAAGAAAAAATGATAGATGAATAAAACAACAAGACACTAATCAGGGCACAGAGACCACTTCCAAGTTAGCCTTGAACATCCATTCTCACTTCAAGACCACATTTTAAAAATGATATTGAATTTTGTTTCCTCATGCAGTTTGCTCTACTGATATCATTAAATGTACATCAACAGCCCTGTCTAAATTGCCTACAGGAGTGCTTCAGTTGTCTGAGGCAGGGAATGGTAAAGGATTTCTTCTGAAATAAAAAAAAGTTACCTACATACTAAGAATTTAGGCCTAGATTGCACCCCTGAGATGTGCGCATAGTGGAGTCCTCCTGGAAGATTCCCCTCGCTCTGTAAGGAAAGAAAAGATTAGCCATCTCACTTCAAAGAGAGCAAATGCCACACCTTGATATAATGGTCAGGAGTTTTCCTCCCCTTTTGACTCCTCTTTTTTGGGTGGGAGTGGGGGTGCGAAGTGAAGGGAGGGACAAGGCATTTAGTCCTTAAATACCATGATGGTATTTCTGGAGTGCCATTCAATAAATTTACATTACATATATAATCTCTCTCTCTCTCCTTTGCTACATAGGAAACAGGTTTTTTGTTGTTGGTTTTTTTAAATTAAAAAAAAAAACTATAGCAAGGGTCACGTATGCGGGGGTGGGCGGGGGGGAGGGAACACCCTGTTATGTGAGAACACCATTCACCTGGAAAGACTGGGCTGCCATAAGAGTCATGGCTGCAAAAGCCTGGTGAGTAAGTCTTTGGACTATTTGCATCACTCCCCATAACAGGGAGCTATTAGAACAACCCCACTGTCCACACCAACCATATGATATTGAGAGACAATGGAGAAGGTTGGGGTGCAGGGGAGGGGAGAGAAGAGATGCCAATGAAAAACAAATATAAGGACTGCCTAATTTAAGGCTGTACCACTGAGACTAAGACTGTTCAAAAATGTGTCACACCATTTTTTTAAATAATGGAAAAAATATCAAATCAAGTCCCCAGGGAAAGTGACTTAAGACAGAATTCTCAAACTTTAGGTATTTAAATCCATAATTAGACAATTACAGGTGGACTGATTTTCAAAGATATTAAGCCATGCAGTTCTGATTGAAGTCAATGAGAGTTATGGATATTCAACTCCCATGAGAGTCAGGCCACTTTACTTAGTGAATGCAAGTTTGATTTTTTCTTTTTTTGGCAAAATAACTTATGGTAATATAAAAATAGCCACTACTAGGGGAAAAGTGCATATTTCCTCGCCATTAGTTTGAAGAAACAATTTAAAACAAAACAAAACAGCACTTTGAAGTGCCTGCTCCTGTTTGTTTATTTATTTTTTTAAGAGAAATAATATGGTTGAGCTTTGTTTTCAATTAATTAAAAGATTAATTTAGATAACACTTTAAAGTATTTCTAGAATGTTATTAATTCTTGAACTCTAAGAACATCTGTAGGCATTCTAAAGCAATCACCCTGCAGGATAAAGCTTGATCAGTATATATTTAACTCTGACTGGTTTATGTTTTCAGAGAACTTAGAAGTAAAATAAATGGCTCTCTTATTAGAACTTTAATTGCAATTTATGTTTAAGTGTGTTTTTCTCCTTTCAGTTAATAGAGTCACTTGTTCTGTGTATTGATGCTGGCTTCAGATTATAACCCCTCACTGACTTGTCTGCTATTCTTTTTGTTTAATTTTCTGCCTCCCCCTCACCCCCACACTTAGATTTTAATTAAACAGTGATCTTCAGCAAAAAGAGGAGTTGTAATACTGTTCCAATCAGTCTAGGTGATTGATGCATGTGTTTAAAAAATTGCACATTTGATTATTGATTATAAATTGACATTATGCAGAATTAAGTACAAATGTCAGTGCTGTTCAGAATGGTTAAGTCTATTTTCATCTAACAAGAACTCATTGTCCCCTCCGCAGCTTATTTCTTTATAAAGGAATGGAAATACCACAGGATTCTCTTGTAGAGTTTCTTTGAAAGTTTTCCACTGGAGAGTATGATTTTTCTCACCATGAAAGAGGATGTAGATTCCAGTCCATGACCCTTCTGTTATGATCTTCTTTAGTAACTCAGGTGGTACAGTGGACTCCAAGGGTATGTCTACACTGCAATTAAACAGCTGCATCTGGCCCATGTCAGCTGATTCGGGCTTGACAGGCTTGGGCTATGGGGCTGTAAAACTGCTGTGTAGATGTTTGAGCTCAGGCCCAAGCTCTGGGACCCTGTGAGACAAGCAGGTCCCAAGAACCAGGCTCCAGCCCAAGCCTGAATAGCAACACCAATTTTATAGCCCGTAGTCTGAGCCTGAGCCAGCTGCAGGCATTTAATTGCAGTGTAGACATATCCTAAGGGCCTCTATGCTGCCTGGCCTCCATGTATCCCTTGAATGGATGGCTCCTGGAGGAACCATGCTTCCAGAAGATTTACTCAACATCTGCATCTGAAGCCTTCCCGAGAGGGAGAGGGAATTTGAACAAGTTGGTGAGACTCCATCCAAGTGGAAGGGTTTTTTTCCATTACCTTATAGTTTGGCTATATATCGTCTAAAGCAGCTATTATATGGAAATCATATGGGGGGGGGAAGAGTGTACCCTCTTGGATAGAAAGATCTCCCTCGATAACCCAGGTGACCCATAGTGCTTCAGTGGGCTAGTCATACCTGCCATCTTTAAAGTATATTTATTTATGAGGATGTGACTCAGGGTGGAAGTGGGGGCATTAGAGGCCAGGAGTGCATGCTTAGGAATGTGGGGATAATATGAGAGCTAGAGAATGAGGTGGACAGAAAAGGAACTAAGCTGACAGCCCATAGGAAATCCACTGGCTGACTAGAAGAGCAGAACTTCAAATACTGCTTCTGACATTCACAGCACACATAATGGAAAGATTTAAAACATGTGCCTGATCTCCAGCTTCACTGGAACTCAAACAATTGAACCTGGCACAATTGTGCTGATGCCTGGAAAACCTCAGGCTGCATAGCATGACTGTAAACATACTTGGCCAGTGACTTAGGAGCTTTTGGGTGTAGATAGGGGACATGTTACAGTCCTGTTACTGTAACAGATTACCCTAGTGAAGAGCGGCATATGGGTTTTTCCCCCCTATGGGAAGAGACAATTTAGCCTAAATTCTTTATCTGTAGTAGGATAGTACCAGTTCATGAAGAACAATGGTCACAAAAGCTGCTTTTATTTGAGTGTATTTTAAATAATTTTTGCTTAGGTCCAGAATTATTTTTCATGGATGGACAATTCATGGATTGGGCTTTTGAAAATATAATCACAGTAACAAACCCTGAGTCTTGCTGCAAAAATGTGACATAACAAATAAAGGAGGACTGTCAAATTTTACTAACCACTGGGGCTTCATCACCAAGCCTCTAACAAAACACTGCTTCCAGCAAAGCTGTCCTGCATTCTCAGTTTTTCATACCTCACTGCTCACTTCTACTCAAACACTCTGGACTGTACATTTATTAAACATCTATATCCACAGATAGGCACCTAAACACAGCTCAATTTTCAGAAGTTATAAAAACCTGCGGGTCCTATTGACTTCACTGAAGTTGGGGAAAAAATAAAGTAAAATCAATCTTCTTATTTAGGCACCTAACGGTAGTATATGTTCTTTGGGCACCCATTTTTAAGTGACATTTTAATCTATACTTCCCCTAAGAGGTTATTTATTTATAAGTTTTGGAATATTGCGTTCTGCACATCTTCAGAAATTTATATTACATCAGAAAATCCTTTCAAAAAAAAAAAAAAAAAAAAAACCACACATAACCCTCCCCTCCCCCTGACACACACGGGACAGACTTCCAAAAAAATTTCCTTAAAAAATTTGGCTGATTTTGTTTTAATTAAAATGTAATTAATATTTGAAATATTTCAGGCAGCAACATTTCAAGGTGATATAATTAGAAATTATTAAAAAAAGAATTGAACCAATAAGATATTTTCAGTTTGGCCGCCAAACGGAGGGGGAAAAAAAAGTTTTGGATGGACCTGAAAAGAAACAATTTCACCAAACAATTTGAACACAACTTTTTGGTTTATACAAAACATTTTGTTTAATCTGAAACAAACTGTTCATTTCAGTTCAGGTTTTTTTAAGACTTCCTGAAATGAAATGTAATTTTTTCTAATTTTGGAAGTTTTGGAACAAGCCATTTTGACATTAAATCCAACACCCACCTCCTCCCGCAAAAGAACTTAATAACCCTGGATATTTACCAAAAGTCACTCCAAATTCATTATGCAAATTGTTTTCATGAAAAATTTCAACTAGCTCTAGGGACTGAATTATTGGTTACAAATCATTTTTATTACAGTTGCGTACTGCAAGGCCAGGTTGTGCTAGACACTAAAGGTAGTGAGGTGCCTAACCCCCATTGATTTCATGTCCAATACAAGAGATAACGGGTGGGATGGGAAAGAAAGGTGAAGTGATGTGCCCATGGTCATGGGCACATCCAGGAATAGATTCCAGGTCTTCAGAGTCACAGTATAGCATCCTATCCATTGGACCATGCCATACAGTTACAAATTAACATCTTTTCATTCTTGATCTAACTCCCAGACAATTCTGTGGAAGTCTTTCATTGGCTTCAATGACACTCGGTGAAGCCTTCCATTAAATGAACAAACCCTACATTCTACAAGCATATTTGTTATGTTAGAGCACTCACTGAATAGTTTTGTTGAATAATTTTCAGCCTATTGTTCATTCAGGTACTGTTTGCTTTCAAATATTCATTATTTGTGTCAGGTGACAAACCAAATGTCATATCCCTGATTGTAGGACAAAGTTTTTGCTAACCGGAAAACAATTAACATACTTTGGAATGATTATTCATGTGTGAAACTGAGTTTTACATACTGTGACTGTTTGGATCACAGAAACCCTCTTGGGAGCCGCCACCTGATGTGCCAAGACTACTTCTACCACTGCTTTCCCTGCAAGCTCAGGACTCCAGCACCCTGTCTTGTTGAGCCAGACACTCCTGTCTGTTCCAAAGACCCAGCGTCTGAATTACTTGCCCCAAAGCTCCAGGTTTACCTGAAAGCAGCTAACAGAAGTGTTCCTGTCTAACACTCAGATGCCCAACTCCCAATGGGGTCCAAACCCAAATAAATCCGTTTTACCCTGTATAAAGCTTATACAAGGTAAACTCAAATTGTTTGCCCTCTATAACACTGATAGAGAGATATGCATAGTTGTTTGCTCCCCAGGTATTAATACATACTCTTGAGTTAATTAATAAGTAAAAAGTGATTTTATTAAATACAGAAAGTAGGATTTAAGTGGTTCCAAGTAGTAACAGACAGAACAAAGTAAGTCACCAAGCAAAATAAAATGTGCAAATCTAGGTCTAATCAAACTGAATACAGATAAGATCCTCAGTTCCAGAATGCTCCCTTTTACAGACTAATCTCCTTTTAGCTTGGGTCCAGCAATCACTCACACCCCTTGCAGTCACTGCCCTTTGTTCCAGTTTCTTCCAAGTATCGTGGGTGGTGGAGATGCTCTCTCTTTAGCCAGCTGAAGACCAAATGGAGGGGTCTCCCAGGGGTTTAAATAGACTCTCTTGTGGGTGAGACCCCCTCCTCACTCCTATGCAAAGTCCAGCTCCAAGAAAGAGTTTAGGAGTCACCTGGGCATGTCACATGTCCATGCATGACTCACAGTTTACAGGTAGCATCCATTTTTCTCATGCTACCTTGAACGTCCTCAAGAAGACTTTTAATGTGGATTGGAGCATTCCACGATTCATTGTCCTCTAAGTGTTTCTTGATAAGGGACTTAATTTCAACATTCCTTTCTCCAGGAACTGACCAAATGCTCTCCTAAGGTTATTTAGAAATCAAGCCAGTACACAGCCAACATTCATAACTTTGAATACAAAAATGATACCTGCATGCATATAGGATTAATACATTCAGTAGATCATAACCTTTGAGATATGTTACATGGCATATGTAGCATAAAACACATTCTAAGCATATTTCCATAAAGCCTTATGGGAGGTACCGTCACACATACATTTTCATAAATACACGGTAGCCATGTCTATATTTGTGAATACCATGATCCTTTGAATCACTGCAAACCAAATACATTGCATTCATTCACAGAAATGTTGCAAATCAGGTTTTAACTCTTCCCCCTGTTTGACTTACAACAGAAAAGCACAGTTATTGTACATACAAAACAGGAAAAGTGAATGAATTAAGGCTGAACAAAAACATTTTAGTATGTATGTTTAAGATGGAACACAGTCACAGAAAACAAGGATTTTGTATTCGTCCTGTGCATTTTTTTGTTTAGAATGCAGTTTGTCTTCATTGTCACTCAGTTATTGCTGATGCGTACATATCCAAACAAGTGTATTTCCCTTAGAGGGGCAAAAGTCTATACTTATTTATGTGGGTCAACTTGAAATGAGACCTTACAAGACTAAAGCAACTATCATATTTTTTATATTTATAGTGTCAAGAATGCCAGTGCCACTTTTACTCATGCCAACATGTGGCCTAATCCTGCTCTCATTAAAGAGTCAATGGAAATTTGGGTATTAACTTTAATGGGAAGACAATCAGGTCATCTAATTTTCATGGAAAAAAATTAATGAGATGACCCAGTAAGATTTAACACAAAGCTACTGTATGGAGTGGGGTGGGAATTAAAATTGTGATACAAAGTGACAAAAGCCAGAAAAAGTTTAAGGCCCCATCACATTAAAATTGCCCTCCATGGGGTTCTCTGGGGTAAGCAGTTTAGCATTAGAAGTTGCTAGCACTTGTATATGTAGTGGAGTGTATTGTGGGAAGGGTTGAAGGTGTGAGTGTGGAGTGAAAGAATCCTTTGCAGGTTGCAAGAGGCCGAAGGCAGAGAAAGGGAGAAGGGAATGGGTTATCTCGACGCTCCAGCTAGGTCAGAAGATAAGGAGCCACTCAAGGCCATTACACAAACAGACTCTGATGCCAAAAAGCCAGGAGCTTGTATCTCAACCTCAAACAGCTGTGAGAAAAGAAAAAGAATTGAGCTGAACAAAACTGCAGGGGCTGCAAGCTGGGGAGACTGGGAAGATGAGCAAGTTGGAAAACAGACTCATGTCCCTGAAGCTAGTGTGGGAAAGCTGAGGTTTGGGAAAGCTGAGGAAGCTGTGGAAAGACGGTTTGGACTGATACAAAGAGCACGGGGGATGGAGGTCCCTGAATGAAATGCCCTCAGAAGAACCCAGGGCTTAAAACCCTCCCAAGGGCTGAAGCAAGTTAGAGACCAACAGCAGACCCTGGATGGCCTGTGCACAGGACAGAACTCTTATCCACCCTTCCCCCTCTTCTTCTTACGTTACATCCGGGCTTGGCCAGCCCTCGGTTGTGGGTGTGTGAGTATGAAAGTGGGTGAGGGCTCGGGCACTAACCCTTTCTTCGAGTGACATGGGGAGAACCCAGCACTCATGGGTTTTGGCATGAATGCTCTTTTCCTTCTTTTGAGTGATGTGGGGAGAACCCAGCACTCACTGCTGTCATTTTATTAATAAAACTTTAAAACTTAGTCACTTGGTGTGCTCCTTCATCTCCTCCCTACTAATTGTGCAGCCTCAGCCTATTCACCTTATGCCTGAGGCAGACTGGTAACAGAAATCTGTCACACCCCAGCTCAGAAAAGCATCCTTATTCAGGAGAATACAAACATAGGTTTTAATGCTTTCCTGAATTAGAGACTCATGCAGTCATTTTCCCCTTGATCTATATTGCTGTATCCAGATATTTGCAGCTTGTGCTGTGCATACTACAAGATATTATATTGTGAGCATTCTAATGATCCTTAAGAACAGCCATCAGCATTAGTTGTGAAATTCCTTGTTTGTCTGATCACCTGATTAGTTTTCATGTTCACTTCCCTTTTTTGATATTTTTTTAAATGTATTTTTGTCACAAATTAGATTATGAATTGCATAGAGTAACCTGAAATGCATTCTTGAGAATTAATGTGGTATGCTGTGATAATGGTTTACTGATATGGGACTTATTTAAAAAAACAAACAAAAAAAAAAAAAGTAAGCACAATTACTCACTAATTCTGTATATTATTCAATATAGGCTTTTATGACAGACAGATCAAATGAGAAGTTGGCGAGCTAAAGCAAATTATGGGAAATCACCCTGAAAGCTCCACTAAACATCTTCTACTGCTCCCAGGAGATCCCATATTGTGGGAGCTGCAAAATCCTATTTGTACTTTCATGACATAGCAGCAAGAAGAAGGGCTCCAACGGTCTTAGACTAATTCTTTCCTGAAAAAAAAACATGGCTTGGTTCCTTTTGAAACCTCACTTCAGTTAAAAAAAAATGTAATTGAAGCTATGCTGCTTTATGATGTTTTGACTGAATTTCCCTTTCAAATGAAAAAACAAAAAACGTTACAGAAGCAAAGCAAAGGCATTTGGATTTTGCTGCAAGGGTGTAGAATGTTTCCCTAATTAAGTACAACAGAGTTTCCTAAAATGAACATTGGTCTCATAATACTAAAAGCTGAACTATAGGATAGCATCCTTTTTAAAGAAAGCCTGGTGCAAGTGCCGAGGTTTTTAGGCTGTCACAATGCATCTTATGAACCCACAAGCAGTATTTGAACAGAATTACTTTTATAGAACCCTATTAAAAAAAACTAAGTATCTTAAAAACAAAAACAAAAACCACATTTCCCATATCTAGTTAAAAAAAATCCATGAAAAAAAAATGAATCCTTCAAAAGTTCAGTCTTTCTGAAAACCATTTTCAGGAGGTACTTGTGTGTTTTGGTAGTTTTCTTTTTTTAATCCAGGTTGTTGGTTTTATTTATTTATTGCTGTAAACCAAAAATGTTGATTACCTTGTTTAAAAAGTGAACTAAATAAAAATCTGGAGAAAAAAAATCAATTTGGTTGAAAAGCCATTTTTGTTTAACTGTTTCAATGAAAAGTATTCAATTGGCTCTAGAAATTTATAACCTTATGAAACTCTAGTTTACCTAGAAGGCAAATGGGTACTTTTTTTTCGTTCACAGAAACATAAGCCTCCACCTCAAATCCTCAACTGCTGACAAATTACACACACACACACACACACACACTATGGATTTCTCTCCCCAACCTGAAGTAAATATACACTAGCAGATAAACTCGCAACTAAACCTCCCAACCAAGCCCTTCCCAAATGCCTGAGCAGTGCTGTGGCTCAAGCAACTAGGTGCCAGGACTATCAATTTTTGTACATTCATAACTTATGCAGGAAGCGCAGAGGTGCTGGGGTATGAACTGCCAAGCCTACAGGTGCCAGGGCTCAGCCCTGGCAAGCAAAGAATAAATTAAGCACTGTATGGGAGAAATCATGACCCTTGCAGTATGCCCAGCTGCTTAGCAAATCTGGATGCTGGTGAAACAAGACAGGCGGCAAATTCCAAAACCAAGGAGCTCCTTCATGGAGAATGCCCTGTCAGCAGTCCACTCTCATTTATCGTACTGGGACTTCAAATTGAATGGCTCTGCTGATCTCAACTGTGACATAACTATAGCAGGGAGAGAAAGGCTGTCCCCTCAGGTAACCAGGTCCCAGACTGTTTAGAGATTAATAAGTGACAAAACAATATTATGAATTCCATATGGAACAGGGTACATGGAGCAGATCTGGGGCTGACGAGTCACAGCGATGAGGAAAAGGAAAGGGAAGAGACTGCTAGAAACAGAACACTCAGTTCTCCTCTCTGCCCCTTCACAGAGGCTGTTAGAGTGGGAGGGAGGGACCACCACATAGATGATCCCCTTGTCCAATAGTTCCAGGTGAGGGAATACTTCCCCCCCTAAAATTAACCATTTAGTTCCCAAGAACTGTCACAGTGAAAAAAAAAAAATACAGCGATAAGCTTCTCATGGCTATTCTGGAACTCTAAGCAGCTTTTTAAAATGCTGAAATTATGACTTCAGGGGGAACAGGATCCTAATTTTGTGTGGTTTTATTTATATATATAAAACTGCTAAGTACTAAAGGGTTCCTCTCAGGTGTTGATTAGAGTTATGTATTCTGAACATCCCAATTACTAAACTAAAATATGGCAATTTTTGGTTGATACCTTTTTGTCATTTTACATCATCATGACAAAAGTAAAAAGAGATAGCCACAAAGCTTGTTTCTTGGATATTTCTTATCAGTACATTATGGGTCATTGAGTTACCCACCATCACATTTTCACACAAGAGCTGGACATTACCAATATGTATTAGTGATAACATTATCTGATGTCTGTCCCCACTTACACCTCGAGGCTAAATAATTTTGTACTTAAATTGTGGCAATATCTGAGGTCCCTTTGTTAAGCAGAGATATCCTCTTAAGGATACAGTTAACATGTAGCTAACAATATTCTTCAGATTTAAAGCCTTTACTACATATCCCTTCTTGCAGTATTAGCATTATTTATGGCTATAGGGTCAAAACCTTCAGTCATTCTTTACTCCAACAAAACTCCCATTGATTTCACTAGTCATTTTGATCAATTAGGAGTGCAGAATTTGAACTGATGATGATGTCAGTATGTTGAATAGGAATGAAACATTCATGAAACTTTAAGGTTTTGAAGTTTTTATGCCACTTTGGATCAAAAATGGGAGATCTTTTAAACATCTCTGGAAAATTTTGGATTTTTACAAAAATAGAGTTTTAGACAGAACTTTTCAGTTAAAAAAGTTTGACCCAATTTAGTATTCAAGTCTTGTTCATTTCTAAGTGGTGATAACTGAAATGCCTCACAGAGCATCAGATATTTCTAGTGATGGATGAAATCCAAAAGACTCCAGGAGGTTCAGTTTTGATAAGGACCTGAAATTTGGATACTCATCTATAGTAAACTGTCAGTCCTGCACAATTCAGCAGTACAACACTTGAAAGAAGAAAGCTCCCTCTTGAGAGGCTCTTTGTACATTCTGTTTCCAACTAGGAAGGAGGAACTATAAGACTTCTTGACTAGCCTGTGAAGGAAGCTTCCTGTCCCAGCTAGTCCTGGGACAATCAGAGAGGCCTTTGTGTTGATAGTGACTCAGTGCCTCCAGCTTTCTGGGCTCAGGCTAAAGCCCAGGTTACTCTGAATTCACTAGCTGTACGTTCCTCTAATTTAAAGCACAGGTTTCCAGGATGGTACTGGAAGGAATACATCGAAATGGAGGTCCCAGCAACAGCTTAAAAACAGATGGTGAAAGACTCCTAACACTCTTCTCAAAGACTCTTACCTCATGTTCTGATCACTGTTTCATCCCTCAGAGGGGAAGGGAGAGATCATATAGGCCCATGTGACAAACAAATTGTCGTCTCTTTTTTTTTTTTAAGAAGGGGTTGCAAAGATTTGATTCCACACATGGCAATCAGATTGCCTTGACTTCAAGCCTGGTGAAACAAACATCTTGCTTTGCTTCTCAATGCCTACATCAGTATTATACACCTATCACTATATTATACCCATATGAATAGGGAGGAGGCTCATGGAACGCATGAGGGCTAGTATCTGTGGAATCTGCTTTCTTACAACAGGTACCTTCAAGAAAATACTGATTTGATAGCAGTACTCACACCATATAATGTTAGGTATTGGGAGGAGATATTCTCTCTGAAAGTAACTAAACTTGAATGTGGCACAGAAGCATGAGAGTAGCATTCAAATATTTAGACTAATTGTTATTCACTTCCATTTTTTCCTAATTAACACAGCAAATGGAAAACAAGTCACAAGTACTGGCAATATTTAAAACAGAGGTCACTTAGCTCACCAATTTCATTATTTTCTTTTTCTGAGGCTATACATAGCTTAGATAGCATGCCAAGAAAAAAACCCAATACCTGTATGCAGTCATTTCTCTGCATTAAAATATATATTTATTTTTTCTGAGAATCATTCCAGGCTAGTCCAACAAATGCTGGAGGCAACAGTCAGCATTTTGTGATTTTTTCTAACTGAATAGCTTTAGGATTTTATTCCAATAACTGTCAGTTCTATCTGATAATGATACCCTTTCCATTTAATGAAATAAAGTGGGGGGGGGAAATCAGTAATCTAATACGTGCTCCAGATTTTCCATCAATGCCTTTTTTCTTGAGAATCATGTGAAGATCTGTACTAGGATACAGATCTGACTTGCACTGCTTGTTATTCCATTGCACACCTTGATTACAGAAGTGATGTAATAGCAGGCACTCACCCCTAGAGTCCATCCTGGCAGCCTGCTGTGGCGCAGCAGTTACATCTCTACCTCAGTTTCCCACAGTGGGCTTTGGGCAAGTTCAGTGATGCTTGTATATAGTGAACAAAGCCCCTCGGGGGGCGTCTAGTTCAATCCATCAAACATAGTATGTAAACAAGCTTTCTTCTGCTACTGTAAGTCCCCCAGGCTTTTCCACTGCCTGAAGCTCTGCAGCATCTCCCAGGACTCCTTGTCTGGAGAGCTTTTTGTTCTCTCTTCTCGAGCTATGTCTGTTCCATTCTCTGTGAGCCTCTGCTCTCCAGGGAGACACCAATAGGAATAGCTTCTTACCCAGGCTCTCTGATGAACTCCACCCACTTCCCTCCAGGAGCTTCCTGTGTTCTGGGCACCTGTCTGAGTTCTCATAATCCTCTAGGAGTCCCAAGTGTTCCTTACTAATTAGCTACCACTCAGCTACTTATCCAATTAAGTATCCACAGGCGGATCTGGTTGGCTCATTTTTCTTGAGAGACTGTCAGAGGGAGGGTAGGTGCCTAACCCCTTAGAGTGCCAACCCTCATGACAGGTGCCCATGGATGGAAGATATCTGATACCCCATCTAAACCCTTAGCCATCAGAGACTATAGCCTTCATTTTCACAAGTGACCAGGGAGTTTTGCTGTCTCATGTACTGAATGCTCCAATGGAGCCACATTAAAGGGGCCAGATTTGCAGAGTGCTGAGTACCTAGTCTCTGAAAAATCAGGTTCCTTCAAGGTATCTAAGATTGATCACCCAAAGACTGGGCCCAGCCAAAAGCACTAAGCCTGTTAATTTGCCAAGAGAGAACACTATGGACAAAAAGGTTGAGAAAACTGCTTTCAAAGTGTTGTGAGGGAGAAAAATTTCTCTGCTGCACCCTAGCTAATTTAAACCACACAGACTTTTCCTTAACTGGTTAAGTTTTGATTTTAACTATCAAGATTGACTGTGCACAGCCCTATCATAAGGATTACTCGGCTTTACAATCCACTTACTTTTATAGATTTTTCTTCCAAATCAGATTCTCTCTCCCCCCCCTCCCCCCCGGCACACAGTTGGATGGTAGTACAGTATTTGAATGAAGATTTGAGGCAGGTTTTAGGATAACATTTATTTAACAAAAGAAAGTAACTTATCAAGTAAAACAATGCTGCTGCTGCAGCTACAGCCAATAAGCTGCCTGTATTCTTTGTCTCAAGCCACATCCACAGTATAAACTTCTGCCAGTATAATTATGATGGGCGGGGTGTGAGATCCTGCACTGACATAGCAATGCCAACAAAAACCCCTAATGTAGACAGTTACACAAGGTTATGGGAGGGGAATGGAGGGTGGGAAAGACCGTGGGAATAAGCTATTCCAGCAAAAGCAGAGTTTTACCACTGTGTCCCCACTAGAATCGCTTTGCAAGTCTAGTATTTCTATACCAGCAAAATGCTCCTAGTGTACATATTGTCTCCATTTCTGCCACTGGTTCTTGTCACTGTAGAATGTGTTGAAGCTTAACCGTAACTCTTTATACCATATGTTGGGCAGTAAGAAGGCCTTTTTACAGTAGGCAAATTCCACTTGTTTGAAAGTCTACCAAAATTATCCATTTTTATCAAAGGGATTCTCTTTGAACTGGATAGAACCTGTCTAAGAACAGAAACTCTAATGTCTTGTCTACACTACCACAGTAAGTCAACCTAAGTTATGCAACTCCAGCTACATGAATAATGTAGCTGGAGTCAACATAGCTTAGTTCAACTTACTGCGATGTCCACACCGTATTGTGTCGACAGGAGACGCTCTCCTGTCAACTTGCCTTATTCTTCTCGTTCTGGTGGAATAACATTGTCAACCAGAAAGTGCTCTGTGGTCTATTTAGCGGGTCTTCACTAGACCTGCTAAAAAAATCGACCCCAGCTGTATCAATCACAGCAGCATTGATCCCTGGTGAGTGTAGATATGGCCTAAATGTACCCACTGTACAAAAAGAATGGATGAATCCAAAAAGGTATGGTGCTTAATTTGGATAAGCATCCCAAAAGTTAGATTACCATACAATAGGCATTGCTTAAGTTTGGAAGAAATCTTGTTAGATTAGACAGTTTTATTAGCAAGCCTGATTTACTATTATTGGTTGGGGTGGAACTATTGCAAGAACAGCTCTCCTACTTCCAATCTGACACACTTAATAAGTGCAGAGCCATAGTATCAGTTAATCAAACATTTTGAAACCTCATAAAAGATTTGGTTTAAGTTCTTAATCACACCTTGGGACACTATTTACTTCAGCCAGCTGGTTTGCTACCATCCTTAGTAATGTTTGCATCCCAGATCTGAGAACTTCTTCAGATTTGTGGATATTTAGTTCAGGATTCATTTCCAGAGTTCCATATGTTTTAGGGATTCTCAGATCTGGGACTTTCATTTCAAGTCCTTCATTATGACTGGGAGTTTCATACTCACAAGTATACATGCAATGTAGTATATGACAGGACCTAATGCTGAAAAACTTCCACATCTATGCTTGACTTCAAAGAGACTATGTAGGGAACAGACATGAGTGGAAAGTTTGCAGGACTTATTGGCGGGGATAAATTGTTCTAGTAAAGAAAAAAAAAAAAAAAACACCACACACACACACACACCACTATCCCTCCTGCCCCCACAAAAAACAACCACCACCGCCTTGTAAGTTATAAAGGTGACTGAAAATGCAATGCATGTCTTGGAGCTTCAGATTGAGGGTATTCATTTGATAAAAAACAAAAAACAGTGTGGATGGGTTGGCAAGTGACCAAATAGTACTGTAGGGGGAAAAAAAAATGCATTAAACCACAGAACCCTGTCACAGACAATTGGATTGCATTTGACCATCAGAGTACACCTCTACCCCGATATAACATGACCTGATACAACACCAATTCTGATATAACACAGTAAAGCAGTGCTCGGGCGGGGGAGGGAGAGGGGGGTTGCGCACTCCAGTGGATTAAAGCAAGTTCAATGCAGCGCGGTTTCACCTATAATGCAGTAAGGTTTTTTTGGCTCCCGAGGACAGTGTTATATCGAGGTAGATGTGTATATATTATGTACCATATAACATGTTTACAAACACAAATAGAATTTTCTTCTTCCACCCAGAAAATATATAAACAGCACAGAGCCTATGAAAGTACACATCTGAATAAGGATATGAAAGTGATACGTTAGTGGCAAATGTATCCTTTTCTGCTTCTATTGGTGGCAGTAAAATACCACGGGGCTCTAAAAATATAATTAAAATGGAGGATTTTCTAAACTGATACATCATGGGTCCTGTCATTCTCTCATTAGTCATGTGTGACCTTTCCATGCAATAAAAGGTTAGCCGACACATTTCACAAACAAAGTTTGCTTACAACCGAAGCTAAGAAAATCACCTTGGGTAGGCAGAAAAACCTCCTTTATTTCCCTTTCTTGACATTTATCTTCCAATACCAAACTGCTGTCTAAACAATACCTAGAAGCCAGCAACCAAATTAATAAATCACTGAATGGACAAAGTAAGTTGTTCCCTAACAATTAGAACTACAAACTCTCTCAGATTTGTTCCTCAATTAGTTTCTTTTAATTCTGCAATTATAAGTGCCTCCCTGAAGTGCTGGGCTGATACACTTTTAGAAACTTATCAGTTACAGTGAACAGATCTATGATGAGGTTGGAGACAATGTCACAGTGTTTACAATGACTACAGGCCAGCAAACAAAGATCAATGGGGTTCACATTACTTTTGAATGCCAACAATGTACAATTCTTAATAACTGTAGTGGCTACAGTCTATATATGACCAAGAGGTTTACTAGCTGCATGGTAGCCAAAGCATTTTTTAAAATGGGCTCTGAATGCACTTCTGTGATTAAACCTTTATCCTAAGGGTATGTTTTCAAAGTGGTATAAGGGGCCTTAACCATTAAAGTAAAAATTTAATAGATCATATGGCTAAAATCCACCATAATAATTTACCTCAGTGTTTACTATACAGTAAACAGATATCCTATTCAGAGGCAAGAATCACTGTGAGAAGGCCAGGAAACAGATTCCATTCATTGTTCTAAGTTCTGGTGTCTTAGGTATAGCCTACATGGGTTAATTTGAAAGGTCATTCATTTGAAAGCACAAAAAGATTAAGGCCATATTTGTCTCAAAGTCTATGCACAGAAGCTTTTAAAATTAAATATGAATTGGCTCCAGGACAAATCTTACATCCTGTTGCCTCACACTTCAGTTAACATCTGCAAAACTTGTCTTTTTGCCTGTGGTTCCATTCCATTGTTAGCCATCTGTAATATTTGGCTAAGTTCCTAGGGAAGTTATGAATGGGAGCCACATGCCCAATAAAATTGTGCTCAATAGCCATGAAACTTCTCTTCCAGAAAATGTGCTAGCAGATTTATAGTGTACTGTACTATTGTGTTGTAAAAGTATAACTGGGTTCAAAAAAAGAATTAGATAGTTCATGGAGGATAGGTCCATCAATGGGTATTAGCAAGATGGTCAGGAATGTAACTCCATGCTTGGGGTGACCCTAAACCTTTAACTGCCAGAAATCAGAGGGGAAGATGGGTGGGTCTCCCCCAAATTGCTTTGTTCTGTACAGTCTCCCAAAACTCTGGTACTGGTCACCGTTGGAGACAGGATACAGGGTTAGATGAATGATTGGTCTGAGTCTGACCTGCATGGAAGTTCTTATGTACTACATTATGAAGTGAAATGGGGCATTACCCACTGAAAACAAAAACATCTTATTTTACAAGTAGTCTTACAAGATGCCCCCTCTCACACACCATTTTTTTTTAATAGTACATGTATTTTTTTGTTTATCTGCTTTGGGGATAAATCCTACTGAAGTACATGATAAATGGAGTAATTTTGCTTCCAGATTTGAAGGTGGGTACAGAGACATTTCCATGGAGTGCAACAACTGCCCTGCAACCCTAGCAAAGGGCCAATACCATAAGTTCCTTTCTTCTCAAACACCTTAAAATAGGCAGACTTCCCAGCACTTCATTGGCCTCCTCCTGCCTCTTCTCTGATGGTGCCATTCTGTGCTTCACTAGGCCTTCCTGACAGCACTCAGCCATGTTTCCAGCCTCCCCATCCCATATTGCATGAAGCCCTTCCTATTTTTCCACCAAGGTCCATGTGGCATTCCCTCAGCTTCACCTTAACATTCCCTCTCAAGATTTTCATCCCACAATATCCCAGGCTCTGCTCTCCCTCAAATGCCTTTCATGCCCTTCTTTGGTCTCTCCTCTCCCACAAACCCTTCACTCTCTGTAGTCTTTTCTCTGTTTCCCCAAACTCTTCATTCTCTCCCTCTTACCCTGAAATTTCTCATAGTCCCCCAAACTTGCAAACCCTCCATTTTCTGTCCCAAATATCTCCTGGGAGACTCTTGTCCCTCTCTAAAATCCCCCAACCTTCACATTATCCCTATGTTGAAATTCACTATATAGTCTCCTCCTTCCCCGCAAATCACCACATGCTCTTTATTCAGATTGTATTTTAGTTCAGCTGGTCCTGACTCTAAACATGATTCATCCTCTTGCTTGACCCTGATCTCCTAGCCTTAATCTGGCTCACCTGCTCAATCCACCTACTAAGCCCCCATCCCACCCTTCAATTCCTATTTATGCACATTTAATTTTATGTATTGCAAGTATTTACAGTGACATAACTGAAGTGACTTGTAGTCAATGGGATTATTTATAGTGCATAAAGTTTACCATGTGCATAAAGCGTATGATTGGGAGTGATAAAGGTCTAATCCAGTTTCCACTGAAGGAAGTGGAAATACTCACTGAGTTCAATAGGCTTTGGATCAGGCCCTCAAACTACATCTTCTAGGGTTTGTAAAACTTTTGAATAAGTTCCTTATGTTATATCATTCTTTATTTGTTTTATCATAGCACCAGGGCCCAATGTACTAGGTGCTTTACAAAACACAGATGAAGAGATTCCCTGCCTTAAAAAGCTTGCAAAGTATAAGAGATAACAGATTGGCAGAGACAGATAGGGGGAATACATGAAAACAAATGAGACAATATTGGTCAGCATGATGGGCTGAGACCACAGCCTATGAAGTTCCTTGAGGACCATCCCAGGATTCTCTAAAATGCCATCTTTTCTATTGCCCAAGACATTTTAAAAATATGTTAAAATTAAAACATCTACTTCAGAAGACAATAGAAATGCCAATTCTCGGTGGTAATGTTGGATATATTTTGCTCCTTTGACTCTGTTGTCAAGAAGATAATTTTCCACTGAGATACGATTGATAAGGAAAACATCACTAATATTAGGTCAAAACCAGTGCGGCACCAAAAGGAAAACATAACTTATCCATATGGCATATTATCTTTCCATGAAAATAAATAGCAAAATATTTGAGTATGTTCATTCAGGGTTATGTCTTTTGAGCAATAAAATGCAGTTCAACATTAAATAAATGTTATAAGTCATCAAGGCTCTTCATTGAATGAATATAGTCTCGGTGCAGTCTTGGGAGTAGACCTTTCTATTTTGCCATAGGTGTTCTATTTAAAAAGTGTACTTCACTGGAAGTTTTTAATCAAACAAAATGTAGATGAAATGTTACCATCCAGTATATATGGGTTTTCCTTTTTCAATCTGTCTTTTAATCTTTCAGTTATGCAATACTGTCTGCAGGAAGAATAGTACGGTTACATAAAGAATAAGGCCTATAATTATTATTAAAAGGTCAAATTCGCTCTTTCCATCCAAATTAGTTGACACTTCTCTTTTACTGGATATCACTCATTGCTGAAAAGAGGTGGCTTGTTGTATGCAAAGGGGGATAAGATATTTGACAACGTACTTCCCTTTTGTATGGGCAGATGGAAGTCCATACATATTCATCCTGTGGGACTCTATGAATCAAATGGTACCATGGATAATCAAACTCTGTCTTTCCATGTGACAACAGTAATGAATGGAACAAAACTGGAAGTGAACACCATGCAATGGCTCATTCTTCTATTTAAATCTAACCCAGAAGTTCATTATTGTCAACTGATCCTCTAATTCCAGAGCCCTCTCCTGTTAACTGCCACAAGGTTCAGGTCCCACAAACCCTACATCATCTTCAAGATAAGCAGCAGCATTTCTCCATTTCCTCAATGCCTCATTGAAATCAACACCTAAACAAAGCAATTAACTAGAAGACGGATACTGACAGGAGGATAAAAGCAAGGAAATTTACTGGGGAAGGAGGATGACAAACTTAAAGTTATCTGAAACGTTAACTATCCTAATGGCATATTTACTGTTGCTTAGTTTTGGATCACACATTAAGCATTTTTTGCTATTAACAAATAGTGTTTAAAAGAAGTTGATATTTTCCAGTTGATTTTAGTTTTAAGCACAAAGAAATCTTGATTAGCAAAGTTAAATGCTTTGTGGGGACATTCCCTCTTTTCCAATATACATCAGGTTTTTTTTAAACTTAATCTTGAGTTTGTTTTTACTTTGACCCACTTCTAGAAATGGCAAGTTATTTATATGGCTGCTGACTGGTGTTTGAGAGGATAGCAGGGAAACTGCTAAAAACTGAACTGCTGTCCTTTAAATGCACACGCTTTGCAAGACACAGCAGGATGGTAGATAACTGTGGATCTTACAGCTAGCAGTAGAGATGTTTGTAAATGAAACATCTGTCTTCAGAAAGGCTTTATACAGTTCATAGTGTATATCAAAGAAAAGCATTTGGACAAAGCTTTTAAGGGTTGGATTTGAAGTTTACAAGGTATTTTAATAATGTCTATAAATGCTCTCAGAATATATGGTAAATATTCAGTCCTGGATTACAGCAAATAGCTACTACCAGAAAAAAGGAGTGAGATTCTGAAGGTCATCCTAAAAATAACCATCACCCCCAGCCTATTTTAATGCAGCTAGGGAGATACTGGATACAAAACTCACAATTCCTTAAAGCAGCCCAGATATAAACAGCCCTGGAATGGATATTTTTACTATGCAGAACCCACCACGTCTCAGTCTGGTTTTGTGTTTAGTCTTCTAGTAAAATATAGAATGGAAAGTTTAGATTTGTCATCATGTTCCATATGTGAGGCACTTTCTGTAGAAGTGTTCTGCCTGCATATACAGACATCTAAGCACTGCATCCAGCAAAAACTTTAGACCCATTTTAAATATATATATATATATATATATATATATATATATATATATATATATATTTTTTTTTTTTTTTTTGTGAATAGCTATGTGAAATAGAAGTAAGTTCCATGGTAATGAGCACAGTCATAAGACACTTGCATTACTGTGAGTGACATACAGAAAGTTTAACCTGCAGTATTACTTCCTGGTCAGAGGCTTATCTTCTATGCTTTTGCATTTAACCCAAGTGCGTGAGGACTCATTTTAAAGTTTAATTGCCATTTTCTCAGGTTTCCTCCATCTGTCTAGCTTGATGTGTGGTGCGGTTGTTTTCCATCATTCTATTTCTTTGTTTCATTTTCAAACATGATGGTCTGGTCTACTTAGGAAGTAACAGAGTTTAATCATCTACAGCAGTGATGTTCAGACTGAGGCTCATGAGTGGCTCTTTAATGTGTCATTTGTGGCTCTTTGCAGCACATGATATTAAAACACTGATTGGTTGAAAGCATCCTGATTTTAACTATGTTATTAACCAACTGTAGTTGGTCATTTTGCTTTGAGTCTATATATAAATAGTAAATGAAACAATGAATTTATACTACTCTGGCTCTTTTGGGTAATGCTGATCACTAATTTGGCTCCTGAACCACTGCGGTCTGAGTATCACTGATCTACAGATTCTGTAACAAAAGAAAAATCTCAATCTTCAAGAAGAGTGAGCATAGACAAGTTGCATCTTCAGGACATAATTCCGGTCCCTTTTTTAACATAGTGAGCATGCTCTGCTGTCATGAAAAGGAGGTCATACTAGTCATACCACAGATTTATTCATGAAAATATTTGTGAATCCTGAAGTTTACAACTTACCATGACTAGTTATCCTTCTGAAAATTCACACCTTTGTTATTCTTTTATTTACTCAACTGGTCATTCAGTCAGGGACCAGCAACAATGCCACATAACGACAATGACAAATCATGCACCATGACTAGTTGAAGGGAATATTTCATTGACAAACCATACAATGATGTGTGTTCATATAAGATAGTCAATGCTTTGAATAATAAATACATTTGTAGAAACCAGGATTAATTGGCAAACAAGTCACAAAGTAAAAGAAGGGCTAAGTTTGCAAAGTAATTTATTCCACAATGAATAATTCAACCAACTCTGACCGGCTGTATTTTGCTATTCAAAGTATTCCTTACCACAACCATTAGTTCCACCATTCCTTTTTGTTTTTTGAGGGGGGAGGGGGAGGGGAAGGAGGTGACTGATTTCCCAAAGTAATTTGAATGTACAAAAGACAATCCAATTTATCTCCCCAATCACATGTAACTTGTACCACTGATTTCCCAGGGTGACACCATCCTGAAGGCTATACATAGTGCTTATTTGTTCAATATTTCAGGAACTTCTCTGACAACCTCCCAGACTTTGCCTGCGGCACCTTCTACATTCCTCTTCAGAGCCATGGAGGAATTCTCCTCAGAATGGTGACAGTTACTTAGGAGGATGATTATGACATGTATGGCCTTCAGGGTTATATCACTCTGTGGATGTCACTGATAGTTCTGTAAGCTCCTACTGCAAACAGTTCCAAAAAGATATTTTCCTCCATCAGTACTTTAAGCTCAATGGGCAGATTTCATCCCTAGTGAAAATTCACCAGGGATGCATCTTGCCCAATGGCTTTGAAAGTTAAAAAGCTTTCATATTCTAACTGCTCACTCGCAAACTGTTCTTGGCTTTGTTCTTTTGAGAACTTCTGCATCTGTTCTCTAGGGAATCGTCTTAGCTTCTAAAATCTTACATGTATATTGGAAAAAATACAACACACTCCAGTATAAAAGTTCTCCAGCACTGTCACAACTATGCAAAGTTTATTCAAACTCTTAACACTGATGAGACATAATATTAGCTATGTTTAAGATAATTTTTAAGGTAGCGGAGCCCTTAATCAAATCAACCTTCCACCTCTTTTGTTCCTGCTTATTCTGTTCAAAGAAAAGAATATAAAACAAAAAAACAACTGGGGAAGGGGGAACACTCATCTCAGTCCCCTGCAACTCTCCTTTTCTATGTGTCTCACATAAAAATATTGTGTTACTAAGAGTATTTAAAAAAAAAAGTTGAATTTGTTCTCCTTCCCCACTTATTGAAGGTAAAGAAGTGTTTCTCATTTCTTCCTCTATAGGCACTCTAACAACTCCTCCCCCTGCCTAAGGTTAAAACTCTAGTATATTTCTCGCTTACTTCCTCACTAAGGTGCTTCATTCTGTGTCCACTGAAATATGATGCTACTCCCACTGATTCATACAACCTCATCCTTTCCAACCCAAACCTTCATCTCATCTCACTTCTCTATCACCATCAGTCTAAGATTAAATCTCAACGGATGTAAGTAATCTAAACAGGAAGCTGGTCTCACTCTTAATTATTGCAGAGTGGCTGCTCTGTTGTAATTCTCAAGTCACCTTCCTTTCCTACTGCTGTTTTCACATCATCCAACCACTACATCAATATCATTGTCCCCTCCCCCATCCCTTGTATGAAGCTCATTCTTGTCAGTGGAGCGCAGGGAGGACTGCCTACAGCAAGGTGGGGGGGGGGGGGCGGCGGCACACAGGGGAACTCCCCGCCCCAGCTCACCCCTGCCCTGAGCACGCCTAAGCTGATTGGCACCGCAAGCCTGGGAGGTGGGAGAAGTGAAGCAGCCACGGTGTGCTCGGGGAGGAGGTGGGGGAGGTGTGAGCTGGGGCGGGGGGGGGGGGGGGGCGCACGCTCCTCAGGGTGGAGGGATGGGTGCAAGGTGGAAGTTTCACCTAGGGCGGAAAAATTCATCCTGCCCTGGATTTAAGGTGTGTTTTCCTAAACAATAAACAGTAAGGCTACTGTAGTGACTCGTGATAGGTAAGTTGGAGAAAAATCAAATTCAATTTTCCCTTTCCCCTCCTTCTCAGGGAAGGGAAATGAAAAGAGTAGTTCCATCAGGTTATACAAGTAGGTGGGAAACACCATAAAAGTAGTTGTTGGGAGTGGCATGAGGGGTGTAGGAAGAGAATCTTGCAATTACACGCAGTCACTATTGTGCTGAGGTAGTAAGCCAGGTTGGGGTTTGGTTTCTGCCAACATGGGTCTGCACTGTAAGGCCCACATGAAGAACATGCTTGGCCTGAAAACACTATTTTGTTTTGAATGTTATACTAGCTGACTTATTTCACCAGTTTACAGGAATGTAAGTGGGGAATCTATATTACAGCAAAATTTTAAGTCAATTAAATAAGACATCGATGAATTGAAGTTGATTATAGTAGGGACCCAAGCAATAATATTAATTCAGTCAAGAATAATTCTATGAAGTCATCAAATCCAGCAGTTTTACACTGAAAAATAAAACCAATGGCAATGTAATAATTTCTGCTTTAAAATCAGCAATCTTTCCAAAACAAATAGTGCTCCAATTCTTAGGGTGTGTAGAGGGGGCAGGGGGAATACAAATTCAGAATGAAGAATTCTAATGATCTGAGGAAGATACATAGGGTTGAGAGTCACTTAATTTTATATATGCAGTGGTGTTGTAGTTATGTTGATGCAGGATATTAGAAAGATAAGGTAGGGGAGGTAATATCTTATATTGGACCAACTTCTGTAGGGAGGAAAACTTTGGAGCTTATGCAGCGGTTGTCGTCAGGTCCAGACCAACAACACTGCATGCAGGACATCGCTTAGGCATTTAACCCCAGGAGAGGGTTTGTGGCTAAGAATCTTGAGCACCTAAGTTCCTTTGGTGGTGGGGTGTAGGCATTGCTCCTTGGCTCAGCTTTCCTATTTTCTACTTTAGATGGCTCCGTTCAATGTGTTGCCTTTGTGAATCCCATTTCTAGGTGCCTAACTCTTGCTCTGCATAGTTTACGGAGCCTAGGTGCCTAAATTTGAACTGAGGATTCCATTGAATGACAACCCTACAGTTACTCACCGCAAACCTGAGCCTAAATCCTTTTATGGAACTAGCCCTAAGAGAAAAGAGAAATTACTTTGTCTCTGGTTCTTTGTCTTAACTGATTGACCATACAGACAATGTATCTTCCTCTCCTGGGCATATCACAGATCCTGATAAGAGAATGATAATGTTTCAGAAAACAGGCCTAAACTGCCAATGGTTTTTGTTTTTATCAGCGCTAGTGATACTATGTGTGAACTTGTCCACTGCATTCCAGTTTCTCCAAAGCTTTTAGAAGGTTAATGAACTAGCATCTTATGTATCAATTTTAAACTATGAACTTCCAGAAGTTACTGGGAAGAAGTCAGATGCCTATGTCTCAGAGTGTAGGTTCCCCCCCCCCTTTAAAAGAAATAAGAGCTAGTTTCTTAATAATAATTTTCCAATATTTAGAACTTAAAGAGTGAACAGGGAAATTTCTAAAAGTTTTCCTTATTCCCTCACACACACACTGAGCAAGTAATGAGATTTTTTTCCCAAGTTTTGAATTTAAACATTTTTAAAAGGAAACATTCTAAGCTTTTTTCAATCTCCTCCCCCAACTATAATTGTCAGTAACAAATATTCCAAAGTAAAATATATAAAGTAGTTTATATGTGGCTATATATATATATATATACAGTGGCAATTCTTATATTGCATCCATCTGATAGGTTTAGTTTATTACCATTTCTTTCTTAATACCCAAGTTGGAAGAAAGATGGGGGGGAAAAAAAAATCTCTTATTTGATTCATTTCAACCCCTCCACCGAAGTGAAGAATATTTTCAGGACTCTTTCTGTTGAAGTTGTTAGTATCTGTCTTTGCTATTGTTGACTAAATATAGCAACAAAAAACATAATGGCAAAACTCAAACTAACTTCAGTGGGCACCTGCCCAATCAATAACTGTTCTGCCTGAAAAACAAAAAAAAGACAGTGTAGTAAAGTAGATTTGGTTATTTATCATATCCCATTAGTGTAACAGCCTTCCTGGAAAAGGCACAGTTAAATATTTTGCTCCTGTTCAGTGTCTAAATTTTGCTTGTATGTTAACTTTTATAATTCACATACATGAATCTAGTTCAGGATTATTCTCTCATAATTAACTGTTCAGCACAGTCCATGTTTACTATATGTAACAGACACTTTATTGAAAGGCTGCTTTGGCTCTGACAGGCTTTTGTTACCATTTCCACTTAGATTAATTTAATAAATTATCACACATTTACTTTCCTTGGATCATTTCCTTAACTACTCTGCTATTTCCCTTAAGACCATTTTCATACAGATATTTGCCAGTGCTGCTCACTCCATGTTTATTTGGGTACAACTGGAGTGTTCTCACAACTAATTGAAATAATTGCAGAGAAATGATGTATAAGCTGTGCTGAGGGACATACACACTTTCCACTGTGCATGTACCGCTACTGTAGTCATGGTTAAAAACTGTATTTTTCCAATCCTTGTTATATAAGCATATACAATATACTTTATACAATCTAATGCAAGCACCATAGAAACATTTGTTCTGGAATTTTGCAAAACACCTAGAATTAACAAAATGGAAAAGCCCTACAAAATAAAATAAAAAAAAATCTGGATTTAGAGAAGACTTTACAAGGAATACATGGGTAAATTGGGTTAGTGGGCACAAATCCTGGAGTAGTTGCTGCATACATCAGAACATAAAAATGGCCATAGTGGGTCAGACCAAAGGTCTAGCTAGCTCAGTATCCTCTTTCCACAGTGGCCAATGCCAAGTGCTCCAGAGGGAATGAACAGAACAGGGAATCATGAAGTGATCCATTCCCAGCTTCTAGCAAACAAGGCTAGGAACACCATACCTGCCCATCCTGGCTAATATAGGGTTACCATATTTCAGCAAGCAAAAAAGAGGATGGGAGGAGCCCCGCCCTAGCCCCGCCCACTTCCCACCCCCCCAGAACCCCCAACCCTCCCCCCGTTCCTTGTCCCCTGACTGCCCCCTCCTGGGACCCCTGCCCCTAACTGCCCCCCAGGACTCCACTCTCTATCTAAGCCTCCCTGCCTCTTGTCCCCTGACTGCCCCAACCCTTATCCACACCCCCACACCCAGACAGACCCCTGGGACTCCCACGCCCCATCCAACCACTCCCCACCCCCTGACAGCCCCCCCCCCGAACTCCCAACCCATCTAAACCCCTCTGCTCCCTGTCCCCTGACTGCTCCGATCCCTCTCCGCACTCCTGCCCCCTGACAGCCCCCCCCAGAACTCCCAACCCATCTAAACCTCTCTGCTCCCTGTCCCCTGACTGCTCCGATCCCTCTCCCCACTCCTGCCCCCTGACAGCCCCCCCCCCCAGAACTCCCAGCTCCCCACCCCCCTGCTCCTTGTCCCCTGACTGCCCCTTCCTGGGACCCCTGCTCCTAACTGCCCTCCAGAACCCCACCCCTAAGCCTCCCTGTTCCTTGTCCCCTAACTGCCCCCTCCTAAGACCCCCCCCAACTGCCCCCCAGGACCCTACCCCCTACCTGTACCCTGACTGCCCAAAACTTTCTCCACCCCCCCCAAAAGCCCCCCCCCCGTTTCTTGACTGCCCCCTCCAGAACCTTCCTGCCCCCGGTCCCCCTTACCCTGCTGCTCAGAACAGGGTGTTGGGCTCTGTGCGAGCTGAGCCAGACACGTGGCTGCGCTCCCCAGCACAACAAAACCCGGTCCCTGGCCCTGCACAACAAAACCCGGTCCCTGGCCCTGCACAGTGCTGCCGGACCGGGTTGCAGGAGAGGCCAACTCAGAATGCAGGGCGGCTCCGGCTCCTCTACAGCTGCTCAGGAGTCCAGCCCGGGATTTTTCTGCAGCCCTCCCAGCCGCTCGCTCTGCCGGGGGAGGGGGAAATCCCGGACATTGTGAGTGCTTTACAAATTCCCCCCGGACGCTATTTTTAGCGCGAAAAGGAGGACATGTCCGGGTAAATCCGGACGAATGGTAACCCTAGCTAATAGCCATTAATGGACTTATTGTCCATGAATTTAATCTAGTTCTTTTTTGAACCATGTTATAATCTTGGCCTTAAAATCATCTTCTGGCAAGGAGTTCCACAGGTTGACTGTACGTGGTGTGTGGAAAAAACACTTCCTTTTGTTTGTTTTAAACCTGCTGTCTATTAATTTAATTTTGTGACCCTTAGTTCTTCTGTTATGAGAAGGAATAAATAACACTTCTTTATTTACTTTCTTCACATAAGTCATGATTTTATAGACCTCTATCATATCCCCCAGTCATCTTTTTTCCCAAACTGAAAAGTCCCAGTTTTTGTAATCTCTCTTCAAATGGCAGCCATTCCACACCCCTAATAATTTTGTTGCCCTTTTCTGAATCTTTTCCAATTCCAATATATTTTTTGAGATGGGGGACCGCATCTACACACAGTATTCAAGATGTGGGCATAAAATGGAATTATATAGAGGCAATATATTTTCTATCTTATTATGTATCCCTTTCTTAATGATTCCCAACATTCTGTTCACTTTTTTGACTGCTGCTGAGTGGATGTTTTCGGAGAACTATCCGCAATGACACCAGGGTCTCTTTGTGAGTGGTAACAGCTAATTTAGACCCCATCATTTTATTTATATATATATAGTTGGGATTATGTTTTCCAGTGTGAATTACTTTGCAGTTATCAACATGGAATTTCATCTGCCATTTTGTTGCCCAGTCACCCAGTTTTGAGAGATCCTTTTGTAGCTCTTTGCAGTCTGCCTGCAACTTAACTCTCAAATAGTTTTGCATCATCTGCAAATTTTGCCACCTTGCTATTTACCCCCTTTTTGCAGATCATTTATGGATATGTTGAATAGGACTGGGCCCAGGACAGACCCCTGGGTGACAACTATTTACCTCTCTCCATTCTGAGAAAGGAAACCAAAGGTAGGAATAAATGGTCCAATCTTTTAAACCAGTTACCAGTCCTTGAGAGGACCTGCCCTCTTATCCCAGCTTACTGTGCTTAAGAGCCTTTGGTGAGGGACCTTGTCAAAGGCTGTCTGAAAATATAAATACACTATATCCCTGTTGTCCACATGCTTGTTGACCCCCTCAAAGAATTCTAGTAGATTGATAAGGCATGCTTTCCCTTTACAAAAACCATGTTGACTCTTCCCCAACAAATCATGCTAATCTAATTGTCTGACAATTTTGTTCTTTCCTTTAGTTTCAACCAGTTTCCCTGGTACTGAAGTCAGACTTACTGGCCTGTAATTGCTGGGATTACCTCTGGAACCCTTTTTAAAAATTGGCATCACAGGAGCTATCCTTCAGGCAACAGATACAGAAGCCAATTTAAAAGATAGGATACAAACTAGAGTTAGTAGTTCCGCAATTTCAGAGTTTAGTTCCTCAGAACTCTTGGGAAAATATCATCTGGTCGTGATGACTTATTGTTTAGGTTATCAATTTCTTCCATAACCTCCTCTAATGACACCTCAATCTGGGACAGTTCCAGACATTTATCACCTAAAAGGAATGACTCCTGTTTGGGAATCTCCCTCACATCTTCAGCTATGAAGACTGATGCAAAGAATTCATTTAGTTTCTCTGCAATGGCCTTATCCTTAATTGCTCCTTTAGCATCTCAATCGTCTAGTGATCCCACTGTTTTTTTTTAAGTAGGCTTCCTGCTTCTGATGTACTTAAAAATAATTGCATTACTTTTTGAGTCTTTGGGTAGCTGTTCTTCAAATTCTTTTTGGGATTTCCTAATTATATTTTTACACTTCATTTGCCAGAGTTTATGCTCCTTTCTATTTTCCTCACTATTTTTTAAAGTTTGCCTTTTTACCTGTCACTGCTTCTCTCACGTTTGTTGAGCCACAATGGCTCTTTTTTGGTTCTTACTATTTTTTTTTAATTTGGGGTATACATTTAAGTTGAGCCTCAAGTTCTAATCAGTTCTAAAACTTCAAAGCTATGCTCTAAAGCTGCATACACTCTGGACATTTAGGGCTGGCATTTTCAAATAGGCCTAGAGGAATTAGGTCTCCAAATGTAATGGCTTTCAGTAAGAGGTCGGTGCCTAACTCCCTTGAAAACCAACAAACCAGCACGTTAGAGCTAAGAAATAGAATAGGGAGAAATCTCTGGTACATTGTGCTCCTCAAACTCATTGGGAAACCAGTGGAAGTTACTGCAGAGTCCACATTGCTTCCACTATGTGCCGTGGAACGGCTCCTGGAAAGGGATTCTCTGTTCAGCTCCCTTGGGAAAGACCATGGCAACATAGTTCTAACAGGATCTATACTTCAGACCTGCTGCCTCTAAGATGTCTGCTTGTTATAAATTATTCAGCTGCTAGCTGAAAAAAAAAAAAAAAAGCTGTTCAGAAACCAGTTCTCTTTAATGAACACCTCTTTAAAAAAGACTTATTCCATGTATCATGGCAATAGGGAGCATGGGTCTTGGGTGGCAATAGGGAAGCAAAGGGCCTCTGCATGAATAAGCCTTACCTATCTAATTCTAGATCTTAAGGTTTATGCTTCAGTCCATCATCACAGTTTGAATGACTCCCACATGAAATCAATAGCTATAGTGAAGTCCTTAGTGGACTTCATGAGCCTTCATGATTCACTCATTCTAGAGAGTGTCCCAAAAGTATTCACATGTTCATCCTGCATTTTGTGAACTGCCTTGTCCCACAGCAGTGTAGTGTCATGGCGGTTCATAAAAATCAAAATTTAGTCTATGGTGTAGTTGCAGCTTTGTTTGAACGTTAGGATCAAGGAATTAAACTGCCATTGGAAGCTGACTGGGAAAGAGTGGAGAGACTTAAGCATCTGGTGGATATGCTCACTGCAGCTGAAGCCATGCAGAAGGGGGGCAGCTGAATTCTGTACCAGCTGGAACTTGTACACCATTTTCACATCAGCTTCAGATACAGTGAGTTATAGTCATCCAGCCAGGTGATGACAAATGGCTGGATTGCTAAATAGGAATAACTAAAGGAGATTTTGGAACTCTGATTGCAGGACAGTTGGAGAACAGGAATCATTCTGCTGCAGGGCTCTGCTTACCCCTCTTACTCATTGCTGAGATTGACAGTTCAATGTAGAGGTGCATTACTAGCAATACTTTAACAAGGGCTGCCCCCAAGATAACACACACACACCCCTTTTGGAGGCAGCCCTTGTTAAAATATGGACAGTGATGCATACACACCCACCCACCTCACCCCAACCTTTAAAGGAAGGGGGGGCTCATGCAGCAGAAGCTGGGAACTAGGGAATGTAAAACAAAAATGCTCTCTTAAGTATCACTACAGAGGGAAGACAGGCAGGCAACACCACTTAGTAAACACACTCATATTAAGTGCATTTCTCTGAAAACAGTTATATGATCTTTGTGACAAATATGCTACATAGACTGATAGTGGTTAACAGTGCTCAGCTTGAGTCAATTGTCTTGAGAAGGGGGAAGATAAGAGGAAGATTTTTTCAGGTTGCTGAGAAAGGGATTCCTTCCCTGGGAAATTCTTTGGGAAAAAAAAAAAAATACCTAGCTCGATGAAATCTGTTGCTTTTTAAAGAAAAAATAAATTATTTTTCTGAAATGTTCTTGTGAGCTCCAGAGAAGTCATCTGAAGCAGGACTGATATTTTATTACCCAGGGAAGGGATAAATTCATTCAAAAAAGAGCAATGCTACCTTATTTGGACTTTGGACATAAGAATTTTTGAGGAGATGGGTAGCGGATTAGTGAGCACTAATAAAATAACTACTGCAATGGATACTTATCAAGTTGGCCACTGATGTGCTAATGCTCTTAGCCATAAAAAGGTGAAACACAGCAGTGTTCAAATATATGTATCACAAAGATGTTTAAGCTGTCAGTGATTAGGACTCCAACTAGAAAGTGTCTAGCACATTCTGTCCCCTTGATAGGGTGTGGAATTGGTACAGAGGTAGGATGAAAGTGGGTGTAGCTAGATCATTGAATGCAGTCATTCCCACTTGTATTGGAGATGTAGGGAAATGAGCTATGGTCTTAGGAACAGGCCTCAGGAAATATTCATTAAAATGAATCTATTAGCATTTTGCTGCTGCTACTTCTCCACAAAAATATCCTGACAGTCTATTATTCTGCAAGCTCAACAGATTGATAGGTGTGTGATTACAGGGCAGTTTGGATAGAAAAATAGCTGGACATCACGCTTTTGGTTTTTATTTATAAGTGAAACCAGGACAATAACTTGGAAATATAACATTTCAGGTCTATTAAACTTGTATAAATCCCACAAGGTTTGGCAGAACTTTAAAGCTATTTATTTACTGGTGTTGCCTGACACATTTGCAGAGTTCAAAGCATCGTGTGCAGATCACCAGACTCTATTGCAAGTCTTGCCACATGGGAAATATAAAAAACATGAGAATGGAAGCTAGTGGTCCTTCAATTTACAAGAGTTTTGATTAATGCTGCAATAAGTAGCAAGTTGTGAGTTTAAAATATATATATATATAAGCAAACATTCCATCAATAGACCAATTTCAGTGGATTAAATCTCTCCAAAGGATTTACTCAGTATTATTTATACAACTGTACCACCTGGGTCCCCCAGTCATGGACCAAGATTGCATTGTACAAACAGAGCAAGAAGATGGATGTCACACATACACACTTAAATAAGGTTTAAGACATGGAGCCTCCTTTTAGCTAATAAAAAGACATTTAACTTGAGTTTATGACAAACATTACTTGTTTAATCAGAGCATAAAAAAGTCACTTTCCCAGTGTGTTTGAGATTGGTGTACAGATATCAGAGATCCAGATGAAATGCTGGAATGTACATGCATTGATGAAAGCAAGCAGAAGTGACAAAGAACATATTAATCCCTCTGAGGGTGTCTGTCTGTTATTTGTCACCCATGATCACAATTTGGGAGTATGATCAGCTTTCACCAATAGCCAGGACAGACAGTTGCTTTTGATGAGGATGTTGTGACCATTTATTTCCTTGACATCACAAATCATACCATCATATCACCCCCAAATTATACTATTGTAATGTGGTCTGTTTGGGGCTACATCTTAAATCTATCTGGACCAGAATGTAGCAGTCTGCTTGGTAAGCTGGGTGTCTTGCCCTGAGCATATTACAGTACAGCTTTGTGATCAGCCCTATAGGTGGCATTTCATTTGCTGGTCAAACATATAAAGATTTAAAATGATCAGGTACATACCTGATTTAGAGAGGGTCACTCTCCACCTGTGATGCTTTGCTGACTGCAGCTTCAGAAGTCACCTGAACTACCTCCCTTAGGATGAGAGAGAGCTACTGGAAGGTTGTTCCCAACCTCCAAAAGGCTTTGGAACCTGTTAACCCATGTTGTCTGAAATAGCTTCAAGTTTGATGACTTTGAGGACCATCTTAATGAAGGGGCTTTAGAAAAACCTTGATGGTGTTTGAGGGGTATTCTTTAGGAAGGATGAATTATTTTCCCATTTAAAAAAAAAAAAAAAAAAAAGGTATGTTAATGCTGCTGCATCTCAGGAGGTTGCTGCTAGTTGTTTCCTTTGGGTGTGTTTTTAAACGAGTTATCAGTAGTGCCTCAAATGTGGGATATTTATCTTTCTTGCAAATTCTTGCCTCTCCTTCCGGCACACCAATATTTGGCATTAACCTGGCAGTCTCAGACCAAAGCCACTACCACTTCAATGTTGGCAATAAAATCCTTAAGAAAGATGCAAATCTCATTCATTAAGAGGACTCTAGCAGTTGGAGATGAATGCAAGAATCTCAGTTTCATTTACTACTTTTAAAAATTGTAATCTGAAGAAAAGCTTGAAAATGTGACCCTTAAATGCTCAAATATCAAAGGCAAATCAGAACCACCTCAAATTTCTTTTAATCATGATTTTGGGGGCCTGCCTCATCATTTCTCAGTACTCGAGGCTGCCACCACTGAATTAGACAAGAGTGTGAGGAGGGGGAAGTGAAGAGCAAAAGATATCTGGTATAGACTGACAGGTAAAGGACATACCTTCCTAATCCATCAGAGGAGGATTAGAAGACACAACCATGCTGACCCTGCCAGGTTTGGGAGCCTAGTTTCCCCAATGGCAAGAGGGAAATAGGCCTGGGCTTAGCAGAGTTACAGAGCCGATTCAGTGACGTAATCTTTGCTCTGTAATCCATTGCTTTTCTGTACTCTCAGGGCTCAAAGAGTGAAAAGTAACAATCCCTCTCTTCAAATAGGGACACCTTTCCCTCCAAAAGTGTTGAGGTTTAAAAAAAAACCACACACACACACACACACTGCAGCAAAGGCCAGCCACAATTGCAGACCCTATGTTCCCCCAGGAGGGCATGGTCAGAGACCAAGATACTCCAAAAGGGGTGGAGAGAAGTTGGGTCATGTTTCCATGTCCCTCTCCAGCTAATCTGCTGACCTTCCCAGCTCTGAGCATGGACACATTACACTGCAACCTCCTAAGGGGCGGCACAAGGTATGATAGTCTCCCTGCAGTTTCCCTTTCTGCAAAGCAGCTACACTTCCAACCCCCACCCATATCTGCAGTTAAGGTCAGTGACTCATTGGCACAGTCTTCATCATTCTGTAGCCAAGTTCTGCCCTCCCTACTGTGTACAGATCCACTGAAGTATTTTATCTAAAAAAATAGAGTGTTGGGTGATGTGGCCATTGATTTTGATACTGAGTTTATTAAATGAATAAAGAAAGCAAGACAATAAAAGTACAAAGGTGAAGCTAAGAGGTAGGGCACATTTAGATTTGTTTTCAATTTAATATCCTGAATTTTGAGCATAAATTATAGCTGCAGTTCTATTCTACCCACCAACAGAAAGTCAGCGCTAGTTTACACAATCTCAAAGGGCCAAGTTCTTGAGCAGAGCTCCCAGCTGAAGTAGGCAGGATTTATCCCCACGCAAGTACATCCTGATCCCCAATCTGCAGCAAAGCCACTTTACAGTCCTTATTAATGCCGGTGGGGTGGAGGGAATAGAAATGTGATACACTGCTGGCTCTCATGCCAGATTTTGGCTGGTGGGTCTGTACTGTTCATGGATTCATAGGCTTTAGTCCCATCATACACCCCAGCCCATCTGCAATCTGAACCCATGCTTCTGCTTAGAGGGTCATGTTAAAGAAGTATGGGCTGGATGAATGGACTATAAGGTGGCTAGAAAGCTGGCTAGATTGTCGGGCTCAATGGGTAGTGATCAATGGCTCCATGTCTAGTTGGCAGCCGGTATCAAGCAGAGTGCCCCAAGGGTCGGTCCTGGGGCCGGTTTTGTTCAATATCTTCATTAATGATTTGGTGTGGATTGTACAAGTTTGCAGATGACACTAAACTGGGAGAAGTGGTAGATACACCGGAAGGTAGGAATAGTATAAGGAGGGACCTAGATAAATTAGAGGATCGGGACAAAAGAAATCTGATGAGGGTCAACAAGGACAAGTGCAGAGTCCTGCACTTAGGATGGAAGAATCTCATGCACTGCTACAGACTAGGGACCAAGTGGCTAGGCAGCAGTTCTGCAGAAAAGGACCTAGGGGTTACAGTGGACGAGAAGCTGGATATGAATCAACAGTGTTCCCTTGTTGCCAAGAAGGCTAATGGCATTTTGGGCTGTATAAGTAGGGGGCATTGCCAGCAGATTGAGAGATGTGATCATTCCCCACTATTTGATATTGGTGAGGCCTCATCTGGAGTAGTGTGTCCAGTTTTGGGCCCCACACTACAAGAAGGATGTGGAAAAATTGGAAAGAGTCCACCTGAGGGGAAAAATCATTATTAGGGGGCTGGCACATGACTTCTGAGGAGAGGCTGAAGGAACTGGGATTGTTTAGTCTGCAGAAGAGAAGAATGAGGGGGGATTTGATAGCTGCTTTCAACTACCGGAAAGGGGCTTCCAAAGAGGATGGATCTAGACTGTTTAGTGGTACCAGATGACAGAACAAGGAGTAATGGTCTCAAGTTGCTGTGGGGGAGGACTAGGTTGGATATTAAGAAAAACTTTTTCACTAATAGGGTGATGAAGTACTGGCATGGGTTACCTAGGGAGGTGGTGGAAACTCCTTCCTTAGAGGTTTTTAAGATCAAGCTTGACAAAGCCCTGGCTGGGATGATTTCGTTGGGGATTGGTCCTGCTTTGACCAGGGGGTTGGACTAGATGACCTCCTGAGGTCCCGTCCAACCCTGATATTATGACTCTACCCGGCACAGCGTTGTGCACAGTCCCTTTTCACTGGCTTTTTGCTCCCTAGTCTCACCATGTCCTACACAATGCAAGTATGGCATTTCGACAGGCTTTTAAACTAGGAACACCTGTGGAGGGGACCAGAGCATTTTGCCTAACATGCCCATAACCATAGAAAGTTTCCTCCAGCTAGGAGCAGTTACTTGGAATCTTAATACAGTAAAGCAGTGTTTCTCAGTGACTGGTCCATGGACTGGTACTGCTCTGTGGCAGCCTCTTTGACAGTCCCTGAGATTTCCCTGACAGTTTAGAAAGTCAGCAAGCCTGTCCCAGGTATCAAAAAGTTTGAAAATGCTGCAGTAAAGGAATTTTCTTTCAGAACTCTGCTACTCTGAAGAAATATTTTTTAGCCTTTCCTTTGAATCTCCATCTACAAGGGAGTCTTTTTTTAATAAAGATGTGAACCTTTTGTTAAAGGTGACATTTCTTCTATTTTCACTTGTAGTCACACAAAACATCTGAAAATACTGTGTGGTCTTTTATGACAATCATACATTTTAAAAGTTGTGAAATCTCAATTCCTTAAAAAAAATCCAAAACTTTTAAAAATCAAAGAATGAGGTCTGGCCTTAAAGATACAGCTCTGTTCAAGATTCCCTCCCCCCACCAAAGGATGGGCTACTAAACAAAGCCTCCCCCCCCCCACACTCCCATTAATTAAGCAGAAATTCTCATTGTATTCCCCAGTTTTTAAACTTAGTTTGTACAGATATCTTTATTTTACTTTGTGTTCTAAAATGTAACATTTAGCAATATCTTGGAGAGCTTTTAAACCTCACAGGACAAAATATTCACTTGGAGTACACGACCCAGACCTGAAGAAGAGCTCTGTGCAAACTCGATATCTTCTCTCTCACCAACAGAACTTGGTTCAATAAAATATATTACCTCCTCCACCTTGTCTCTGTACTACTGATGTATTCAGAACACTGAGGCCAATACCTTTACTATTGTATAAAGTACCTTTGAAGCTTTAATACATATTACTTTTAAATTAAATTAAATTAAATTAAATTAAATTAAATTAATGGAGATATCCTATCTCCTAGAACTGGAAGGGACCTTGAAAGATCATCAAGTCCAGCCCCCTGCCTTCACTAGCAGGACCAAGTACTGATTTTGCCCCAGATCCCTAAGTGGCCCCCTCAAGGATTGAACTCACAACCCTGGGTTTAGCAGGCCAATGCTCAAACCACTGAGCTATCCCTCCATTAAGAACCTCCATTAAGAACCTCCATTTTACCTTTCATCCAAATAAATATAATATATATATGCCAAGTGTTTCACCTGCCAACACCAAGCCTGAATTTGACCCTATTATATCTTCAGCAGCACAGGGCACCCTAATATTATGCCTATGACATTTGGGCTTAATGGACTTTGGTCTAATAGTGGCTTAGTGTGTGGGTGCTGGTGGCCTGTAATATACAGGAGGCCAGACTAGATGATCTGGTGGTCTTAAGATCTGAGTTTGGGTTAGAAGAGTGCCACATACTGAACCATCCTGTAAGAAATGGCCTGAATTAAAGCCCTGGAGCTAAGCCCTTCTGAGATTGAGAAATTCAGATTTCGATCAGAAAAAATATGGAGTTTGAGTCCATCACTAGCATCCTTCATCAACCTCATATACAGTGTGCCCTATGAACATGCATGCTCCCCAGCCAGAAACAGGCTCTTTCAGAGGTGAAATTTACACAATTGATTTAATAGTGCTTTTTAATACTGTAGATGTAATTTATTCATTTTATTCTAGTTACTGTGCCTATTTTATGTTGTTCTTTTGAAAGGAAAAAATCTCAGCTAGGTTAGTCCCAGTTTAAAAAAGCCACACACACAGGCAGGCGTGTGCATATTCACGAGACAATTTCTTAAGGCCTAATTTAAAATTGTGCTGAGCACCTTTTCATATTAGTCCCCAGTAGTACCATTCAGATTTGGATGGAAATGCATTATTTATCAGACAAGAGGATGAAGTCCTTAGACAAACAATAGATACTGCAATTGAAAGCTGATCTAATTATCCACATAAAGCAGGCCGGATTTAGAAGGATCAGGTCAATCAATTGTCTGTTGCCCGATTCTATATAAATTGGTTTTCTTTGAGGCATTTTTAAATAAAGCTGTGTCTAACATCTTCTTTAGATATCAGCCAATGTCATGCCAAGATACCTGCCGCAGGTGGCTGCGAGTAACAGAACAGCGATGGCAGTACCTGCTGCAAAGCCTCTATCATTTCAAAATGAGTTTTGTTTTAATCAATATCCAGTTAGATGAGGTACCTGACATTTTTCAGCATTTTATTTGTTATAGGAGCTGGGCTGCAAGTAGTTTCCGGTGACATGCGTTTTCTATCCTCTCTCATACAGCACCAGACAGGAATGATAGCAATATAGTACCAAATACAAAAGCCAATATTTTTTTTCAGATTTTCCTTTACTTAAGGGGTGAGATTCTAAAGGTGATGTTTAGCTGTGCAGGCATGGGCAGAGGGAAGGGGGTTCAGCAGCATACCCCTGTGGTCATTCAAGGGGCTCACAATAACCATGCTTTCACTTGAAAGAACACACAATTTTTGTTGCTGGCTCCCACTGCAGAGCAACCTCTGTTTAGAAGTACAGATCCCAATTCTTGGGTCCAGCTACCAGGTTTTTCTGCAAGACATGATGCTTGAGTGGGGTGGGGGCACTCGTGTCTTTACTTCACCATTATCACTTCCCAAATGTTTCAGCCCCTAGCATAAATTATAACAGCCTCACTGTTGCTTCAACCTATACCTAGCTGCTTACAATATGTCCCCAAAGGATCATTCCAGCAGCCAGGAATAACTAGAGAGCAGATGCACTCTGGTTATACATCTATGTCATGTGTTTTCAGGGGAGATGAAATAGAGCCACCATAATGGCTCTACACCAACCTAGGATACTTGATATTCCTGTGGAATGATTGGATAGCTAGTTAAGCACCTTTATGGTACCTTTGCTCAATTACAGCCATGGACTGTTATCTTAAGAGACATGAGAACCAGGCCCATAATATTCAGAAAATTCATTAAAGATTGTTAACTTATGGTTTGACTAACCCCAAAGAATTCACTAAATAATGCTTCTAATATGACTGAATATTTCCTTTTGAGATTAGCTAGCTCTTTTAACAACGTTAACTGGATTATATTCAAATTAAGGCTACATTGAAGTCTGTGGATTAATAGGTCTCCATACTTTACTTTTTAATTACCAACATAGAATTAACAATCCACAAGTTTTGCTTTATGTCAATCACTCCCACGTTTTCCATGGCATGTCTAAGATTTACTTTATCTGCAAAGACAAGTTTAATTTCCTTGGTGAAAGGATCACTGGAGTTGTCTGGAGAGATTATCCTATTAACACACACAGATATCAGACTTTGGAAGTCATCTTCATCTTCTCTCATACATTGTCATGGAGGCATTTACAGCAAAAATGTTTAAATTAATGGCACAACTTAAAAAAAAAAAAATCAGGAGTGTCATTAAGTGGTCCTTGTTTCTCCCCCTCCCCCCGGAGTTATAATAGTTACTTCACCTTGCTCTGGAACAGTGGTGGCCTTTAAAGGCTGTCAATTTAATCTAAAATAATTAGATATCGTTGTGACGGGATGCAGCCTGGGACTGTCGGACCGCGGTGTCCCCTGAGATCTCTGCAGCCTGGGCTGTCTCTCACAATGCTTCCCTAGTGACCAGCAGCAAACTCCTCCAGGAGCTGCTATTACTCAGCACAACAGCATGTGGAGCCCACACATGCAGCTATGCTTCCAGATCCACTCATGAATCTCACAGAGAAAGACACCAGAGCCAAATTTCCTCAGCTCCCAGCACTGTATCTCGGGAATACACCGTCTTGCTCTGCTCATCTTGAGCAGTGCACATTTATTAACTGATTCACCATTTCATCAATGGAAGTGGATATACACCAGCCTTTGCAAAACCTGAGCAGATTTGCCACACACTTCATACAAACTCACTGGTAAAGATAGTTAAAAATCTCTCTTTTGTAGTCAATAAAATTGTTTAAGTGATAACTTAAAAGTGATGACTTTTTGCCTACCAAAATAAAATATAAGCACAGTCTAAACTCTCAACCCTATAAGACTGGGCAACAACTAAGCAGTTTTTCACCCCACTGGATATTGCATAGTACACAGATTTCACCCTTGAAATCTGGGCCAATCCCCGTAGTTGGAGTCTTCAGAGTGTCCTCTGTGGCTTGCAGCGTAGGTGGGTGACGGAGAAAGGCCCAGCACAGGCCCCCATATTCAGTTTTATACCCTCAGTCTATGTGCTTGGAAAACACAAGTCCAGGCATGTCTGGGTGCATTGCAGAGTCAGATTGAGCTATTTCCCTGGTGTGGCCTCATGCAGGTGAGTCATTGCATTGTAGTTCCCTTGCTGGACAATGGTTATTGATGGGTTGATTGATACCCTACCTGGGCATTGACTATTTTCCTTGCTGTTGCCTCTGGGGAGGTAATATCTGGCTGATTCCCCAATTTAAAGCATGTTTTAGTGACCACCATACAACACAATACTCATAACTTCATATGCATTAATGCTATACATATATGGTTAGAGAAATGACTTTCAGAAGATCATAACCTTTCCCCTGATGCATATAAAGCATGCCTTATAAGGCAAGATAATGATTATTATAAAAAAGGAGGAATATGGGGGTTCCAGGATGTTCCCCCAAGGTACAAAATGTCATAATTGCTATCAATATCCAGGGAATTCTCTTTACTGCACTACATTTACTTTAGGACATCTCTCATACTGCAAATACTGAGATTCTCTCACTGCATGCTTATTTAGGTCCTGATTCTGGAGTGAACTCCAGGTGGTCCAACCCTTGGGAACAACTTGCAGGATCAGGGCCTTCATTATCTAGGCATCTGGCAAAGCTTGTCTTAGACAAAGGACCTTTCCTCCCAGCAGAGAAATGTTACCATCCTGACTTATGATTCACTGTGGTAACACCTTGTATGCTGCAAAATTCAAGAGGGTCTTGTTTGTCTGCCTGAATAGGCTTGCACACAAGCAGCTTATCTGGAAGCTGCTGAGTGGATTTTTTTCTGTGGATTACTTAGCCAGTGCCTCCCATTTATGGAGTACAGTTCTGAAGTTCTGACTTCTTTGAAGATTTTATTCAAGCCTGACTGACAGCATCCTGAAGTAAGGACTGTAATGTTTAATCAGCAGTCAGGTTTGTCAGGAGAGAAGGCACAGTACTTTTTCTTAACTGCACCTCAGCTGAGTCTGCTCACGCTTGAACTACCTAGCTCACACTGAACAGGACTTAATATAGGCATAGCATAATCACACATATGGAAAACTCCCATTTTGGCCTTTGGCTGAAGCCAGTCCAATACAATGCTAGCAATATGAAATCTGAAGGGTGTGACAAAGTTCCTCCTCTATCTTGGTGGGTCCTGCGCTTATTGGCGGATTTTCTTGTCTCAGAGATTCACCATGTGGGTTGGGGAACAGCCCAGAGACCTTCCCCTCTAGGAGAACCCACAGTCCAGGTCAATTGGGAAGTTTGGGGGGGGGGAGGGGAACCCAGGCCCACCCTCTACTCTGAGTTCCAGCCCAGGGCCCTGTGGACTGCAGCGGTCTATAATGCCTCCTGTAACAGCTGCATGACAGCTACAACTCCCTGGGCTACTTCCCCATGGCTTCCTCCAAACACCTTCCTTATTCGCACCACAGGACCTTCCTCCTGGTGTCTGATAACACTTGTGCTCCTCAGTCCTCCAGCAGCAGCACCCCCTCTCAGCTCCTTGCACCTCTTGCTCCCAGCTCCTCACACTTGCACCACAAACTGGTGTGAGCTCCTTTTTAAAACCCAGGGGCCCTGATTAGCCTGCCTTAATTGATTCTAGCAGCTTCTTCTTAATTGGCTCCAGGTTAGGGTTACCATATTTGAACATTGAAAAAAGAGGACACTCCATGGGGCCCCGGCTCCGCCCCAACTCCGCCCCTTCCCCTCCCCCGGTCCCACCCCTTTCCCCACCCCCGGCCCCGCCCAACTCCGCCCCTTCCCTGTCCCCATTCCAACCCCTTCCCCAAAGTCTCCGCCCCCTCCCCTGAGCACCCCACATTCCCCCTCCTCCCTCCCAGCCACACGAAACAGCTGCACCAATTCTAAAGTCAGGCACTCCACTAGTATAGACTCCCATGACTTTAATGAAGCTGCTCAGTGGAGGATCTGCCCCGGCCCTCAGTTTTTGGGAGCGGTCAGGACACGCAGCTCACACTGTTCTGTTTCCCAGCTCCCCAGATGCCTTGGAGCACCCAGTTCTCCTCCCTGCCCGGTAAAATCCCGGACATTTTGAGCTATTTAATTCTTTAATTCTAAAACGTAATTCTTTATATGTAGTGAACTTTGTATTTTCGTTTTGGCATTGTGTTTGCTCCTAGGATCAGGGGCAGCCAGGGTCTCCACGTGCTTGGCCCGCCACAAGCCAAGCTCAGAGGCTCCCATTGGCTGGGAAAAGCTCCAATGGGAGCTGTCGGAGCCAGCCCCTGCAAGCCCTGCCCCCGCAGCTCTGATTGGGCAGGTATTTCGCAGTGATCCACCACACTGCTGTGTCTCATCACAAATGGGGAGCTGAGTGCCATACAGCACACCCCAGCCCCAGGAGCTCTGATCCACTTGCAGGCAAGGCAGCCCGATGCCCATCGCAGCCAGAGCTCTGATCCCTCTGCACACTCCTGCCTTTCTCACACTGCCCTCCCCTCCTCCCCCACCACAGTCAGTGCTTTTTGGCGACTCCCCGGAGCAGCTCCCCCAGCGCTGCCCCCCACCTGTGCAATCAGCGGCGCATGGTACTCCCAGCTTTGCTGCTCCCTGACTCTTCGGCTCTGTTTAAGAGCCAAGCTGCCCTAGTGCTACCGGCTTCAGGCACTTCTCCTACCTGGGCTCCACCTGAGCTGCTCCTCCCAGCTCAGACTGTAAGAGCCGAGCTGCTGGCTTCTGGCAGCCCTCCCCTACCTCAGGACCCAGAGCTGGCTGGACACGTCCCTTCCCCCGGCTCCAACTGAGCTGCTCGGCTCCGCCCCCTCAGACTTACAGAGCAGAGCTGCAGGAGCCAGCGTTACGGGCTTCAGGCAGCACCCCCCCTGCCTCGGGACCTTGCACCGTGGGAACAGCTCAGCTGGAGCCGGGTAGGAGAAGTGCCTGGCTGGGGGCTCGGGGTCCGGAGGCGGGGGGGGGGTGCTGCCTGAAGCCAGTAGCGCTTGCTCGGGCAGCTTGGCTCTGTAAATCTGAGAGAGGAGGAGTGGAGCAGAGCCACAGGGGGAGAGGAAGTGCCGGCCATTTTCCCGGACATGTGTGGCTTTTCAGCAATTCCCCCCGGACGGGGGTTTGATTGCTGAAAAGCCGGACATGTCCGGGAAAAAGAGGACGTATGGTAACCCTACTCCAGGTGTCCTAATTAGCCTGCCTGCCTTAACTGGTTCTAGCAGGTTCCTGATTACTCTAGTACAGCCCCTGCTCTGGTCACTCAGGGAACAGAAAACTGTTCAGCCAGTGACCAGTGTGTTTGCCTTTGAACAGACTCCTGTATCCCAGTGGCCTGGAGGAAGGAAGGTAGAGAGCTGCTCCTCCTGCTTCTAGGCCCTGGGTTTTCCCTACAACTGCTGTCTGTTGCTGCTGCTCCAGCTACTCCCCTGGCTGGGCTAACCCCCCCCCCGCATCTCTGCTACCTGCTTGCTGGCTGGCTACTAGACCCCCCCCCCACTTGGTTGTTGCTGCTCAGTCACAGCTCCTGGGGCTGCTGACCCACTCCCTGGAGGAGGGGAGGGAGGGAGCCAGCCATTGCTCCTGCTGCTGAGGACACCACCATCATTGACCACCACCTGAGAGGCATCCTTCCTGCTGGCCACCAGACTGCTGCCTAAAGCTGCTGTGTTTGCTGCTGGGAGCTGCTGAAGCCCCGAGGAGAAGGAGAAGAGGACCATTTGCCAGTAGAGGAGCGCATAAGAACATACCACCGTGGAGGGGGTTCTCACGGACTGAGTGACTTTTGAACTGTGCTCTTGTGTTGGGGTTCTAGACTGTATTTGTGGGACACAGGGGGTGTGGTGTGGAGCCTGCCCCCTGGTCAGTCTGTGTCCCCCCCGACCCCCCCACCACCATCGTCATTGCCCCCTCCACCACCCCCACTAGCTACTTACCATCTACCTCAAGCTCCTGGCTCTGGGATTTCAGCGGCTCACCTAGGCTTGCTACGCCCTGTTGCCACCATTGGGCCTGATACAGCAGCCAGCTTCCAAGGACTTTCTTTTTGTTGCAAGCGCACGTGGGTGTACGTACCCCCCCCCCTTTTTTGACTGACTCCCTCCCCCCTCCAACAAGCCCCCAGCTTTGCCCCTGCTGCCTACCCATTTGCCCCTTGCTGCCTTTTGCCCCTCCCCCTTGCCCCAGCCCCTTGCTAGCTCCAGTTTGTTTGCCTGCCCGGCCCTTTCCCTCTTCAGCGTTTGTTTGACCCGCCCCAGCCTCCGAAGCTAGCCCCATGGTTCCTCTGCCCCATTTCCCGCCTGGTTACTCCCTTCCCCCTGCGGTCCCCTTGCCCTGATTAGCCCTTGCCCTGATTAGCCCCTCCCCTCGTGCGCCCATGTCCCCTCCTATGCGCCTGTGCCACTCCCCGTTTTAGTTTAATTCTATCTCACTGCACACACACCCCCCATGCTGTTATCTCCTCCCTTCCTTGGTGCAACAAGAGGAGCCGGAAACCTTCCCTGAGTCAGTGACTGATCCCTAGCCCTTGATAGCCCGCCCATCCCCCCCCCCTTTTTGGCACCCTCCTCCCCTGCCTACAGCCTAGTGGGGAGGAGTGGTCGACCTGCTTCCCCTTTCCCTACCCCCCCTCCAGTGTTTGCTCTCCCCCCATCCTCATTATGGCAGGGGATGAGGAGAGTGAGACCCCTCGGGCAGACTCTGCTGTCACTCCTCCACCCGCCCCACCATCATCCCCCCTAGCCTCTACCTCAACCGCCGCTGCCGAGCCACCTACTACCATCCCTGCTGGAGCGCCGGCAGCGATGGGTAACGAGGTGACCTCCGCTGCTGCCACGTCCCTCGCCCCCTCTGACTCTGGGGGAGTCCCCCCAGCCGGCAGGAAGGGCCAGGGCACGAAGAAGGGTAAAGGCCCCGCTAAAAAAGCCAGGCCCTCCATGGCAGGGGGTGCCCCCACTGCCACGGCCCCGCAATAAGCCGCGGCGTCACTCCCTGCTGTTCCCTCCACCAGCTCTATGAGTGTCCCACCCCCAGCTCCCAGGGCATACGCCCAGGTGGCGGCGGCCCCCCCGCCTGCCACTACGTCATCTCCCCCATCTACCGCCTCTGCTACCATTTATAGTGGCCGGGGCCCCTTCCCCATCTTGACCAGGAAGCATGGTGTCCGTTGCCTCCTGGTACCCACCTCGCCCCACGTGGAGACCTACGTGTGGGCATTGGCGAGGGTGGTGGGGCCCACGGCCATTGTGGCGGCATCCAAGATGTACGGAAAGGTCATCTTCTTCCTAGCATCGGAGGCCGCCACCCAGGAGGCAGTGGAGAAGGGCCTGGCGGTGGGGGGCGTGTATGTCCCCCTGGAGCCGCTAGAAGACCTGGGCACCCAACTGGTCCTGACTTCTGTCCCTCCCTTCCTTCCAAATGCCGCCCTGTTACCCGCCCTCTCTACCCTGGGGAGGCCGATCTCTGTGGTCAGCCCTCTCCCATTGGGCTGCAAAGACCCCGCCCTCCATCACGTCCTCTCGTTCCGCCAGCAGGTACAGTTACAACTGCCGCCGGCGGCACGTGACGGTGAGGCGCTCGAGGGGTCCTTCTTGGTCCCCTACCAGGGGGCCCGCTACCGGGTACATTATTCAATGGGGGAGGCACGGTGCTACCTCTGCCGGGTGATGGGACACGTCCGGAGGGACTGCCCTTTGGCCCGGCACGGAGGGACATCCGGGACCCCCGAGCCCCGGCAGGGCGCCGGCCCCATCATCGCCGGCGCCCCTAGCTGCCCGGCGCCCGAAGCCGCCCCTCCTCCTTTCCGGCCCACCAATGCTCCCACTCGGGCCCAAGGAGTATCTCCCCCAGTGCGCCTAGATGAGCGAGAGGGCCCCGCCTCTGCCGCCTGCGATCTGGCGGGGCCTGTGGAGGAGGGTGAGGTAGGGATATCACCGGGCATAGAAGAGGGCATGCCCCAGAGAGAATCCTCCCTCCTACATGCTGCCCTACCATTGCCTCCCCGAGTCCCTAAGCCTTTGCTCTTGCTCCCTGACCCAACTCCTGTTAGCCAGCCCCCGGATGATGCCATGGAGGGCTGGTCCTTAGTGCAGGGGAAGCGGGGCAAGTGGAAGGCTTGAGCTCCGCTCCTTCCATCTGATGCGGTAGTCCCCCGGAAGACCAGGAAGGGGGGAACCGATGCTGAGCCTTCCGCTTTGCCCCCGGGTGGGTTTTGTCCACCATTGCCGGCTCGGGAAGACGTGGCAGCATCGGAGGAAATCACTACCCCTCCTCCGGTGTCCCTTCCTATGGAAACCTCTGATGGAGCCCCTCTCACCCCCTTACAATCTGAAGCCCCTGCACGCACCAAGGCGAGCGTCGCTTCGGGTGCAGGAGGGGAGAGCCCTGGGGTGGTGGAAGGTGATCTCCCTTCCATTTATGAGGAGATAGAGGCCCTGGGTCTGACCCCGGTTACCCAGGGGGAGGACGACCCTCTGCCAGTGGGCCTCAATCTGAGCGACCTCACCTCGGCCCCCCTTTCCCCATATTCCGTCCCCTTACCCACTGCTTCCACTCCCACCTCCGAGGAGCCCCTGGACTCTTCCACCATCCCAGCTGCAGATGGCACCCCACTAGCGGCCGCCGAACCTCTTGAGGCGACCGCCAGTGCCACGCAACTGGGACCCGAGTCGCCAGGGGACTCCCTCATGGCTGAGGGACAGCCGACCTCCTTTCCGGGTGGGGACCCCATCGTTGATTCTCCACCTACGGATGCCGTGGCCTTACCATCTGCCTTGGAGCAGGAGTCCGGCATCGCCTAGGGCCCACCTCCCTCCCTCCAAATCCCTGAGCCCCTTTGTGGGGTGCCACCCCCTGCACCCAGTGGCCTGGCTGCTGAGGCCCCCGATCCCACTATCGCCCCTTTCCCTGTCCCTATTCCTGATTCCGACCCTGCCCCTGTCACCGACCCCATCCCTGTCCCCTCCACTTCTCATGATGCTATTGCCGCCCCTGGGGCCGTCTCCTTCTATATCCCAGAGGATGACCCCCAAGGAGCGGCCTTTGTTTTTCCCTGTCCCGACCCACCAGGGGCTGCTATTTTCCCTCCGCCACCCCCCATTGAGCCAGGGTCTGAGGCGGGCCGCGTGGCGCCAGCCCATCGGACGCCACGTCGAGGGTCTGCCCCCTGCTTGCCTGTCTCGGTGGGCCACGGGGCTGTGACAGGGGCCCCGCTTGGGGATAGCCATAGATCGATAACCCCATCCCCCCATACGCTGAGAGAGCAGCTACGGGACTTCCTTGAGGACGTCCGTGGCTCCCGCAACAAGGTACAGCTTGCACTCCAGCAATGGGGGGATTTCCATCAGATCCTCCGGGCCACGAGGGCCCTCATGGGGGAGGGTAAGAGGACCGGGAGGCAGGCCGCCACGGCCTACCAACGGGTCCGCCTCTTCCGTGACTCCTTAATCGCTTATAGGGTAGGTCATGGATTGTTGCACGGCCCGACGGAGGCCGTGGGTGTCTCTGCTAGCGAGGATCCCCCCCAGCCCTCCTCATGGCACCGATCATCTTCGCAACATTAAACACCCGGGGCTGTAGGATGGGTCTCCGCAGGAGCCAGGTGCTCTCCTTCCTTCGGGAGGGGGGGTACTCTGACTTTTTTCCTGCAGGAGACCCATACGGATCCGGCCGCTGAAGCTAGCTGGCGGCTGGAGTGGGGGGACAGGGTTTATTTTAGCCACCTCACAGTTCGTACGGCTAGAGTGGCGACCCTGTTCTCCCCCGACCTACGGCCCAAGGTGCTGTGGGTCACAGAGGTTGTGCCGGGCCACCTGCTGCACCTCCGGGTCTGCATGGAGGGGCTTGTAGTTAATCTCGTCAACGTTTACGCCCCGACATTGGGCCCGGAGAGGTTGTGTTTTTATCAGCAGGCGTCCGCCTTCCTCGGCACCTTGGATCCTCGCGATAGCCTGGTCCTGGGCGGGGACTTTAACGCCACCCTTGAGGAACGGGACCGCTCGGGGACCGAGCAGCACTAGGCCGCCGTGGACGTCCTCCGGGAGATCGTTGAACATCACTCCCTGGTGGACGTCTGGCGTGACCACCACCCGGATGACGTTTTGACATTCACTGTTGTCCGGGTGGAGGTCCATCGGTCGTACCACTCCCGGTTGGACCGCATCTATATGTCACGCTTCCATCTTTCCCGGGCCCACTCCTCCAGCGTCCGGCCGGCCCCTTTTTCAGATCACCATCTAGCCACCGTGACAGCCTCTCTCTGCGCGGAGAGGCCGGGGCCGGCCTATTGGCACTTTAATAATAGCTTGTTGGAGGATGTGGGCTTCGTGGCGTCCTTCCGGGAGTTCTGGCTGGCCTGGTGAGGGCAGCGGCGTGCCTTTCCCTCGGCGCAACGGTGGTGGGACCTGGGGAAGGTGCGCGCCCAGCTCTTCTGCCGTGACTACACCCGGGGCGCCAGCCGACGGAGGGATGCGGCGATAGGGCAGTTGGAACGGGAAGTCTTAGAGCTGGAGAGGCGTCTGGCCACCAGCCCCGGTGATCCATCCCTCTGCGGAGCGTGCCGGGAGAAGCGGGAAGAGCTGCGGACCCTCGAGGACCATCGGGCCCGAGGTGCCTTTGTTCGATCCCGCATCCGCCTCCTTCGGGAGATGGATCGCGGTTCCCGCTTCTTCTACGCCTTGGAGAAAAAGAGGGGGGCTAAAAAGCACGTCACCTGCCTTCTAGCAGAGGACGGCACCCCCCTCACGGATCCGGCGGAAATGTGCGGGAGGGCCAGGGCCTTCTACGCAGGCCTTTTCTCCCCAGATCCGACCGATCCTAACGCTTGCAGAATGCTCTGGGATGAACTCCCGACGGTCAGCGTGGGCGACCGAGACCGGCTGGAGCTGCCTCTCACTCTAGCCGAGTTCTCGGAAGCCCTCCGCCACATGCCCACCAATAAATCTCCGGGCATGGACGGGCTGACTGTGGAATTCTACCGCGTGTTTTGGGACGTCCTCGGCCCGGACCTTGTCACTGTCTGGGCCGAGTCCTTGCAGGGCGGGGTCCTCCCTCTTTCGTGCAGGCGAGCCATGCTGACCTTATTGCCGAAGAAGGGGGACCTCCGCGATTTACGGAATTGGCGTCCCATCTCACTCCTCAGCACGGACTATAAAATCATAGCGAAGGCCATCTCGCTGCAGCTAGGGTCCGTGTTGGTGGACGTGATCCACCCAGACCAGACCTACACCGTCCCGGGCTGCACCATCTTCGACAACTTGTATCTGGTCCGGGACCTCTTGGAACTCGGGTGTAGGGATGGTCTGTCGTTCGCCCTCCTGTCCCTGGATCAGGAGAAGGCGTTCGACAGGGTGGACCACGGGTATCTCCTGGGCACTCTGCAAGCGTTTGGCTTCGGGCCCCAGTTTGTGGGTTTTCTCCAGGTGCTGTACGCCTCCGCAGAGTGTTTGGTCAGGCTCAACTGGACCCTGACCAAACCGGTCAGCTTCGGGCGAGGAGTACGTCAAGGGTGCCCCCTCTCGGGCCAGCTGTATGGTCTGGTGATCGAGCCCTTCCTCTGTCTCCTCTGTAGGAGGTTGGCGGGGTTGGTGCTGCGGGAGCCGGAGCTGCGGCTGGTCCTGTCGGCGTACGCCGACAACGTGCTCCTCGTGGTCCAGGACTCGGGCGACTTGGTGCGGGTGGAGGCCTGCCAGACCATCTATTCGGTGGCCTCCTTCGCCCGGGTTAACTGGGTCAAGAGCTCTGGCCTGGTGGTAGGGGACGGGTGACAGGCGAGCTCCCTCCCACCCGCGCTTCAGGCCATCCGGTGGAGCGCGGGTCCGCTGCTCTATCTTGGCGTTTACCTTTCTGCCACGCATCTGTCTCCACCGGAGAACTGGCTAGGTTTGGAGGGCAGAGTGTCGGAGCGGCTCCGGAAATGGACAGGACTGCTCCGGTGTCTCTCCCTTTGAGGGAGAGCACTGGTGCTCAATCAACTAGTCCTGTCCATGCTCTGGTACCGGCTCAACACCCTGGTCCCGTCCCCAGGCTTCCTGACCACCCTCCGGACGTTGATTCTGGAGTTCTTTTGGTTAGGACTGCACTGGGTCTCTGCGGGGGTTCTCCCCCCTGGAGGAGGGAGGGCAGGGCCTGAAGTGTCTGCACGCTCAGGTCCATGTCTTCCGCCTCCAGGCCCTGCAGAGGCTCCTTTATGGTGCAGGTAGTCCGGCATGGAGCATATTGGCGCACGCCTTCCTGCGCTGCTTCCGAGGGCTCCGATATGACTGGCAGCTCCTTTGTCTCCATCCGAGAGGTCTTCCGCGAGGCCTCTCCGAGCTGCCGGTCTTCTACCAGGACCTCCTCCGGACCTGGAAACTGTTTTCAGTGACCCGGTCCGTGGCGGCCACCGTGGGGGCAGATCTCCTCGTGGAGCCCCTGCTATACAACCCCCAGCTTCGTGTGCAGGTGGCAGAGTCCCCCATGGTGCGCTAGAGATTGGTCCTAGCAGAAGTCACCAAAGTCAGAGACCTCCTGGACTACTACCGGGGAGACTGGCTGGATCCCCTGACGCTCGCTCAGCGCATGGGGCTCTCCAGACCTCGTACTCCCCGGCGCGTACTTCAGGAAGTCAGGGCCGCTTTGCCGCCCGCTGCTCGGGACTATCTCGACCGGGTCCTGCGAGAGGGCACGCCCCGCCCACCTTCCACTCCGAGCCCGCCAGACTTTTTCATCGGGCCCCTGCCCTGTGGACCCAACCAGCCCCCTCCCCCTCCATTCGCCATGAGCCGGCTGCACCATCTGCAGCCAGTTCTGTTCCGGACCGCGCCAAGGAAACATCTATACACGCTCGTGCTCCATGTTCTTCATGTCCTCACCCTCGCATCCCACCCCGATACGAAGTGGCAGGACCTCCTACCACCTCTGGAGGGTGAGGAGCCCCGGTGGGCCAGCCTTTATTCTGCTCTGATCCCGAAGCCCACCGGGGACATCAGTTGGTGGCTCCTTCACGGAGCCGTGAGCACGGGCGTGTACTTGGCGCGGTTTACCCCTATCCCAGACACCTGCCCCTTTTGCGGCGTGAGGGAGACCCTGGAGCATGTTTACCTGGTGTGTGCCAGGCTGCAGCCCCTATTCCGGCTCCTCACAGATATTTTGTTAAGATTTTGGTTGCACTTTTCTCCTCACCTTTTTATTTATGCACTACCTATCCGTTGCCCCACAAAGTCGCGGGACCTCCTGGTCAACCTCCTTCTGGCCTTAGCGAAACTGGCCATCTATAAAACCAGAGTGAGGAGGTTGGCCGATGGAGTTTCCTGTGACTGTGGGGCGTATTTCAAGTCCTCCGTTCTTTCACGTATCCAGGCAGAGTTCCTCTGGGCGGCGTCCACTGGCTCCCTTGACGCCTTCGAGGAGCAGTGGGCGCTGTCCGGGGTTTTCTGCTTGGTGTCCCCATCTTGTTCGCTTTGTTTGACCCTTTGACCTCACTCCTGTCCCTGTTCTTTTTTTAGTTGTCCCCCGTAATTTTTTGGTCTCCAGGTCCTGTGGACCCCCCCTTAGGCTGGGGGGGGATCCTTTAGCAGTGGGCGGGCTTTGCCCGCCCACTTCCTGGATCCCAATAGGTCTGGTCACTCAGGAAACAGAAAACTACTCATCCAGTGACCAGTATATTTGCCCTCTACCAGACTCCTGTACTCCACTGGTCTGGGTCTGTCACAAGGGATATCTGAATAAAAAGGAAAGACGCTGGTTTCAGAGTTGGGCTGTCCCAAGAAGGGTATCTTGGATCTGACACAGAGAGGACCTAGAGGCAGGACTGAGCAGTCCTGAGATAAGGACCCAGCCAACTAGACAGTGTTACCTAATAACATTAAGACAGAATTAAACTACAGAAAGGGGGAGTTGAACCCTACATAGACAGTCTATATACACTGTGTATGTGTGAAAATCTGTTCAAGATTCCCTTTCAAAGTTTACATCATCTCACTAGCATAGTCACTCCCACACTACTAAAACAATATTTGTCCTTACAATAAGCAGCAGGAGAAACTGAAACCCCACAAATGCATCGCTTGCAGTAATGAGATTGCATTTAAGCCCTCAGCCCCTGATTACATTCCATTACCCCCAACACACCCAGTGCATACTTCAGTGTGGCCACAAGTGTAGAGACCTCTGCTCTTCAGTGACAGAAATTTATGTGGAGCCTAACAAACAGCCTGAACGGTGTTGCTGGAACTTTCTAAACTTCCTTCAGTAGCCCCCAGAATCTGTTTCAGCTGTAACTTGTCCCCATCTTATTCAGTGCTTTCAAGTTTTGCCCTTTTTAAAAAAGTTCCTCCCACATGCGTCTAGCCAGCATCTCTTTACACAGTGTTTATCATATCTCTGAAGGAGAGAGACAACCAACAAAGCTGCATGCATAAGGTAATATGAAAAGATTCCTCTCTCACCTTCATATAATAATCTTGAAGGTGCAGCCCAGAACCCATGGTCTATTATAGAGATAAATGTTAAATAAGTATAGCCTCCGCAATACGGGGGATACATTTTCATGGTTAAAATTCTTTCACCCATTAGAACAGCTATTCACAACTCTGTACCAATTTCAAAGTACTCAAGGTGAATCTATGCATAACTGGTGCCATAACACATCTGAAAGCTATAAAATATTTTATATTTAAAGTGCATGTTCAACAACAATACTGTACTGATTTTTTAGTTGATGAGAAACTTGGTTGAATTTGCCTTAGGCAACAAGTAAATTATGGTTTATCTCCTATCAATGTCAAGTACACAGTAAGGCAAACAAAACTACTTTACAGTTCCTCAGGTTGTTACTCTTTGTTCTAGGGAGCACCTCAGGATTGGATGTATGCTTATATTTACTTCTGCCTTCAGGGTTTGTAACAGGGTTCATGACCCACCCCTCTTTCTGGGGCCCACCTGCTCTCTCCAATAATGCTCAGAGAGGCTTCAGGGCTGTGCAACACCTGTGTCTTTATTTACTTAAGGTTGTCCCACCACCAGTGTCCATATATACAAGCTTTACAGGCAGAGTTAGTATTCAGCTAGGAGACCTCCAGCTCCCTTCCTGACTCACTTCTCCCTTGCTGCCCCCTGCCTTCTGGCTCCTTCCCAGCCTTTATAGCCCTTGGCTTGTCAGGTCAGCAGGTGTTATAATGTTAAATATTCTTACTATCCATATAAATGTTCAATCCCTTTTTGACTATTGCTAAACTTTTGGTCTCTGTGACATCTTTTGCAGTGAGTGCCACTGTCAAATTGCCTGTTGCGTTTAAAAAAAAAAAAAAAAAAACACACACCCACAAACACACACCACTATATTTCCTCTAATCAGTTTGGAGTCTTCTACCTTTTAATTTTATTAAAATATCTTGTATTTAGATATTTATATAATAACTTCTGCTTTTTATTCAGCCTGGGCCTACATATACATAATTACACATTGCTGAATTTTGCTAATTGATTTGCAACAGATATGGCTCTCTCTCTGTTTCCCTATCTAAACCCTTAGAACCTGATTCTGCTCTTCCTCACAGCAGTGTAAGTCAGGAATGAGGCTATTGAAATCAATGAAGTTACATTGCTTAAAGCGAGATCATAAGTAGGCCCTCCAAAGTGGTTATAATCTAGGATTCTTATACGCATTCTTTATTTTCTGGAGACACCGAAGGAGATAAAATGGAAGCAGTTAGTGTCATATGGAATTTCAGAATATTCGGATAACTTTGAGTGCTTGTGTGGCCTGATCCAAAGCCCACTGAAGTCAATAGGAGCCTTTTTATTTATATCAGTAGGCTTTGTTTCAGGCTGTAAATGCATAGTAGTTGGGCACCATCTGTATTATGGTCAATTAAAGAGGCTAGTACTGTATTATTTAGGGGCTTTAAAAATGTAGTCAATTGATTATAAGGCCTGTTCTGGATCTATTACAATATATCATGTAAATCTGCACCTTTGTTTGGGGGCTTTGTTTAAAAAAAATAGATTTTTTGCTCAGAACATACCAGCTGTAATGAGAACTCAGGGACATCTTAAGATGTGGCTTATTGGAACAATTGACCATAATGGTGTCTCTAAATTTATTATGGTTCATTTGGTCAATCCAGCTACAATATTCAGGGGAGACAGAGTTAGGTGTCTAACTCACAATGAATTTCAATGAAAGTTGAAACCTTAATTCCCTTTGGAAAATCCCAGCCTCCATGTGTTGTACCTGTTCTATAGCATAGAAGTCTTTATGGTATTTCTGTTGAAAAATATTCAAATGCTTGCAAAAAAAAAAAAAAAGTGTACTGGTAATTGTACATGGGGGGAAATTTGCTTTTGTTTTACCTTTTCCAAAATACTGCATATCGCTAGTGTATGCTATGCAGCAATGGCCCGCAGAATTTTAGTTGAAGAGAAAAAGAAGAATATGAGCAACATAGAATAAAATTGTAGATGAGTGACTCAGTCAGTGAGCCCCACACAACTGATCAGTTCATTGCAAGACTTTCTCCTTCAGTCACCTCCTTCTGATAGACATTCAGGCCTTGTGGTGATCAAGTTCTTCTAGTGACTTGACCCTCCAGACAGATCATATATAGTCTCACCCTTCTGGCTTATCACTGGCCCAAATAAATAGTGCCAAAACACAATACTGGCTATCAATGCAATATCTTCCACCCCTCCTAGGCTCCTCTTCAATCCAGTTTTACTTTTAGAGTAGTAAGTTCCCTAGCACTTACTCCCAACAACCTTGAGCAAGGCTCAAAAACCTCCAAGGATACAAAACACTGCTTAAGCCACAGCCACCCATCCAAGACTTGAGGTTGCAGTTCTGCTTTCACAGCAATAACCCACATTACCTCCTTGGAGCCATCCCACTGTTTCTGGGCTGACCACAGGTCTACCCCTCCTCCTGTAGCTCTTTTCACCTAGAAGAAAAGTACTAAATGCTTTTTCTCCTAAATCACTCTCTTCCTCCTGAATCTCCTCCTACCTGGATTTTCATTCCTTTTATGAAACAAACCTAGCTCTTCCCCCAGCTGGTTGTGATAAAGAATTGACGCTGATACCCCTCCAGGTGCAACAAGTGGGCTAATTGAGCTCTCAGGGTCCTGTTAATGCCTTGTCTACCAGTGTGGGGTTTAGACACCCTTAACCCCAAAATATACTAATTTCATAGCTGCTTTTTACTGGTTTTGCTTAATAATGGAGTTAGATGTTCCGATATTTGCCTTTGGCTGAGATGCGCTCATGCAGCTCCGGAACTTGATGTTCCAAGGGAGCTTTACCCACCTTTGGACTCCCCTTATACTCTGGCCCTTTTGTGCCATGCTGGTCCCCCAGCAGCCGGGGATTGCCATGATGCAGGTGTCTCAGCTACACCCCTTCCCCCCAGTCTCTACCCTGGCTGCAGGAGAGGTGAAGTTACTGTAGGAGCCATTGTGTCATGATGACTCGGCCCCAAACCTGAATCCCCTTGCCAAGGAGTGGATCCTGCAGTGGCTGGCTTTGCCTGCTATAGGGCAATTTTGGGTAACTGAACCCATGGGAAGATGACTGAATGTAGGGGACAATTTAGCCCAGGAACTCCAAAGGGGGTGAGGTGAGGACCTCTACATTCTCCCCAATTCTGTACCTGGTGGAAGAATGTGGCTGATGTGTGGGAAAGAGATTAAAGGTGCATGGTGGCTGTCCCTCCAAAAAAGTGTTGTGGGAGCCACATCTCAATATACTCTCTCCATCTCCAGACATCCCTACAGCCATTTTCCCTATCTATGTGCTTTATGGGATGAATAACTTGAGAGGCACTGGTATACTGCTATTCCATATCCTCTCCAGCATGGTTGTATCTCATAAAGGCCTACATTATGGAAAAAAGTACTCACTACAACTTTGCCTTCTACTTTTTTTTCCTTTAGGCAAAACCTTTTTTTCCCCCTTCCTTCCTTTCCATAATTACTGCATTGATAACTGTCTCCTTTGGCACTTTGGCTCCTATTAGAAAACATCCAGTGATTGGGGATGCCTTTATCTATGATATTCCATTAGGAGTAGCAGCAAAGCACCTTTATAAGATCCTTGTTATTCCAAAAGGAAACAGGAGAGGTTAACGAAAGCAGATCTGTTCCAGAAGACTGTTTTCAATCTCTCCTGTGATAGTGAGAAAACACTATACATTACAGGATTTTAATCAGTGACAGCTTTTCCCTCTCTGAGCTTGACAATAGGCAGACTGCATTTTGATGAAAGCTATCTTCAGCAGGATCACTGTCAAACCTTGTTTTGCAATGCTGTGGTGTTTGACTATAAAAAAATCAAAGCCAAAATAACCACCCTCAAGATAACCGAACACCACAATATTTTCAAAGAACAATGATGTTTAGAATGGTTAGAATGGACAGCTGGCCCAATGAATATTTAATGATTTACACAAGATAGTGACCTTGAAAACCTGCATTGAGCTTAGTCTCACTTGTGTCATTGACAGAGTGAGGATCACAGATTTACTGTTTTTGTATTCTGCTATTAATTTGTCCATATAAATTCTTTGAATTAGAATGAATCAGCTTTTTGCCTTTTATTTCAGGACTCAATATGTCTTGTTATTTTGATGTGTGTTACATGTACTATTCAGCCAACTCTGCAAATGGTTGAATGATTCACACAAATTATTTGATAAAAACCAGAATTGTTTATCTAATACATTATCTGACAAAAAGCATATACCCAGTTCTAAAATCTACCAAGCTTTAGGTACAGTAGGACTGTCATCCTGAATACAGCAGGGTAAAAAAAAAAAATCATCTGAACAGGAAGTGTGTCAATTTTTGACAGCAATGTGTCAAAAGATAGTTTTGACTTTGTTTCATTTGTTTCAATTTGTATATTATATGCTATGTGTCTTATTAATATATAATTCCTTTTATAATAACATTTTGTTTTATCATAACATGTTTCTGAATCAAAATTTTCATTCTCTTTTTTTTAATTTTTATATTTTTGTTCCAATTTGAAACAAAAACAACTTTTAAAAAGTTGGGATTTCCCATGATCAGCTCTAACCCTGAAGTGGATTGAAATCTTTACCTACTACTGAAATACAGCCACCTCTGGGATGTCATGTGTCAGTTATTCTCCCTTGAACAATATACCTTCTTTGGGGCACTATTATGATAGGCACTGCACAAACACATAGTAAGACGTTGTCCTTATCTTGAACATCTTATGACCGGAATAGACTAGACAGACAAATAGTGGGAGGGGAAACAGAGACACAGAGATGTGAAGTTACACGCCTCAGCAGATCAGTGGCAGAGCATGGAATAAAACCTGTGTCTCGTGTCTCCCATTTCACTGTCCTAGCTGTTAGACCACACTGCTCTACACTTTTTTTTTAAATGGGATGTTCCACCTGAAACTATAGTCAGGCCACAGGAGCTAATACTAGGGAGATTTGGTTCTTTGGCATCTGGATTACAGTTTTTATGGGGCATGATGCAGAGTTAAGGGTACAACACACAACTGATTGCTGCCATTCCACCAATCACCTATTGTTGTCAGGAAACCACAATGTACCCTCAAGTCTATAAGGTTATGCCATTACATTGTGTGGGGGAAAACAGTGACTGGATTTGATTATTTCCTTTTGAGGAAGAACATATTTATGTTTTGCTTTTGATGTGAGAAAGGACAATCATAGAATCACAGAACTGGAAGGGACCTCAAGAGGTCATCTAGTCCAGTCCCCTGCACTCAAGGCAGGACTAAGTATTATCTAGACCAGGGGTTCCCAAACTTGGTTCGCAGCTTGTTCAGGGAAAGCCCCTGGCAAGCCATGAGATGCTTTGTTTCCCTGAGCGTCTGCAGGTACAGCAGCTTGCAGCTCCCAGTGACCCCGGTTATGTACTTGAAACTGTTATCGTGTCCCCCCTCAGTCTTCTCTTCTCCAGACTAAACAAACCAATTTTTTTTCCCAATCTTCTCTCGTAGGTCATGTTTTCTAGATCTTTAATCATTTTTGTTGCTCTTCTCTGGACTTTCTCCAATTTGTCCACATTTTTCCTGAAATGTGGCGCCCAGAACTGGACACAATACTCCAGTTGAGGCCTAATCAGCACAGAGTAGAGCAGAAGAATTACTTCTTATGTCTTGCTTACAATACTCCTGCTAATACATCCCAGAATGATGTTTGCTTTTTTTGCAACAGCATTACACTGTTGACTCATATTTAGCTTGTGATCCACTATAATTCCCAGATCCCTTTCTGCAGTACTCCTACCTAGGCAGTCATTTCCCATTTTGTATGTGTGCAACTGATTGTTCCTTCATAAGTGGAGTACTTTGCATTTGTCCTTATTGAATTTCATCCTATTTACTTCAGACCATTTCTCCAGTTTATCCAGATCATTTTGAATTTTAATCCTATCCTCCAAAGCACTTGCAACCCCTCCCAACTTGGTATAATCTGCAAACTTTATAAGTATACTCTCTATGCCATTATCTTAATCACTGATGAAGATATTGAACAGAACCGGACCCAGAACTGATCCCTGTGGGATCCCCCTTGTTATGCCCTTCCAGCATGACTGTGAACCACTGATAACTACTCTCTGGGAACAACTTTCCAATCAGTTATGCACCCACCTTATAGTAGTTCCATCTAGGTTGTATTTCCCTACTTTGTTTATGAGAAGGTCATGAGAGATAGTCCCAAAAGCCTTATTAAAGTCATGATATACTACATCCAGCGCTTTCCCCTAACGGGCTGAGCTCTCATTCTAGAGGTTGGTATAGTTGGCTGGATGCTTGCCCAGAGAGTCTAGCATTTCTGCCATTCTCAACTCTATATAGAAAGTAATTGGTCTGAACATATATTGCAAAGAAGTTTTCGATTTTCTCCTAGGGTCTTTCATATTACTCCACTCTTATCTTGGATCAGGAATGTTGAACTGTCTAACTCTTCAACATTTTGTTGTCTGAGAAAGTTATCACTTGATTTGGACATTTGGTTTCTCCCAGGAATTCTGAATACTATTTACCAATAAAAGGTCACCTTTTTTCTATGCTTTTAGTATCCATGCCTATAAGAGTTCAGTCTGGCACATCTATTTCTAATGTAGATGGACTCCGAATATTGTTGTGGCCCATTTTATGTATGTTTTTATGTTTTTGAGCCCATTCATTTATTAAGTGTTTACAAGTAAAATTATAAAAGCAGTAATAATGCTTTAAAAAAATAGGTTTCCATTTATTTTTCATAGCTTTTAACAAGCAAAAACATTGCAAAAAGAAAAATAGTGCTCCCACTTATAACTTTTTTCAGCCTGCTTCTCTTCCCCCCCCAAATTATATTAATGAATCATTCATATTTATTGTTCTCATCTTTTATTTTGTATATTACTTGCATTCAAGCAGCCAGTTTTTTCCACATTCCTCTGTATGGATCACTTACTGGTTTACACTAGAGTAAATGGTGGATTCTCTGTAATGTGAAGTCTTTCGATCATGATTTGAGGACTTCAGTAACTCAGACAGGGATTAGGGGTCTATTACAAGAGTGGATGGGGTAAGGTTTTTGTGGCCTGCAATGTTCAGGTGGTCAGACTAGATTATCAGGATGGTCCTTTTTGGCCTTAAAGTCTATGCAGTTCAGCTTTACATGGAGATACATTTCATATCTGAATGGGGATCTTTTCTCCTCACTACACCCTTATTAAAAAAAAATACAATGTTACAGCCTTGAGCAATGCAACAGCTCAGTGCCATCTGTTATATATTACTTGCAAATTATGCACCAACATCTCTCACGCTGATGCAAAAACCACATTATTAACATATTTAGGATTGGGAGCAGAATAGATTATATTTTATCTTCCTCTTATCTATATATACACAATTTTATACAAAACTCTGCAGAAAGTGCTGGAGGTTTGATCCACACCGAAGGGTAATTATTATGCACATGAACAATGAAGTGCAGTTTCAATGAGCCTTTGAGTTTGTGTTTGGGCCACAGTGAAACTTAAAGACACAGGGCTTCTCTGTACAGTGCCTTATTCCCGAGCTTCCAGGGTGTAATATTGCAATCTGTGTTGGGTCACCCTATACTAAACAGGGAATGTTGCATACTGCTCCATCCTTTAGTATGGCAAAGCCTGCTCCTCCTAAGTTCTACAGGCTTGTGCAGAGCAGGGGCAGGATCATGGCACTGTCTCCTCCCTATCTTCAACAGCAGTGTTTCCCCACTTTGGGATGCAGCTTGTGTAGGGAAAGCCCCTGGCAGGCCGGGCCAGTTTGTTTACCTGCCTCGTCCGATCACAGCTCCCATTGGCCGCAGTTTGCTGCTCCAGGCCAATGAGAACTGCTGGAAGCGGCGTGGGCCAAGGAACGTACTGGCCCCCACTTCCAGCAGCTCCCATTGGCCTGGAGCAGTGAACTGCAGCCAGTGGGTGCCGCGATCGGCCGGACCTGCGGACGCGGCAGGTAAACAGGTAGGCTTTCCCTACACAAGCAGTGTCCCAAGTTTGGGAAACACTGCTCAACAGCTTTAAATGGCATGCACCCTTGGGGTGCTAAATGGAATTGGTGCCTCTGCTCAGAGAAGTACAGGTGCTGAGGTTTTGCATGACTCTTGCATGAGAGGTACCCTTGTTCCCTCTCCCCCTTACATACCTCCACAAAGAGCAGGCACAGTCTAGGATAAAAGGTGCAGGGAGATATGCAACCACTCAAGCATCTGAGGACATATTCGATGTTCTAAACAATTTAAAATTCTCTATTTAAAGGCCCCATGTCCCAGTAGTATTGTATTAGAGTCTTACATTTCAAGTTATAAGGCACTCTATGGCTATAATGTACAGTATAATATAGTTAGAAATCGCTGTGTCACATTTCATTTGTTCTGTATTACTCGTGTATTCTTGCTTGTTGAACCAGGTTTGGGTTTCCCATGGATGAAATAGCTGTAAGAGGAAATCCGAAGCTTTTGGCTTAGTAGGCTAGCCATATCCACTGCAAGAAGTCATGTTGCAGCCAAAAGTTACATTCAGCTGGTTGTCACAGAGGAGGAACATGGAGAGTTGCATTATTCTGTGATGCTTTTAAATGACAGGTTGATACCTACAGACAATGAGTCAAATTCGGTTACCTTTACAAGTGTTGAGGAGTACATTACTCTTCAACCAGTTTCACTGATGTCAGGGGGTTCTACTGGCAAATGATCAGATGGTGACCTGGCTTTCATCCCCATGCAGAGGAATGAAAAGGTATAAATTTGCTACCTCCCTGTACTGGGAATATGGGTTGGAGGGGGCAGCTGAACCAGTGCAATAGGAAATGTTTACTGTGCCATATATAGAGCTGCAGCAAGGTACTGTCCCTGCCAGGAAGTAGACTGGCTCTGAGCCACAATCTGCTTCTTAGGGTGCTCCTGGAGCAGTACAACAGTGCACTGTCTCATGCTTATTGCTAAACCACGATTTAGCTCAAAGTAAGGTACTACCCACTGTGCATAAGGGAATCAGAATTTGGCCTAATGGCATTTTGGACAGCTAAAAATATTATAGATAAAATTATCATTGATTCACAAACTGACGGCCTGAGCTGAAACCAAGTGGCAGATCAGCATAGTGCCAAGAGGGTAAATATCTGCAGTATTCTCAGAGCATTCTGTAAATGCAGACAGCCTGTGTGTGCTATAGGCAACAGTTAAGGGGTTTCTATTCTAAATAAATGAGAAGGTAGAAATGCATCTACCTCTGTGTATTTGAATACATGCAAAATTTCTTTAGCAAAACCCACAAATGTACAATCTCAATTAAAACAAAATAAAAACAAAACAAAAACAAAACACCCCAACAACTTATGCCCAGCACCAGATAAGCAAGACAATAATTGGAAGAAAAAGGAAAATTCTGTGACATGGAAACTCCTCTGGGTCTGTCACATTGTATACCTTCTCAGGCCATCAGCCAGATCCCTTGTTTTCCCCCGTGTCTTGTACAGCGCTGAACTCACTCTTGGTACCTAACAAACAGATAATAAAAAACAGAATGGAGATCATAAGGGCTAGACTTTGAGGAATATCATCATAATGCCATCCAGATACTCTTCCCAAAGCTTCCAACCAACCTGAGGCTTCCATTAACAGGCACACAAAAGACAGTTGCTTAGAGCCCTTAAACCTTTATGGTGTTGACTACTTGGGCCCAGATCTAGCACTTAAGCACATACTTTACTCTAAGCACATGAGTAGTCCCAGCGTAGATGAGAGAAGAAATCACCTGCTTAAAGTTAAGCATATGCTTAATGACTTTGTTGGATCAAAGCCAGAGTGCTCAGTGTCTGGCAGGATGGAGCATGTAAGTAATTAAATTTCTATAACAACCAAAGCCTGTTAAAAAACCCTATCTTTGGGGGAAAGAAACTCTAAAGTATCCTGAGCCGCTTGGTCTCTCAGAAAGCAATGAATTAAATTCATGTTTGTAGAATATATAGAATAATTAATATAATTAGCAATGATTTGTTTAATTGCAGTATGGACAGATAATTGCTTGTTCAAGTTTTCAGTGGTAGAACTCTGAAGATACAACATTTACATAGCACCAACAGATTACCATGATTCTTCATGGAGGCGGAAGTCAGAGGGAGAGGTGGGAAAGGGGACAAGACTAGAATGACAAAACCTAAATAGGAGCCCAGTCTTGTCAATCTTAACTGTTAAATGGGCTCTATAGGATACTGTGTGTGGTCAGGGGAGAGAGATTAGAGTTAAGAGGTTGAGCGTGCTGTAGTTGACATGGGTTTCTCCTGTGTGCCATGAAACTCATCCTACTGAAGGAGCATTCTAGGGAGAGCAGTGGACTGGGAAGCCCCTGCATGCAGCTAGAACTGTTGAGGAGGAGCAGGTGGCAGAGTGGAGGAAAGAGGATTGTATGGATGTCCCTTATCTCCAGTTGATACTCATAGGAGATTGAATTCTTCATATTAAAGTAAGGAAGGGAGTTAAATATTCACCACCCAGTTAAATCCTTCACCTTCTTCTGTGGTATAAAACCCCCACCTTCTGATGGATAAAGAGATTCTTTGAATTGAAACTACCTGATTTTCTACTGCCCTATATTTGAATAGCCTACATAGGGGAGCAAAGGGTCAGCTTATAAAACATCATCGTATCCCTCCATATGTTAGCAGGAATTGTTTTTCACACACACAAAGGCACAAATGTATGTGTTAAGGACACTGTTAAAATGCCTAAAAGATGATTCATTTTGGAGTAGGTAGTCAAAACTGATAACATAATGATTGGGTTTACAGCCTGATTTAACTTAAACAGTTTGACAAGGTAAATTATAGTTTGAATGACAATACTTATTAACTTTGCCTTTTGCGGGGGGAGGCACCAGCTTGAGAATGATTTAATATAACGGTAGGCAGGGAAATCTGCTTCTTTAAAGCAATTCCTGTAGTTTTATTGTCTCACAAACTGCTTATTTTGAATCATTGCCATGCTGACATTTATTTCCTCTCCTGTTATCAGTGGAATATTTGATAGACAAGGTATATTATATTCTGTTGTGAGAATGCTGTGCTTAGAATTTATTCAGATCCCAAAACTAATTTAGTTATTTTAACTTCACATTCCTTCTTAAGACTTTAAAAAACCAACCAACCAAACAAACAAACAACCCAGCTGCAGTTCTCTTTCCTTCCCCCTCCCTTCTGGCAGATGGATCACAAGTCTGGATGATCATGAGGATAATTTTCACAGCTAGCATAGGGACTGTATGTCTTCTAGAGAAATAATAATAAAATTGACCAGTGATTCACCAAATGCTAGTATCAGATCCCAGGAGTAATTGACAAAACAAAGCAGCAGACTGTGGATTTACACCTTCCTTTGGTGTATTTACACATGGAAAATATTGTAGCATATGCTTGCCTAATCCATAACCAATATGTCTAACATTCCTTAACATGATGCTATATTTTGTTGTTGTATTTAGACCAGAATTTTCAAAGGCACTTAGAGGAGGTAGGTGCCCAACTTTCTGAAATTAGTAGGAGCTGGGCGCCTAGTCCTCTTGGAAAATCCCAGTCTAATCTATCTAGGTCCTGATCCTGCAATGAGCTCATGTAAAGCCAACAAGTGGGTGCAGGGGTGAACCCACGTAGAGCTCTTTGCAAGATCCGTGCTAGAGATGTATATACTCTACTTGAAAGAAGAGCCACCAAGCTCTGGGCACCCTTGATGCTCATTTAAAATACAGAAGTATTCAATTAAATAAACAGACTCTCACACTCACTATCCATACATGATATCCAGGCAGCAAAATTAAAAAAAAAAAATCCCTTCTTGTCAACAATTATTTCTATCTCCAAGAAACAGGGATAGTGAGGTGCTGTATTTCTTATAGACAGTGAATTTTGACTATTTTACCCCCCAAAAAGCTTCAAAGCTAATAGAGGAATATGAATGCTGAGGTCCTGCTAGTCTTTGCTTGACTAGTAATTCTCCATCTTAATTTAGAACCTATGGTTCCCTGTATACTATTTATTTATTTGCTGTAAAAAATGTATCTTAATTTACCTGTACACAGACAGAAATCTAAACAATCAATAAAAACTTGGAAAATTTAAAAAACAGAAAAAAAAAAGTTAAGGTTGTGTTGTGACAATGTCTTATCTATCATTTAGAAAACTAGAGAACTTAAAAGCAAGGAAATGAAAAGTTAAGGGCTTCATAAATCCTACACTGGCTGTATGATAAATATGAACACATTAGTCTGATAAAGCACAAAAAAATCATAATGCACATTTAATTCAGACATAAACAAATATTTTTTCACTATAATCAGAACACAAAATCCATCTGAAAAAAAGCATCATAAATATGATACAAGTACACATTAGTGACATAATGATCAGCTTCAAATGCAGATATACAGACACAATTTCATCATAAATCAACAATGCCATACACTTCCTTCGATACTACAAATGCTACATTATTCTCAAGAAACTATAAATATATATTCTTTACCAAAAAATATCTGTCAATATATATTCTATCTTGTTTTGCCACTTAGCATCACTTAATAAAATATTTAGATATTAAAACCAATATTACATTGAAAAGGTCAGCTAAGGTTATTGAATTGTGATAAATATGCAGCTCTCTGAACTTGATGATAAACAAACTGTGTTTTTCTTATCAAGTGGGCAGTGTAGATGTATGATGTCCTTAACATTTCATTTCCTTGTTTTTAAGTGCTTGGATTTATGTGATAGATAAGTACATTGTTATCACTTAGCAACCTTAACTGTTTTTTGAATTTTGATTTTTTTCTTTTTTGGTCGGCACTCAATGCACTTTAAAGAAAACACAGCAGATATGGAATGGTTTGCTTTTTGCATAAGTATTCTATAGTTGAATCTTGATCGTGTAATCAAATGTTTCAATGCAACCCAATTATATTCAGAATATGTATTTGTTTGGATTTCACATAAACTATACCTATATATGGCCTAACAATAATTCAACTCACAATTCATCCAGGAATATCACAAAGGAACATAATGCAACAGAGAAATTAGCATAACCCATAAATGCAATAGCAAAAAAAAAAAAAAAAAAAAACTGTATTCCACTATGCTCCCCAAAATATGCCCTGAGTCCTCCACCAAATCCTTATTGACTAAATGGCAATTGAAGATTAAGTTTTGATGGGAGGACAAAAAAAAAAAAAAAAAAAAAAAAACAGCAACTAAAATGAAGGGAGTGTGTGAAATTTCATTGTTCTGTCCACGCAGTGTTAATATCAAAATTACAGAGATTTTTACAATGAACTTTTCTAAGGCTATTCTGTCAGAAGTACTTTTGCATAAAATCTAATTAGTTGATATTTCATCCTTTCCTCCTTGCAATAATGGTAATCCATGGGACCCACTCTGTAATGGATAGATTTCTCAGTGAGAATGATTTTCAAGAATTTTTGTTTTCCTTTCTTGATATGACAGACACTTACTTTGTCCTTTGCTAACCATTCCCTTGACCCTAACAAGGATCTCCTTGGATTTTAATAATGCTAACATAGGCACTAATTATACTGGATGCACCTTATGAAAAGAAAACTTTTCAATAGAGTATCCAAAACTCAGTATTCCATAGAACTGTATATTAGAAGAGCTTCTATATAGTTCTGTAAGATAGAGAAACGCAGACCTCCAGTCATAGTTTATGAAAATGCAATGACAGAGGTTGATTGTTGACCTGTACGATACTTTTCTATTTTTTCTGGCTTCTCCATAAAAGACTATCAGGGAGGAGGTTGGTCAGAGGATTGGGAGGGGAAATGACTACAAGGACATATTTATTATTGCTAATGACATTATCATAGTTCAGATGACTATGATATGTACCCTAAACGCCCAAGCCTCTTTGTATCTATGTCCAGAGGCCACAATAGATGTAGTTTAGTTACTAAGAAAAACAAGGTAACACTATATTATAAGGGTACATTTATAAAGAGCTTATAGGGTTAATAAACAACCAAAATGTTCTAAGCATGTTACAACATGAGTGGTATGTCTTATTGATGATTAGGAGTATATTAGCTGAAAGTGTTAGGGATGGTTTTAAGAATCTATTGATCTGTTGAACTGTGTAATAACCATTAAAATAATTATTATTATTTCTTCCATTAACTACATAGAAATGTACCCTTAAAGTGTGACTGTTTCATGCTAGATCTAAAACTGAAAATGAATGAAGAAACCATATAACATATTAGTAATAGATGGATACTAACAGGAAAAATAAGTCACAGATTTAGTCTGGAAGCATCTTCTTTGGTACCACCTCTGTTGTGTGAAGACCAAGACAAAGCTGACAAGGAAGAGGCGTGACTATCTGTTGGATAGAAGTAGAAATTTGAGGAAGAGTCACAGGGTTTTAAGAACACAAAGTCTTACAAAGGGTCATGTTTAGCTGATTTGGACTGTTTAAATGAACTATGGACATCAAACCATGATTTGATATGGACTATGATCCATACTTATTGCTTCAATGAAAGGGAACTTAAATCTAAGGCTGGTTGGAAAATCAGAATTCCCATTGTATGGGAAATAGCAAATTAAAAAACAAGACTCATGTTGGAATGAAAACTAGCAATTTCAAGATTTCCTAAAGAACAGGGGAGTCTGAAAATTTCATTTTAAAATTACATTCCAATTTGACTTTTTCAAAGAGAAATTGGCAATGCTCCCCAAGCTACCCAGAGCATAGGCTACTCAGAAGAAAAGAGCCTGGAAGCCTTGATAGCCTGGCTCAAGCTCCCAGGATCCCATCTCTGCAGCACCTCTTCAGGCAGGGGAGCTGGCAGGAGGCCAGGTAGGTTTCCTTTGGAAACTTGAGTGTTTCTGTCAAAATATTTGATTAATTTAACAGATTCCCACAAAATGTTTTGATTTTGACACATTGACATTTTCCAATGGGAAAATGTTCCATTGGAAATTTCCAACCTGTTCCCCTTAAAACCTCTTGTACCTCGTGCATTGCCCTTCACCTTTTGTGCTCATATACATCAGTGTAAAATGGGTGCAAACAGTTATGTTAATCATTAAAGTAGCATTATCTTCCCACTTTGCACAGGTGTAAATGCCTAAAAATATGCATGGCAATGGATAAACAGGTTTTTCTTAAAAACCAAAAAAAAAACAACCCATGTTACAGCAGCTAAATGTAGCCATTTTTAATTTTGTGTACCAGAAACACCAGAGCTTGAACATCTACACCATAACTAAACAGCCCCTTAGCACAAGCCCCGTGAGTCCAAATCAGATGGTATGGGCCAGCCGTGAGTTTTTAATTTCAGTGTAGACATACTCTGAGGGTTTCTGCCATGTCTGGGGACAGAGGGACCCAATGTCATGGGATGGAGATGAATGATCTGTCCTTCCATACAGAATGCGTTAGTATGTGGTTGGTGGGGGAAATAAACATCCCACTTTCTACAAGGCACCTTTAAATTTTTAGCACCCCGTTGCATATAAAAGTAGAGGAGTCTCTGTTTTGGCAATAATAAAGGGCAATCAGATGATCAGTGAAATATTTAACAAAGGGAAACTTGTGGAAGGGCTGTAGCTGGGAGCTATGATATGCTGAGCAAAACTCAGGATTTTTTATGAGTTTTCCAATTGGTGATAAAGATCCCCTCTATCTCTTGCCATGAGTAGAAGCTTAGTTTAACACAAAAATAAAAATTGAAGTGAGGTCTTTATATAATCCATATGTTGAAATGAATCCTGAGTACCCTCTCCAAAAAGGGAGTTCATTACTATCTATAAGAAGTTAAGGATGCATTATGGAATTTTATCAAACAGTAACTGCCCTTCAGAGCATGCTCAGCACTCCCATTAATACATGAACAGCAGCAAGTTAGCACGCATTAGGCAGAATTTGGCCCTTACTGTAATCGCACTAGATGACCTAGGTCAGTGGGTTAAACTTTGTGAAAAATACACAGCGGAAGGGAACTACAGTAGAGAATAGTCCTGAACTCAATGGGAACTTTAACATTGACTTTAAGAAGAGCAGGATTAGGCCAATATTTTGGAACATTTTGTAAACTTTTACAATTGTTACATTCATTATCAAACTGCTCAAAACTGTTCCTGTTAAAACACCTCTGCTTTAAAGCTCAATCGACACTTCTGTCAAATCATTACTCAAATCCTATTTGCCTAACTCATGCCTGGCTCAGTTATTGGGTGCTCTATTTGAAACACTTGGAAGGACATTTATCCTCTGAAAATCAGGACAATTAGAGTATTAATTTGGGTGTCCAAAAACTAAAAGGCACCCAAAAGTTACTAGCCATTTTTGAAAATGTGGGCCAATAGGACTATTCACCTGAGTTAGGTGAGCAGGATTTGGTTCCAGATCAGAATATATGGAAGCAGCTTATGAACTGCAATAATATGTGGCAGAAGCATGGACTAGTTGGACAGGCCACTAGACTGAATCAGGAGACCTGATTGGCTAATGACCAAGTCATTAGTTTTCCCTCTCACCCTTTGTCTATCTTGTCTATTTCAGTTGTAAGCTCTTTGGAAGACAGTTTCTCTGACTGTGTGTCTGTACAGTGCCTAGTACAATCGGGGCCCCAGTCTTGACTGGAGCCTCTAGGTGCAACTCTAATATAAATGAAAAGAATAATTTCATCTACTCTTTATAAAAGTCTAACATCACATTTAATTCATCCTGCTTTATATCTGGTGTTCCTATACACAGACATTTGCCTTATTAATCATTATTTAAATATGAATATAAAATCTCACCCATTTCAGTTGTTGCCAAACAGACTATAAAAGGAATTATATATAAAAGTGTTGGCAGATATACACATCACCACCATTTTATCAATGAATATTCAATATGTAAGATTAGACATCGCCAGCACATCCTTACCTGTAGTTGGTGATGTACATACATGGGTTTCAAATAATAAATAGTGATAAATGCCTCAGAGTCAAGGGCGAGCTGTACTAGCTAAAGAGATTAAAGTCCTAGAATGGTAAAGAACAGTTTATCAGGTACCAACAGGCACCTTAGACTTCAAAATATTCAAATAAGGAATGGATAAGAAGAAAGAACTGTGGCATGTGTGTTCAGGATGATGATTGTTCAATCTATTGCATTTTTAAACTCTTTGAATTGAATGTTTGACTTACTTTAACACATTACTGGAGATTTAGGACCACGACATACATTTAAAACCTATAACAAAACAAAATAAAAAAATATATAAATTGTATGCTACAAAATACCAAAAAAAAAAAAAAAAAAAAAAAAAAATGGGAATGGGAAAATGGAAAAGGGAAAACAGAAGGAATTATTTAAATTAATGAACTAACAGAACATAAAGTATACAACGGAGAAAATTTATTCCAGTTGACTCTCATATCCATATGATCTCCCACAGAGAATGTAGAAACTCATGGCTGCATGAAGAAAACACGATGAATTTGTCAAAAAAAATGCACATCAAATTAGTTACAAAAAAGGGGACTATCCAGCATTCTCTGTGAAGCATGTGTAAAGCAAGGTGTCTCATGCACCAGTCATACAGATCCAAAAAGTTAGAGAAACAGGATGGGTGAGGTAATATCTTTTACTGGATCAACTTCTGTTAGAGAGAGAGAAGCTTTCCAGACACACAGAACTATTTTTCAGGTCTGGGAAAGGTATTCAGAGTGCCACAGCTAACTACAAAATGGAACAGATTTAACTGCTTATGCTAAACACTCATATTTCAAGGGACCATTCAAGGTGAAGTGGCCCATTAACACACTCCAGTCATGGGGGGAAAGAAAAGGCGGTAGGAAAAGCAGCTTGAGGGCAGGAGGTTGTTAGTGGGTTATAGGGCGAATTACAACAATCTAAATTCAGTGTTTCTGTTAAGTCCATGATTATTAGTGTCTAGTAAAGTTATGAATTTAAGCTCCCAGGCTTGTCTTTTGAAAGTGTGTGGCAGGTTTCCTTTGAGGGGGAGGACTGAGAGGCCAGATTTAGAGTGATTGCTTTGTGAAAGGTGTTCACCCATAGGAGATAGGGTGTTTGTCTTTTATCATTTTCCTGTGCAAGTTCGTTTGAGAGTGTAGTGATTATCTGGTTTCACACACTTAGTTGTTACTGGAATTTAGTACACTGGAGGAGGAACACCACATGTTGTGATAGGCATATGTAGGATCCATGGATCTTCAAAGATGTGTTGTGGGGGGTGTTGATCATTGTAGCAGTGGAGATATGTCTGCAGGTTTTTTGTGTGTTGTTTTGGCAGGGTCTGGCATCTCCTGGGAGTGTGTGTGTGTCCTGGTCTGTGGGGAGCTTGCTTTGGATGATAAGCTTGGAGAGGTTGGAAAGGTAATTTGAAGACCAGAAGAGGGGGGTCAGGAAGGATTTCTTTTAGGATGGGGTCCCCACAGAGCACAAGAAACCCACAGATTACCAACACCGACATTAATAAAACCAGTAACAACCACAAACACAAAAAGAAATCTGTCATCTCCAGCCAAGCACTCAGGTACCACAGAACATGCTCAGAGAAGAAAGTCTAGGATATACACCTTCACACACACACACACACACACACACACCCTTCACCAAATAAGGACACTCCAGAGAAGTAGATTGCATCATGGAATGGGCCATCCAAATACCCCAAGAGAACCTGCTTCAGCACACAAATAATCCCCCTCCCCCTGCACATCTCTAGTTGTCATCTACCACCCCACAATGCAACCCATATGGGATATCAAACAACTACAACCCATGCTTGATGGGGACCCCATCCTGAAAAAAGTCTTGTGTATACTATTGTGAGCCTATTATGTGTCTCATGTAACCATACCAGCTGTGGGCTCTGGGCCTGCATTGAGATGTATGTAGGCAACCTGCATGCTCCTCCCTCAAAGATTTTGTTGCACATTTGTGGCCACACATTATTTTGCTGGCACAATGCTCTAGACACTGATATATGTAGACCAATATGTGAGCTGCCAGTCAATTGTGAAATGTTACTGTTCAGAGCAGCCTTTGCTTATGATGCTTTCCCCCCCACTCCTAGCTGTGCTACTTTCTAGTCATATTAGGTGGAAGATTTGGGTTTACCGATGACAACTCCTACTTTGTTGAATATGATGTTCTAGATGTTTTGCACTAAGCAAAGTCCAAACTGCTCCTGCATAAAAGACTGACTTTAATATGACTTCATAATGTATATGATTTTCATATCCCAATGAGATATATTGAAATATATTAATGTATTGCAGCTTGCTAAATTTTCCATCAATGTGGGTTTAGGCACAAACGGCTCCTTCAGAATGGTAAACCCTAACTGACAAGAAAAAAAATAAAAGAAAAGGATACAAATCACTGCTAAAATATCCTGACCTATGGTTATGTTGAATGCAAGAGCTGAAAGAGCATATCTGAGGATCTAAAAAATGTCACATTTAATAAATAATTCTTCTTTATACCTCTTTAAAAAAAAAGCCTAACAAAAATACTGTGGTCACAGCATGAGCTTAGATCTATTACCATTGAATCTGTGGGAGTCAATCTTGGCTTATGAAGTTCTCTGGGAAGTGTTTTAGCCTGAGGAACTGAAAATGCTTGTTTCTCTTTGAAGGTTAATTAATTAATTATTTTGAATGCTTTCTGCCATGTATCGTGAAAATGTTTATGATCCTAAGATTTCTTTAGGAAAGTCACTGTATATTACAGTCTGGTTTATATCTAATAACATGGGCACAAATTATGTGACCCTTATATTGTGTAGTATTTACTCATGCTGGTAGTTCTATCTACTTAAATGGGTCTACTTAAGTGTTTCAGCATTGCTGCACATGATTATGGTTAGCAAAACAAGGTCCTTATATAGGATATTCTAGTTCAGGTGCTAGCCATATACATTAGGTTTTATGCTAATATTAATGCAGTAGGATAAGGAAAAAAAATTGAAGGCAGTACCATCAAGCATGGAGCAACTGAATCAGCGTATGCTACTAAATCAATAGCACAGTAAACTTTTATAGAGAAGAACCACAAACTGTGTACTCTAGGACCGTTTCCAAATAATTACATATTTTTTGCTTATGTTATATATAGGGAATCTTTTACCGGCAGCCAACCTCTGGTGCTTATTAGAGCTCAGAAGAAGCTATGATTGTATATTCTCTCAGCAGAAATGGGTTTTGAATTAAACTGCCAGTTTAATTCATAGCCCTTTTCTCAGGCTGATTGGTGCTTCATTTAAAACCTACTTAATGAATACCATACAGGACAAATTAGCTGTATGAACGATATAAAGTAGCTGATAGTACTTCAAGAGTGGCAAATTAAATGAGTCTGATCAAGAAGCAGGATCTCATCAAACCTTGAGAGACTCAGCATAACTATGTACAGGTCCATTTCTCCAAACTCTTATTACTGGTGTCAGCACTCTGTTTTGCCATACTCATCTCAGTAATCGCTACTATGTGTTGGAGGGATTGGGCCCCACAGATAGACAGAAATATTAGAAAGATAGGTTGGAAAAACAAGATTGGACAGAATATAGAAATAAAACAGTGCAATTTGAAAAAGCCAAACCCATACAAAACTTTAAAACATAAAATTCAGACAAACCACAGAAAAATAAAACAGAATTACCAGTAACTTATTTATTTCTCAAAATAATGACACTGCTACATGGTGCTGAAATAAATACCTGGGCACTATACCTATACTCAACGGAAAAATGCTGTGGGCGTCTGCTGTCATTATGTCTACAGTGTGAGACCATAGCAACTCTGGTCTGCATGATATTCCTCAGTCAAAGTGGAAACAACTGCATTCAGTTAGACTGGCCCATGAGATATCACACTAAAAAAACCACAAGCCACTGGAAACCAAACTGATCTAACAGTTATAACCGGGCTTCTTCTCCTCCTTGGTGGGTCCTGCGCTTCCTTCTAGCGGTGGGTCAGGATAGCATCTAGTCTCTCAGAATTTCCCCGCCCACTGTAATTCTGTCTCCAAGCAGCCCTCCTGTTTCTCGGCTTGCTAGGCCGTCACTGCTTCATTGGGGCTTCTGGCCTCCTTAATGGATGTCCATTGAGAGGAAAGGGGGGGGGGGGGAGAGACCCAGTCCTGCCCTCTACTCTCAGCCCCAACCCAGGGACCCTACAAGTAGCAGCCTCATGCTGCCAATTCTCAGGAACACTGCTAGCTTCCCTGGGTTACTCCCCGATGCCCCTTGGCTTATTATCCCCACTTTGCTTGGACAGGGTTCCTCCTGACCCTCCTGCCAAGGGAGGGAGATCCCATAGTCTCTGGTAGCCTTTCCGGGTGTGGTGGCAACACACCAAACACACAGCTCAGTCTCTCCTCTCTGGCAGGGTCCTTTTCTTCAAGTCTTTGGACCTGGAAGGGTCCTCAGCTCCCATTTAGGGTAGGGTTTCTCACCAATCTCTATACCTGCAAAGTCCTGGTCAGCTCTCCTCCATTCAGACAACCCCTATCACCCACACTGACTGGCTGGGGGAAGGCTTTTAACCCATTCTGTCAGGTTCTTAATTGGCTCCAGGTGTCCTAATTAGCCTGGAATAACCCCTGCTCAGTTACCAGGGGAAGACGGACCTGCTTATCCTGAGGCTAATATACCTTCCTTCCTGCACTCTCCTGTAGACATCTGGCCGGACCCTGTCACACAATGTTAAAATATAAATGTAATAGTAATATATAATAATATAATAAAACATTAATATATACTTTTTCAATATTATGTTTATGGCATACACATAGAGAAGTTAGATAAAAACAATACTCTCACTGGAAGGTTGCAAAGTAACACTGCTTTATTTCTTAAATTTCAGACCATTACCACCACACAGGAACCCAGATCCAGAAAGAGGCAAAGCAGGCTGCTCCTTAAAACAGAGACGACTCACCCCACCTTACTACAAGCTGTCTTTCTGCACATTGACATTGATCACATGCTTCCCTATGGAGTCCTAAGTCTGCAAACAGGACAAGGAAACCCCTTAGATTAAAGTGACACACTACAATTACAACATAGTTCTTAATACCCCATAATTAACATGAACAAATTTAAAATTAGTGCTGGTTGGAATGTTTTCAACTAAACATTTTTTTCCCATTGAAATGTTTCACAGAGATATTTCAGTTTTGATGGGAAGTTTCTGAGCATCAAGGTGGACACAGTCACTCCCAGAAAGAGAAAGAGATTGAAAACGTGACCTTTTTAATAAAAAAAATGAAATGTTTTGACAATTTCATATCTTGAAAACACACACAAGGTTGTAGTTTTGTTCCAATGCAGAATGAGAAGAAATTTTAAAACCTTGCATGTTGTAGCAAAACAGAATTGTCATTTTTCGGACAACTCTACTTATAATACAATCATGGGACCAGATTCTCTGGTATAATCCAGCCCCTTTGAGTCACTCAGGTCCTGCAAATTGGCTGAATTCTGGTCATAAATGACTAGTGACAAATACTCCTGACAAAAGGGAAACTTCCTGGAGGTGTAATCACAGCAGATATGGTTCCAGTGGCAGGTACCTCTGTGCTTGCTGGTAGAAAGTGGTATGATGGAGAGGGGTGTTGAATGTGTGACAAGCAGCATATCAGAATGAGATACAATTTATTAGTTTACTCAAGCTGGGAAAAACGGAACCATTTCAGTAACAAAAGATGCTATAATTACTTAGCTGAAATATTTAACCTTAAAATGGTCTGGGATGAGCTAACAGACTCATAAGACATTAAGTTCACAGTCCCAGTGACTATTGGGAATTTCTGAGCTTTTCTCCATAAATATACAATAATACAGTTGTCAAGGCTGCTTCCCCACTCTGAACTTTAGGGTACAAATGTGGGGGCCTGCATGAAAACTTCTAAGCTTAACTATCAGCTTAGATCTGGTCCGCTGCCACCATTCCCAAGCTAATTCCCTTCCCTGGGAAGCCTTGAGAAACTCTTCACCAATTCCCTGGTGAATACAGATCCAAACCCCTTGGATCTTAAAAACAAGGAGAAATTAACCATCCCCCTCCTTCCTCCCACCAACTCCTGGTGGATCAAGATCCAATTCCCTTGGATCTAAAAACAAGGAAAAATAAATCAGGTTCTTAAAAAGAAGGCTTTTAATTAAAGAAAAAAGGTAAAAATCATCTCTGTAAAATCAGTATGGAAAATAACTTTACAGGGTAATCAAACTTAAAGAGCTCAGAGGACACCCCTCTAGCCTCAGGTTCAAAGTACAGCAAACAGAGATAAACACTCTAGTAAAAGGTACATTACAAGTTGAATAAACAAAGTAAAACTAAGACGCCTTTACTTACAAGTTTGAAATACGAGAGACTTGTTTAAAAAGATGTGGAAAACCTGGATTGATATCTGGTCCCTCTCAGTCCCAAGAGCAAACAACTTCCCAAACAAAGAGCACAAACAAAAGCCGCCTCCCCCCTTACTTACATTGTAGTGTCTTTATAGTTTTACATCTAGTTCCCTAAGGAATTATTTATGTGTGAAATTTTCTCATTGCTATCTTCATACGGTAGCTAAAAGAGGTGACTGCTTGGTTGGTTGAGCCCTAGGTTGCTAGCTTAGCCATCAGATTCATTGTAGACTTTTGTAGTCTATAGGCCCAGATTCAAGATGAAAATTTGTGAGGACAATCTTGTACAGTGAGTTTTGTGAGGACACACATTTGAATTTTTTTGACATTATCTTATCTTATCATTATTATACCTTGCATGCTTGAGTTTTGATTCAGTGATAAGGATAATAACCTGTCTGACTGTTTCATTTTATGTTCTTATTTAGCATGCCTTTGTTTTAAGTCTTTTCAGCATTTGTGTACCATTCAGCATTTGTGTACATGTTTACAGTAAAAGATTTCAAGTGTGGATAGGCTACAGATTGAACAGATAGAACACTATGAAGAGGAGATTTGAAAGTGGTGCAAGCAAGAGACGGCGAAAACAACTGAATGAGGCTGCCGCTAAGAGCTCAAAGCAAATAACTTCATTTCTCAAACCACGGGAAAACACACCTTACCTAACAAACAATGCCACAGATAATGAAAACTCCGCAACTTCAACAAGTGATATTTCAATGCCAATACCTGAACATGAGGACAGTAGTCAAGAAGGAGATGTGCCAGTAGTAACAGATGCAGCAGAAAATCCTGTGTACGATCAAGAAACTCAACAGCAACAGAAAGATGTAGATCTTATGCAGCAAGAGCAATTCATGAGTACTACAGGTTTCACTGTGATCGACATTGGAATTATTGAAAAGAGCAATGCTGCCCAAATGCAATCTTTTCTTCATAATTAGTGGTTTTGAAATTCCAAGTAACATTCCATGAGATGCTGATAATCATGTTTTCCCTACTCGTCTGCTGACAAAAACTTTTCCAAATGGTGAGACCCGCACAAGAGACTGGTTATCCTGGAGTAAGGAAAAACAGTCTCTGACAGCTCTCAAACCAAATAACCTTTGATGAGAACTAAATTCAGTTTGACAAGATTATTAGTTTTGCTGATTTAAAAAGAGACCGTATTTTGATTACGGGGAGTTTCGTAAAATTGCACTGAACTATATACTGAACTTGTCCACCAAACCATCTGAAAGGTAACAATTTACCTGTTTTGCACTATAGGAGAAGTGTTTTGCACAGCTACAATTAAAGTCCTTCCTGAATATCTGCAAATGTAAGTATAATGAGGATAAAGTGGTACATTTCTCATGCTGGGGCCAGATTCACACTAGCTGTTCTGCACTATACTGGCAATGCCCATCATCTGTTGTAGTTCATCTGTTACAACGTTTATTTGTAGGCAGATGTGGAGATAGTTCTTTTGTACTTACTTGAATAATACCAAGAAGTAAGTTTCCACAGACAGTCCAGGTTTTGTATTTGAAACTTTATGGGAGTATTAGAGCAAAATGAGTTGATGAACACAAGTATGTGAAATACAAATGATATCTTGATGTCAGCTGTATTCATATTAGATTGTTCTTCCCTAATCTCATGCTTCTTAAAGTTGATGGCTTGACAGTCTTGGATATTGAAAGATCTCTAACTTCAGAACAGTGTTCAACAGAAGAATAACCCTCCCTATGCCACCCAGAATTGACTCTGACATTAAGAAACCAAACTGAAGGGCATTGGTTTTCCATGCTTATTCAGTATTGGCCCCTCAAGAGAGAGGGCTCAAAACCAAATCTAACAGGATATGGACATTCATCCATTAGGAACTGGACTGTCCTTTGGGAGAAGTGTGGAGCAGGCAAAGAGAGGAAGAGACAAAGTTTCATTTGAAGATGGACTGCAAAGGAATTTTTAAAATGATTTCCACTTCCCTGTTTTTGTTGTTTTGTTTTGTTTTAATTCTTTGTGATGTATGAGGGAGGTATGAAGGGAGGGGTTAAGGTTTTTTGTATTGTTTGTTTGTTTTTGTTTTTCCTTCAGAAATATTAGGAATATCAAGTCTGGTTATTCTTGGCTTTGCTGGAAGACTTACTTGAAGTCTCGGTCATGTTTATAGAGAGCTTTAGCATCTTAATTGAAAGGATGGAGGTCCTGAATCTTCCAAAAAAAAAAAAATCATTTAGCCAAAATGTTAAAAAGGCACTAACAAAAGCAAACAGAAGACTTTCAAAGCTACTAGATATATTTTTAAGTCCTTTGCCCCTCAGTGACTCCACTTTCACTTTCTTGACTCTTTGATACTTTCTTTCACTAATTCTCCAGTTAACATAGACTCTTCCATGGAATCAAGACATGCATTTTTAATGAAAAGAAATAATCTGTCTCACACACACACCAACTTAAATAACTAATTAAAACTCAAAACCTCTTTCAGACCATTTTCATCTATTATGAAGAAAGAATAAAGAGCACAACCCCAATTCCCCTCCACACCCTTTGCAGGTGACATTTAAAAATGTCTCCCACACAATATATTTGTTTCCTAGAATTCTTTCTGAAGGAAATGTCACTCTCTTTCTCTTGCCACTTCAAAGCTTCTTGGTATGTTCTAATGCCCCCCATGTATCAGTGCAGCAGATTCCCAGGTTATAAAGTAGTGTTGTTTTTGAGGAATACTTTCTTCCCTTTTAGTTGAGATATGACTTCTTTATACTTACTAGATCTAATAGTAGCATTTAAATTTTTTTATTGTTTTCTTATGTGTGTGGCATGTTGGTAAATACAAAAGCAAAAATATATGCATTGGGAAGGAAATAAAGTATGATTTACTTTGCAAGCAGTTTAAATGCCAACTTCAAAAGCCAAAGGATCTGAAATCATTAGATTACTACAATGCAAACACATAGAATAACTAAATAACTTTTAGACAGCTCCATTAGTGTAACAAATCTAAATTTTGACAATTATTGAACACCATGAAAGTTCACAGTATCTAATCCAAGAGTTTTTGGATTTTTTTAGTATATAGTCTATAAATTCCAGGCATTGTTTGAAAATTTCCCCCATTTAATTATCCTCAAAATCAGTTATATTGACTACTATACATTTTGGAAGGAGGGAGTTAGGTTTTTTAATTTTTATTTTGCTAAAAGGCTTGGTTGCCTCTAAGGCTTACAAAACATCTTGGTTTTATAGGGTTTTTTTGTTTGTTTGTTTTTTCTGGTGGGGAAGATTTCCTGGGATCAAAACGTCAAATTGTACAACACTGTCTGAGAATCATGTAAGGGTGGATGGTGCCATGTGCTGGAAAATTCACTTATAAAGGCCAGGAAACACAAGGTGTTTAAACTTCTGATTTTTGCAACGTATTGTTTGATAATGAGGGGAGGCAGCATACTTTAGCCCCGCCTGTCTTCAGAGCAGTCCCAGGATGCAGCTGGAAAATCAGCGTGGTCTTATGCTGAAGTAACTTTTAGGTCTGGAGAAGCAGATCCAGTGGTTAAGGACAATGGAATGAATCTGGAGACTTGGGATCTTTTCCTTGGTTTGCCAGTGGCAAGCTGCGCAACTTTGGGCAAATCACTTAATCTCTATCTATAAAATGGAGAAAATGATACTTACCTTCCTTGTAAAATATTTTCAGTAGAGCTGATTGGAAAATGGAAGTTTTTCCATAGAAAATATTAACTTTTTGATAAAAATTTTTGGCCAGTTTTATTTAGTCAGAACACTGAAAATCTCAGTTAAGAAGTGCTGCAATAGTGCCTCATGAGAGTTGTAATATAATGCCTCATTCCCTGATTCTCCTCTATGTACTGGGCTTCAAACTATATCTCCTATGATTCACCAGGGTCTCCTTTCTGAACCACCGTGTTGCATCAGAGGAAAGAACGGAGGCAAGAGGAACCCAAACAATTCCTGGGAGACACTACAATGGCATTTCCAAACAGAAGTTTTGAGTCAAAATGTTTTAGCTTTTCATGTGTCTGGTTTCTCAAGTCAATATTTTCCATGAGAAACAATTTGTTCACAAAAGAAAAAAAATAGTTTGGTCAAAAACCCAATTTTCCATCAAAAACAGTTTTGACAGGAAATTTTTAGCCAGCTCTAATTTTCAGTTTTATAGATAAGAAGGGTTACTTAAGACTGGTTGGTTTCACAAGCAACCATCTCAGTGTTTTCACTTCCCTCCCTGGTGACAGTCTCTACCACTTCAGAGACCCACAGTATATCCGTGGAGGGATTAGGAGGAAGGGATTAATATGCCATAAAACTGCTACTACTTCTCTTTTGTGTCTTAAGGCACAGTTTTACTAGATTATTCTTCCTTCACCTAAGGAAGGTGGAGCCGTGGAGGAGGGGTGGAGGAAGGAGCACAGAGTCCTATGTAACTAATTCAAAATCTCAATGAAGTCAATGGGAGTCTTTCAAAAGCTTGTCTCTCTCACCAGCAGAAATTGATCGAATAAAATATTACTCATCTATCTGGTCTCTTCAATGTGCTGTTGATCAAATAATTTACTCAAGCTTCCCATGGGTAGTTCCACAGCAACACTGTTTTAGGGAATCAAACCACAGTTAAAAGGGAAAAACACATTTTCATCAAAAATTCAGACAATTTACTTGTCTGAAGTTTTGCTGACCTAGTCACTGTCCATTATTTCTTCACTGTTTGCATTAAGTATTGTTTATCAATTTGGTCAAGGGAAATATTGATTTAAGCTGGAAGTAATTTTTTTTATGCTATCTCCCTTGAACAGAAAATATATTCTTTCAAAAAAGATAAAATTCTCTAGAGCTTTAGAGAGCAAGCTGTGTACATTCAACAAAGCACTTGATCAGCTGAGGATTTAGTCAGTCACCTCCAAAACTCAAATGGCCTGATTTTCCACTCACTTACACCACTTTAGAACTGGCATAACGTTTACATCAGTGGCGTTACCTGGGATTCGTTGGGGGGGGGGGGTAAGTGAAAAGAGAATCCGCCCCAAAAAGTTTTCCTTCATTTTAGCTGATATGTTGTCTTCTTAGCCAGTTAAATCATTCCAGTTGAAGCCTGTGAGTAGAGTTACCAATTCAGTTTTTCACTTCAGCTCTGAAAAGTTCAGCACATAGTTTCACTGAATGGATTAAGTAGGTCACTGCTGTTTTAAAAAAGAAAGGAAAATACAGCCAGTCAGTCATTTTCATGGAATAGCATCCAACAGCTGTAAGCACACTGGTATTGCAACAATAAAATATACATTTTGAAGAATTAAAAACTTAGATTAAACCCAAGCCAGTGAGGGAAGCCACCTGATGAGCATGCAACTCAAGGGTATAAGGGCACATTTCTAAATGCCTGGTCTCCCTTTTGCAGGCACAATTTAGACCTGCTTAAAACAAAATCACACCCATATTTTTGCATCCATAGTTGAATTGCAGGCACAAATAGTGGTAGTTCTGCGTGAAATAAAGCTGGTTTATAAGTTATTTGACAAATAGTATTCAAACTAATTTCACATTAATTTAAAATTAAATTATTGAATTAACATTTCCCCCATTATTTACCAGACTTATTGAGCTAGTGAACTTTCATGGATATTTGCAGGTACAATATGAATTTTCCTATGTTTTTTAAAAAACAACAACATTTTTTCCCCTCCAACTCTAATACTTGTCTAGCTACTTGAGTGTGGATGCAAGATAGGTAATTAAATGTCTAACATTTGAAAACTGGATCAGATCCAAGAAGGTTAATCATACCACCACCACATCTGATACAGCCTTTTTCATCCACAGATCTCAAAACACTTTACAAAAGGAAGTCGGGATCATTACCTCTATTTTACAGACAAGGAAACCAAAGGCACCAGGAAGAAAGTGACTTGCCCAAGATCACCCATTAAAGCAGTGGTAAAGCACAATTTGAATTCAGGTGTCCTGAGTCCCAGTCCAACACAAATTGATAATCCAGTGAATTATTGTATGTGGGAGAAATTTGCATCTAAAGTTCAATTGCATGTGCAAAAAAAGTGGGCTTTTTTCTTTGTGGCCATAAAATGCACCCCAAGCAGGGACACCAGTTCTCAGCCTGTCTGAAAATATACCTCAAAATCCATAGTCCATTGATGAGGATTAGAATACAAAGGGACCAGGCCAAAGGAGGTAAAGTGTAAAATTTTCCAAACACAGCATTATCGCTGAAGCACTTAAATCACATTTGAAAATGGGACTTAGGGCCCTAAGTAATTGAGAGACTTTTGGAAATGTTACCTGAAGTTTATTTGTGATATTTTCAAGAAGCCTGCCAAGAATGAGTCTAGGTATCAACTATGGACACAAAAATCCAATAACACATTAGATAGCAGTCCTGTAAGGGTATTGGTTCATTCCCAGGTGGAAAACTCCAGGAAACTGGCTGCTCCAAATGTGTTTTGTAGGTAAGGTAGCTAGTCTGAGGATCAAAGATGTTTTCCAACAGTATCAAGTTGGGCATCGTAATCAGTATCAAGAAAACAGTTGTCATTTCACAGGGCACTAACATCCCACCTAAAATCTACATCAGTAATGAAACTCTGGACAACGTGGATCATTTCTGCTATCTTGGCTTAACTCTAACCATCTCACTTAGCCTTGATAGAGAACTTGATGTGAGAATTGGCAAAGCTTCTGCCATCTTTGGCAAACTTACCTCACAAGTCTGGAGCAACAAGCTGATAATCCTGAACACAAAGGTGTTGTGTCATCAGTACCCTCCTTTATAGCTGTGAAAGCTGGGTCACATACTCCAAGCAGGAGCAGAGACTGAACAGCTTCCACCTTCGCTGTGTTAGAAAAATCCTTGGAGTCACTTGGGACCAACAAATTACTAACAATAAGATTCTTGAGAGAACTAGCCTACAGTCTATGCAGACTGTGCTGGACGCTCACAGGCTTTGCTGGCTGGGACACATGCAGCATATGTCTCAAGATCATCTGCTGAAGGCCAACTCAAGAACTATCAGCAATGCAGAGGAAGGCCAAAGCTTCGATACAGTGACAAGGCAAAGCAAGGGCTCAAGAAATTCAGAATTCCCATTGCCAACTGGGAGAACCCTGCCTAAAACCACTCAGTCTGGAGAAGCCAAGTCAAGGCTGCTGCAGTCATTGTGGAGAGTAAACAGAGAGCCCAGGATTAGGCCCACACATGAGCCAGGAAGAAGAATGTGCGCCAATCTCTATCCGGTGAGTGGACCTGTAGATGCTGTGGGAAGATCTGCCGCTCATGCATAGGTCTCCCTCACTACTGTTAAGCACCACTGACTGACTAATTTGTTGTGTTTCTTTTCATCTGTCAAGATGCTGGATGGCCATAACTAGTCTGAGGATCAGAGATGCTTTCAAACAGTGTGGAGGACTAGAAGACATTTTTAGGATGAAAACTTAAATTCACTCTGCCTGATCTGCTCTTCAATTGCTAGTAACCCTTACTGATATTTCTCTGTGCTCCTGTGAAACTTCCCCCTCACTGATACCATTTTTTGACTTCACTTAGTCTACAGAAGAGCACTGGAAGGTGAGTTTGCCAGAATGACAAATTTAGGAGATTAGAGACAGATCCATCTGAAAATTGGATCAGGTCTGAGAGGCGATATTAGCTGGTGATAATAAGGAGTCAGACAATTTGATACACCAATGGATTATTGTATGTAAGAGAACTAAGCATGTGGGTCGAACAGAGCTCTTTGCAGGGGAGTTCTGAATGGAGGGTTAGGATGGTGGAAGCAATGTGCTCTTTTTGAAAATGAGGAAGGGAGGAATGAGGAGTCTGGGCCGAGTGATGGAGCAATTGAGGAAGAAACGAGAGAAGGCTAAGAAACAGAAAAGATATATACTGAGAATGAGTAATGTTTGGTACATTGTGTGACCAGTTTGGGCAGTAATGTCATATGCTTGACAGTAGTATAAAAACAACACCCCACCAAGTATGTTGGAAAAAACGTGCACACTGTGGCTTTGTGAACGCCCATTAATCAAGCAGATAAACAAGACTGCCATAAATATCTGCACAGGATCAACATGAAGTGTTCACTTTTATCTACACTCATTGGTTTTGGTTGTTGCATAGGTTTTAAATCCATTCTTTGATATCTGATAACATGCTTACTGACTTTATCAATGAAAGTGAGTTTATGGATGGCATATGAAGGAAAAATTCTTTCATTGGGATACATTTTAGCTTTTGCTCCCCCGCCCCAACAAATTGATTGGAGAAAAGTGAGATTGAAGATACTGTAAACAGTGTAGGATAAATACAGTGAAAATGAACTTTAAAACCTCTTTAGAAATTGACATGAGCAACATTACATTCCTGCGCTAATGCAAGAAAACTACAGAAGATCCACAAAATGGGCCAAATTTTGTGGGAAGGAACAAGCAAAGCCTACCCACCAAAGCCTTCTCTCTCAATCCAAACTGTCTGGAGTGTCTATGCATGATTCCCATATTTCAGAGGTTCTGGCTGGAATTAGGGAGTTGATTCTGGAAGGATGGTTTTCTGCGGCTTCCTCTTGCTGAGTAATATAGGAGCCGGTCACATTGAACCCATCTCTCTCATTTTATTTTGCAGCATTTCAGTTACACATGCTAACATTTTCACTACTAGAAGGAGAGCTTATACTAACAAAATTGAACATTGCTTTATTCTGCTCCTGGCTAGAAGCATTATCTTGTGTGGAATCTGACATCCGCTCAGGCTGAGTCAGAGCACTAACAGAATGACTTTGGAGATACTGGTTGTACCATAGATGCACTACATCTCTGCAAAACTACGTTGGCCCTCTGTAGACAAGAGCTGTGATTTTCCTATGTAGGGGGGACTGGTTGCTCCTTCAAGGGCAGTCTATGGGCGGAAATAAACCATTCCCTGCCAAGGTGATGATTAGTGGAAATTGAACAAGAGGAAATTCATAGTTTCTGACCTTCTTGTGAGTTTATTTTTTTCAAACAGCAGGACACAACTTGGCTTGAAGGTTTATGACCCTATAAAGATACCAATATGCACTCCAGTATCAACCTGTATCATTTTTCTTTTCATATTATAGACTGCTCAAACAATGAATTTGGATGTGTCCTGCCTTTAGCTGATAGACATCTTAGCTTAGATGAAGCTGTACTATACCAGTTATTTAGTACCACTGAACTGCTTCTGACATGTAATTTGCATACAGGCAGTTTCTGATGCCCCTACTAACATGGCATAGTACTTTACTCCATGAGTGGTCCCACTGAAGTCAATGGGACTACTTGTGGAGTAAGATGCTACTAAGCATGAGTAAATATGAGAAACTGGCCACAGAGAATGGGTTTCAACCTAAATCTAGACAGATGCTATTTTTATTGGTTGCACCATTATATATGTGATACCTAAAATGTTTGAGAGACCTCTCAAAACTAGTCACTTGCTGGATTTTTCCAAACTTGATTATTAGTCAGAGGTGTCAGGCTTGCTTTGATGTTCCAATCTCACTGGAGCCTTCAGACCTTACTGACCCTTTTCCCCAAAATAAACATTCATATTGTGACCTCCTCTCTTGATCGTGGGTCCTGCTGTCCTATTTCCACTCTACGGACAATGACACTATGGGAAGATTCTAATACCATCACTCACTCGGTCTACTAGTTCCATTGAAGTCAATGCAACAATTTATGGCTTAAAGGGCTGCTCAATCTGAGTAAATGTCATGGGATTTGGCTCTATATATGAGGAAGGGAAAGAATGGATACAGTCATTAGAAGAAAACAGACAAGCAAAAGACTTTCCAATTACTATTAAAATTTGAAGGTAGCACTGTCTGCTTGCATGGCATGGGGTTAGAGGCTGTTTTGGTGATGCACAGTTTTATGATAGCCTGAGTTCCTTTCAATGCTGCAAACTACGTTTCCTCACGACTGCCAAAAGCATTTGGCTAAAGTATTCAACCCTGGAGATGTGATCAAGGGTTCCAGTCTCACTACAGCTAGTAATGGGACAGAACATTTTAAAGCCATATTGGTATCAAAATAATGAAGGCTACCAGCTGCTCAGTAGATAAAAGGACTAACACCGCTAGGGGACTGAAAATAAGGCAATAAAACAGCAATCAAGACAGGAAGAATTGATTCCTCCAAAGAGGCAAGAAACTGTTGTCAACAGGCTAAAAAGATAAAAGTATGTTGTTTTGCTTCTCTTTTTAATGATATTTTAAGGGATTGTTCGGTGCTTTGGCATTTTTAAGAGGTGATATTCGTTTATGTGGCTTGTTAAAGGGTCATTACCTGCGATAATTTATAAAGGCACTAAGCTAGACTGGTTCTGTGTGGTTCTTAAAAGAACCATTGCCAATGATATTTTATGAAGAGGTAAAGCTGATTTTGTGTGGCTGTTCAAAAGACCTGAATGCTTATATGGTAGTTTATATTATATAAAGAAATATAAACTGTGGGTTTGGGTTGCATGTTAAGAGCTTCCTTATGTGTTTTTTAAAGGGACACAATTGGTTTTACAGTAAAATTTAGTCCAGATGAGTTGTCTTTTAATAATGACATGTTACTAAAGTTTCTGAAAAAGTGACTTCTAATTGCATTTTCTTCTCTTGCTTCGAGCAAGACACTTAACATGTACGTACATTGGTATCCCCATCTATCAACAATGTCACTTTCCCACTAGTGAGACTAATTGGAAAATACTTTGGGATCCTCATTTTCAAGACACTATTTGTGTGAAATATTACTATTAGACAAATACATAAGAATAATGTGAATCATATCCCTTCCTATTCACTATGCAAAAAACTTTCAAACATGCCAGGTTTCAAATGCAGGAGAACTTAGGTTAGCTCTTATGCCATTGCTTGGACAGAGTAAAGACCATCTAATGCATTATGCACCTCCATGATGTTCTGTTCCAAACCAAATCTAGCATGTCATGAAGTAAGATGACAGCTATCAATTGATGCCATCCAGCGATTGTGTTTTATGTCTTCCAGGGGATATTTTCCATCCTGCTTTTATTGGGTCAGGGTCTATGATGATTTGTATAGAGAATTTGGTAGGCATTATGAGCGCAAACTAAATTTGCAAAGCTCTTTTTTGGGAGACTTTTACACAGATGCCACCTCTGTTAAATGGCCCAAAACTTACTTTTCAAACTCTTTACCAGGTAAGCTCACTGTGGATTGAATCTGAATATACAAAGTGCAAGAGATGCCTTCCTGGCTTGTCCACATAGTTTCAGGTTCCAATAAGTCTTCAGACAGCTCTTTTAAAACTCTTGGGCAGTTTATCAGGACCTGCTGCTATAACAAATGTGTAACGTTAGTAGCTGCTGTTCAACATGTTTCTGAATTACTGTTGGAATGGAAAAAAGTTTACATCATCAATCATCATCATCATCATCAGATATGAATACATCATCCTGCTGTTTCCAAATACCAAAGAGAAATACTTATTGGACACTTCTGACCTGAATTATTATTGATGATTCTACTATTTATTTGTTGTAATGGATCGACACGTTGTGAGGATTAATTTTGTTTGTAATATGCTTAAATTCCTTAACTCTGATGGACTTAAATTTCTGCTTGATTTTCTCTCTCTCTCTCTCTTTTTTGGGGGAGGGGGAGGGGCTTCTCTTATCAATTTTCTATCATTCCTAACTTCTAATAAGTAGCCTTTCTGCCTTGATTATAGCATTGGAAATTTGGGGGCAGCTAGGAAAATATTCTTAAATATTTCCCAATCATCATTCACATTTTTCTATATAAATATTTCTCCAAACTGATTTGGTTCATAATTGTTTTCACTTTTGTGAAATGGGCACTTTTAATGCACCACATATATATATTACAGCTTTGGACTTTATTCTGTTTGCACTCAACAAATGTGATCAAGTTATGATCACTGGCATCTAAGCAACCACTAACTTTCAGATCTGTGATCAATTCCTCCATGTCAAGATGAAGTACAATACAGACTGTGTTGAAACATGTTTTGAGCTAGTAAATCATCTATAATTTTTAGAAATTCGGAAGACCTTGCATCATGAGACCTCCAGCCTGTGTCACCCAGATTGAAGTCCCCCATGATAAAATAGGTAATTAATGAGCCAGTCATCCTGTTCTTTAACACGATTCGCTGGTCTGTAGCAGACAACAGTTAATACCCTGTCTTGGCTTTATCTGTCAGAACACTGATTCATAAGCATTCAAGATAATTTGTGTTCAACTTGTCAGTGAGTCCAAAACAGATATTGCCATTTTTGATAGTATGCTACTCCGTCTCCCATTTTACCCATTTGATCTATACTAAATAGGAAATAACCATTGATTTTAATATTCTGATCATGCAAATCTTCCCACCTGGTTTCAGTATTTCCAATTAGGTTGAATTTATCTTCATAAATAAGAAAATCCAATTCCTCTTGTTTATTACCCAGAGTCCTGCATTGATGCATAGACACAAAGACTTTCTTCTCTTCATATCCTTTGGTGCTTTAATTTTTTTCTCAACATCTTAATTTTGTTCTAAATGAATGCTCATTTGTTCCTTTTCACTCTGAGAAACTGTTGATCAATATGGCAAGATTCCTATGTACAGGAGATGGAACTGGACCAAGACTACAGAGCTCACTCATAAAAACTCACTGCATTTTCAACTAAATGCAAAAAACCTCATTTATTTGATTTAGTTTTCCCTCAGAAGGTGTGTGCGTGCTCTCTCTCTCTCTCTCTCTCACACACACACACACACACACACACACACACTTAAACTAGTAAATGCTGAGAAGATGTAAATGAGATTATTATTTTTTTGAACACTTGGAACCAAAAGCACTTGGGTAGATATTGTGACAAAGTTCCTCCTCTACGTTGGTGGATCCTGCGCTTACTGGCGGATTTTCTTGCCTCAGAGATTCACCATGTGGGTTGGGGAACAGTCCAGAGACCTTCCCCTCTGGAGGAACCCAATCAGGGCACCTGGGTTTTAAAAAGGAGCTCACTTCAGTTTGTGGTGTGAGTGTGAGGAGCTGGGAGCAAGAGGCACAAGAAGCTAAGAGTGAGAGGGTGTGCTGCTGGAGGACTGAGGAGCACAAGCGTTATCAGGCACCAGGAGGAAGGTCCTGTGGTGAGAATAAGGAAGGTGTTTGGAGGAAGCCATGGGGAAGTAGTCCAGGGAGTTGTAGCTGTCATGCAGCTGTTACAGGAGGCACTATAGACAGCTGCAGTCCACAGGGCTCTGGGCTGGAACCCGGAGCAGAAGGTGGGACTGGGTTCCCCCCAAACCTCCCAATTGACCTGGGTGGGTTCTACCAGAGGGGAAGGTCTCTGGGCTGTTCCCCAACCCACATGGTGAATCTCTGAGGCAAGAAAATCCGCCAATAAGCGCAGGACCCACCAAGATAGAGGAGGAACTTTGTCACAACATGTTCAGCAGCTTCCTGATATGTATGACATTTAGAGCATATATTTAATTTCTTATTACCCTTGGTACCTCAAAGGTGGTTAATAGTCCACTTTCCCTTAGTATTTCATGTTTCCTTGGCTATACCTATTGCTGAGTGCACTCTGACCGACTTTTACTGAGTAAAATGTGTATTATTGTAACAAAATGTCAGCATTCTAGCTCTTCTCCCCTAACACCCTTCCCCCGCTCTCCCCGGTGGACTTTAAAGGACATGTGAAAGAAGAAAAGTAAATGCTAGAGTTGCAGTCATAGAAGTGTGGGTACCTTTTATTTTGAATTAAAAAAAACTGACATTTTCCTTCTTGGTGGCCTTAAGAAAATCATTTTGCGTTTAGATTACTAAAATACTTAATTTCATCAGCTGTGCTCTTTCTGCTGGATTTCCAGAGCTGTTTGTATTTTGACAGCAAAAAAAGAAAAAAAGAAAAAAAAAAAGCCGTTTTGATAATATTGAGTAGATAGTAAAGAATAATAGAAAAAACAATGGGCATAGGTTATCTTCCATGCTCTGGTGCTTTCAAGTAAAGAAAGTTAACTGCTGTGCACAGCAGTGAGTGGAGTATTCATGCAGTGAGCAGCTGTCTACCTTGGAATAACGTGTGTTTAAAAATACCTTATGCTCTGGGTAATTTTGGCTTTACAGTCCAATAAGCTTCAGCTGCTCTCAAGGACAAAGCTCAAGATATCAAGCTGTCTACAGAGCGATTTACTGGTTTGTTTTAGACAGAGCCTGAATGTCCAAATAGGTTTTTAGACAAATTTAAATTCAAAACTTTAGTATAGTAAATACAGAAGGGTTAGGGGTACAGTTGTGTTTCATGTAACTGGAGAGTACAATGTATGGGCCCAATCCTGAGAGAAGTCAGAGGGAGTGGAGGGTGCTCAATGGTATACAGTTGTGCTCAAGCACCTCAGCCTGAAACAAACAATATGTAGCTCACTTTTTAATGAAGATAAATGGGCCAGAGCCTCATTTCAATTCTGGCTCCTTTACACTGCTCTTACAGTGCAAGGGAACCTTGTAAGCCATTATAAACCACCAGCTGTAATTTCACTAGCATAGAGGAATCTCTAATTCGTGTAAGAATAGCATCATCCTTTCCACCTAGAATATGTATCAGAGTTATGGCAGAGGGATGAGAAAGCCAGAGCATCGCTGTTCTCCTGATTATAGCCTTAAAGCTGTTCTAACATGAACTAGGAGACAAACTGTTTACAAGCGAATGCCAGGATGATGGAGATGAGGGAAGAAGTGGCATAAAATCACTGTTTCCCCCTCCACTCTTTGGTATTTTATTTGTATCCCTGGTATTTAGGCAGTAGCGCATCCTTGCTCCCACAGAGCTTGATGAAATGACTCATTCTGCCAAATTTAGAAGCCCGTCAAAACCACCAGGTTCTAGATTTAGAACAAAATTAGAAAGGAAAAAAAGAAAAAGAAAAGCAAACCTAAGAGGGTATTAGGTGATGTAAATTGGCCAACTATAGACTTCCCATGAGCTATGCTGAATTACATTGCTTAAGGATCTGGCTCACATTTTAAATTATATTATCCTCATAAAATTATGGATAATTATGAGAGTAAATGTTTTGTGACACCTAAAACAATGGGTTCTCCCATTCTTGATTTCTGCATATATATTTATATAGAGTAACGGCTGGATTTTTTTTTAATGTTCTGTCAAATATTTCCATAAAAAATTGATTTTGGGGGCTTCACTTTTAACCCATTTTCCCCACCCTTCCATAAACATATTTGTTATGGGAACTCCCACTGCCCATCCTCATTTCTCTCTCCTAGCATACACAGAGTAATGCCCATCTAAAACTGTGTAGTCCCTAGGGTAACTAGATACCAAGTGTCAAAAATTGGGATGGGGTAGTGGGTAATAGATGCTTACATAAGACAAAGCCCCAAGTATCTCTAAAATCGAGACATTTGGTCATCCTCGCAGTAGGGACAAGTTCATACTACAGTCCCCCTGGAAAAAGACGGATGTCAGTGGACCCTACAGAAAGCAAAGTAGAATTCTGCCCAGTACTCAAGACAGTAGTGAATACATAGGGGGTGAAATCCTAGCATCATGGAAGTCAGTGGTAAACCCCCCCCCCAACCCCCCCCCACCACTACTACTGATATCAATGGCATCAGGATTTTATCCAGAGTATTTTAGGGTATGTGTACATGGCATAAAAAAAAAAACCAACAACAACAACCTTGCACCAATGAGTCACAGAGCCGGGTTTAGAGACTGGAGCTCACATTACAGTGCAGCAAAATAAAGCCAGCCTAAGGTTATACCATGTAGACATAACCTTAGGGGTTCAGACCTGCGTCCTTGAGGATATGAGTGCTAGATGAACAATCTTTAGTCACATGAGTATTGAAGCTAATTGTACTACACACATGAGTAAGAACTCCCCATATGTGTAAAGTTTTGCAGAGATGATGCACTTTTGGGCACTCAAGTCTTTTTAAATTCTCAATCCCTTTTAAAATTCCATAGCCACTAAGCAAGCAGTAGACTTAATTTCGCTCTTCCTTGAAAGAGCATATCTCCTGTTGATTAAGGATAATGTTTATGGCATTGCAGTATACCGAGCAATAAACTTATTTGTAGTTGACCACATGCAAAAGAGGGGTGAAAGCCAAAATTTACTGGTGTTTGTAAATTATCGTTTCTACTTATTTTGGTGCACCCATGAATTAAAGATTTTGTTTTATTGATATTGAATTTTCCATAGGTTCATCCATTTTATATTGTCTTCATACTGAATTAATTTTATATATATATATATACACACAGATGTCAAAATAATGGGAAAATATTACTTTTTCTTAAAAAAAATAAAAATTTTGTTTATTGTGTTATGAATGTAACCATCTACCAAAGTTTTAAAATACTGGCAAAAATGCAAGTGTGGTACAACTACAATTGATTTTACAAGAACAAATTTCATAGTTCAATCACCCTCCTCCCCCCCATTGTCATTTCATCTGTATGATGTATGGTCATGTACCACTTTAGGTGATAGACAATGGGTATTTCTTATAAAAATACCTTGGAACCTAAACTGAAACCTGAATACAGATAAAATATTAACCAAACAATTCGTTTAGTACAAAACATATTATAGATCACAATAATGAGCTCTGTGTTTCTGTTGTGAATATAAATCTGATATGACAACATGATTGACAACCACAGACTGTTAAAAATGTTGTGATGAAGCTTCAACCCAAGGGTAATTTAAACTTTCATCTCACTGAAAATATATTAACATCTATCTCACCCTCAATTACCTATACGTAAGGACAGATGTTACATTCATACAGGTGTTTTGGGGATGCTTTTTACAATATATGGCCAAAAAAGCCTGTGATTTTTTTTTACTTTAAGCTTGATATTGTAATTTGAGAAGAAAAGAATAATGGTTGCTGAATTGGGAGCCCAAAAATTAATAAGGAGAGAGCCCATAAATGTTATAAGAAGAGAACAACAGACTGTAAGTACAAAGAGTGGCAGAAAGGAACATAAAAGGCTTGATGATATAGGACACAATGGCTAACGTAATTCATATCCTACTCAAAGTTGTGCCATCCTTCTATATAATCTGTATTAAAAGTGTTTCATCAAGTTTTCATAATGAATTCTCTTATTCCAAGATGCAGAAACCACACACTGTATGGTTTCCAGATAGGGGAAAAAACCATCACAATGCACTCCCTTGTCCCATTTTCCTTTCCAAGATACACACCATTTTTCATTCTTGAAATGAATTTCTTTATTCAATTTCAAGAGACAGGCATATAAACAGAAAGTACAATACTTTCTTTCATATTTGTCAATGTAGGCACTACTCTTGATAGTATCTTGAATACGGCCAGTTTTGAATAGTACTGAATGCCCTATACTCCCACCTCTTTGTTTTGCTAGCTGGAAGAAAAGGGGCATTTCCCCTTTAAAAACTTCCTTACAATGGGTGGCAAAAGGGAGAAAGTTTACAGGGATGGACAGGAGGGGCATGAAGCAGTTGAGGCCAGGTTAAGAGACAGGCACTGGCCTGCCTTTCGTGCTGACCAGAAGAGAGAGAGTGTTGAGGAGGATAAGGGTGGGAATGGGAAATCAGTGGCATTTCACATGTCAGGAGTCCAGGATTGGGACTTAAAGTTGAAACATCACCATATTTCAGAACATTAACATCTTAAGTTTCTAAATATCTGAAAAATATCATTAGTATATGATTTCAATGCATAAAGGGATCGATTAAGACTAATATAATGGGAGGATGTATTAAAATCCACTAGCCTGGAGGAAGGCTCATGAATTCAAAATAACACCCAAGTGACGAAGGAAAATAAAAAAAAAAAAGATAAAGCCGATCGGTGGCACTTTGGCAGCGAGCTCAATCATGCTGTTTCATTCTTCGGCGGCAATTCGGCGGCGGGTCCTTCCTTCCCTCTCTTCTTCTTCGGTGGCACTTCTGCGGCAGCTCTAAGAGGAAGAGAGGGACCGAGGGACCCGCCGCCGAATTGCCGCCGAAGACCCGCATGTGCCGCCCCTTTCCATTGGCCGCCCCAGCACCTGCTTCCTTCGCTGGTGCCTGAAGTCGGCCCTGATTAAGGTGCCATAGAGCCTACCTCTGATATACAAAAGCAGGAAAGGCAACTTCAGGAAAAAGGGAAGAAAAAAACATCCTCATGAGGGGTCTTTTGTTTCTGTTTTTTAAATCTGAATAATTGAAAATGTTGAAAAATCATGGAGAAATAGGGAGGTTTAAAAAAAAAAAGTTGTGGAAAACAAACCTAACTACTGATTTCAAACAAAAAACAAAACTACTCCCTGATGCTGGCAATTACTATCCCATAAGTCTATTTTTATCCCTAGTTAAACAGAGTAATCCTTAGGTATACTGCTCTTTGGCAACTCCACCTGCATCACTGCACTGAGCAATTTATTAGCAGAAAGATATTGGGGGTAAAATTCAAATGTGTATTAAAGTAGCACCTAGAGTTCCCTAACTGGGGCTTCATTATAATAAGCATTATATAAACATGCAATAAAGACACATGAAAGTCTTGGCAGAATGAAGGCCTAGGTTAAGGAGAGCAGGAAACAAGTAGATGAGCCCAACAACTGGGTTGGGAATAGTATTGAAGAGACAGCGGGAGCCAAAATATATAAAATTAAGCAAGAGACAGTTAAGGGAATGAAAATAGTCTACAAATATTTAATAGGTGAATTCTAGAGCTTGGGCCACATTAATATTTTTTGCTCACTTAGTTGTATACCTTGTATAAACTTGCACAAATTCAAGATATACCTTTTAGGCCTGGTCTACAGTAGGAGTTTGTCGAACTTAGCTGTGTTAAATCAAATTAACTCTGTACCCGTCCACACAACAAAGCTATTTAGTTCAACATAGAGGTCTCTTAAATTCGAATTCTGTACTCCTCCCCAATGAGGCGAGTAGCGCTAAATTCGACATGGCCAGGAGCTATCCCACAGTGCACCACTCTGTTGACACTCTGGACAGCAGTCTGAGCTCGGATGCTCTGACCAGCCACACAGGAAAAGTCCCGGGAAAATTTGAATTCCTCTTCCTGTCTGGGCAGTTTGAATCTCATTTCCTGTTTGGACATCGTGGTGAGCTCAGCAGCACTGGCAACGATGCAGAGCTCTCCAGCAGAGATGGCCATGCAATCTCAGAATAGAAAGAGGGCCCCAGCATGGACTGATTGGGAAGTCTTGGATCTGATTGCTGTGTGGGGCGATGAGTCCGTGCTTTCGGAGCTGCGATCGAAAAGACGGAATGCAAAGATCTACGAGAAGATCTCCTCATGGGACATCTCCATGAAGCTCTCCTGGAGGTAATTGGAAAGCCTTTGCATGAGGTTCCTTGGGAGAGCGGCCTTGTTGTGTCCCCCATAGCATGAAACGTTTCCGCGCCAGGCTATCATCAAGTACTCTGGTATCATTGCCTTGCTCAGCATGGCGGTGTACGGCCCTGGTCTTTGCAGGCTTTCATGAAGCATGCGTTCTTTGTTGCTGTCTGAAATCCGCATCAGAGTGATGTCGCTCATGGTGACCTGCTTTGAATTAGGGGAATGTTAGTATTGGGACTGCTTGCCTGTTCCTTTATAGAACTGTAACCGGCAGTTTAGAGCCATGCGGTGGAGGCAGGAGAGGGGCAGCATAGAGGGATCTTTCCCGGGGACAGCCGCGAGGGGGTGGGACAGGGGCAGAGTTCATGCTTGCCGGATTGGTGGCAGCAGGAACTGGCCAACGCTAGGAGCATTGCTTTGAACGTCTAAGTAGGGCAGTGCTATTATTAAAGTTTTAAGGTGCCACAAGTCTACGGCTTACCATGTCAGCCTGCCCCCAAATTCCGCTGTCCTGTTCCGCTTCTGTGATCTGCACTGCAAGACCCCAGGGACTGAATGCGAAGGCCGAAAATTTGACTTCGTCCTGAGTGCGCATGTGATAAGTGCTGTGAATGGTCTTGTTCACAGAGAGACTATTTTCTTTGTTCACCAAAAAAATTATCTTCCTGAGGAATTCACTCCCTTTTTCCCATCCCACAGCTGTGACTGTCTCCCAACCTACCCGGTCATCAGACTCCCAGAGGCTGGCACAGATTAGGCGTAGAAAGAAAAGGACACGGGACGACATGTTCTCAGAACTTTATGGACTGCTCCCAAGCCGAGGCAACCCTGCAGACTCAGTGGAGGGAGAACATGTCCCAATACCAGCGAGCACACAGCGAACGGGAGGAGAGGTGGCAGCAGGAAGACCAGCAGGCGACTCAAACGCTGCTTGGACTAATGAGGGAGCAAACGGACACGCTCTGGCGCCTTGTGGATGTTCTGCAGGACCAGAGGCAGGAGGACAGAGCCCCGCTGCAGTCTATCTGTAACCACCATCCCCCGCCACAAAGTCCCATACCCCCCTCACCCAAAGTACCAAGAAGGAGGGGCTGCAGAGCCCGTGAAAACTGTCACTCTACCCCTGCAGACTGCTCAAGTGGCAGAAGGCTGTCATTCCCCAAAATTTGATAAGTCCTTTCCTTCCCGCCTCACCCAAGCCCCCATCCCAGTTTCATCCCCTGTCTAGTTGCTAATAAAAAATACGTTTCTGTTAATTACTGTTTCCATCATGTTTTTTAGAGGACAGTCTGTTTGAAGGGCGGAAAGAGGGTTGGTACAGACACGGGGGCAGGTTCAGCAGCAGGTCACACACACAGTGCAGTCACTAGGCACCTTGGTCAGTGTGGGAGGTGGTTTTCATTTTCGGGGGGGGGGGGGCTATGTGACTTTGTGGCAAGGGAGGGAGGTTAGAGATCTTATGCAGCGGTCCTTAGCCTGGATCACAGAGCCACGCAGCAGCGGATCTGTAACCGTCCTCCCCCTGCCACAAAGTCACATAGCCCCCACACATAGAGTCCCGAACAGGAGGAGTGGCAGGCTCCGTTGAAACAATCAGTCCACCAGTGCGGACCACAGTAGAAGCAGGAGCCTGTCATTCCTCGAGTTTAGAAGCGTCCTTTGCATCAGTACACTACACTCGCTCCCCACCACAGTCTGCGTCCCAGTTTCAACACTTTACCGCGAAAACAGTAATAAAGAAAACGTTGTTCATTAACAAATTTTCAGTGATTTTATTTTTAAACATGGGTTGGAAGGGGGTGAACGGGGTATGAAACTGGAGAGGATAGTGAACATTCACTGGGTAAAGAAACGGGGGCAGGTACAGCTTCTCTGTAAACAAACTAAATAGTCACAGGTTACCCTGCTCACTCAGGAACCTAGCTTTCAAAGCCTCCCGGATGGACAGCACGTCCCGCTGGGCTCTTCTAATCGCACGGCTGTCTGGCTGGGCATAATCAGCAGCCAGGCGACTTGCCTCAACCTCCCACCCCGCCATAAAGGTCTCCCCCTTGCTCTCACAGAGATTGTGGAGCACACAGCAAGCTGCAATAACAATGGGGATATTGGTTTCACTGAGATCAGAGTGAGTCAGTAAGCTTCTCCATCTCCCCTTGAGACGTCCAAAAGCACACTCCACCACCATGCTGCACTTGCTCAGACGGTAGTTGAAGAGTTCCTTTTCACTGTCCAGGGCGCCTGTATAGGGCTTCATGAGCCAGGGCATTAGCGGGTAGGCTGGGTCCCCGAGGATCACTATAGCATCTCCACATCCCCAACAGTTATTTTGTGGTCCGGGAAGTAAATACCTTCCTGCAGCCGTCTAAACAGACCAGAGTTCCTGAAAACACGAGTGTCATGAACCTTGCCTGGCCATCCGACGTTGATGTTGGTAAAACGTCCCCTATGGTCCACCAGTGCTTGCAGCACCATTGAAAAGTAGCCCTTTCGGTTAATGTACTGGCTGGCCTGGTGGTCCGGTCCCAGGATAGGGATGTGAGTTCCATCTATAGCCCCACCGCAGTTTGGGAATCCCATCGCGGCGAAGCCATCTATGATGACCTCCACATTTCCCAGGGTCACTACCTTTGACAGCAGTACATCAACGATTGCATTGGCTACTTGCATCACAACAACCCCCATGGTAGATTTGCCCACGCCAAAGTGGTTCACGACTGACCGGTAGCTGTCTGGCATTGCAAGCTTCCAGAGGCCTATGGCCACTCACTTCTGGACAGTCAGGGCTGCTCGCATCCGGGTGTCCTTGCACTTCAGGGCAGGGGACAGCAACTCACAAAGTTCAAGGAACGTTCCCTTCCGCATGCGAAAGTTTCTCAGCCACTGACATTCATCCCAGACCTGCAGCACTATGTGGTCCCACCAGTCCGTGCTTGTTTCACGTGCCCAGAATCGCCGTTCCATGGCATCAACATGACCCAGTGCCACCATGATGTCCACGGCGCGGGGTCCCGTGCTTTGTGACAGGTCTGTGCCACTCTCAGACTTCATGTCCTCATCGCGCTGCCATAGCCTCCTCATCCGATTTCTCAGCATCTGCCTCTGGAAAATGTGGCTGATAAGGTGTGAGGTGTTGACAACGGCCATAACTGCAGCGATGGTTGCAGCGGGCTCCATGCTTGCAGTGCTGTGGCGTCCGCGCTGTCACTCAGCAGAAAAGTGCGCGAACTGATTGCCCGCCGGCGCTTTCAGGGAGGGAGGGCGGGAATGACGGTTGGATGACGACAGTTACCCAGAACCACCCTCGACACATTTTTTTTCCCAGCAGGCATTGGGGGCTCAACCCAGAATTCCAATGGGCAGCGGGGACTGCGGGAACTGTGGGATAGCTGCCCACAGTGCACCGCTTCCAATGTCAACACTTGCCCCGTTAGTGTGGACTCACGCAGTCGAATTACTGTCCTTAGTGTGGATACACACGTTCGATTTTATAATATCGATTCCACACATTCGATTTAAGTGAAATCGAACTACTCTCGTAGTGTAGACATACCCTTAGAGTCTGGGCAGTCATTCAGGGAGGGATTTTCAAAAGCACTGATGATTAGATTAACCTTTCTCCCATTAAAAGTAATAGTAAATCATTGACTTCGGGAGCAGAATGGGGCAAACTCTGAGTGCTTTTGAAAATCTTACCTAGAGGTCATGTACTGAAATAGAGACAAATGATCACAAACACACACAGAATTTATATACTAAAATACTTCATGAACTTTGGGGATATCAAAACTTCCTCAGTGCACTGTGTGAACTCTTATTTTTCCAACAATAGAGGTCAGTTTACTAATTGTCTTCATTCAGAATGAGGAAATGCCAGAACATTGTCATTCCACAAAATAAACTGTTTTTGAATTATACTTCACAAAAGCCAAAAATAAGAGGCTATTAAATCAATTTTCTATTTTGACACTCATTCTGTAACTCAAAATAAGTCAAGATTATTTTCTGAATTCCCTTCAAGACTAAGATCTAACCACAATAGATTTATTTTAGAAGCATTGAAAAATATATCAACCTGCTAAATTTTGGGTGAATACAGTTCAGACCTTTAATGAACTACAGCAACCTTCACATTCATATTTATTGCTCACAATCGCAGTTTTAGCTGCATTCAACCAATAGCTGAAAAGTATCCACTAGGGTTGTCTGAAAGTTTATCTATGTTTACTTCTGGCTAAACAAGCTGTTTATATGGCACAATTTCTAAGTGTTTGTATTTATGTCAAAATCCTCAGTCTTAATTCACAGAAGACTGCCATTAACAGGAAGACTCCCATTAACTGCAGGTGCTTTGCTTTATGCAGTTACACCAGCACAAACATAGAGTGGTACTCATTGAACCCGATTATGAACACAGTTATTGGTATCTTCAGATGTACAGACAGATAATTATACTGTGAGGACAGAAACTATATTCTCCTGTGCTGAAGTTAATGCTAAACTTGCTCTTATTCAGGTATAATATATATATTACCTTGCTAGAGTTTAAAACCTTTTATATTCACAGATATTTAAAATTTCCAAGGGGCGGGGACAAACTTGATAGAAATAGCTGTGCTCTGCAATGTGGTTTTTTTAAATCTCACTGAATAGGTTCATACAGTGGTGCTGGTACAAATCAACCCACCTACAGCCTTTTTTGCAACTAGCCTTTCAAACTGTAATTTACAGATATTTTATTATGGAGACTTAGTCCTTCATTCAGCTATAAAACTGCACCAGCAAGCCGTGCACAAATTTGATTAAGTCTTGTTAATTTTTTTATCACCTTCTGGAAGCAATAGATTTAACCCTTATGGATAACAGCTCAGTCTTAAAACACACTGAAAAAAAAATAGCTGAAAGCATCTCATTCTGCAAAAATGCTAATTGAATATAATAGTGAAATTAAAACAATCAGCAAAAAATACCCTTTTTTGGAAGCAATTTCACTACATGCAATAAGACTCCCCAGATCTTAAAAAAAAAAAAAAAAACGGACAAGTTGCATCTCTCCTCGGTGTGGGTACACAATGCAAAGAACCTTCTCCTTCTTCTAATTCTGAAAGGACTCCCTGGAGCACACATTCCTCAACAGAGGGATGGGAAGGGAAAGGGAGGTGGTGTTAAAATGGACACACCTTCTTTCTGTATGAAATGAGTGGATATGCTGCAACATGTGGCACTCCAAAGGGATGTGCAGTATGTGTACACACATGACACCCTACACTAGATGGAGCTGGTAGAGAGATAATCCAAAAGTCCTAGGCATCATGCAAATAAGCATGGAGAGACTCTCTATACCTCAACCAGCTTACAACCTAAAAGAAACAAACCAAACCAAACCCCCAAACCACAACACCAATAGATAAAGGGAGAGGGACAGGAAGTCTACAAAGTTATTTTCCTCCCTTTTTCTCTTTTGAGGGGGAGAATAGAGTTTGGGGCAATAGCAGTTGGGGTAACAGGATCAAGGTGCGAGAGGAAGGAGAAGATAGGAAAAGCATAGAGGAAATGGGAGGTGTGTCTGGCAGTAAAAGGAAAAGCCAAAAAAGCAGTCAGCAGAAAATAAGAGAATTCAGTCTGTTAATATCATTGGCATCTGGGGGCTCTGAAGGTATCACCTGGCACCCCTAGAGTGGGGAGTTCTCTCTGAGTAACCCCCACCCCAGTGGAATCCAGAAAAGACCAGAACACCTCCTGACACAGACTTCCACACATTGCATGGATCATTCTTCCCTTTAAACCTGTTAGTTTCCTATCAGGCCTATTCCTTCCAATCTCTCTCATGATTATGTTGTATGAACAATAATGTACCAAATGCTGGTAGAACCCAAGCTTATTGTGACTGTATGTGTATAAATGCAGAATTATAGGGAGGATAATATAATACTGGTTGTTTCATAGATGAGTTTTTGGAAAGTGACACAGCCACACACAAAATTGACACCCCCATTATCTAATAGCCTTGGAGCAAGTTGATTAAACTTTTCTTCCTTTCCCCTTCTTCTGAACTCATTTCATGCTCTTTGGTAAATTAAAGCTAGTGAAAAATGGGGATTAGAGTGCTAATGATATTTAGAAATGTGTAGAGAGTTAGAAGTGCCACTGTAACAATACTCTCTGCTTAGGCCTGTTTGAAGTTCAAGATAATCACATTCTTCCAATTAAAAAAAAAAAACATAAAAAAGAACCTCCATCCTTGAAAACTCACCCTGACACAGACATCCAATATACCAAAACGTTCATCCAAAAGCTTCTCTGAATAAAACAATCTTATAGTGGGATCTGAATATGACCAAGCTTTGGCTCTGACTGAAGTCAGGGGAGTTTATATCAAAAGCAGAGGCTTTTAGCTCAGGTTCTCAGAGAATGGCCTATCATCAATCATGTAAAGACAACTTCCAGCTGCTGACAGCTGGGATGCTACATCACACTGTATCTGTTGTGATGATGTATACTACTAACCAATTTCTGGGCTCAAGCAGGTTAAGAAAAAGCCACAAGAATCAAACAAAATACCTATTTATCTGTGTAGCATGTCGACAGTGCAATCAATGATAATGCAAGTGGCCATGTATAAACTACTCTTTGGGCTAGGAGATCATTCAGATTCCATTCCAGCAGTATTCTGCTCCCCATCATCCTGATTGGAGATTGTCAACTGAGACAAAAAATATACTTTAATGCTTTAATGGTTTCTGTGTTGTTCTTTAGGGAGTAAACTTATTTATTTAAAATTTATGGAAGATGGCTTGACCATACTGAAATAGAACACATTTACTTACTCCACACCCATTCCAAAATCAAGTACTTCCACAAATAAGTCTATAAGCCCTGGGTTTTTTTTCTGCTGACATTTTCATACATTGCTATTCTACAGCAGATGGCTGAAGAATCTAATCAAGAGATTTTGTACAAATCAACAAAAATCTTTGGCTAGGATCTGTAGTTATTAAAAAAAAAAATACAGAACCATATGTCCCCTCCCCGTATCCTGTGTAATGTTCTGATGTGTGATGCTTGCACATCATTTTGTCAACTTGTACCATGCTACTGTAAATTCTTCACTGTATCAGCAACTCTCTACTTGCTCTAGGCAAGACTGCATAAATATAAAAGCCAGAAAGCAGGAATGTGAAACACACACTCCATTGTCCAATGGTAGTGTTGAACAATTTCTTTTACTCCCATCTATACTCTTCCATTGAACATTCCCACCACCCTTAGGCCAGACCATGCTCCTGTCTCTGACCCACCCAGTGAAGTAATATCAGTATGTAAGGTGGTCTCAGCAAGGTGGTCTTAGTTATGAATAGCATTACAAGAGGAGGAGAGAGATGTTGTATGAGTTCTCTTCTCATGGACAGTTGTGAAGTGTTTTTTCTATAGACATTTAGGATGAAATCCTGGGCCCACTGATGTCAATAGTACAACTTTCATTAACTTTACTGGGGCCAGAATTTCTCCCTGAAGCCAAACTTTCCACCTGGGGAAAATCTGTCTATCAAGCTAATGTACCTCAAGATCCTATATTTTCACTTTTCTTTTTCCAATATGTATATGAGGCCATTGGGAGGGCTAATAAGGAGGTAAGGGTTGCATTTCCCCACCAATATGCTGACGACACCCAACTTTGTGTCTCTCTCTCTTGTCCAACTTGGACCATAACGTGATATGTTCCTGGGTATGAATTATGGGTGAAAAGTTTTTCTGCAGTTTTGTAGTTTTACTATCTGCTTGCAGAGATAAATGGTTGAATTCCATTGATGGCTTAAGGCTGCGGGAGTTCTTTTATTTGTATATTAGTATTAAAGCTGGTGAGTGGTTATTATAAGTCGAGTTATTGGCAGGGCTCTCAGATGTTTTGTGGGGGTATTTATATATTTTTTTTCATGTCAAAGCTAAATAAATAAGTAAAATTTAGTGGTTAAGCCTATTATAGCAACGGAGCCCTGATTCGGTGATGCACACAGCAAGCAGCATAGACAGGAAGTGAGTGAAGGTGGGGGTGGAAGAGAGGAGATACTCAGCTGTCATATTTGTGCCTCCTGGATTCTGAGCCCAGCTGAGGATGAGAAGGCCCAGGGTCAACACCCGTGGCCTTGGTAGGCAGTGGATAAAACACGGTGAATGCAGCCCTTTAGGTCTACACTAGCCTGGATAATAAATATGCATAGATTATTTTCTTTTATTTTAGTTATGAAAGCTTTGTGATTTATCCTTAGAAAAGAAGGGAAATTTAAATTGCTTTTTGCATAACTAACGCTCATTGAAATTAGATCAAATCCTTACATTTTGCTTTCGTGCTGTGATTCTCCAAGTTTTGCCTGCTGTGACTCAATCAAATTTCTGCTTTTAGCTTAAAACCAAATCTAATCAAGTCATAGCTGATTTTTTTCTCCTTCATGCCACCAAGTGCCTGAAGAAGTAAACATGTTCACTTACTGAAAGTGAGATTGCTTAACTTTCATATCAAACTTACAGAAATGTGAGGAAGCATTTAAGAAAAAAAATCCCCTATAATAAACCTGCTTTCAAACAAACAGTTGCTATGAGCTTTACAAAGAAGTGGCAAGAATGGGCCCCTTTTAATAGTGATGAAGACATTTTGTTTTGTAACCAGCTTTCCCTCAAACCACAAAGCTAACAGAATAGTTCTCTGCCCTAATACTTTTAAAATTCATGCAATGGGTTTGGGGTTGATGAGGGCGAGGAAGAAGAAAGTTCAACCGTTTGAGATTTAGCTAAAAGAAGGGGTTTTCTACCATCAGAGTCCAAATAAAGTTAATCAAAAGAGCATTTTGTAGCCAGGATTTTCTTTTCTGCTAAGATGGATCTGGTTCCTTTATCAGTCTATCTCATAAGTAAGATGATCAAGAGCTCATTATATGTCCTTTCTTCACATTACTTTTCCTACCCTGTGGAGAATAACAAACATTCCAGCTGAGCTCAATCATATTTCTTTCATGTCTGGGCTCCCTTGCACTCCTTGTAAAGAGGACAGAGCTTGGTGGTTTTCTTTCTACTCAGGGGGAGCATTAACCATTTCCTTTGCCACCCACTGGCAGGCTGTTAGAAAAGGCAGTCTCACCCCCATTGCTAAGCTAGTGTGAACCTGTTTTCATCAGGCTAATTGTACAGATCTCATTTCAGATGTGTGAGGTGGCAGCTGCAGGACATGCAAAATCTAAATCCATTACCATCAGAAAGAAAAATCTAGTCCAGATATTACCAATGATTATGAAAAGGTGAACAGGGGTAACTAATAGTGTCAGAGAAGTGTCAATCATTCTCTCTGTTTGGAGAGTTTGAACAAACAGAATAACTAGATTTCTGTACTCACCTGGACCAAGTTCAGCACTCACTCCATGAAAAAGGCCAAAGATGCACTGGGTGTCAGTGCAGAACTTAGCCCCATGTTGTAAGTTAAGACCTACGTTTTCATTTTTTTCCCATGGAAAATCTTATTCTGTATGTTTCCCTGGATATCTTTTTGCTGTACTGCAGACATCTAAGATGATATCTACCCATGCTAAACCCGTGTGCTGTATACAAACGAACAGATCCTGCAGTTGCTCCACACATACAAGACTACACTGTGCCCAGTGCTACATGGTGAGCAAGGGGGGAAAGAGTGACAGAAGGACCTTCACCACCTTGGAGACCTGTACAGGACCTGGGTAATGTGTCTGTCCTTGCACTAGGAGACAACAGGACCCCAAGTCAACCACTACCCCTGAAGTGGGGATAGATAAGGCAAGGCCATGGAAGCAACCACACTTTTGCCCTACAAGATGCATTATACCTGTCTCATATACTATACCTACAAGAGCTGCAGATGTGGCACTGAATCTCTGAATTACCTAATGTGGCCAAAGACACACTGACATCAAGGACATTTAAGCATGTAATACACAATACTTCAACTCCCTCCCTTCCTTCAAATGTCTCTTTAATACTCACTTCCACAATGATGTCTACAAAATATTTGATAACTAGTGATGAATGCCTATTATGCCAATTATAAATTAAAAACATCTTGCTTTTATCTTGTGCTCCCCCAATCTGTTTATACCCATCTGTCGTCTTTTGTCATATACCTAGATTGCAAGGTTTCTGGAGGTAGGGGTCATCTCTTCATTATGTGTACAAATTGCCTTGCAATTCCCAACTGGGGCCTATAGGTGCTACTGCAATAATAAATAAATATTACAGCATTGGGCCCAAAATCACCATCTCATAAAAAATTAACAACCTAATCCTACAAAGTCCTGAGCACTTCTTGGAGAAAATGCTCAATGCCCTCACTTCCCATTGTCTTTGGTCAATGAACTTGTCTGAAATTTGCATCTATATTAGCAGACATGTGAAGATGAGAAAAAAAGACAAAACCCCATCCCTTTCAAATAGTATTGATTTTATGTATACGGATCTCATCAAGTGCATTTAGGATTTAGGCAAGTGGGAGTTGAAGAGCAATGTTTTACATTCTTCTCAACCTTAATTGTCTATGTTCAGCAAAATTGTGTCAGAAACATAAAAAAATAAACAGATCTAAGAGCTGGTCTTAAATCCAGGAAAAGAAAATAAGACTATAGGGTTCCCTTTAGTGCTATAGATGCCACTAACAGTAATGAATGAAAGTTGCTATGGGTTTATGCATTTCTTGAGTAGGCTGTATCATGAATTTGCATCTGTCAAAAATGTAATGATGAAATGTGATAGAATATGAAAATGACAGTTTATTGGAGTGTTTGTGTACTTGAAACAAGGTGGGGTTCCTATAACTTTGGATCGATATCATGGATTAAGTACAGGAATATCTTATGTGAAATGAAGTCAAGCCTTTCCATTTAATACAATGGGATTTGCATTAGAGCCACTCTAACCAGTTTGATAAGTTTTTGTGGAATTGTTTCTGTTGTCAAGCATTTACCATCTGTAAAGTTGACCTCGGAGTATTATTGGATATTAACAGGAAGTGACTTAACTGGAGCAAACACCCTAGTTTTGTAAATTATTCTTATACGTACCCTATTATACAACACTATCTTGCTGAACCACTTTTTTTTTTTTTTTTGCCACACTGGCCATTCTACTTCTGTCATGATAGGAAACAGGCAATCTCCTTTTATACTGCCATGCTGCCACATCATCTCATCAGCCAAACAAAATGGTCAGTCTGACTTGGCCAGGAATGAACATAACAGAAATGAGTTTTTCCCCACATCTGTGCAAAACTTGCACTGTATCTGCACAGTTCCTGTGGATCACTCCCAGACAATTAGACGCAGGAAGCATTTGGGCACTACCATTCACAGCAGATCTCTTTTTCAGCATTGATTGCATTCACCAATGGGAAACGAACACAGTGCTTGGATTATTTGTGAAGCCAAATCCTCAGCAATGTTTGTTGACTAACAGTAGAATGACATCATGGACAGCAGCCATCCCACAGCACTTACTCCTCTCTGCCTCACCATGCCCCTCCCCAGCCCGCAATCCTCATGCAGATGTATGTGGCACATACAGAAGGGTTTCCATGTACTCAGATAAAGTAGATGGGATGCTACTTAACCGTCTCTACTCCACTTATGTATATATTGTCAGTATTTGCACACATTTCATCCTGGTCTCTTGAAAGAAAGAAAACAAATGAGATGATTTGGGTCCACGGTGTAAATTATGGTTGCTTATCAGTGCAAAGTGATCTATCTAGTTTCCTGTTTGACTCTCATGAGGCTGATGACAGGGACAGGTTAAGTGCAATGAACTTTTAGTTATCAGCCTGTCTATGGTCACTACATTAGTCTTCATAACCTATAGAGATTGTGGCTGAGATTTTCAAAGGAGGGTATGGAGATTAAGGCACCTAAATACACTGACTTTCAATAGATGCTAGACAACTAATTCTCCTGAGGCCTTTTGAAAATCCTAGCTCATGAGCCGAAGCAAGCAGGTAAATGGTCAGGGCGGGGAAAGGGAGACATTTTTTATTCACAGTAGGAATGACAACAGGGAGAGTTGCCATCAGAGGGTGCATATACAATAGACATTAGCTAGATAGAATCAGCCCACACAGTTTGGCTGTGCACCGAGTGGCCATTTCAAAGAATTCTTGTCATTGGCAATTGACTGATTTTTTTGTCCCATATCTGGTAGAGAGAGCTCATTTTCACTCTGTAGGAATGAAAGAAGATCAATAAAGCCACAAGTCTTGGGACTGTATATTATGTTCCTTCAGAACTAGAAATATTGATAACCTGTATGAGAGTTGGCTGCTGTATTGTTAGGTGTTGTAAAATATTACAAAATCACAGAACCTACACTAATAACTTTGTTATTTACATTGACAAATGGAGTGAAGTTAGATTAATTTCATAACAAAATAAGTTGTAGAAACTTTTAGACAGATTTTTAGTCACCTAATGTATTAAAATGAATAGGAAATGGGAATACAAATACTTTAGGCAGTTTAAGAAATAAAGCTGATATGTTTTTACACTAAAATCAATAACATTGCTACAATAAATCAGTTATTAATTCACTCCTTTTACTACATCCAGCATGAAAGTTTACCATGACAAAAACAGTCTTAATCAGTCATACCGAATTGAAAACTTGAAAGATCAAAGGGGAAAAGTCCCTCCCAGCCCTTCCCCACACTAAACTCCCAAGAGTAAATTTTCAAAGAATCATTGACATGTTAGAACAGTCAGATTAGCACAGCCTGTTGATAGTGTCCAAAGTCACTCCTGTGGATCTAAAACTGAACTTTTACTGGTGGCACCTAAGAATTGAAGTGTTTGTGGGTATCTAAACACAGAAGGCTAAACCTGGGGTTAGGATATGAGCAATGATCAGATATTAGCATTTGTAACTGACATTCCATGTCAAAACCTTGATGAGTAAACTTCTGAGACCAGTGACCAACAAGCTACCCAACTATCCCTCCAGCACGCAATATTTAAAACAAAAATTAAGGGGACTGGATAATTTTTATAGTCAGTAACAGTTGTAGATATATACACATTTATGAACAGCTCTTTAGATGGAGGTTAATGAATCACATGCTTCTGGGATTCAGGCAATCAAAAGGCATCAGGAAGGAAGCGTTGCACAATTGGTAGATGAACTACAGGTCTTTTTCCCCTTATGCCTAGTGCTCTAAAGAAAAATCTATTGGAAACAGAGTAATAGACTTCATGTACCACTGATCTGTATTATAAATGATAGAACAATTAGAGGGAGCTGGCACCTGTGAAGGAAGGAAGGGATCCAGGTCCTCTCAGTGCATGTATTGGTTCATACTAGAACTGAACCAAACTCCAAATCCCCCATCATTAATCTCTTCAGGACTGAAGACAAGTTTCTGAAATAGAGCAAGTGGATTTTCCTTCTGTAGACTTGCATGATGGAAGTGTCAGAAACCACTCTATGAACAATCTGTTTCTGCATGGCACACTCTCTCTCTCTCTCATGTGGATATTTACATGCAGAAACATCAGGTTGCTTCTGTGCCCTGTGTTATAGCTGCCCACTTCTACTTTATGCATCACTTATCCCATGTAGTAGCTGTGTGATATTCATCTCTGAACATGCTTGCTTCCACAGGCAATTTTCCAGTCACACAGTTCTTGATATAATGCAACAGGTACATGTTTGAACATGCTCAGGGCAACATTTAAAACAATCGAAGCCAGTCAATTAATTGAATTAACAAAAGCTGTAGCCCTTGTGATTAATACAAATATGGCTCCAATCACTGAAAAAAAAAACATTAGAAGTATTGAAGAAAGAGGCTTGAATGAAATGGAGTAGTTCTTTTACAAAAGTGATCTGTTCATGAGAGATGTATTGAGGCTTCAGAGTGTTCAGGTTTTAGAAAATGACTGAAGCCAGTTATGAAAGAATATTTCATTTAATATTATCAATAGGAAAAAATATTAGAAACTACATGAAATGGTTGAAGAGAACATCTGGAAAGGCAAAATTTGATAAAAGATAGCACATGTGATTTTAGGAAAGCCAAATCTAGTTTATAATGTGTTTGTTAAAACTAAGGTTTTATTTTCTTCACAAGGTATTCCAAGGCATAAAGTGAAAATAACATTACTTGAATTTTCTGAAAGCACAATAGTGTTGATTAATGACTTCCTTTCAAAGTCCTTGAAAGAAAAGGAAAATTTTCTGACAAAGCAAAACAGACAAATATAGGAGAAACTTGGAAACAATGAAATTGGAATAGAGATGGGTCACATCGCTTCTGACTGTTTGTCATACAATACTTGTAAAAATAGTAGTTTATCTAAAGATTCCTTTAATCCAACAATGCACTCAACTTTTGGGCTTTATCCTACTCCCAGTAAAGTCAATGGGGTTTTTGCTAGTGACCTCAAAGGAAGCAGGACAGGGTTATTTGTTTCACATGATTACACCATAGCAATACTATTTGTTGTTATATTTCCTAGGCACTTTGAGCATAACATGACTTTCTATAAACTTCTGAAGGTTTTATGGCCTATCATTTCTGCTTCATCACTTGCTAATATGCAAAGGAACATCAAAAAGAAGAGTGCTGTGTTGGGTATAGAAGAGTGGAAATTATTAAGAGAGATATCAAATTAGGTATGCTCTTACAGTGCACTTTATGTAGCCATTTACACCAGTGCAAAGTGAGTGTAAAATGCAACCAAATCAGAAGGGTATAAGTATAAGGTGAGTACACAAAGTGCAGGGCAATGGAAAATCAGGCCCCAAGTTTCCCAAATCACCAGATGAGTCTTGAATAATGTATGAGAGCAGCATGTGTAAGTATATTAGTTTTGCCAGTTAATCTTGGTATTTCCTACTTTTAGGACCTGATTCAGCAAAGCAGTTAATTCTTGAGAATATATTTTGCTTAAGTGCTGCGCTGTATTGGGGCCTAAATTTAGATTTATAATTGTGTTTCTTCTCACAATCCCACAAAACCACATTATATTCTGGCGCCTCTACCTTTCCTGCAGAATTGACATTTTTGTCATGTTCCTCCTTAATGCTCTGAATTCTACTCTGAGGGCCAAATTCTGCCCCACACATACCACTGAAAATACAGATGTGAATCTACTGGTTTAACTGAGTACAGATTTTGGCCTTAGGCCTTGGGGATTGATTCAGTTAATTTACACAAGTAAAAATGAAGTGTTAAGCATAACTCTATGAAAGTCAATAGTTACACCAGTGTAAAACTGGGTGAGAAATCACAATGAAGGCTAATAATTAGGACCACATTAGATGTATATGAGTAGTAGGATATGATGAGCCTAACTAACCTCCATATAGTATGCTATGTCTGACAGTATGATATGCTTCATGGTGGTACAAAACGCCATACAGCCTGATTTTATTATTCAAACATATACCAGTGTATATCAAGAGCAACTCAGTTGAAGTCAAGGGAGTTATGCTAGCATAAAACAAGTTGGATCAGAACTGGATACATTTTTGTACATGACAGTAGAAAGTGGGAGGGAGGGGAAGGGGGGAGAAGAGTCCCAACTATATGAGCACTGTACAAACATTTTGTTTGAAGAATTTACTAAAATCCAGACATAACCAGCTCCTAACTTGAGGACAATTGCCTCAGTATTCTTGGCTTTTCTTATGTTTTAGTTCCTGAAATGATTTCTCCCCCCTCCCACATCAGAAAAGTATTTTAATCTTATCCTCATAGAAATATGTCAGTCAAGTACAATTCTAATTTTTTCCACTTTGTCTATGGAGCCTCAGAATTCCATTTGAATTTCAAATGGGAGTACAGAAAGCTGCTTTAACTTTTAATTACAATATATAATTGTGAAGTAATGGCAAAACAATAATCCATAGCAAAACAGAAAAGCATGTACTTAAAATAAGATAATCTCTGCTTTCCTATGAATTACCACTAAGCCTTTTCTAAAAAAGGACCCAGCTTCAAACTGTTGCAATGCTGTAAAATACTGACTTGATAAGGGCACCAAAATTTGATTTATCCCATATCCCAGGGCCTACAAGTATATGGAACACACACACACACACACACACACAGTCTTGGACATTTTAGATGCTTTATCCAGCTCTCAGGTATATGGGTGACATGCATGTATCTTGGCAAAGAAACTAGTGCCACTGTGTTTAAAATCTTCTTCATGTAGCTGGGGCTTACTTTTACAAGGTACATCCAGTTGCACATGTGCTTTAGCCATCCAGGAATCATTAGATCACATTTACCAGCTTTCCAGATTCACGGATACTTTTGGAGAATGCATCAATAAGGCTTCAAGGTTGTTTTACATAACCTAGTAGATACAGAAAGACTTTAGAAGCTACAGAATGAGGAATCTTAGTTACTGCAAACTCATAAGAGCAGATCCTGCCCTTAGTTAGAGCCATTTTATACTGATCCAAGCATAACACTGCTCAAAAGCTGGTGGATCCAGGTACTTGGGATTCCCCAATACAGGGTGAATCCTATGGTGGTATAGTGTCAGCATAGTAGCTCATATGCCATCTCCAGCTATTATTTGCAGCGGCTGTGGTCAGGGGTTAGAAGGTATGGCTGGAGTGCCCCTATGCTCTTGCGAGCCCTGGCTGCTGGTCATTCCTCAAGACCAGAGGATCATCAAGGTGGCTTAAAATCACACATCCCCTCCCAAAAAATCTTCAGTGGTGTTGAACCTTAGCAGAATGCACAGACATGAGGATCTGACCCTTGGAGTTTCCAGTACACAGATTAATCCTATGTACTTGAGCATTAGGTTAAATTCCACTCTCAGCCAAATTCTTCACTCAGATACACTTATACAACCCCACTGAAGACAAAGGATCTGATTATCATCTAAGTTACAGTGGAGTAAGTCAAAAGTAATTCCATATAAGTCATGGCTTTACACCAGTGTAAAACTTGTGTAAGCAAGAAGAGAGAAATAGGCCCAAAGTGGATACACAGATGTGAAGCCATGTGAGGAAAAGTTGTAAATGAGAGTAGAATTTAGCCAATATAGTCATAGATTCATATTCATAGATTCTAGGACTGGAAGGGACCTCGAGAGGTCATCGAGTCCAGTCCCCTGCCCGCATGGCAGGACCAAATACTGCCTAGACCATCCCTAGTAGACATTTATCTAACCTACCCTTAAATATCTCCAGAGACGGAGATTCCACAACCTCCCTAGGCAATTTGTTCCAGTGTTTAACCACCCTGACAGTTAGGAACTTTTTCCTAATGTCCAATCTAGACCTCCCTTGCTGCAGTTTAAACCCATTGTTTCTGGTTCTATCCTTAGAGGCTAAGGTGAACAAGTTCTCTCCCTCCTCCTTATGACACCCTTTTATATACCTGAAAACTGCTATCATGTCCCCTCTCAGTCTTCTCTTTTCCAAACTAAACAAACCCAATTCTTTCAGCCTTCCTTCATAGGTCATGTTCTCAAGACCTTTAATCATTCTTGTTGCTCTTCTTTGGACCCTTTCCAGTTTCTCCACATCTTTTTTAAAATGCGGCGCCCAGAACTGGACACAATACTCCAGCTGAGGCCTAACCAGAGCAGAGTAGAGCGGAAGAATGACTTCTCGTGTCTTGCTCACAACACACCTGTTAATGCATCCCAGAATCATGTTTGCTTTGTTTGCAACAGCATCACACTGTTGACTCATATTTAGCTTGTGGTCCACTATAACCCCTAGATCCCTTTCTGCCGTACTCCTTCCTAGACAGTCTTTTCCCATTCTGTATGTGTGAAATTGATTTTTCCTTCCTAAGTGGAGCACTTTGCATTTGTCTTTGTTAAACTTCATCCTGTTTAACTCAGACCATTTCTCCAATTTGTCCAGATCATTTTGAATTATGACCCTGTCCTCCAAAGTAGTTGCAATCCCTCCCAGTTTGGTATCATCCGCAAACTTAATAAGCGTACTTTCTATGCCAATATCTAAGTCGTTGATGAAGATATTGAACAGAGCCGGTCCCAAAACAGACCCCTGCGGTACCCCACTCGTTACGCCTTTCCAGCAGGATTGGGAACCATTAATAACAACTCTCTGAGTACGATTATCCAGCCAGTTATGCACCCACCTTATAGTAGCCCCATCTAATTTGTATTTGCCTAGTTTATCGATAAGAATATCATGCGAGACCGTATCAAATGCCTTACTAAAGTCTAGGTATACCACATCCACCGCTTCACCCTTATCCACAAGGCTCGTTATCCTATCAAAGAAAGCTATCAGATTGGTTTGACATGATTTGTTCTTCACAAATCCATGCTGGCTATTCCCTATCACCTTACCACCTTCCAAGTGTTGGCAGATGATTTCCTTAATTACTTGCTCCATTATCTTCCCTGGCACAGAAGTTAAACTAACTGGTCTGTAGTTACCTGGGTTGTTTTTAGTTCCCTTTTTATAGATGGGCACTATATTTGCCCTTTTCCAGTCTTCTGGAATCTCTCCCGTCTCCCATGACTTTCCAAAGATAATAGCTAGAGGCTCAGATACCTCCTCTATTAGCTCCTTGAGTATTCTAGGATGCATTTCATCAGGCCCGGGTGACTTGCAGGCATCTAACTTTTCTAAGTGATTTTTAACTTGTTCTTTTTTTATTTTATCCGCTAAACCTACCCCCTTCCCATTAGCATTCACTATGTTAGGCATTCCTTCAGACTTCTCGGTGAAGACCGAAACAAAGAAGTCATTAAGCATCTCTGCCATTTCCAAGTTTCCTGTTACTGTTTCTCCCTCTTCACTAAGCAGTGGGCCTACCCTGTCTTTGGTCTTCCTCTTGCTTCTAATGTATTGATAAAAAGTCTTCTTGTTTCCTTTTATTCCCGTAGCTAGTTTGAGCTCATTTTGTGCCTTTGCCTTTCTAATCTTGCCCCTGCATTCCTGTGTTGTTTGCCTATATTCATCCTTTGTAATCTGTCCTAGTTTCCATTTTTTATATGACTCCTTTTTATTTTTTAGATCGTGCAAGATCTCGTGGTTAAGCCAAGGTGGTCTTTTGCCACATTTTCTATCTTTCCTAACCAGCGGAATAGCTTGCTTTTGGGCCCTTAATAGTGTCCCTTTGAAAAACTGCCAACTCTCCTCAGTTGTTTTTCCCCTCAGTCTTGATTCCCATGGGACCTTACCTATCAGCTCTCTGAGCTTCCCAAAATCTGCCTTCCTGAAATCCATTGTCTCTATTTTGCTGTTCTCCCTTCTACCCTTCCTTAGAATTGCAAAGTCTATGATTTCATGATCACTTTCACCCAGGCTGCCTTCTACTTTCACATTCTCAACGAGTTCCTCCCTATTTGTTAAAATCAAGTCTAGAACAGCTTCCCCCCTAGTAGCTTTTTCAACCTTCTGAAATAAAAAGTTGTCTCCAATGCAGTCCAAGAATTTGTTGGATAGTCTGTTCCCCGCTGTGTTATTTTCCCAACATATATCCGGATAGTTGAAGTCCCCCATCACCACCAAGTCTTGGGCTTTGGATGATTTTGTTAGTTGCTTGAAAAAAGCCTCATCCACCTCTTCCACCTGGTTAGGTGGCCTGTAGTAGACGCCTAGCATGACATCTCCCTTGTTTTTTGCCCCTTTAAGCCTAACCCAGAGACTCTCAACACTTCCGTCTCCTATGTCCATCTCTACCTCTGTCCAAGTGTGTACATTTTTAATATATAAGGCAACACCTCCTCCCTTTTTCCCCTGTCTATCCTTCCTGAGCAAGCTGTACCCATCCACACCAACATTCCAATCATGTGTATTATCCCACCAAGTTTCAGTGATGCCAACAATGTCATAGTTGTATTTATTTATTAGCACTTCCAGTTCTTCCTGCTTATTCCCCATACTTCTCGCATTTGTATATAGGCATCTAAAATACTGGTTTGATCTTTCCTCCCAGTTTTTTCCTGACTCTCCTTTCTCTCTGCCAATATAGCCCACACTCCCTCTTGTTTCCGACTCATTTCCCCGGTCTCCATGTTCCCCACTTACCTGTGGGCTTTGCTCACCTGTCCCCGTCGAACCTAGTTTAAAGCCCTCCTCACTAGGTTAGCCAGTCTGTGTCCGAATAGGGTCTTCCCTCTCCTCGAAAGGTGAACGCCATCTCTGCCTAGCAGTCCTTCCTCGAATAGCATCCCGTGGTCTAGGAAGCCAAAGCCCTCCTGGCGACACCATCTTCGCAGCCAGGCATTCACCTCCATGATGCATCTGTCTCTGCCCGGGCCCCTACCTTTAACAGGAAGAATTGAAGAGAATACCACCTGTGCTCCAAACTCCTTCACCCGTGCTCCCAGAGCCCTGTAGTCACTCTTGATCCGCTCAGTGTCACACCGCGCAGTATCATTTGTGCCCACATGGATGAGTAGCATGGGGTAGTAGTCAGAGGGCCGGATAATCCTCGACAATGCCTCCGTAACGTCTCGGATACGGGCCCCCGGCAGGCAGCATACCTCTCGAGATGAAATGTCAGGGCGACAGATGGGCGCCTCCGTCCCCCTCAGCAGAGAGTCTCCGACCACCACTACCCTACGTTTCCTATTCGCAGTGGTGGCAGCAGACTCTCCAGCCTTAGGGGTACGAGGCTTCTCCTCCTTTACTGTAGGGAGTGATTCCTTCTTTCCTGTATCAAGAAGAGCATAACGGTTACCTATAACCACGGCAGGAGGGTTCGGAGCAAGGGTGGAGCACTGCCTGCTGCCAGAAGTAACCAGCTGCCAGCGTCCACCCTGAGCCATCTCCTCCTCCACCAGTGGTGTATCAGCAGTCCTGTGTACTGGGACAGCTACCTCAGCTGTCTCCACATGGACACTGTCGAGGAATTGCTCGTGGATACGGATGCTCCTCAACCTAGCCACCTCCTCCTGTAGCTCTCTCACCTGCTGCCTGAGAGATTCCACCAGCAGGCACCTTTCACATTGGATGGTCCCCCCAGCCTGGATATCCGTAAGTGGAAATTGCAAGTTACAGTCTTTGCAAAACCACACCAGGATCTGGGTAGAGGCATCCATGCTTAGGCACTCTGTCTGGCTACAGGCACAGGTGGAGGAGACAGTAGCAGTGCTGGCACAGGTGTTGCGGGTCTTCCTAACCATCGTAAGCCTCCCTCTGTCAAACTCCCGTCTGCAGCCCCCTGTCAGCTGAAAGGGTTGTTTAAGCAAACAGTTAGAATGTAGTTGCTTTATAGGTATTAAGGGGAATCAAGAGAAAACAGATGGAACCGGCAAGGGACCCTCGCCCCCTTCCTGCTCCCCTTCCAAACTCCCTTGCGAAACTCCCTGTTAGCAGCCCCTGGTCGCAAAGCTCCCTGGTCGCTTGTGCGCTGCTTTATAAAGCCCTGGCCTGTATGAATGCCCCGCCCACTGATTAAGGCTCAGCCACTTACCAGAGGCTTCTAGCTTTCAAACCTTCCTTTGAAGCTCACAGCTTCCAACTGCCAGCCACAGCACACGGTCCTTCAAACAACCAAAACAAACAAACAGACTGACAAACACAAGCTCAGCACACAGCAAGTAACCCTCAAACACAAACAAACACACACTACAGACAGTCACTTACCCCAAAAGGTTGCTGTATTGCTCCTCCTTCACCTGGAGAACTCCCTTGCGAAACTCCCTGTTAGCAGCCCCTGGTCGCAAAGCTCCCTGGTCGCTTGTGCGCTGCTTTATAAAGCCCTGGCCTGTATGAATGCCCCGCCCACTGATTAAGGCTCAGCCACTTACCAGAGGCTTCTAGCTTTCAAACCTTCCTTTGAAGCTCACAGCTTCCAACTGCCAGCCACAGCACACGGTCCTTCAAACAACCAAAACAAACAAACAGACTGACAAACACAAGCTCAGCACACAGCAAGTAACCCTCAAACACAAACAAACACACACTACAGACAGTCACTTACCCCAAAAGGTTGCTGTATTGCTCCTCCTTCACCTGGAGAACTCCCTTGCGAAACTCCCTGTTAGCAGCCCCTGGTCGCTTGTGCGCTGCTTTATAAAGCCCTGGCCTGTATGAATGCCCCGCCCACTGATTAAGGCTCAGCCACTTACCAGAGGCTTCTAGCTTTCAAACCTTCCTTTGAAGCTCACAGCTTCCAACTGCCAGCCACAGCACACGGTCCTTCAAACAACCAAAACAAACAAACAGACTGACAAACACAAGCTCAGCACACAGCAAGTAACCCTCAAACACAAACAAACACACACTACAGACAGTCACTTACCCCAAAAGGTTGCTGTATTGCTCCTCCTTCACCTGGAGAACTCCCTTGCGAAACTCCCTGTTAGCAGCCCCTGTTCGCAAAGCTGTCATCATTATTGGTGTTGATACAGTGTTGAATTTAGGTTTTTGTGTGAGTTTGGCAGGCTGGTATTTAGAAAACTATTTTTGTTTTAGAATTAAACTTGAAAACTGACGAATATTTGCTGTGGAAATCTGAGAAAATATGCATCCCCCTAAGCCAATTTTACAGACACTGTTCAGAGCAGAATCACACTTTAAACAAGCAGACATTGAAGATGTATATCACCACCATGCAACTCAGTGGAGAATTCTCAGAGAAAATAGGATTTAAGAATTGTTTTCTTTTTAAAAAATATCCCTCCCCTCTCTCCTCAAAAAAAGTAAGCAGTTTGTGCCACTGTATTACACTATCTATTCTCCTAAGGAATGTAACAATCACATACTTTTCAAAAACCTAATTTTTATAAGTGATTAAGCTATGGTTTGTTTGTCTTTGTTGTCTCTGTGTGCAGCTGTATGCCTTAAAATAGTTTGCGAGCTAATTGCCCTAACAGTACTTACAGTCTTTACTTTTAATGCTCTAGTGACAGAGATGGCAGTAACATATGAGAATGGTACATCTGTCATGCTTGTCTGGTGAAGCATCTAGGGAAATTTGGTTTTGAATGGGTAAAATTGAAGAAGTAACTTAATTAGCTCCATTTAAAACAAACTATTAGTGTAACTTCTAAGAACAACTCTGAGTCACTAGCATTCTGAAGGGCAGTTACTGGATTTAAAATGGCCCTTTTTATCTAATGTAAATAATTGGAGGTAACTGGACTGTAGCACCAGAGTGTTTATCAGAAATTTGCTTATCCCAAAATATAATATACATTACACCCATCTGAACATATAGGTCTATCATTTTATTGATCCCCATTTTTATTTACATTCATCTTTTAAAAAGACAATAATATTGTGAGTCTATTATTGGTCCTTACAGGAAGCCATTGATCTGATAACTTTAACACCAATGTGTTTCTATAACAATTACATTTTAACTTAACAACATTCTTTAAATTGCATAATTCAATTCTCAATGTCTAGTTTCTTTACTGAGTACTTTTACAAAAGTTAATAATAAAATGGACGACAGCTCCCTCGCTTTCCCCTGCTCCCCCAAAAAGTCATTCAAAAATCAAAATGCCAAACCACAAATAAACCTAACTTTAACAATTCTGTATGGATAATATATGAGAGATCCTTAAAGCACTTGCTTTAACAGGAAGGAACTTTTCGTGGTCTAAGTAAAAGGACAATCATGCAGACTCTCTCTGATGTTTTCTGGAACCGCTCTAAAACTTCTGCATACACAGCAGCAAGTATCAATATGTTCTTTTCTACAGTATTCCCCCCCACACTCAGAAATCTAACCCCCCAATTCGAACTAAGGTACGCAACTTCAGCTACGTGAATAACATAGCTGAAGTTGACATACCTTAGTTCGAACTTACCGCGGTCCAGACGCGGCAGGCAGGCTCCCCCGTTGACTCCGCGTACTCCTCGCGCCGAGCAGGATTACCGGAGTCGACGGGGAGCACTTCTGGGTTCGATTTATCGCGTCCAGACAAGACGCGATAAATCGAACCCAGAAGTTTGATTGCCTGCCACCGAACCAGTGCGTAAGAATAGACAAACCCTAAGTCACAGAACACTATGAACTCCACAACAATTTTGTCTAATAATGGCTTAAGATAATTGATTCTTTCATCATCTTAAAATGCACTCTAGAATGTTTAGATAAAATTACCAACAAATAATAATGGGGGAGTGGGTAAAAACTCATAATAATCATATACACTCTATAGTACCGATACTTGATGCTAGTTACTGACAAAGTACTCACTCTCTGGGGAGGTCATCATTGCATCACTCACAAATCTTTCCTAGATATTAAATGCCTTAAGTGGCAATTGCATGGTCCATGGAGGAAGGTAAGCACTGTAATCTTGCAGCTGAAGTTACAGTGCAACTATAATAGCTGTAAGAGATAATTCCAAATGAAAATATAGGAAAAGAGAAGGCACTAATTAGAGATTATCAGAGTTTGGGGAGACTGGCATGCCCAGAGGGAGAGATTTATTAGTCAATTGAGAATTTCAAGTGAAAAAGGCGGAAAAGTTAAAAACTAAAGCAATACAAAAATAATATCTATGAGAAGCCAAAGGGCCTGCTATCAGCATTCACTGAAGTGAGGAATGATCAATGTCATGGAGAATGCAATGAGAACTATAACCTGATAGCACTTAAACTCTTTGAGAAAGGAGCCTTGTCTTGATTATGTGCGTGTTAAGTACCTAGCACAAGTCATGTCTAATCCCCAGAGGGAGAGACAGGATCACCAAATACTATTTTCACCATGGGAAAAATCCTGTTCCCCCCCTTGTGGGCCACAAAGGGGTGCAATAAATGAAGCTAATACTATTCCACTGAGCAAAGGCAGCAGGGATTTTGTAAAGAGATCCACATCCCCTGTACACCTCAAAACTGCATTGTCTGGGAGCTTGATTTGCACATCTATCAGAAATACATGGGGTTTACTGAGGGGTCTAGGACAGTGGTTCCCAAACTTCAACAACCTGTGAACCCCTTTCACTAAAATGTCAAGTCTCGCAAACCCCCTCCTAAAAATGAATATTTCCAGGAATTTCCTCCTTTACCTGAGTATAAATTATAAAAGCAGTGATCTTGGAAATATAAAATTTGTTTTATGACATGCTTATTACACACTATTATTAATTATTATTTATCATTACAGTATTTTTATTACATTATGAAAATGGCAACACTCTTCCAAGATCTCACTTTTGTAGCTTGTATCGCTTTGTATAATCCTGTTATAAGACAAGGCTCCTATGTTTCATCAAGGAGTATCAGATGTGAAACAGCATGAAGGTATTTAAGAAGCCAATTCAAACAGTTACTCCTATACAAGCATTCAGGTCTTGAGCAATCCAGGCAAACAACGCACATTACAACATAGCTTAAACTTGTTCTTCATAATTAGGGTGACCAGATGTCCCAATTTTATAGGGACAGTCCCAATTTTGGGGTCCTTTTTCTTATATAGGTTCCTATTACCCTCCACCCTCTGTCCCGATTTTTCACATTTGCTGTCTGGTCACCCTATTCATAATAATGTTAAAATCAATACTAGCTGCCTATTTAATCTTAAAAACAGCAAAAAATATCCACCTTCCTTTCCATTTTTTATAAGGAGTCTTGAAGTTTAAATCTCCTCACTGTGATAGATATGCTTGCTTTGATCTGCTTAGCTCTTGGAAGTCCAGGGACTCTGTGCTGCCGGCCCCTGCTGTCTTTAGGGACAGCTCTGTCCACCATCAGAGATTTTTTTCCTGAGAACCCCCTGTAACATTTTGTGAACCCCAGTTTGAGAACCACTGTACTAAGCTACTTAAAGTCAGCATGAATCACCTACTCTTTTTGAAGATTACCATATGATTTAACATCCTTTCAGAATTCCATTCAGATGTATTCTTCCTAGAATCAATATCCATCTCTTTCTCCTCTCCCATAAACCATCAGTAATCAGATTATGGACTAACCTCCTAATAAACTAATTGAGTAATTCCTGCAATTATAGAAATTCATAGATACTTAGAAAACGAAACTTCTTACTTTTTTTGCTTGTCCAATGTTAAAAAAAGACAGCATTATTCAGATTTCAGAAATTTAGCATAAAAACAATAGATATCAGGGATCTTGAATGAGTTAAAGACTTGGGGCTATAGTTGCACAGTTAAAGTTATACACTATGATACCTCTGTTCTTCTTTAAGAGAGGATGAACATACTCAGGGTGGAGGCTCTATGCATTAGCATTCTTTATCACCCAACTCCCTTACTAATATTCCCAGAAATGCTCTTCCACTATTTCAGTCCCATGTAAAAGAAGAGAGATGAGTCTGAAAAGGACTAAGTCATCAGCAATTACAAAGTCAAATGTAATAGGTGCAAAACATAAATTCAGAGAAATCCACTTGGTCTCTTGTTGACCTTTGCATTAAAAAAGATTCTATTATTAAAATCAACTTGTAGTGCTTAGAAGCTCATGCATTGATTAGGTGTCCACTGACCTATCATTTTCAAGGACATCAATAGAGTCTGGAATTTCTGAAACTGGCAAAGCACTGGACTTGGCGTGAGTCACAAAGGCTGAAGCATGGCAATTTGTAAGGTTTTTTTTTGTTCCAAAGGCTATAAGCCAGCAGGGCTTCTATAGTAATTATTGTTCAGGGAGACACATTAGGAAACATGCTCAGCATGCAGGCTCTTTCCCCTCGAACTATGTGGATCCTCTGGTCAACTTCCTGTGCTCCTGGAAAGATATGCAGTTACTGTAAAAATTACTTGATTCTCAAGGCTGCATTAGCATCAGTGTGTTACAATGAGGTCTGTCAGGGGAGGGAGGAATAGAGTTTTCCTTCTCAGACAATACGTATGTTACTACTCAGTTGTTTCTTTCAATTTATTCATCTCTACCTCTATCAATATAGCCCTAAAAACCAGGTGATGAAGCTTCAATATCCCAGGGGCTAGTCTGTATTTTCTGCTGGCCCTCATGTAAGATAATAGATGCCACACCTTGCCTTTAGATGTTTCACTTTTCCAAGCAGGAGAGTCTTAACAGCTCATGGTTACTCTTCTGCTATCTGTAACCAAAACTCAGACTCTTTAGGGTTCAGATGAATTATTGTTTGATCAATGTTCCTCATCACTACGGTGCATAAAGAAAAAAACAAGAGGTGGGGGGAGGGAGGGTGAGAGAAACCAAAGAACCAGAGATGGAGGGTAGCTCAGTGGGAAGAAAGCTTTCCAGGCTTGTGGAGAGTGAAGCAAAAGTGCAGACTCCATGGTAATGTGGAGAAGGAAAGAAATATTGATGGAAATAGGATCTTTGTGTGTTCTCTGGAAGAACTATGAAATACCAGGTGCAATCAGAGAAGCTAAATATGCATACCTTAAATAGATAATAATGATCCCTGTCTATTTGACATGGTATCACAGGATAGAATGTCAGCATGGTGAGTTAGGCTTTTCTAAAATGCAGAGAAGCATGTACATTTCCAGACCTCTAATGCCCTCAATATATTTCCTATCAGTCACTACCACAAATGATGCTTCTTGTCTTTTTCTGCTGTTTCCTTTCCAAGCCCTACTCCTCTTTTCAGCACGAGACTTGCAGTGGGAAAAGAAGCAGCCAGCCGAGAGGAAAGCACTTGAAGCAGCTGCTGCAGGTTGCAGTGAAAGGATGCCAGTAACAGCATTTCCTGGTGGAAATAGAATGAACAGGATTTGTCCCCCCCCTCTTCCTGAAACCACACACACACACACACACACACACACACACACACACACACACAGAGGGAGGGCGGGGAGGGGGCAAGCTGGCATCCCCCAGTACAGCCACACAGCAATAGGCCTGGATTAAGCCCATAGCAAATGACCTGAATGTTGTTCCCAATAGCAACAGGTTTTTCTATGATGGTTTTAATTCCTTGATCTGATCTTAACAAATATCTTAATCTGGTTTGGGGAAGTGACTCTATGGGACTTAATATGTAGGATCTTATAGGATGGGTTTGAATGGAAAATCTTTAGTGCAGACATTTGAGTTATGTCGAGGGAACAGACAACTGCTTCCCTGTTCCATCTTCTCATAACACTGCTCTAGAAATGATGGTTCTACATAAAGGGATAAGCATTTTGTACTCTGAAATCCCTAAGTGCAGAAGTGTTGGATGTTTTATTGTTACAAATTAGTTATTCATCCAGGGATAAGTAAATCCCTTTTTTGGTTATCCTCGTTACAAGGTGAGGACTGATATGTTGCTTCTGATAGCTGCCAAGTGCAAAATCTAATAACCATGTGTCAAATACATGTACCTACAGCTGTGTCATTGCTAGTCCATCTGCAGTGCACATACATCAAACTGTGAGAGTCTTTACTTAATCAAGCACACTAGTATTACATAAGTTGTCTAGGCATATTGAGTATAGCTATCAGGTATGTATGTTGCAGTCATAGTAATGTCACTGACGATAGACAGGATGAATTTGTTTCATTAAGTTCCAGACAGTGTGAGAAGCACACATCTCTGTGAACGATGGTTAGTAAGAAAATGAGAGGACAGAAAACTGATAGAATTTTCTAACTGAAATGAGAAAAAGTATTAACTTTTGTGATGTGTATTTTTGATTTTACAGATGAGAAACTGAGGCAGGATAATGAGGTGATTTTTCCAAACGACTCAGAGAAAAGCAATGGTTAGCATCTCCTCTCGTCATGATACTAGCCTCAATACCAGCCTCAATACCCATTTCAACCTTTTTTTCTGCAAGTACCTCAGTGATTACTACCATTCTACCTTCTATGCATGGAAAGCCCTGGCTGAGGGAATCTGCTATATCCTCCTCTTCTAAACAAGTCACTGGAGACCTACTTCTTTCGCAATGCCTACAAACAAATGTATTGTTCTATTTTTATTTAGGCACAGCCCTGAGCAAAGAGTGGGGAGTAAGCTGCACCACTGACAGAGGAGCCCCAGGAGACATAGTGACTAAAGGGAGATACCTGTGAAACAGTTCCCTTGCTGCTTTCTCCTTGCACCCTATGTCTCACTTCATCTTTTTGCCTTATATACTGTTTGGGGGAAGGAAAGTATTTGGAAAGTACCTACCACACTTTGGGTGCTTCAACAATATTACAAAAAAGCAACAAGACTCCCACTTGTCTTATTCCCAAACCTACGTTCATTCCACCAGAGCAAGTTGCATCTTTTACTAATACTAGAAGGTGCCTGACAGAAGCTCAATATAAAACATGAATAAAAAAAAGGATCTCTTATTCCTTATTCAGGCAGAACTCTCTTTTGACTTGGATCAAGCTCAAAGTAAGTGCAACCGCCACATTACAGTTTGGTTTGTACTCCAGTACATTCTCTTGCAAGTTTTCCTAATCAAAAACTAGAATTAGGCAGGCCAGATTCTCAGCTGGGGTAAGTTATTACAGCACCACTGAAATCCATAGAGTTATGCTCATTTACCTCAGCTGTAGATATGGGCCACTACTATGGCACAACACTACAAGACCATAGTTAAGATGGCATCAAGGTTTGAAGTTTAACAGGGTAATGATTTTAATCAACATGCTCTAAATCATGTAAAAGGAATAAAGCCTGACAGAGAGAGATTATAGTTTTGAAGAAGCTCTAGTTGTCTGTATATTTGTTATATAGAATGACTGAGATGGGGACAGTGCATCGGTGCAATAGCACGCTCTCTGGCCAGCATGGCACAGGCCCTGAGCTCACCTAGCCTAGCACCTGAGAGTCTAAACCTGGTGCCCAGGAGCGTGAAAAGCTTTTCTTCAGTTCCAAGTACACCAGGGGGTTGTAGGGGAACCCAGGCCAACACACTTCGTTGTGCACCAGCTCAGGGACATCAAGTTAGATAAGCAAAATCAGGATTCTTCGACCAACCATCAGTTCATCTCCTCATGGGCTGTTTCTGGGCAGTTCTTTAATAGTTTGCTGGCAGAAGCTCCTTTCTCTAGCCTGCCCACTGCCCCGATAGCCACCCTGCTCCTCTGCTTCCCAGCCCTTTTATCCTCCCTGCTGCTGTGAGGCTTCCAATCAGCAGCAGCGCCTGTATTAACTCTTTGGTTGCTGGGCCAGTGTGGGATACACACACAGCATGACAGTGTGAAATATTTATGTTAGAAAAATATCAGAATATAGATTTGGGAACCTCAGTGTCACTTTAGCCCTTTTTGCAAGCATGCATTGTGGAATTTGAACCAATAATTAGTATATACCTGGAATAATCTTTAAAAAGGGAGACGTTGGCATGAGAGAAAAGTAGATGTCATTTTCATGGGTAATCTATGGATTTCTATTGTATTATTCATGGATTAGGGGATAAATTATAATCTGTTTATTGTGGGGTTTAGCTATGTAATAAATTATTCTTTTATTATGCAGTTGGGGGAATGCAGGGATATATATCCATTTCATATCACTGTGTTCATAAGATATGCTGACAACGTTTCTACTACATTAAAATGATAGCCTAAATGTGAGGTAAATACATTATGTCTACATTATGAGTGAAGGATGTCATTCCCAGGTCACACATACATACTCATGATAGCTAGTGTGAATACAAATAGTAGTGTAGCTGAGGTAGCATGGAGAGTGGGAGAATAGTTTAGCTCTGCAGAGTAGAAACCCACCTGAAAACAATGGTATGTACTCAGCCCACCTAATCTATGCCACCACTCCCACTGCCCTTGTTACCATGGCTACACTACTCTTTATACTCACATTAGCTCCCATCAAACTACCTCAAGTATGCATAAATGAGCTGGGGAAATCAAACTCCTAGCTTGTAGAGTGGCCATAGCTTAATAATAAAAGCAAATCCCATTTTGATATGATCCAGCTATGCTTATTTGGGTTTGAACTTTGAGAAAATTATATTCTTTCCGAAGGATAATTTGTTAATTTCATCGAGCCTTTTTTGAAGATAGTAACACACATAAAACCGCTCCTTTTCATATTATATAAAATAAAGTATGTGCTCCTTACAAATTGCAGGTTATGACTTTGACTTTATAAAAAAAAGTAGAAAAATATAGATTTGAGTCCTTACTCTTTGTTTTGTTTTGGTAACAGGAAACAGTCAGTTAGGAATTGCAACCAAAAAAAAAAAAATGTTAAACATTGTCTTATGTCATTATATCCCTGCCAAAAAAATGCAGGTATACAAAAATAAATCTAGTCACTTAATATATTAGGTCAATATTCTATGAACAATTCTGCTGTAATTTAATCACATAAAACATTTTCATTAAAATAATGTAATAAAAAATACCATTCACATATATGAAGGATTAAACTTCAAATACAAGTTTAAAATAGGTCATGAGAAATCTTAACCGTCTTTATAAAAAAGTTACATTTCCAACCAAAGTATTCAATCATATTTTAGGGGGATATGTAATTAACATTAGTTGTCCCACATATAATTGTAATTTGTACAGTTAAGCATAAGTGTTTTAACTGTAACGTTGCAACTTCTCGGCAAACAGTATCAAAGGGGCACTGGCAAGAACCTTTCTGGAGCCCTGGGATAACTTGAAAGAAATCAGGTGTGGTTCAGGTGTAAGAATATTTCTTCATACTTAAGATCCAGTAGAGTCTGCCACATACGTTTTAGTTGGGAAGCTTGGACACGATTTTATGCTAATTCTTACTTATTAAAATGCTAAAGATTAAAGTTAACAATGTTTTCAATTTGCATTCTGGTTGGAGTTAAGGATGGGGTATAATTTTGTAACAAATATGATTTGATGTGTCTTAGTAGATTCTAGGAAAGCTACAAGAATGGACTCAAAGTTTCTTAACTTTTGTGCGGGGTTTTAAAGGTTTGATGGACAGCAACCATAGCTCATGTTAAGTGAAGTTTATTTCTTTCTGGTTTATTAAATGTTTAACTAAACAGGGTGTACAAAACAGGCCTTTCACCAATTACCAGTTCTGTTTGTTCTCAGCCTATGTTCATTATTGTGGAAAGGGACTGGGTAATATCCCTTAAAATAAATAGTTTGTGAGCCTTCTAATGCACCTCCTTGTCTTTTATTGCAGAAGCCCCCATTGGGATACTGCCAGAGCAGCAGTCCACACAGATAGCTAGATCCTGTATTTTCTTACATATGAGTCCAACTGGGCTAGTGTCGTTTCCCCATATTCTTAATGTTGTGTAAGAATAAAGACAACATTCACCTCCCTTGTCTTCTTCCATTAGAATCTGTAATGCAGTCAAAAAAAAAAAAATCTCAGACATATACATCTTTCATGTTGGGGGAGTGATCTATGCAAACTGTACCACCAAAAATGTTCCTTATCTCAAAAATAGTATGAGAGAGATAGAGAGAGACACATAGGTCAAGATAGAAGACTAGTGGGCAATAAGTTCAATTGAAGTTACAGAAAATAATTGAATGGAAGGAATTCATTTATTAAAAATGTTTAGTAACAGTTTCAAATCAAGGATCAAATAGCTAAATATTCCATTTATTTTCTTTAAAATGTTTGATTTACCCAGTATGCTTCTATTTCCATCCTTTCCCCTGTGGATATACTCGATAAAATTGGATATTCATTCTACTGGGTACTTTGAGAAACTCAAATATTTCAATTTTTTTAAACCACTTGCGCAACCAAACATAAAACTTTATTTCTCTATTCAGGAGAAAATGTTCCCCACAGCTGTAGAAGGGCCAAAACTCCAAGGGCTCCTTCAGCTGAATCAGACATAATGGGCCAATTTGGATGCAGAAGACTTTTTGGTCTTCTGTACCAAAATGATGACTTAAGGCTTCTATGCTACATTCCACACCACTGACTACATACTGAGTGCAGTTCTACCAGGCTCCCAGACATACTAATGTGAGAATGATCTCTCAAGCAGAGTGTCCTTTCATTACATGTCAACTGAAAGTGCTTTGCATACATAATTTACTTCTGTTTGTCTCCTTATGAAACTAAATCTCAAAGCAAAAATGTATTTTCTATATGTTTCAGAAAATGTGTATATTGAACAAATCTTGCTCCTACATAAGGCCAAATCCTGGAATCCTTATTCAGGGAAAACTCCCATTGATTTGAATGGGAGTGTTACGTGAGTAAAGTATTGCAAGTTTGGCCTAAAATGAATGCTGGCATGGTGGGTGCTACTCCAGTTCTAACTAAGTAAAATAACGTGTCAATATATCAGTATACACACACAGCAGTTCTGGTTACAAAGGTCTTTTTTTAATAGGCCCAGATCCCCTTTGTTCAGTGCATGATGTGAGCAATCAGATGGTGTACCTACTTTCACTAGTATTGCAGGGGTGGATTTCTCCAACACAGACTGGAATAGGAATAGAAGCTATTCCACAGACTCTACCGCAGTAACTTCATGGCACCTTATGATGATGGAGCCACAACTACATGGCTCCACCATTGCTCCTGCTCTCTCACACACAGTGATCACACCTACTGGACCTCCGAGGGAAAGAGCCAGTTGCATCAACTCAGTCTTGCTCCTAGTCATACTAACCTCCCTGGAGATGGACATCTCTTCCCCAAGTGAGCAGTTGAGCAGAGGCACCCCTGCTGGACTCCTCTGCATATTCCTGCTGCATAGCAGTGGGACAGTGTGACCTTCCCCTGGTTTTATCCGGACCAGTGATCTGCTAGGTCATTCCAATCCTTGACTCTGGAAGCCAGCCTTACCCTGTTCTGCTGTGTGAGAACCCCCGCTCCTAGGCTGTTCACACACATCTTCTGGCATGTAAGCTGCTCCTTGGAGTGTGCAACCGAAAGACACTAGCCAATATCTCTGATCCCAGACACAACCCTAGGAACCTCCGTCTTGCAGTGTTCAGTTATGCCTGCTAGACACTGCAAGCTTATATGAATTTGTCAATTTAACAAAGAAATTGATATGTACCAGGCTTGTTATCCCAAGGGGAGTCTCTGACACACTTCAAACCAAATGCACCGTTTCAGGTAGAACAAACAAATTTATTAACTACAAAGATTGACTTATAATCACTTATGTTTAGATTTTAAGTCAGATTTGGTCAAATGAAATAAAAGCAAAACACATTCTAAGCTGATCTTAACACTTTCAATGCCCTTACAAACTTAGATGCTTCTCACCACAGTTTGGCTGGTTGCCCTTCAGCCGGGCTCTCCCCTTTGTTCAGCACTTCAGTCACTTGGTGTTATTATTACAAGGATGAACATGGGGGTGCAATTAGGTGTTCCCCCAAGGTACAGAACATCACAAACAGATCTTCTGTAGTGTAGAGTGTCTTATGGGCCCGCCACACTGAGATGAAGTTCACTCATATTTGCCCAAATTATTAAATTGTGAAACTTTCCACACTGTCGTGTAATCATAGCTATATTTGTTAACAGGCCTTTCTAATAAAATAAATCTTAAAATATGCAATGTATCATAATAGATCAGAAGTATACCATCTATTATAAATATTTCTAATCACTGAAATACAAAGATAATGTGACTAAGGGTATGGACTTGACACCATTAGTCATCCCATTGAAACATAAGATCCAATGGTTGGAAGTTGTTAAAAATGTGCACCTGAATTTGTTCAAGTATAACACTGAAACAGCTTACCTAAAAATGTGGTGGATTCTCTTTCATGTGTGTTTTTAAATGATCTGCTGTTTCTCAAACAATGTATGGGATTGATGCAGGAATTAATGGGGGTTCTCCACCTGCATCATGTAAGAGGTCAGGCTAGATGATCATATTGGGGATCCCTCCTCTGGTCTTAAAAATCTATGAAGTCAATGGGATTATTGTGGAGCAGGATACTATTCAAGATGAGTAAAGGTTTCACAATTGGCTCAAATATGTATTTACACTATTTTACTTTATTTTGTAAAAAAAAAAAAAAATCCTAATTGCTCATTCACTCCTTCATAAAAAGTAGATCTGATAAGTAACAGTACAAAGTTAAATTTAAGACTATATAAACCTTTTTCAGCCATGCTAAAATGTGGTATGTGGGTGCTGTTCCAAGATCAAAGAAAGAATAGGCATTCTTGATTTTCCATGTGACAGATTTCAGTTATGTTCATATAGAATACACCCTACCATACATGATCTTTTCTCAAGATTTTAGATTATATACCACATACTGTTCTGTATATTTGCACAGCCATTGACTTGTGGTAGAGATACAAGACATTTTCTATGTCAAGCAACTCATGACTAAGTACAAAACCAGGATTATGTCCCAGTGATAGCTTTAATACTCATTCAGAATTGTGGATTCTGTTCCATTTAACAAAAAAAGTTTCCTGGATTTGGCTGTGTATAGATGAATGCAGCAGACATGGAAATTGGCACTATGCATTAGCAAGAAATCAGCCAGAATATATAAATGCAGCTTAAAATGTATTTACACTGCCCTGAGTCACAAACTAAAACTCGCCTTCTGTTGAGCATCTGAAGTCTCCAGTTCTAAATAATTTCAAGATTTTGGTCCTGAAAGATCATTACAACAGCACACTGTGTCTTAACATTATCTTGGGGCAAAGATTCAATATTGAATCTGAAAGAACAGTACGATTTCCTCAATCAACTGTTTTCTTTCCTTGGAGGGCTCTCATGCAAGATAGTAATTCTCTCAAAATATTCAAGCTAATGCAACCATGTTCTATAATGGTTCAAGGTAACTAATGAAGGTTGTCATAATATTGTAGTTTATTAAATATATTGAGAAGACATGGGTGAGCTACAGAGTATATAAGAGGGGTTATTAGAACAAACTAAAGCAAATAATTTCACATCCACATTATCTTGACAAACTGGATTAATGAACCTGATTAAATGTCTTTTGATAATACAAAACGTTTGGTCTACAAAGGGCTAAATGTTTGGCAAAATAATGCCTTCATTTCCTGGGGGACCAGGGGGAGAGTTTGACCAAGCATATTTTGTCAAGAGAATGGACTGAGGTTTATGATAAAATATATTTCAGCCACAAAATTGATTAGAGAGTCTGTTGAAATCCAGTTTTTCAGGAAGATAGATAATTGAAACAATTGATCAAATGCTCTTTGATAAAGTATTTCCTTTTATATGTTCACAATACAATTGATTTTTCCTAAAATTAATTCTATCAGTGCTCTGAAAGGAGACAGAAAATGTAACTGGCAGAATTAATAATCAACAGAATGGGCAGAGAGCAGAATGGAATCTATTTTGGTGAGGCAACTGATTGAAAAGATTAACGATAGGCTATTGTAAAAGTTATTGTGAGAAAAATCTCCTTTGTAAGAAGAAAAAATTAAAACAGAGTTTAAGATTTGTGGACAAAACCCAAGCAATAGCTTTTGTATTAAAAATATCATGGAAACTAAATTATGGCTAAAAATATTCTCCTGAACCATGCTGTACAGACATAATCTTTGGAAAATGTATATTAAATGAGCTTAATGACACAGAATGTACTTTTAATCCAGATCTGCTCATTTAGGTGATCTTAAATTGCAGTGGAAGAGAAGCACCAAGACTAAATTAAATCAAACACTTGATCCCAGACAGCACAGGAGGAGAAATGCCCCAACTCAACCAAACAAAGAAAAACACCATATCAACTCTTTGAATGCTACACATCAAATACTCATCTCTCTTCTGACCCTGCACATATATAGGAATGAGAATGTATTCCTTTACTCAAGTTTTAAGTCCTGTAGGGTTCAAACGAACATATGTTTACAGGCTTTGGCTCTTTAAAATAAAGATTCTAGGACCAAATCCTGGGCCCTAGGTATGTGATAGTAAGGGAGTGTAAACTTCAGATATCCATTTAAGTAAAATAAACACTGGAGGCCTTTACTGGTGACAGCAAGGTCTGCTGCACAAGGGGTTTGGATGGAACCACACCTACTCTGCAGGAAGAGGGTGAGCCTCATTTTTTGGTCTTCCCCAGTGGGGGGACCCCATAGGGATGCAGTAATTTTATGAGCACTATTGCTGCTGGTGAAGAAAGTGGGACCAAGTTCTTAACACTTCAGGGGGGGAAAAATTAACTTCAATTTCCGGGGGGCTGTGTCCTCTCTCTTGCTCATTCACGGGAGGTCACGTAAGGTTGGGCACCTCAATCCCACTCTCCATGCCCTGATGACAGCTCCATTTTGGAAATCCCTACTGTGTTCATGCAGTCCTTTTAGTTTCCAGAGGTGTCAATCAACTACAGAAGAACCTAACCCACAACTCCTTATGAAATCTGGTAGGTGCACTCCTAAGGAGTGAGCCTTGCAGCTTGAGCAGGCTCCACCTTGTGAAGTCAGGTCAACAGGGCCCACAATTGCAATGCAAAAAGCCAATTACACTCCCCCTCCCCCCATGGTTACATTTTCAGTCACAGTGAACCACTTAAGTGTCTGACATGAGACAGCATGTAAGTGGTCCGGGCTATAAAATGCTTCTAGTGATATACCCAATACAAACAGTACCACCAAATTAAATAGTAGGCTTGATCATGTAGCACTTCTCATTCTTGGAAAAGTCTCAACAGAGAGGTCTCTGGATAGAAGTATCAAAAGTAGTCAGTGGAACCACTTCCCTGATTAAGGCTCAAACTCTATGTTTTTGGACACCTACATTATTCAGTACAGTATTACCGGCCATGTATTACAGGTACATATATCAAAATTGCTTTATATTTTTAGGGAAAAAAAACTAACCCTGTAATATCTGGGGGCCAATTATCCTGTCATTTACATCACACAATTCCTGCTGAAGTCAAAAGGAGCTTTCTAGGCCCAGCCAATGGGAGGTTTTGAGTCCCTGGCCTATTGTACTTTTTGCTGAAAATGTATCAGAATTAAAAAAAAAAAAAAAAAAGGGCTTCATTTAGCAGGTCATATAGGCTAATACCAAAGGCCTAAAGAAGGAAGAGAACCCTTAGTACTTTTCAGGTATTCTGCATTATTCCTGATTTAAAATTCTGTTTTCATTTTATTTATATACAGAATGAACAAGGGGTGGAAAACTATCAGCTCTAACCTTTTCTCCAGTATATATTCCTGATTCACCACTTCTTTATTTCACTTGTATGCCAGTATAACTCCACAAAGAACAGGTAAAGGTGTTCTTGGTAAAGGAAACTCATTTAGGCAATGTTTTAGCACTCAACATAAATACAGTCTCAGCTCTAGCGCAACCTGATTTTTAAAAGGGTGTTTGCCTTACCTTATTGGTCATATCATAAGCACAAAAGGATTTATGGTAAAATGAATTACAAACTGAAATACAAGGAATAGTACACTTACCCCCCAAAAGAAGAAATCCTAGAAAGATTTTCAGCCACAAATTATGGAGACTTAAATAGAATATAATTCTAGTTAGAAAGCTTTGCTATGGAAAAGAGTATTTGCATCAACAGTTTTTGTAAAATCCAGCTTTATAAACAGAAATAGTTCATATTGCAGACACAACACATGCTCACACACAACATAGACCAGATCTTATTTTTATTTTCAGTTGTAAATCCGGAGTAATTCCTATAAAGTCAATGTTGTTATTCTGGGTTTACATCAGAATGGCTGAGATCAGTATCTGAGCCTATACTTCTAATGAAACAGCCTGTTTGCTCAGCCGGTCATGCATTTGAAGTAATTTCTAGCACCTTAAAATAATGTCAGATCTATCCATCTTTCTTTTCTAGCTTTCAAGAAGAGCCAGACAATGTGAAACAAACAGCGTAGACCTGAAATAGCAAAAAGTGTGTAACTTACTATTTCCTTGTACAGATAAATTACCCATACACTAATAGTTGAACATATTTTCTACATTCATCTTTAACTAATTGAGATACTTGCAGCAGATATCCTGGTTTAGAATTAGAAAAGAACAATGGCCATAATCTTGCTTAGCCTGCTCTTTTTATGCGATAACAAGATTAGTTGCTCTATTACCCATGGAGAAAAACAGAGCTGCAGAAAGCAATCAAGCAATTACAGTCTGTTTACTTAACCTACTTGCATAAAATATTCCATAAACATTTTACAACCAGAACAAAGATGTGTTGAGGCAGAAATATCCTTTTTCACTCTGCAATTTACAGATGATTATATTGCATAAGACAAAAATGAAATCTGTAGCTTTCTACTTGCTCTTCAACAAACCAAATCTTTACAAATTTCTGAGCATGAAGCATTAATACTGCACTAAAATATCACTCATTCTTAAGTATAGGCCTGCCTTGCCTATTTGACATGATCAAAATTCTCACTGAGCTAGTTTGTCTCATTAACACCTGTGTAAATCCAAAAAGTAGGATTTAGCCTACTGAATTCAGTGGGAATTTTGCCTCAGGCCCTATATTTCTGTGCAGTGTTTTCCACTAGAGCACAACATGCTGGGATAAACACCTTTATATAATTATGGACCAGTCCTGCAGTCCTTACTCACTGGAAATTTTATTTTGCAAAAAGATTTCAGGACTGGGTTCTATAACAGGGTTTTTGAAAAAAGCAACAGAGGGTCCTGTGGCACCTTTAAGACTAACAGAAGTTTTGGGAGCATAAGCTTTCGTGGGTAAGAACCTCACTTCTTCAGATGCAAGTAATGGAAATTTCCAGAGGCAGGTATAAATCAGTATGGAGATAACAAGGTTAGTTCAATCAGGGAGGGTGAGGTGCTCTGCTAGCAGTTGAGGTGTGAACACCAAGGGAAGAGAAACTGCTTCTGTAGTTGGATAGCCATTCACAGTCTTTGTTTAATCCTGATCTGATGGTGTCAAATTTGCAAATGAACTGGAGCTCAGCAGTTTCTCTTTGGAGTCTGGTCCTGAAGTTTTTTTTGCTGTAAGATGGCTACCTTTACATCTGCTATTGTGTGGCCAGGGAGGTTGAAGTGTTCTCCTACAGGTTTTTGTATATTGCCATTCCTGATATTTGACTTGTGTCCATTTATCCTCTTGCGTAGTGACTGTCCAGTTTGGCCAATGTACATAGCAGAGGGGCATAGCCCAAATTATTTCAAATTTGGTGACAATATATACCTCCAGACCAGTGGCACCGCTATGGGCACCCGCATGGCCCCACAATATGCCAACATTTTATGGCTGACCTGGAACAACGCTTCCTCAGCTCTCGTCCACTCACACCCTTCTCTACCTGCGCTACATTCAGATTCAGACTAACACGGCTATCCCTCTGATACTTGACAGCATGCAGGGTTTTTGAAATACATTGGAAAAATATGGGACTTTGTAAAATGCTCTGTCAATTCACCTTACTCATCAATTGATCTCCAAACAGATTTTAACCACAACTTTCTGATGGGAAGGCTGTATTCTGAAATTTTTCACCAAAAAGTTTCTTTTGTCACCTAAACCAAATGTTTAAAAGGGTAATTTTTCAATGGATTGTATTAAAATAAGGACTTGCTGCGCCAGAATAATAGCTAGGATTTTAAGTTTGGCATAGTCCATGGGTCCAGATCCTCAGCTTGTGTAAATTGTCATAGCTCCACTGACTTCAAGTGAGCTATAACAGTTACACAAATTGGGGATCCGGCTACTAGCCCTCAAAGACTATCTACATAGGTCAAAGTAGGATGCCAATCACTTTATCGAGTGTGGAGGGAAAGCTGAAGACACATCTGGTCAATAGCTTATTTCTGCACAAGGGAAGTGGGGGGCAGAGTGATCAGTTTATTTCCTGAAGCATAAGGCTTAATACTTCTCATATGATTAGTACTAATATGTTCATGCTGTTCTTATGCAAATGGGCCAAGCTTTTCAAAAATAGGATCCTAGATTTAGACAAGTAAGTGATCTGATTAAGAAATGCTTAAAATGCAGCAGCTCCTGATAACATCAGTAAGCAGGGATGGTGCAAGGATATTTTGCACCCTAGGCGAAACTTCCACCTTGTGCCGCCCCCCGCCCCAACCCCGCACATTGGTTTATTGAGGTGCAAATCCCAACGAGCCTTTATAGACCCCAGGGGCCAGCCTGCCCAGGGGCCAGCCGTGCCCAGGGGCTGCTCCCCAGACCAGGTTCCCCCCTGCCCGCCCCCTGAAGGGTGCAAAGCCCCCCCCCATGAGCCCTCCCCACCCCGGTGGTCCCCACCCCACCACAGTAGTCCCCGCCCCGAGTCCACTCACTGTCTTTGCCGGGCTTGGGCCACTGCAGCAGTTCGGCAGGGAGGAGCTGCCTTCTGGATGCACCAGAGAGCCAGAGCATTGGCTGCGGTGGCGGCAAGCCCCAGCCATGGAGGAGCCGGCGCAGCGCAGTGGGGCAGCAGCCCTGCAAACGCGGTGGCGTGGCTAGTGGGGAGCAGCCACACCCCCCACCCCTCCTGCCCAGGCTGCGGCTGGGCACCCCCCCCCGGGGATCCTAAAGGTTGCAGCGGATGCAGGCCCCCCATGTGGCCCCCGGCTTCCCTCTCGCCATGCTCAGGCTCAGAGGCTCCTGGGCATGTGAGCAACCGCCGAGGCGCAGGGCCCTGAGCCTGCTCCGGGAGGGGCAGCGGCGGCTCACACGCCCGGGAGCCGCAGAACCCAAGCGCTGTGAGGGGTGAGCACGGTGAGGGATAAGCTGGGGGGTGTGCCTGCCTGGGCTGCAACCCACCTGGTGCCCCCCCCCCGGGGGCTCCTGCACTGGATGCATGCTGGCAGAAGCCCCCCATGCGCCTCCCTACTCCCCCTGCCACGCTCGGGCTCTGCAGCTCCCGGAAGTGTGAGCTGCCACTGCTGCTGTCCCTCCCAGAGTAGGCTCAGGGCCCTACGCCCCGGTAGCTCACATTCCTGGGAGCCGCAGAGCCCAAGCACGGTGAAGGGGGAGCCGGGGGGCACACGGGGGCCGCCGACCACATGCAACTGCTGCAGCCTGCAGGAGCCCCCAGGAGAGGGGGGCGTGCCGGGCCGCAGCCTGGGCAGGAAGGGCAGGGGGCAGCTCCTTCCCGCTAGCCATGCCGCCACCTTTGTAGGGTTCCTCCACCATGCTGGCTCCTCCATGGCTGGGGCTCGCCACCCCCTCAAGCCAACGCTCTGGCTCTCTGTTGCCTCCAGAAGGCGGCTCCTCCCTGCCGAGCCATGGCACTGCTTTTTTAGGGTTACCATATCTCAACAATCAAAAAAAGAGGAATGTGGGGGGGGAGAACTCCACTCACATCCACTCCCTTCCACTTCCCGCCCCCCTCAGAACACCCAACCCCCCCGTGTTCCCCTGCCCCTGGCTGCCCCCCAGGACCCCACCCCCTACCTAAGCCTACCTGCTCCTTGTCCCCTGACCTCTGGTGACGCGACACTGAGGCAAGGGGAGAGGGGGAGCGATTCTGCCTGCTGGAGGCCAATGGGAGCGGCTAAATCAGGCCAGGTGCCCAATCAGCCACGCTGCACTCTGTGTGAGGGGAAGGGAGAGGAGGGAGGAAAAATCTCGGATGCCCCCAACCTCTTGGCTCCCTAGGCGACCACCTAGTTTGCCTAGTGGATGCACCGGCCCTGTCACTAAGCATATTTAGGTGCTTAAAGTTAAGGATGTACATAATCAATCTGTCCAGTTTTAGGGCCTAAGTTATTATAAGGTAGGGTTTTTGTTTTTTTTTATTTTGATACCTCTCTTCATATTTAATTATTCTGTCCTGGAACTTTTTATGTCTAAATGTTCTAGATCCACATGAACACACATTTGAAGTAAGGACACAACATGTTACTCTCCATCTCTTTTCTAAATTTACCTTGAAGAATTAGGTCTGGATTTAGGACTCTGTACTTGCATTCCCTTTGTGTCAGAGGGGAATTTTATGCTCTCTTTTCAAATATCATATGTCTTTTCTGTAATTTTTGTAAAGTGTCTAACCTAACCTTTGTTGCACCTTACAGTATTTAGTGACATTATGTGAAGGCCAAACCTTGCTTTCTTCATTCATGTGAATCATTCCATTATCTAGAACAGGATGCACACATGAGTAAGGGAAGAGGGATTTGACCCATAGTGTAATATGGCAACTGATGATTTAGTAACTCAGGTAGAAGACTGAGGTTTCGGTATATATTCTATAGATGTGTGAGAAGACAGTTGAAGTACATACTATAGTTTTTAAAACATGAAAGTAAAGTAGGTCACTGAGCGAATTATTTCAGTTTAATTTTAAAAAGCCTTTCCCCATATCATGCTCTTAGCACATGTAGAGTGTCCAAAGAAGATTATACAACAGAGAACATCAATGTCCAAGTGAAGGCATGCATCCACACCTCTAAGGGTATGTCTACAGTGCAATTAAAAACCATGACTTGCCCATGCCAGCTGGCTCAGCGGGTTACATTGCAGTGTAGATGTTTGGGCTCAGGATAGAGTCCAGGCTCTAGGACACTGAGGTAGGAGAGTCCCTGAGCCTGAATGTTTAGACTACAATTCAATAGCCCTTTATACTGAGCATGAGTCACCTGGCACAGGCCAGCCACAGGTTTTAACTGCAGTATAAATATACCCTAAGGTGCCCCTCATGCCTGGGCACAGCACTGCTGGGAAGTTTGCCTCCTGCATCCTCCCTGGTGGCCAGTTCTGTGGCCTGCAATGGACTTTGTCAGCCTGAGTCTTCTCCCAACTCCCTATCTAGGTGTTCTGTGACTTAGACCTCCAGTCAAAGCATGTAAAAGTCTAAACACCTTTTGGAATAGTATGAAAAAAATCTCCAATGAAAGTCCAAATCAATGAGACTAAACCTTTCCACCCCCTCAGACTCCATTGTAGACATTACTAGACCTACTCCAGGGAGCTCTACATGCGTCTGTCGTGTTCTTTCTCCATTGTAGCCATCCAGCTAACCCCTATCCTAGGGGGAGTGTCTGCTCGAAGAAGCTGTCTCCACTGACTTTCCTTTGTCTACTTATAAGGCTTAGCTCTGCCTCTTTTGGCCAGGAGATAAGTAGTTACTCCCTCACCCCAGTGTAGAAACCATGACTAGCTCGATTATTTCCCTTGCTTAGCAGGTTTAAACACACATCTCATCACCCTTTCATGCCCACTCATCTCACTTTGCTTTTTTTGTAATTAAATCTTCATCCCATAGTATGCTTGCTTGCAACAGTATCTAGATAGTACCAGTACAGATTTGTGATGATACAAGACACTGTTATCCCTACTGGTAACTGCTGTGATGGAACCATGGCAGAAAAATAGAAGTGCAAGAGTGATTTTAGTATATAGCTTCTAAACATTACTTTCGTTTGAACTATTGATCTATTTCTTCCAGGAATGGAAAATTCAGTCTGTACTTGTTATCCATGATTGAAGAAAAAAATCTCCTAGCCAAGAACACTAGCCGAATTTTGATAGATACTGAATTGAACAATCAATGACAAGTGTTTAGTTATGTCAGAGCCCTTGCATTGGAGATCGACTGCTGGCAGCATGGTCACCATCTCATATTTTTTTCTGGGTCTAACATAGGACTGCTGATGCAAAGCTTGTTAGACATAGAAATGAAAAAACACATCGAGACAACACTCTAGCCATTCCTAAAGGTAAAATGAGTGCATGCCTTGGAAAATAGCCAACCTCAAAATGGAGAGAGGAAGTATGGAACACCTGATTATTGAATTAAAATAAAAGTTAGACTAGGATTTAAAACTAGTTTACTGGATTTTTACCCCTTTTGAAAAGACAGTGAGTAATGTGACTACATTAAAAACCAAAAACACAGAAACTGGGTGAATGGGAGCAAAACTACTAGCAGTATAGATGAGAAAGGGAGCAAAATGGATGAAGTTCGGGTGATTGAGCCTATGGCTCTAACGAGGCAAGATAAGCCTCTCTGTAACAGTGGGGACAGAACTAAATGGCAGCAGGAGATTTTCTCCTCTGACAGAGCACCCAACCACAAAATACACGTCATGTAACTGGACCTGCTTTCATTAGTTCAAGCATCTAGTTAGAATTATCATACTGAATCAGAGCCAAGGTCCATCTAGTCTAATATCCTCCCTCCAGTAGGGGACAGTACCAAATGCTTCAGAAGAAGGTGTAAGAACCCCATAGTAGGCAGATATGGAATGATCTGCTTCCCACACACATTAGGTCTCATCCTACAGTTAGAGACTGGCTTAAAGTCTGCAGAATGAACTTTAATACCCCTTGCAAGTTTAATGTTATATCACCAGTTTAGTTATCATGGTGACAGACAGTGGTTGCTGAGAACACGTGAGTAGATACTAAGATTCTTTGGGTAAAATCCTGGCCTTATTGAAGTCAATGGAGATTGTTCAACTGACTTCAATAGAAGCAGGATCATTCCTTTGTTCTGAAAATTATACATTAAGAATACATGTTCCTCACTGTCTTCTCACCTTTCAGCATCCTGGTTCACACTGGTATATGTGAAACTAGAACCAACCCATATATTTTTAAGCACAAATTTAGAATGATAAGAACTAATTTGGTGTTACTGGCTAAGCCAAGACATGCATTATCACAGTATCATATGATAACCAGTAACATATTGTTTGTGATGGATTAATTAGATTATGACTAAAAAAATAGAATAAGTAGTCATAAGTAGCCACTTGGGGACACAAGAGCTACCAGTCTGGCATGTCTGAAGTCATGCACAAAAGATGTTTGAATACTTCAGTAGATGAATTTTAAACTCACTTTTCAATGGTTCTTCCTCCCCCCACCAAAATTATTCACCCAGTCGTAAAAGTGGGTTGAAAATTTGATGAACACTATTTTTGGTTAAATAATTTGACTATTAAAAACCAGAAAGGATAATTATGACATCTTAAATAGATTTAATTACTTATGGCTCTCATTGTAGGAAAATTTTTCTATACTTCATCCTTTGTGGCTCTTGTTTACATCCTTTAAAAAAAAACCTTGAAAAATTTGAAAGTTTGAACATCAGAATTGAACACAATTCTAGTAATGATCTCACCAGTGCAGTATAGAGGTAATTGCCTCCCTACTCCTCTCGGTAGTCCCCTGTTTCTACATCCAAAGATCACATTAGTCCTCTTAGCCCAGGGGTCGGCAATATATGGCACATGTTCCAAAGGCGGCATACAAGCCAATTTTTAATGGCACACTGCTGCCTGCCAGGGTCCCACTCAACCCGCTGCCGAACCTTGGAGCAGCCCCAGCGCCCTCGCTGCTCAGACCGGTAAGGAGGCTGAGGAGAGACAGGGGGAATGGGGGTAGAATCGGGGCATATCCCTCCAGCCCCCTACCGTGAGCTGCTCAGGGGGCTGGGAGCACCCCCCGATCCCAGCCCCCCTCAGTCCCCTGCCCTGACCCCTGCACCCCCCCTTGCACCGCAGCCCTCTGCATCCCCCCATGACCCCATCCCTGATTCCTGCATCCTCCACACATACCCAGCCCCCTCACATCCCATGCCCTGACTCCTGCACCCCCTCACACGCCCCCAGCCCTCTGCCCTGACCCATGCACCGCAGCTCCCTGCATCTCCCCCACGACCTAACTCCTGCACCCTCCACACATACCCAGCCTCCCACACCCGATGCCCTGACTCCTGCACCCCCTCACATGCCCCCAGCCCCCCACCCTGACTCCTGCACTCCCCACACCCCATGCCCTGACTCTTGCACTCCCCACATCCCCACCCTGAGCACCAGGTTGGCAGCAGGCTGAGTGGGGCCGACAGCCGGGACCCTGGCTGGCAGGAGCCAGCGGATGGAACACCAGACCGGCAGTGGGCTGAGCCACTCGGCCCACTGCTGGTCTGGGGTGCCAGCCCTAGTCAGCCCGCCGCCGGCCCAGGGTTCTGGCTGCCGGCCCTTTGCCAGCTGGGGTCCCAGCCACCGGCCCCGCTCAGCCTGCTGCCAACCTGGGGTTCTGGCTGCTGGCCCCTTGCCAGCCGGGGTTCGAGCCACAGGCCCTGCTCAGCCCACTGCCGGCCTAGGTGAATGGAACCCCAGGCTGGCAGTGGGCTGAGCAGGCCAGCGGCTTAAGATCAGCATTTTAATTTAATTAAAAATGAAGCTTCTTAAACATTTTGTACTTTACATACAACAGTAGTTTAGTTATATTATATATAGACTTATAGAGAGACCTTCTAAAAAATGTTAAAAGTATTACCAGCACACGAAACCTTAAATTAAAGTGAATAAATGAAGACTCGACACACCACTTCTGAAAGCTTGCCGACCCCTGTCTTAGCCACTGCATCACAATGGGAGTTCATATTCAGTTGGTTATACACTAGGACTTTCATAGTCCCTACTTTTGCAGGATAGAAGTACCACATCCTGTAAATGTGGGCTGTATTCTTTCTTCCTAGATGTATGATCCTGCATTTGACTGTATTGTCTACTAGTAAATGGGATAGCTCAGCAGACTGGCAATGCCTCTGCCTCCATGTCACTATTTTCAAACCCAAACCAAGTCGGATGGTGACTGTATGTTACAGTTTGATAGCCACTTCTCATAGAGAATAGAACTTAGTGACATCAGTCCAGATCCTTGTGAATAAAAATCAATACCATAATTAGTTAATATTCATTTTTTATAAGGAGGTCACAGGCACAAATGCATGAGCATAGAGACTGAGCTAAACACACACACTTAGGGTATGTGTGGACTTAGAGCTAGAGGTGTACATTTCCAGCTGAAGGAGACATAAGTGCATTAGCTCTGATTGAATTGGTGCATTCAAAATAGCAGTGCAGCCATGGCATCATGAAGGGGCTAGCTGCCCCACATATGTACCTAGTGTCTGGGATGAGTATGTACTTGGGCCAGCTAGTTCCTCTTGCCACTGTGGCTACATTATTTTTAGTGCACTATCATGAGTATGTCTCCAAGCTGGAATTTACACTTTACAGGTCCAGGGTAGACATAACCTTAGGCTTAAACCTGAACACGTAGGAACCATATGTAAGTGGTAGGGTGGAAAATCTTGTATTTATTCTGCCTGTTTGAACTGGTCATATAGTATTCAGCTAATGTATTTGCTTGTGTGAAGTATTTGTGAATCCCTCCCATTATTTGCAAGTCTATTCAGTGACTACAACAAGCAAACAGATATCTATGCATTATTGATGACGTATCTGAAGTTGGTATTTGGCATTAAAGTTTCAGAATCTAGTCACTGATGGGTCAAATATATATTCAGCCGTGTGTGTGTGTGTATTTTATTTGAAGTCATACTTATTCAGTATCAGATTGGTGTGTTCAACTGAATCACGCAGACCAGCTTTGAAACTCTGAAATGGAAGGTTCAAATATGATCAGATTTAACCACAGCCCTAAGGTGTATGTAATATTCAGAAGTCCATTCCCTAACCCTAGTTTTCTGTCTATGCTGTTCTTATCATGTGATTAAGTAGACATTAGTCTCCAGGGTCTCAACACAGAATTGCACAAACATTATATTCACTCAAAAGCATAAAAAAGAAAATGGTAATTCTGGGAATAACACTGTATGTGTCACTAAAATTGCTGACTTGAAGGTGGACTGAAACCTTCCTGAAATGATTGACTGCCTGAGCTCACACTTTCAGAAACAATACATAGCATAGTAGAATAATGTTGGTTTGTCACCTATACAGATATATATAAATATCAAGTATTTTAAAGGCCTACATATATTTAAAAATAATAGAGATATGATCACATTCCAAGAGTTGTCTATTTCACAGAAGGGAACAATTCATATTTATCACTCTGTCAGCAATCGCTGCATATACTCACTATAATATCATGCAATTCAGCAATATTTATTACCCCTTTGCTTGCTGCTTTTCTGAACTTTAGGTTCTGAAAAGAAAGTTACATTTTCTAATGTCAAACTCCCCTAGAGTATAACAAGTCATTTTATAGAATAACACACTAAGAAAAGCAATTTATGGGGTATGACTGACTCTAATGCTACTTTTTCCATCATTTCATTTGTTTCCATTAGGCAGGAAGAAAGACATGGGAACTACATATAAGAATTCCTGTATCTTACCCCATGGGATACTCTGTTAGAATTCTTAAAAAGAGAATTGTTTCTTAATATATTTTTCATGTAAATTATTGACATTGTAATACATTTTCTCCATGCTGTTTTAAATTATCTAGACACACAATACTTATTTTCAGTGACAAGCCTTACACAACACACCTCACACCTTCATTTAAATGTTCAGAGAATATATGCCTGTCCTTTCCTAAGGTGACTTCTCTAAAATGAGCAAAAACACTTGCATACTTCAGTAACTTCTGCAGAACACTCCAATCTCTTAATAGCTCAGGGAATAATGCTGCATCACTATTTCTTCATTTACATTATCTTTATTTGTCCCTTTAAGTGATGCCAAGTGAATACTAAAACAATGCTATGCCAAAAAATCTGTTTCTCTTCCTCTATAAAGACCTACTTCAACTGCTATTGAAGACAGTTTAAAAGTTCCTGTTGTGTTCAAGAGGACTTTGATTAGGCCCAAATAGAAGTTAGAAAAAAAAAGAAATATCTGGCTACTAGACACTGGGTACATTGAGGAACCTGTCACCAGCCTTGGCTTCCCAAATAGTGAACTTTTGGTCACCCTTCCCATCTCTTAGACCTTCTAGAAGTGATGGGGGGGAGGGTTATTCTTAACAGAATACTTGCACTTTGATTTAGATGCCATCTTAACCTACTGCTGAAAAGAGGTCTGAACAGTGAGACCCATGGGAAGTACTAGGATATTGTGGTCTGCTTCTTGTTTCTTACTCTTTATACCCTGGTTTCTCTTATGATATTTGTTCTCTTTGTCCATCTAAACCAGAGGTGGTTTTGAGTGAAAGAAAGTGGAAGACAAGCATGTTGGCAATGGAGGATGGGTGTGGACAAAACTTCAAAAAGCTCTTAACTGATGCAGCAGTTGGGAGGTCTCCTGTTTAGAAGGAATAGCAGAGAAGGTCACTGTAACTATTTCCAGCATAATTAAAAAGCTGAAGTTTGATATCACATTTGTACATAGAAACTTTATTCATGTTTTTTCTGCAAGTGATATTGAAGGGGCTGAAGGAGCAGGGCAGGGGTGTAAGGAGAGTACAATCTCACTCCATGCACAGTCCACATAAGGGCTTAGGGCACAATTGCACTTTGGAGCACTTCAGGGAGGGACTGTTTGCTCCCTGTACCCGAGGAGCATATAGTGCTCCACAAAGGATAGGGACAGGCAGGGAAGATGGGGGGCTGTGGTTCTTCGGCCCTGTGTACCAGCCAGCCAAGTTGTCTGGCAATGCAGCCCGAAGTAACATGCAACAAGTGGGTGTAGTGGAGGGTGTCAGTCTGTGTGTGTGTTGGGAGGCTTTATGCCTCCCACTGCTCTCCTAGGGGTGTATGTGGTTCAACTCCATACCACCCTATGACTCCATTTAAAAAGAAATGTGAGCAAGATATGAATTTTAGGCTTACACAAAGGTTAAGTTCTAGAAGACTGGTGGCACCTTAAAGACTAACAGATTTATTTGGGTATAAGCTTTCATGGGTAAAAAAAAAACAAAAAAACAAAACCACCACACTTCTTCAGATGTATGGAGTGAAAATTACAGATGCAGGTGTTTTATACTGACACGAAGAGAAGGGAGTTACCTCAGAAGTGGAGAACCAGTGTTGACAGGGCCAATTCGATCAGGGTGGATGTAGTCCACTCCCAATAACTGATGAGGAGATGTCACTTCCAGGAGAAGCAAAGCTGCTTCTGTGCAAAAGCCAGTAGGAGAACACTTCAACCTTCCTGGACATTCTATAACAGATTTAATAGTAGCGATACTTGAACAACAACAAAAAAATCTTCACAAACAGACTTCAAAGAGAAACTGCAGAACTAAAATTCATTTGCAAATTTAACACCATTAATTTGGGCTTGAATAGGGACTGGAAGTGGCTAGCTCATTACAAAAGCTATTTTCCCTCTCTTGGTATTGAGATCTCCTCATCAGTTATTGGGAGTGGACTACATCCACCCTGATCAAATTGGCCCTGTCAACACTGGTTCTCCACTTCTGAGGTAACTCCCTTCTCTTCATGTGTCAGTATAAAACACCTGCATCTGTAATTTTCACTCCACGCATCTGAAGAAGTGTTTTGTTTTTTAACCCATGAAAGCTTATGTCCAAATAAATCTGTTAGTCTTTAGACTCCTTGTTGTTTTTGTGGATACAGACTAACGCGGCTACCCCCTGATATAAGTTCTAGGTAATGGACATAAGTAATCCAATCTTGCAATGCATAATTTTCATTAATGTAAAAATAGTATTGCAAAGAATTCTAAATTGTCATTATAGAAAATACAAGTGTTGTTAAAGAAGAATTTGTGCAGATGTGATTCTTACTCAAAATTAATACTTTACATAATGAAAAGTTTGATTTCTTACATAAAATCACTTTATTTTCTCAATTTTGACTAGAATAGAAAATACAGTACTTTTAAACCATCTTTCCATTTTTCAGCATACATCAGATTACACAGAGGAAAAAAAGAAAGTTCCTCTTTCCTGAGTACAATGGGAATTTGTGGTTAGTAGGCTGTTTCTCCCCACCACCCAGTTGCCCTGGATTTGAGGGATATACTTACTCCAGAATGTGATCAAGTTAATTGCAACCATATTATGTGCATTCGGTCACCTTGAATTAACAAAATACACCACCACATGGTTAAGGGTTAATTTGAAGACAAGCTTTCAGAAGCAAGATCAAAACTAGCTACAGTTTCTGCTAATCAGAATGGGAGAAGGGGACTGACAAATAAACCGTTGAGACTGAAAACTTTGGTGGTTGGAAAACCTTGAATCCAAGCGCCTCCGCTATTAAGTTTATTGAAAGTTAGAAAAGTGATGATCCAGTAGAGGTCATTATGACTTGTGTTTTGTAGAAATTAGTTATAAAAGATTAGCTGATAGAGTGTACTTGTGAGCAGTCCTCTGAAGCCATTTTGGGAGATAGACTCATAGACTTTAAGGTCAGAAGGGACCATTATGATCATCTGGTCTGACCCCCTGCATGCTGCAGGCCACAAAGCCGTCCCTACCCCTTCCCTTGACTCTGCTGTTGAAGTCCCCAAATCCTGTGGCTTAGTGACTTCAAATGGCAGAGAACCCTCCTGCTAGCGATCCCTGCCCCATGCTACGGAGGAAGGCGAAAAACCTCCAGGGCCTCTGCCAATCTACCCTGAAGGAAAATTCCTTCCCGACCCCAAATATAGTGATCAGCAAAACCCTGAGCATGTAGGCAAGAGTCTCCAGCCTGACCCTCATTAGCCATTTGTCAAGGCTGGATCCCCACTTTGAACTTTAGGGTACCAATGTAGGGGCCTGCATGAAAACTTCTAAGCTTAACTACCAGCTTAGCTCTGGTTCGGCTGCCACCATTTCAATGGATTCCATTCCTGGGAAACCTTGAAAAAAACCTTCACCAAATCCCTGGTGAAAACAGATCCAAACCCCTTGGATCTTAAAACAAGGGGAAATTAACCATTCCCCTCCTTCCTCCCACCAACTCCTGGTGAATCAGTTCCAACCCCCCTGGGATCTACAACAGGGAGAAATTAACCATCCCCCCTCCTTCCTCCCACCAATTCCTGGTGAATCAAGATCCAAACCCCTTGGATCTTAAAACAAGGAAAAATCAATCAGGTTCTTAAAAAGAAGGCTTTTAATTAAAGAAAAAGGTAAAAATCATCTCTGTAAAATCAGTATGGAAATTAACCTTACAGGGTAATCAAACTTAAAGAGCTCAGAGGACTCCCCTCTAGTCTCAGGTTCAAAGTACAGCAAACAAAGATAAACACTCTGGTAAAAGGTACATTTACAAGTTGAGAAAAACAAAGGAAAACTAACACGCCTTGCCTGGCTATTTACTTACAAGTTTGAAATAGGAGAGACTTGTTTAGAAAGATGTGGAGAACCTGGATTGATGTCTGGTCCCTCTCAGTCCCGAGAACAAACACACTCCCAAACAAAGAACACAAAAACAAAAGCCTTCCCCCGCCCAAGATTTGAAAGTATCTTGTCCCCTTATTGGTCCTTTAGGTCAGATGCCAGCCAGGTTACCTGAGCTTCTTAACCCTTTACAGGGAAAAGGATTTTGGAGTCTCTGGCCAGGAGGGATTTATAGTACTGTACACAGGACAGCTATTACCCTTCCCTTTATAGTTATGACACGCCCCCCAAATCACAGATAGTGTTGGATGTTCGGTTCCACACTGGCTGTGATTTCTTCCTGGAGTTCTAGGAGAAAACAGAGTTAATAAGACACATATAACTTTAGACATACTACTGATTATATAAAAACTAACAATATGTTTCATTCCAAGAACAATTGTTAACTAGTTAACTCTGGGAAACTTTCCCGGGAGAGTGCATCAGCCACTTTGTTAGAAGCTCCCGAAATGTGTTGTATTTCAAAATCAAAATCTTGGAGAGCTAAACTCCACCGAAGAAGTTTTTTGTTATTTCCCTTGGCCGTCTGAAGCCACTGTAGCGCAGCATGGTCTGTTTGTAGTTGAAAACGCCGTCCCCAAACATATGGGCGTAGCTTTTCCAGCGCGTACACAATGGCATAGCATTCCTTTTCGCTGATTGACCAATGGCTTTCCCTCTCAGACAGTTTCTTACTGAGAAATACGACAGGATGGAATTCTTGATCCGGTCCTTCCTGCATTAAAACTGCTCCCACGCCTCGCTCGGACGCATCTGTGGTTACTTGGAACGGTTTGTCAAAGTCTGGGGCCCTTAGCACAGGGTCAGACATGAGTGTTGCCTTAAGCTGGTTAAAGGCCTTTTGACACTCATCAGTCCACTGAACTGCATTTGGCTGTTTCTTTCTGGTTAGGTCTGTCAGCGGGGCAGCGATTTGGCTGTAGTGGGGTACAAATTGTCAATAATATCCAGCCAAGCCTAAGAAGGATTGGACCTGTTTCTTAGACTTTGGAACCGGCCACTTTTGGATAGCATCCACTTTGGCCTGTAGGGGATTTATAGTTCCTTGACCCACCTGGTGCCCCAGGTAAGTCACTCTGTTTTGGCCTATTTGACACTTTTTAGCCTTAACAGTTAGTCCTGCCTGCTGGATGCGCTCGAAAACTTTTTCCAGGTGCTCCATGAGCTCTGCCCATGAATCAGAAAAAATGGCCACATCATCGAGGTAGGCAACTGCAGATTCTCCCAATCCTGCTAGGAGACCATCTACAAGTCTTTGGAAGGTGGCGGGTGCATTTCACAACCCGAAAGGGAGTACATTGAATTCATACACCCCTGCCTGGGTGACGAAGGCTGACCTTTCCTTAGCGGGTTCATCTAGTGGTACTTGCCAGTACCCCTTGGTTAAGTCTAAAGTAGAGATGAATTGGGCATGTCCCAATTTCTCCAATAGCTCATCTGTGCGTGGCATTGGATAGTTGTCAGGACGAGTTACAGCATTTAGCTTACGGTAGTCCACGCAAAAGCGTATTTCCCCATCTGGTTTGGGAACTAGAACCACTGGAGATGCCCATGCACTCATAGAGGGGCGGATTATACCCATCTGTAGCATGTCCTGGATCTCCCTTTGTATAGCAGTTTTGGCATGAGGTGACTCCTGGTAGGGTGGGGTTCTAATAGGGTGAGCATTACCTGTGTCAATGGAGTGGTATGCCCGTTCGGTCCATCCTGGAGTGGCTGAGAAAATTGGTGCAAAGCTTGTGCACAGCTCCTTGATCTGCTGTCGCTGCAGACGTCCAAGGGTCGTGGAGAGGTTCACCTCTTCCACGCCACCATCCTTTTTTCCTTAGTAGTAGACACCTTCAGGCCACTCCGCGTCATCTGTTTCCTGGGCTGTAAACTGGCAAACGTTTAATTCTCTGGAATAAAAGGGCTTAAGAGAATTAACATGGTATACCTTAGGCTTTATGTTGGAGGTGGGGGAGGCTATGAGATAGTTAACAGCTCCTAGGCGCTCCTGGACCGTGAATGGTCCTTCCCACGACGCTTCCATTTTATGGGCCTGGAGCGCCTTTAAGACCATGACTTGGTCTCCTACTTTGAAGGACCGTTCTCTGGAATGTTTATCATACCAGGCCTTTTGCTCTTCCTGAGCATTCTTTAGGTTTTCTTTAGCAAGGGCTAAAGAGTGTCGGAGGGTGCTTTGTAGGTTGCTTACAAAGTCTAGAATGTTAGTTCCTGGAGAAGGCGTAAACCCCTCCCATTGCTGCTTCACCATCTGTAATGGCCCCTTAACCTCACGGCCATACACAAGTTCAAATGGTGAAAACCCTAAACTGGGATGTGGTACAGCCCTGTAGGCAAAAAGCAACTGCTGCAACACGAGGTCCCAATCATTGGAGTGTTCATTTACAAATTTAAGTATCATGGCCCCCAAAGTTCCATTAAAACTCTCCACCAGGCCATTGGTTTCATGGTGGTAAGGGGTGGCAACCAAGTGATTCACCCCATGAGCTTCCCACAGGTTTTCCATGGTCCCTGCCAGGAAATTAGTTCCCGAATCTGTAAGGATGTCGGAGGGCCAACCTACCCTGGCAAAAATGTCTGTTAATGCCTGGCACACACTTTTAGCCCTGGTGTTGCTTAAGGGTACTGCTTCCGGCCATCGGGTAGCAAAATCCATGAAAGTCAGTACGTACTGCTTCCCTCTGGGTGTCTTCTTTGGGAAAGGACCCAGAATATCCACAGCTACGCGCTGAAATGGGACCTCAATTATGGGTAGTGGCTGGAGAGGGGCTTTAACCTGGTCTTGGGGCTTTCCCACTCGTTGACACACCTCACAAGACCGGACATAATTAGCAACGTCCTTGCCCATTCCCTCCCAGTGGAAGGACTTCCCCAACCGGTCTTTGGTTCTGTTCACCCCAGAATGGCCACTGGGATGATCATGGGCTAAGCTCAAGAGCTTTACCCGATACTTAGTGGGAACTACCAACTGTCTTTGAGGATGCCAGTCTTCCTGGTGCCCACCAGAAAGAGTCTCCTTGTATAAAAGTCCTTGTTCTACAACAAACCGGGATCAGTTAGAAGAGCTGAGAGGCGGTGGGGTGCTCCGCGCCGCTGCCCAAGCTTTCTGAAGGCTGTCATCTGCTTCCTGCTCGGCCTGGAACTGTTCCCTTGATGCTGGAGACATCAGTTCCTCCTTGGACTGTGGACTGGGGCTTGGTCCCTCTGGAAGCGATGCAGGTGCTGGGGCTGTTTCCATTGACTGTGAACCGCTGTCCGCTGGTGCACTATGTGGTATTTCAGGCTCTGGCTGAGCCTCTTGGGTAGGGTTATCTGCTGCTTCTGCCAGTTCAGGCTCGCTGGTGCACTCTGGCGTTGGAGTTGTAGACGGGTTTGCAAGCGCTGGACTCAGGGCTCGCAATGGTTCTGGTGCTGGTTGCGTTGCCAGTTCCGGTTCTGGGACTAGCTTTGGCTGGGTCTCTGGGATTGGATCCACTATGGCTGTTGCAGTCGTTGGCAGGGGATCCAGTTCCACCACCTTTGTCTGGGTCTCCGGTAACACAGACGGGGCCCTGGTGGACGGCTCAGGAACAGGGATGGGGGTGAAAGCTTGCTTAGCCTGGCTGCGGGTGACTATTCCCACCCTCTTGGCTAGCTTTACATGGTTGGCCAAATCTTCCCCCAACAGCATGGGAATGGGATAATTGTTATAGACTGCAAAAGTCCACATTCCTGACCAGCCCTTGTACTGGACATGCAACGTGGCTGTAGGCAAGGTTACAGACTGTGACACGAAGGGTTGAATTGTCACTGTAGCCTCCGGGTTGATGAGTTTGGGGTCCACTAGGGATTGGTGGATAGTAGACACTTGAGCCCCAGTGTCCCTCCAAGCGGTAACCTTCTTTCCGCCCACTCTCAAGGTTTCCCTTCGCTCCGAGGGTATGAGAGAGGCATCTGGGTTTGGGGATCTTTGGTGTGATTGGGGTGTAATGAACTGTAATCGGTTGGGGTTCTTGGGGCAGTGAGCCTTTATATGTGCCAGTTCATTACATTTAAAACATCGCCCTGCTAAGGTTTCACCGGGACGATGTTGGTTGGCGGAGACTGGTGTGGTGGGGTGAGAAGGCGTCTGGGGTTTCCCTTGGGATGTGGGTGGGGCCTTGGGTTGTCCCCGGTGGTAAGGTTTTGTTTCGGCTTGCCCCTTCTGATATTCGCTCCAACTGCTACTAGTTTTTTTCTTTTCTGCCACCTCCACCCATTGGGCTCCAATCTCCCCCGCCTCAGTTACAGTTTTGGGGTTCCTATCTAGGATGTACCTTTCTATTTCCTCAGGAACACCCTCTAAAAACTGCTCCATTTTTACTAGGGAAAGCAGATCTTCCAGAGATTGAACATTTGCTCCTGATACCCAGGCATCACAATTTTTGTCAATGTGGTAGGCATGACGGGTAAATGACACATCCGGTTTCCACTTTAGGGCTCTGAACTGCCGACGGGCATGCTCAGGTGTTAGCCCCATTCTGAGTCTGGCCTTGTTTTTAAAAAGTTCATAACTGTTCATGTGTTCCTTAGGCATTTCAGCCGCCACCTCTGCTAAGGGTCCACTGAGCTGCGGCCTCAGCTCTACCATGTACTGGTCTGCAGCGATGCTGTATCCAAGGCAGGCCCTTTCAAAATTTTCTAAGAAGGCCTCAGTATCATCGCCTGCCTTGTAGGTGGGGAATTTTCTGGGATGGGAAGTGGTACCTGGAGGGGGGTTGTTAGCATTGGCTGGTGCATCCTGCTTAGCCTTTGCTACTTCCAGTTCATGCTTCCTTTCTTTTTCTCTCTCCTCCATCTCTTTTTCTTTCAGCTCCATCTCTCTCTTGTGGGCCTCCTCTTTGGCTTTTTCTTCTCTTTCTCTCTGCTCTGTCTCGAATTTTGTTAATTGAAGCAGTCTCTGATGTTTTCTTTCATTTTCTTCTGCTTCTAGTTTGGCCAGTTCTATTTTTTTAGCTACTTCTTTGGTAGTCATTTTCCTTTTTTCTTGTGCTGGGTCACCCCCTCTGCAGTTGGCTGAAAATGGGAAGCTCTCAGCTCTGGCTGCTGCTGAGTTAACAGAGACTTTCTAACTAGCTACTCCCGAGGATGTAAAAAGAAAAAAAAAACAATTCAGCTTGTAAATTCCTTTTACCAGTCGTTTGCTAATTGAACCCTTCTCTTAACAAAGGACCTCTTAAAAAAACTTAACACCTCTGCCTTCAGCCAAGGAGAGATAAGATATGCATCTATCTACTTCCAGCTCGGCTTTCTAAGCAGCTAGAAGGGAAAAATAAATCTCACTGGCTTTTGGGTTTAAAATGATCCCACCGCTCTACCACCATGTCAAAGCTGGATCCCCACTTTGAACTTTAGGGTACAAATGTAGGGGCCTGCATGAAAACTTCTAAGCTTAACTACCAGCTTAGCTCTGGTTCGGCTGCCACCATTTCAATGGATTCCATTCCTGGGAAACCTTGAAAAAAACCTTCACCAAATCCCTGGTGAAAACAGATCCAAACCCCTTGGATCTTAAAACAAGGGGAAATTAACCATTCCCCTCCTTCCTCCCACCAACTCCTGGTGAATCAGTTCCAACCCCCCTGGGATCTACAACAGGGAGAAATTAACCATCCCCCCTCCTTCCTCCCACCAACTCCTGGTGAATCAAGATCCAAACCCCTTGGATCTTAAAACAAGGAAAAATCAATCAGGTTCTTAAAAAGAAGGCTTTTAATTAAAGAAAAAGGTAAAAATCATCTCTGTAAAATAAGTATGGAAATTAACCTTATAGGGTAATCAAACTTAAAGAGCTCAGAGGACTCCCCTCTAGTCTCAGGTTCAAAGTACAGCAAACAAAGATAAACACTCTGGTAAAAGGTACATTTACAAGTTGAGAAAAACAAAGGAAAACTAACACGCCTTGCCTGGCTATTTACTTACAAGTTTGAAATAGGAGAGACTTGTTTAGAAAGATGTGGAGAACCTGGATTGATGTCTGGTCCCTCTCAGTCCCGAGAACGAACACACTCCCAAACAAAGAACACAAAAACAAAAGCCTTCCCCCGCCCAAGATTTGAAAGTATCTTGTCCCCTTATTGGTCCTTTAGGTCAGATGCCAGCCAGGTTACCTGAGCTTCTTAACCCTTTACAGGGAAAAGGATTTTGGAGTCTCTGGCCAGGAGGGATTTATAGTACTGTACACAGGACAGCTATTACCCTTCCCTTTATAGTTATGACACCATTATATTATTTACCTGCCATGGCCCAGTATTCCTTGGCTAAAATCATGTTTTTCCATTAAACCATTCCCTCCATAAACTTATCTAACTTAATCTTAAAACCAGACAAGTCCTTCGCCCCCACCGTTTCCCTCGGAAACCTGTTCCAATATTTCACCCCTCTGACGGTCAGAAACCTTCATCTAATTTCAAGCCTAAACTTTCCCATGGCCAGTTTATATCCATTCGTTCTCGTGTCCACATTAGTACTAAGCTGGAATAGTTCCTCTCCCTCCCTTGTATTTATCCCTCTGATATATTTAAAGAGAGCAATCATATCCCCCCTCAGCCTTCGTTCTGTCAGCCTAAACAACCCGAGCTCCTCTAGTCTCCTTTCATACAACAGGTTTTCCATTCCTCTGATCATCCTAGTGGCCCTTCTCTGTACCCGTTCCAGTTTGAGTTCATCTTTCTTAAACATTGGAGACCAGAACTGCACACAGTACTCCAAATGAGGTCTCACCAGCGCCTTATACAACGGAAGCAGCACCTCCTTATTCCTACTAGATATACCTCGCCTAATGCATCCCAAGACCGCATTGGCTTTTTTCACCGCCACATCACATTGTTGACTCATAGTCATCCTGTGGTCTACAAGGACCCCGAGGTTTTTCTCCTCCTCCATTACTTCTAACTGATGCGTCCCTAGCTTGTAACTAAAATTGTTGTTAGTCATCCCTAAATGCATCACCTTACACTTTTCACTATTAAATTTCATCCTATTTCTGATACTCTAATTCACAAGGTCATTCAAGTCTCCCTGCAGAATATCCCTATCCTCCTCTGAATTGGCAACGCCTCCCAGCTTCGTGTCATCCGCAAACTTTATCAGCCCACTCCTGCAATCGGTTCCGAGGTCAGTAATAAATAGATTAAATAAAATGGGCCCCAAGACCGAACCTTGAGGAACTCCACTGGTGACCTCCCTCCAACCTGACAGTTCACCCTTCAGTACGACCCGCTGCATTCTCCCCATTAACCAATTCCTTATCCATCTCTGGATTTTCATATCAATCCCCATCTTTTCCAGTTTAACCAATAATCCCTCATGCGGTACAGTATCAAACGCTTTACTGAAGTCAAGGTATATTAGGTCCACCGCATTTCCCTTATCTAATAAGTCCGTTACTTTCTCGAAGAAGGAGATCAGATTGGTTTGGCACGATCTGCCCTTTGTAAAACCATGTTGTAATTTGTCGCAATTGCCATTAACCTCAAGATCCTCAACTAATTTCTCTTTCAGAATTTTCTCCAGCACCTTGCACACTACAGATGTTAAACTAACAGGCCTGTAGTTACCCGGGTCACTTTTTTTCCCTTTCTTGAAAATAGGAACCACATTAGCTATTCTCCAGTCTAATGGAACCACCCCCGAGTTTACAGATTCATTAAAAATTATCGCTTTGTTTTATCGAGATGTTTTTCCTGATACCCTTTCTCCCCGGTGGGCAACAACTGGCCACTGTGAACCTGCTATTAATTACTCAATACCATTCCAGATGTTAGATAAATATCTCGGATGTTCTAAACCTAATGCTGATGTCTATGTGCGCTTAAATCTAATAAACTGCAGTGTTAAATAAGAGCATGCTTACTTGATTTAATCCTGGATCTTGATCCTTGAATTGTGGTGTTCCTATTGATTTATTCCTGACCCCACCTGGAGTGAAATAGTTAAGTTGCCCTTGCAGGGGGTTCTGAAAAGCCCACATAACACCACCTCCAGCCCCAATCTGAGAACCCATTTTCTGTGAAGTTTAAGAAAACAACTTTTGTTTGCTGCATTAGAAGTTCAGGCTTGTTAAAATTATTAAAATCCATATTTGATGGGCATCATCACAGCCTTCTATGATCCAGAAATGTATTTACCTTGTCTGATTAGGAATACCTCAAATACTTTTCTTCCCTAAAATTACCCCTAAAAGTGTTATAATATTGGTAGGTCCCTACTAAGTTCATGGATGTGAAAAATGTATCACGTACTGTGAAATCTGGCTTGTGTGTACTTTTACCCTGTACTACACAGATAGACCAGCATTTCTCAAACTGGGGGTCCTGACCCAAATGTGGGTCATGAGGGATTACAGTATTGCTGCGCTGCCTTCAGAGCTGGGTGTCCAGAGAGCAGCGGCTGCTAGTTGGGTGCCCAGCTCTTTAGGTAGTACTACCACCAGCAGTAGCACAGAAGAAAGGGTGGCAATGCCATACCCTTACTTCACCACTGCTGGCAGTGGAGGTGCCTTCAGAGCCTGGCTCCCAGCCAGCAGCAGCAGCTGCTTCTGCTGCTCTTTGGCTGCCCAGCTCTGAAGGCAGCACTACTGCCAGAAGCAGCACATAAGTAAGGGTGGCAATTCTGTGAACCCCTCACAGCCCCCTTTAGGGTCAGGACCCCTACAGTAATAACACTGAAATATCAGATTTAAATATCTGAAATTGTGAAATTAATTTTTTAAAGATTATGACCTCAATATTGACCAAAATGGACTGTGAATTTGGTAGGGTCCTAAACATTAGGATCCAGCAGCACCTTTAAAATGTCTTCCAGTAGAAAATCTAAATGGTCTGTTGACTCAGTGGCACCAATTTCAGTTCATTCATATCTTCAGACTACTAGCTTGTTGGCTACAGCTCAAGTCTCTGGAAAAAGAAATGGCCCACTATAGCTCTACCAGAAGTTTTATCAAATTCACCATAAGATTTAGGAACCAAAAAGTCATTTAGAACACTCATCTAGCGAGGAGGGGTGGGGAAGAGAACAACCCCCAAACAAAACCATGAACAAAGCCTTTTTTTCTGTGTGTAATATGATAGGTTTCCAACATGTAGAAAAAAAATACTGCAATATCAGGTAATTTTACATCATTTGGTATTGCCCTTCCTATTCTGTTGCTCAAGGTGTGCAAGAAAGGAAAGGAGAGGAAGTATACTATGCATACCTGCAGCAGCTTTTTCTAGAGCATGAGGATGCTCCACTAGATAGGGGTGGGAAGGAGAAATACAGAGGACTAGTGAATGAAGCAGGAATGCAGAATTTATATACATTAAGGCTATGTCTACACTACCACGGTAGAGTCGAACTACGCTATGCAACTCCAGCTATGTGAATAACGTAACTGGAGTCGATGCACCTTAGGTCGAGTTACTGCAGGGTCTACGCTGCGGGGGGACGCAACGGGAGAAACTCTCCCGTCGACTTACCTTACTCTTCTCATCGGGGGTAGAGTACAGGGATTGACTGGAGAGCGATCTGCTATTGATTTGGTGGGTCTTCACTAGACCACCGGTGGATTGATCTCAGCTGTAGTATAGACATAGCCTAAGACATGAGGGCCTTTAACAGCTGGCAGGGTTGGCATGTGTGGTGGGAAGGACATGACTAGTTCCTAAAAGGGAGTCTCAGCTTTCAGAACTTAAGTATTACTTAGGTCAGTATTTCCCTGACATTCTGAGGCAGATTATCAACTGGTGTAAATTGTCATTGAAGACAAAGCCCTAGCTCATTAATGTTAGAGAGAGGCTAGGATACTATGTTGATGGGGCTTAAGAGACACCAAGATAGCTAGAAGTTCTGCTCATCATTACATGTGTGCAATCCCATTAAGTTCAATGTAATTTCTAGGAACATAAGTGATGGCAGAATTTGTTCCTTGGCGTAGAGCTTAAAATAAATTACTTTAGCGCAGAAAGTTCCATAAACCAATATAATTAGCTTGTAGCATGTTTTAAAGAGTTTTGGCAATAAGATCAGCTTTCTAATGTCACTAACTTTCTTAGCATGCAGTATTATAAGGATGCTAAAGGCATTCTGTGTTCCTACTCTGTCATTGGCGAGAATCTAATGGGATTGTCTAATAAAGAGAGTTGACATAAAAATAACCTGATTTGGGAGTCTAGTTTGTGCTTCACTGAGTTTGTCAATTTCTCAGAAGTGTTACAAGGACAGAATAAGCAGTGGGAAGGTTAGAATAAATTAAGAAGTGCAAATATGAATTTCTGCATTTTACAGATTTTATATGAAAGATAAATTGCTTTACAAAGCCATTTCCAAAAAGTGATTCAAAGATCTATATGAATGAACTCAGATTCTTGACATCCTGTTTTCCTAAATTTGGACGTTTTATATTTCCACACAATTTTTATCATATGAAATTATTTAACATTGTTTTCCACAAGTTAGGAATGGGAAACTGGGGATGGATCACTTAATGAATATCTTTTCTGTTCATTCCTTCTGAAGCACCTGGCATTGGCCACTGTTGGAAGACAGTATCTGACTGCCTAGGAAGGAAAGCTGCAGAAAGGGATCTGGGGGTCATAGTGGACCACAAGCTAAGTATGAGTCAACAGGGTAGCACTGTTGCAAAAAAAGTGAACATCATTATGGGATATATTAGCAGAAATGTTGTAAGCAAGACTGGAGAAGTAATTCTTCTGCTCTACTCCATACTGATAGGGTTGCCAGGTGTCTGTTTTTTGACTGAATGCCTGGTAAAAAAGAGATCCTGGTGGCTCTGGTCAGCACTGTTCACTGGGCCATTAAAAGTCTGGCTGGCGGCATAGCAGGGCAAAGGCAGAGTCCCTGCCTGCCCTGGCTCTGTGCGGCTCCTGGAAGCAGCAACAGCATGTCCCCCCTCTGGTTCCTAGGCATAGGAGCAGCCAGGCAGCTTTCTGCCCTGACCCTGCTCCAAGCGCGAGCTCAGCAGCTCCCATTGGCCAGGAACCACGGCCAATGGGAGCAGCACCTACAGACAGGGCAGCGAACAGAGCCACCTGGCTGCTCCTCCGCATAGGAGCTGGAGCGGGGACATGCCGCTGCTTCCGGGAGCTGCCTGAGGTAAGTGCTACCCAGAGCCTGCACCCTGATCCCCTCCCACACCCCAACCCTGATCCCCTTCCTGCCCTTTGAACCCCTCAACCCCAGCCCAGAGTACCCTCCTGCACCCCAAACCCCTCATCCCAGCCCCACCTAGTGCCCCAACCCCCTGCACCCTCCTGGAGCCCCCTCTAATACCCTGAACCCTTCATTTCTGGCCCCACCCCAGAACCTACACCCCAATCCCAGAGCCAGTACCCCCTCCCACAACCCAGACCCCCCTCCCATACTCCAAACCCCTTGGCTCCACTCCCCAGACTGGAGCCCCCTCCTGCATCCCAAGCTCCTAATTTCTGGCCCCACCCCAGAGCCCTTACTCCCCCAACCAGAGCCCTCACTCCCTCCTGCACCCCAACACCCTGAGACAGACTGGTGAAAATGAATGAGGGAGGGAGGGAGGGTGGGGAGAGTGAGGGGGATGAAGTGAGCAGGGTGGACAGGTTGGGGCCTCAGAGAAGGGGCAGGGCAAGGGTGTTTGGTTTTGTGTGAGTAGAAAGTTGGCAGCCCCACAGGCTGATTAGGCCTCACCTATAGTATTGTGTCCAGTTCTAGGCACCACATTTCAGGAAAGATGTGGACAAATAGGAGAAAGTCCAAAGAAGAGCCACAAAAAATGATTAAAGATCTAGAAAACATGACCTATGAGGGAAGATTGAAAAAAAAAATTGGGGTTGTTTAGTCTGGAGAAAAGAGAGAGAACAAAACAATTTTCAAGTACATAAAATGTTGTTCCAGTGAGGAGGGAGAAAAAATGTTCTTCTTAACCTCTGAGGATAGGACAAGAAGCAATGGGCTTAAATTGCAGCAACGGAAGTTTAGGTTGGACATTATGAAAAACTTCCTAAATGTCAGGGTGGGTAAGCACTGGAATAAATTGTCTAGAGAGGTGGTGGTGGAATCTCCGTCACTGGAGATTTTTAAGAGCAAGTTAGACAAACACCTGTCAGGGATGGTCCAGATATTACTTAGTCCTGCTAGGAGTGCAGGAGACTGGCCTAGATGACCTTTTGAGGTCCCTTCCAGTCCTATGATTCTATATTAGGCCAGATGGGACCTTTGGTCTGACTCAGTATGGCCATTCTTAAACTTTTTAATATTAGAAAGTGGGTATTTTTCCCCTGACTCTTGCTTCTTCCCCCCAGATATCACAATAGCCTTTTTCTTTATGAATCTACTGTTCCGCATATAAAGGAATCGAAATCTGTAGGACTTTCCTATATATGGTTAGCTTTCAGTATGCATTTAAAAAAGCAGCTAAACTGTATAGGAGTCCTTTGACTTGTTACTTCTCATACTGCACACAACAACTTTTCCATTTAATCTTCAGTTTAGTAATCTTGTTCTGTTTTTGTATATTTCCCTGCTGCAAATTGAAGCCAGTTACTGGCAGTCATCACACTCTAGGTAGGAATTACACTTCAGAAGAGATTGTTACCATTACACAGTTTGTACATGTATGTAAACTTACATATTTTCTTTTGACTTCAAGGCATAAAACAGGACATGCTTTCAGGGCCGGCTCTGGCTTTTTTGCTGCCCCAGGGAAAAAAGCCTCCCGCCACCCCCCGCGGCAGGCGAGGGCACCGAGCCTGGCCGCAGGCCCCTCTCCCCGACCGGCCAGAGTGCCAGGGGGAGGGCGGCGAGCCTGCCGCGGCTCTGCTGGTGGCCGGAGCCCCGGGAGGAGGGCGGAGAGCCCAGCCGGGGCTCCGCTCTCCCCGGCAGCCAGAGCACCGGGAAGAGGGCGGCGAGCCCACCGCGGCTCCACTCTCCCCAGCGGCCAGAGCGCCGGGGGGAGGGCAGCGAGCTGGCCGGGGCTTCACTCTCCCCGGCGGCCAGAGTGCCAGAGGGAGGGCGGAGAGCCTGGAGCCGGCCCTGCATGCTTTTAATGAATAAAGTTGCCTTTCCAGCATGAGTAAAGAACTAAGCATGGTTTAGGCCCAAAGAAAATCACTCCTAAAAACCCTTAGAGAAGCTGTCATTTCAACTAAAGTGACTGACTGCCAAAGATGTCATTAAATTTTGTATTTAGTACACTGCAGGGCTCGAAGGTTACTACAGGGCTCAACTACACCATTGGGAATTCACAACTTGTTTGTTTCCTAAAAGCCCCCCTAGAAAATGATATTCCATCTTAACCCCTAGACTTTCTAGTGTACAAGGGCTACCAACTTGCTTAAATTTTGAAGTTAGTTGGGGGAGTAGTGACAAAAGAGCCACCATTAAAGGTGTTACACACAACAGGCTGCGTGTTCAGAAATGAATTTACTGATTTTTCCCCCCCTCAAAGTTTTATATTTTTAGTCATGAACATTTGCAATTTGAAAAAGATATCCCTATTTCCACATAGTTGCAGGATTCATTATTTTAATTATACTACATACAGTTTTGCTCCAATGCAGGCTATATTTTTAAAAATATTGGTTTTATAAAACTTTTTTTTTTAAAGCCTCCTGCTGAAGAGGAACATTTTGGGTGGGTTCTTCATTGTTGTCTTGTTTCTTTTCTGTGGTGTTCAGGCAGTGAAGGACTCCTTTCAGCCTAAAAGGGGAGCAGTTGCAGCAAGTTTTATTTTTCATACACAAACGTTTTGGGATGTGACAAATCTTCAGTTCATACTATTTCCATTTGAACAAAGCTGAATACAAGCAGCAATTTGTGCTGTGTGTATGGCTTCTAGATTCCCACTTCCAGACAGTGGACACCATATAGCAATACATCACATTCCCTTCAAGTGCCAACAATGCTGCTCTGACAGCTCACTTATCATGCTCTATGAATAGTTTTGGTAACAGCATTCTAAAGAAAGATCTCCTCTGATAGTTATCTGGCAATATGGCTGGTTAAAAGATTTCTGTCTGTAGTAGGTTTGGGCCGAGGTTCGGCCCTCAGCGGGGCTGTGGGGTGTCCCAGCACCTCGCTCTGGTCTGGCGGTAGTCCGGGCAACGGGCACACAGTTAGGGGCTCAGGCCCTAAGTGAGGGCAGGGCAGCACACAAATAGTCAAGCAGAGGCCCAGGCCCTTAAGCAGGGGTTGGGTCAGGGTTTGTAGCAGCCCAGGCCCTAGGTCAGGGCGGGGCAGCAAGCAAGTATTTAGTCAGGTACCCAGCCTCTCTAGGCCAGGAGAAACAGGGGGAGTCTGCCATCCAAGGAGTGGGTGGCAGGGGGGATGCAGGCCTTCCCACTCCACTGCGTCCCAGCCCAGGGCCCTAGCAGCGACGGAAACTCACTGCTGTCAGTGGGGATCCTGGCCGCAACACACTGACATTGGCTCTGACAGTGCAGCAGCCAGACTGGGGTCGGCTGCCCCCAGGCTACTTCCACACTCCCCCTCGGATGGTACCTGGGAGGTCTTGCTGTCGTCGGTGCTCTCCACCAGCATTGGCTCCTCGGGCTAGCTGGCATGGGGCAGGCTCGGCCCGTCCTCCTTGGGGTACCTGGCACGGGGCAGGCTCGGCCGGCCTGGTGACTCAGCAGGCCGGTCGCGGCCTGCGGCTGTTTCCCAAGTGGGAGCTCGGCCCCGGATGTCTGCTCTCTCCGCCGGCCTGGGCTCCACTGAGCTCTGCAGGCGAGCTTTTATACTTCCGGGTCGGGGCCGTGACCTCGGAGGGGTGGGCGCCTGACCCGGGGGCTCCGCCCACGTTGGGATTCGGGGAGCTTCAGCCCTCAGCGGGACTGTGGGGTGTCCCACCGCCTCGCTACACTGTCAAAGACATTTTTAAATGAAAAATTTAGCTAAACCTCCCCCCTCCAGAAAGAGTGTCTGCTTTTCATGGGAAATTTCAAACTTTGCTGAAAAACCAAACATCTGAAAACTGTAATATTTTGCTTTGGAAATGCTCCTGCAGAGTCTCATTGGAGTTATAGTTTGGTTGCCTTATGGCCCCATTCTCCTCAAAGGGAAGTCCCCTGACCAAACTATATCTCCCCTGATGCACCACCTCCCCCTACATGAAGAGATACAATGGTGCACCCTTGAATACGTAATCTGACCAGGGATCCCTGCCTGTAAAGAAACATGGGTAGCATGAGGCACCACGGCAGTATTTCCAAATCAAAATATTTTGGTTTTTGGCAAAATCTTTTTATTTTTATATCTGCATCTCAACTCCCATAACAATTTAGGAAATTGTATAAGACAGTTATTTTTCCCATTTCCATTGTAACTTTGTACCCCCTCCAATTTTTAAACCAGCTCTATCAGGCAGGAAAAAAGTGAAAGGCAGTTACATATTTTATTAGGAGTTCAAACAGGTTGATTTCCTGTAATATCTGGTAGGCTATTATCACCAAAGTTTATTTTCTTACAGCATTGTGATGCTGTATGATTGAATGTGTATATCATTGATATTGCCACCGCTATACAATTGCAACAAATCTTGTACAAAGTATGTCATGTAAGAGGTCAATGGAAAAATTATGATTTGCCAAGTATGATTGATTATCCTGTTTCCATGTATATATCATTTTTGTATTTGAAGTTATAAAATATTCACTACGTACTGGCATCATACATATGTGTTGTATTCTTGGGTAACACTGACCAGGTCATATTTACATTAAGGCCAGAGAGCTATGTATTGATGGCCCATTAAGGACACTTAGCTCTCACAATGGGCCATAGAAGAAACTCATTCTACACCGATAGTCTTCCTGCAGATGCCTCAGACTCCAAGGGGCTAATGGCCACCTCAATGGACATGTGATATGCTAATGTGACCCTGGACTCCATCTTAGGCCAGTGACTTTCCACAGGAACAGTAAATTTCCAGGCACATGGTAAAGGATATAAAAAGACCCCTGAGATATCTCCATTTTGCCTTTTTCCTGATCTGATTCTCTAGACTGGGGAACATTTTGCCCTATGAATGGAGGATCTTTCAATCTTTTGGAAGTTACCAGAGAGACTTTACAAGCCAGCAGTCTATTCCATCACTGCTACAAACCTGATAAAAGGACTTTGCAATTATTTGTATGTATATGATCTATTAACCATTATTAACGCTTCTTTCCTTTTATTATTAAACCTTTCGTTTTTAGTTACTAAAGGATTGGCAGCAGAGTGATTATTGGGTAAGATCTGAGTGATATATTGACCTGACTCAGTGGCTGATATTTTAGGATTAGAAGGACCCTGTATTTGATTATGATTGTTTACTGAAAACAAATTTAGAGTCCAGTGTCTGGGTGGTGAGACAAGGACTGGAATGCCTAAGGAGCCTGCATTTTTAGCTTCTTGTTAACCAGTGTGGTGAGACAGAAATTTACTTGTGTTACCGGCTCAGTATAACCTAATGATAGAATAACTACTAGTTTGGGGTGAGTCTGTTCTATTTCTCAGTAGTTTGTCCTGAATTTAGCACTCAGTTGTGATCCACTGAGGCACGGTAACAAGCATGTGCATAGTTCTTGTCACCATAGCTACTGAGCATCTCATACTATTAACGACATAGTACATTTCTTTTTAATTGGGTTCTTATTTATTTAGGCTGACATTTTCAAAGCCGCTTAGAGTATTTGGATAACCGGTTCCCATTAATTTAAATGGGAATTGGCCAGCCAAACCCCTTAAGCAGCTTTAAAAGTTTTAGTCCCTTTTATTTTGACTTTTAAGATTCGATTCTCTGGGTACGTGTAAAAATATTGCATAATTACAACAATTAAAAAATAGATCCTGTACATGGTCAGCTGCTCCCAAATCCCACAAAATAACCCACATATTGCGACAGATGGGGATAGTAGGCCACTTTCACAGACTGCAGTGTGGTTTTATTGGGGATAGGTATTTTGGATTGTGTACCTGACTGAGAAAATATGCAGAACAGAACTAAACATGCACTATTAACAAACTTATAGATGTACATCAGTGATAGTGAGCTGTGTTTTCGTGCTACAACAAAGGTCAAAACTAATGAGGGGAAGTTTAATTTCAAGGACAAGCTCAACATTATGCAAACTGTTATTACCTGATTCTTTATGAAACTTGAGGCAGTACATTAGTATGGGAAACAAAATGCAAATCTCAAGACAGTGCATCTCGTGACTTTGCAGAGAAAGCACAGCATTGCAAGAGTATGCTAAACGAACCAATATACTAAAAGCAAAATAACGAGGTTAGAAACACAGTGTTGTTGTTTAAGATACTGAACAAAAAAAATCAAAGACCTTTGTTTGGTTATCAATGCTGGAGAACTATAGAAACATGAGAAATCAGAATAATAAGGGCAAAATTCCATATACATAAAGCTAGGGAAGTTAAGCTCATGTCACGCTTAAAAATCCTACAAGACAGAAAGAAGCAGGTACTCAGGTACATCTTGAGGGGAAAAGTCAAAGGAGAAACTATGAAAATTAGAAAATATCTGTGTGTAAACAATTCAGTCTTGATACAAGTTTAGGGAAAGTCTTAAGTGTCTCATGCCAGTCATTAATCTGCATAATACAAGGATATTGGTAGGACTGGGAATGGCATTGTCCAAATATTGCAGTGTCCACGAGGAGGTAAGTGATGGTTATCGTATGATCAATATTTCTATCAATTTCTTACAGCACAGATTTAGGAAAGGAATTTATTATAAAAATGGCAGAGATAAATATGACAAGAATTTAAAAGTTATTTTAATTTTTCAGTAATAGAGCAGTACTGTATTTTCTCCTATCCTGTTCATCATTCCTTCTACCAAATCAGACATGCTTTGATAAGATCAAGGGGGGCGGGGGGAGGAAACCCACACATGCTAGCTTATTTTTGCTAGCATTTTAATAATGAATATAATTTCCAACTTCTAATCAGGTATCAGGCAAGACATGGTTTTAGTTACTGTGATGCTAGTGGGGATTAATAGTTCAAGGATCTATATTAGAACATGATTCCTTTTGATTGCTCTGCAGCCTGTTATCTCTATTTATACCTAACCAAATTACATGTATACAAAATCTTTCAACCCCCAAGATCCTAAAATGCTTCTGAAATATGACACACAAGAGTATCTTCACCAGTCACTAGAGGTGGTTCCATACTAATGGTGACTCATTTATTTGTGTTTTCACAGAAAAGAGTGGATGTTCAAGCCTTAATTTTAAACCCACACAGGTTCTATCATAGTCTCCTGCTTTTACTTGATCTCCTTTCTCATCTCATTAATTCTTTCATTTCACTCCAGGGACTCATTTGCCTCCTTCATACCACACATTCATTACCACCTCTGCTCCACCACTCCCTTTCATTTTCCTCTCCCTCCCTTCCCTGCTCACCATCTTTATCACTTTCTTATTTCTGTCACTGCATGTGTGAAGAAATAAAGAGGAGAGGTGTTGAGAGGAGAGGGAGAGATCAGAGGAATGGGAAGCAGAAGTCCTCCTTGCTACCTGCTCTTTCCTCCACCCCCACAGTTAACAGGCACAGAGATGCAGTTAGACAAGTTAGACAAGGGGAAGCCCTAGATTTGCAACACAAGAATTAGACAGGGAAAGGTGAGGCCTATGGCTACTCCACACTACACTGTCTGCTATGCATGGTTTCTGCCAGAAGGGAATATAATCATGCAACTTAGAGGAAGCTTTGTTCCCAGCTGAAGCTCCAGATGCAAAACAACTAAGCCATATCACATTTCAGATCCAAAGCTAGAGAAGACCTTTGTGACTCATGCCCATCTAGAACAACTGCCATGTTTCAACCCACTGTGAACTTCAGTGTCTGGTCAACAGCACACACACAGTTTTGGACAGAATAAGAAGGAATGCATTCCTCATCCTTCTCACTGGCAGTAGCTAGGTCAACAATGGATTCCATAAGGGAAGAAGAATCTTAAAAGGAGAGAAAAATCTTATTTATTCTGTAGCTTCTCCCCATTTAATGTGTCTTCTCCTAACTCACCCCAACCAGTGGAGAGATCAATCAGAATATTCCAGTATAAACTCTTTAGGTAAAACAATAAATTGCAGTTCAAGCAGGTTTCCCTTTGATCAAACATGGTTATATATAGCCTCCCTTTCCTCCCCCCAAATAGTTCAGTTTGTAGGCCAGAGATCAAATTCTGCTTTAAATCTTATTAAAATGACTAATTATTCAGATATACATTAATAGAATTGATAGCAAACTCAGTCTCAAACTTTATGCCATTAGAGAAGGCAGCAGGAAGAGAACATGAATTGCTGAACTACTTGACATTAATTACACTTGCTGCAGTTCAAAATCTGTATATATTTGGGTCAGATCCTCAGCTATTGTACATCTCTATTACTCCATTAACATTCATGGAACTACACCAATTTACACCAGCAGTTATAAAATCATGGGTGCTAGTTTATCTCCCCCCATAAGTTGTGAAGCTTCTTTTAAAATATCCATTAATTTTATTTTGTTCTGTAAAGTGCATAGCACATTTGGAAACAGCAAACTTCCTTCCACACCAGTAAGGAAACCCTGGTGCAATGAGTCCCATTGCAACAAAGGGGTTGCCAATGAACTGAAACAAAATCCTCCTTTTAACCATTTGTGTTGGATAAGTACTGTAAATGCAGTCATGGGACTTCCATTGGACTGCTATGAATATGCTTCAGCTTCATTTGGCTTGCAAAGAACTGCTAAATTGCTACATTACTAATCCAGAGAAAGCAATAATACTGTTGTTGCTTACTTAATTCAAAGTCGCAGTGCAAAGGGACCACTCAGACTTCTAGTGAAGCGAAACAGCACTGCTCAGACTTAACATCCCACTTAACAGTAAGTGAGAAGGTACTTATCAAATCAAAGACTGGCTAATGGAGTTTTTGGATCTATGGCCAAAACAATAAATCTGGACTGCTAGGTTATAGCTGTTTGCCACACAGTTGAACGGTCAGCTGAAGCTTTGAGCAGTTACAAAATGCAAGGTCAATGACTACAACACTCAAAACTTTTTTTTTTTTTTTTTTTGGGTGGGGGGGAAGGAATGAGGGAAGGAGATGTGCTATATTCACAAACCTTCCATAATCACAAGACTAGATGTCAGTTGTCTTCCTAGCTCTGCCCTGGACTTGTTTTGACCTTGGCCAAGTCTTTTCCACATCTATATTCCCAATTAAAAATGGATGTAATTACACATGTGTAAAGATGTAAAGGGTTGGGGCCTATCTTCTAGTGCTTACCTCCTACCAGACCAGGTTTTGTTCTTGCTGATCCAGCTCATTCCCTGGGTAATTCTGTTTGAAGTGCTCTCATATAATCCATGGAAGCAGTTTCCCAAACAGAGTTAGGGTCTGTTGTTGTTTTTCAAAGCCTTCTTAACAAGACAAATAAAAGCCAACAAAAGACTGTGTTGGCAAAATTTGGCCTATGCTGGAAAATCTGGTATTAATTCAGGTATCCATTTTGCTCTTCAAAATATGTGGAATTTACATATGAAAATACACAGGCACTTACACTTACAGCATTAATTAGCATCATCAAATCAGGAGAGGCTGCAGAGGATTAGGAATAAGGAATTAAAATACATGATAAACCTTTTCTTAGGTATTTCCTTTTGGTATGAAATAATCTAAAATAGATTAGCATTTGCTTAGTTCAACATGAGTGAAGCGTGTGGTGTTATATCCTACACCTCCCAGAAATAATTTCCTTGGGAGTTCTAAGTCAATCAAAAGCCTCATCTTGAGAGGTCAATTAACAAGAATTTCCAGTGATCAGCCTCTCTCGGGATTTTGGTAATAAAGGAGCAACTGAAGACAAAGATACTGATCCTATGAAGAGAAATGACAGTTGCTAATTATTGCGTCCTTTCATCTCCAACCCTACTCTAAATCTAGGGGAAATCATATAAGGGTGCTATGAGGGCTATTCCAGGAAGAGGCACTTTGACCATCATTGTGATGCCTTGTTTCAAGATTTGAAGTCAGAGTCCACTCAACCTATTTGATGACAAAGTCACAAGTAATAAACGGGTTGAGGAAAAACAAAGTGTTCTACCTGTCTCAGAGCTTCAGTTTCTTAATGCCTCCAGTTGTGGCTGAGAACAATACTAGAGCAAAATCACAAAGTAATAATGATATAGGGTGGGGGTGGGGAAGGAGAGAGAGTAGAGAGAAATAAGTCTCCTGTCCACTAACTAGGATCAATCTGTTCTGTCCAGGAGAGGCAGTCTGGCAAAATAGACCCCTCATAGGTCTGGCAGGGTTAGCTTGCTTATGAAAGAGCAGAAGTATGTTAATGTAAGCCATAATGGCTTTTCACACAGCTGAAATAATAATTGGCCTACACAGACTCCAGTGCAGCTGGTCTAAATTACTGCCTCAAAAGCAGTAATTATTAAAAGATCAAAATCATTAGAGGTGTTTGCCCATTGTAAACAGTACAAAAAAGAGTCCCTGGGATCAAAAGCCTACCTAGTCAAGAATTGTTATGAAAATTATTTCCTGAAACTTCTTTACAAGCCAGTCTCCCAACACTGTGACTCCCCTAAGATTCATGCTGCACAATAAACCTCAACTGTGCCTTTGAGCTTTTTCCAGGGACTCTGCCTGTGAGCAAAAACCAAACATCCAGTTCACTGTAGGTAAACTTGAATCCCTGAAGTCCTGTAAGCTGTTCTCTGTATCAACATAAATGTACTAAACACATTTGATGGTTTTAAATAGGACTTTTTTCTAAACAATTCATATGAACATAGGCTTTCAAATCTGGAATATCTCATTTGTTTCTATTCATTTAGAAAAAAAGGAAATTGCACATGGGGGAAGCAGCAAAGTGCATCTTTCAACTTGAGAAAGGTTTTTGATACCATTGCACATGACCTTCTCATGAGCAAACTAGGGAAATATAGCCTAGACAAACACACTGTAAGGTAAGGGCACAACTGGTTGGGAAAACATACTCAGAGAGTAGTTATCAATGTTTCACTGTCAAGCTGGAAGGGTATATCGAGTGGGATCCCACAGGGATCCGTTCTGGGTCTGGTTCTATTCAGTATCTTCATAAATGATTTGGATAATGGCATAGAGAGTACACTTATAAAGTTTGGTGGATGATACCAAGATGGGGGGGAAGTTGCAAGAACTTTGGAGGGCAGGATTAGAGTTCAAGAGAATTTTGACAAACTGGAGAAATGGATTTAAATACATGAAATTCAATAGAAATTCAATAAGGAAAAATGAAAAATACTACACTTAGGAGGTAATAACCAATTACACAAATACAAAATGGGAATTGACTTCCCAGGAAGTAGTATTGCGGAAAAGTATCTGGGGGGACTATAGTAGATCACAAACAAATGTGAGTCAATGTAATACTGTTGCAAAAAAAGTGAACATCATTCTGGGATGTATTAGAGGTATTGTGAGCAACACAAGTTGTAATTCCTGCAATCTATTCAACACTAGGTATTGTGTCAATTCCGAGTACTACACTTGGGGAAAGATGTGTAGAAATTGGACAAAGTCCAGAGGAGAGCAACATACGGTGATTAAAGGTCTAGAAAACATGACCTACAAGGAAAGATTGAAAAAAAACTGGGTTTATTTAGTCTGCAGAAGACAAGACTGAGCGGGAACAAACTTCAAATACGCAAGAGGTGTTATAAAGAGAAGGGTGACAAATGGTTCTCCTTAACCACTGAAGACAGGAGAAGAAATAATGGGCTTCAATTGCAGCAAGGGAAATTTAGACAGAACCAGGTTAGACATTAGGAAATGTTTCTTAACTGTAAGGGTAGTTAAGCACTAGAACAAATTATCTAGGTAGGCTGTGCAATCTCTGTCACTGGAGGTTTTTAAAAACAGATTAGACAACCACCTGCTAGGGATGATCTAGATAATACTTAGCCCTGTTTCAGTGCAGGGGACAGGACTAGATACACCAACCTCAGGAATTTGAGCATGTTATGTTATCCAACTCTTATTGAAACAATGGCCTAGATAACCTATCGAGGTCCCGTCCAGTCCTACATTTCTGTGATTCTATCACAAATATAAATATAACAGAGCAGATATACAATTAGCTTCAGAAAAACCACATATTTCAGATACATAATATACTAAATATATACCCGTGAGATCAGTTATGTTAAAAAAAAAACACAACAATCTTAAGTGCTATATTAGAATATCTCTGTATTCAAAACTTTTGATGTCCACTATGCTCAGTAATAAAAGTTCGCCTTCACTTTCTTCTCTATTCCACAATTTTACAGCACTCAAGAAAGACATCACAATGTATAAATGTTTTGTTTATATTTGATCCTGTGCTCCCTTTGAACACTCATACTAGTCACAGGTATGTAAAGTACAAAAATCTGTACATAGACGCATTAAGTGCTCTTGTGGGACCCAGTACAGTATATAATGACCCCTTCCTGAACATTAGTACATAAACTAAGCAATTCAATTACCATGGAGCATTTGGAATTTTCTTTGTAGTGGCTCAGTGGCTCAGATGGGTGATTTCAAGATCGCTCTTCATAGTACTAATGGAGAATATCAGGCTCTTAATACAAAGAGAACCTAAGGGATGAATGGCAACACAAAGGCTGGACTCACTCAGCAGAATTTGAAACAGTGTCACATACAGTGGGCTGCTTTAACTGAGCCTGAAATGTGAGTTCTGAAAGTGTTTCATCTAGGGATGCATTACTACTCCCAGAAATAACTATCAGTGTGGCAAGGACTAGAGCCTCCTTTATGAGAGGAGGGATAGAAGGATGCTTGAAGCCATCCATCCTACAATAAATATGTGCTCATTCCCTACGAAGCAGTCTTGGCAGTAAAAATAATGCACAGCCAGTTGTACAGTGCACAACAGTGAAAACAATGGGAAAAAAGTTACAATAAAAAAGTATCACATGAGAAACAACTGCTCTTCCATGTCTTTCAGCAATCTGTCCTCAATATCTGTGATTTCTTTTTCCCTGCTTGAAGCAGCAGTATCCCCTTTCCCTTGACCATCACTACATATTTGTATCACAGCATGTTCCTAGAGACATAAAACTCTACCTCTCCTGTAAGGCACTTCTAGCTTTGCAAGATAAATTCCATTGAACACCTCTGAGTTTCTCCTAAAGAAAGGAAAACAGAAAGACAACAAAAAGGTCCTCCAGACTTGAGTTATTACGAACAACTATCAATGAAATTAAACTATTACAAATTAATATAATTAAGATCAGAACCAGGTTCTCCCTTTCTAGGATAAGTGGGATTTTGAGGCTCTCAAACTGTATTCAGACTGATTTCATACCACCCTTTAATGCAGTCATGCTATTTGCTTGCCATACCTGAGATCACTGATGTTATTAGAAGCATATGAAAGTACACTGTCATAGTGTTCACTCACCAACAGAGCACCTTCTCCAAGCTGCTCAGGAATTAGCTCTTGCCAGCTCCAATGCCCCCTTCTGTCACTTGTTCACATGCTCTGCTACTTCTTTCTCTGCAACTCAGGGGGCTGGCTCATCACGGCATGCACTCTGGCCAGGTCACTGTGGGTTTTTCCCTTCTAGGGGGTTATCAAAGTGTCTCCATTTAAAATACATTCTCTCTCACTGCCCAGATTGTGCTACTTCTCCAATGGCTGGTAGGAGAACCCAGATTCACCCTCTACTCTGAGTTCCAGCTCAGGGACTCTCTACCCAGCAGGTAACCACCTGCAGTTTCCCTGAGCCATTTCCCACTCTGCCTCTCTCAGGCTTTGGCTTCACCCACCTTTAAATAAACCTTTCCTTCAGGGCCTAGATCCCCTGGGGTTTCTACTCTCTTCCTCCCTCTCTAACATCCAGAAAATAGCTGCAGGTTTCTTCCTGCTTCCAACTTCCTACCTTTATTCTAGCCCAGCCTGTTCCTTCTCAGATAGACTCCATCATCAATCAGTCTAATTAACCATATTTAATTTGCTCTGCCTTGTGTGGGGTGGACATCCCATCATATGTCCTTTGTTTTCTTCCCATACCATGGCTCATCTGTTATGCTGGATAGAGGACTGGTGGTGATAAATAAACTTCATTTAAACTCTTTAAATACCCCCACTCCTCAATGTCCTTAAAAAGAAAGTGTTTCCAATGCTACTCAAATCTGAAATGCTTTAGTTTAGTTTGAAAGTTCACTATCTTCAAGTAAGATTTGAAGTTGGCCATAAGGTCTTCCTTCTAATACCAACCCAGAAAAGCATTTCTGGAAAAGTTCATAACAGTATTGAAGCTGGAGCCAATTTATGTAATCTTGGAAAGTATTTAGCAGTAGACTGTCACAAGGTACAATAGCAGGTACAAGTTCTTTAGCAAAGCAGCCACACCTATTTATTGCTGGAAGAGGGTCCACAGACAGTTCATCTCCTGGTGTTGCTATTGTTAATACAGTCTAACATTCTCCCCTCGAGAGGGGAATCCTCTCCTCCTTCCCCAAGGTTTTCTCAAAATGCTTGATTTATTGAACTATGGGAAAGCTCCTTCCCATATAATAGGAGACACCCCCTCTTAAGATGTCTGGGTGTGTGATCCAAAAAAAACCCCAACCATTTAGGCCTTTGCTTGGGAAAGCACTGGATTAATTTTAAACATGTGCTCACGTCCCAGTGGAACGTAAAGAGTTTCAGTGCTTTGCTGCACAGGATGCGTTCCTAGATTGGGGCCCTCTCCATCACAATAACTTTTTATTAATTCACAACTTAAATTCAGGCTATTTGGAATATTCCAACTGGAGAAAAATATGATAAAAAGGTAGAGACAGAAAAGTTCAAGAGGGACCAAAGCCTTATTTTAAATACTATAAGGAGGGGGGGAAAGTCTGACTAGATGCTCAGATTATTAAAAAAAAGAAGAGTAGAGTAGAGAAAAAAGGTGTACTGTGTAGTATCCCAATAACTGAGCTTCCAATGATCAGATAGACATCCCTGTTTTCAAATTTTGGCCCAGATCTGTGCAACTGATGGCCCAGTTGGTTGAGATCAATGGGGCTCTGCATGTTCACAACAGCCTGGTCACAAACTATCAGTTGTAGGACTGGGGCCTCTACTAGTATAGTCTGAGTATATTGCCATACTCTCTAGCAAACAAAATACATGGGGAGGGGAAAAAAACTGAAACCAGTTCTCAAACAAAATGTATCCAAATGATTAAATGCTACATATATATTCCAAGAATCTTTTTAATTGGACAGATTTATTTATTGAAGTATCTGCAGAAAGCTCTTGGGAAATCAAGTTCTAATGTGCAATATATATCTTCCCCAAAAGCTTACTAACATTTCTCCCCCCTTCTAACTGGAATTTGCATTTTAGCTGTGGGTAAGCATTTCCAGTATCTCTACACATGGTTTGTTTTTCAACTATGATGTTCCCTCCCCCTTTCCAACTTGCCTCAGTGATCTCACAAATACCCATCCATCCAGGGTGTGTACAAAGAACACTCCTGTGTCCATTCTTCACAGAAACCTCAAGAACAATTTTGAGAAAGAAACAGCTTGTTCATTATTAACTTGAAATACTGTTTATTGTATCCACCATTGTTTCAGTGTATTGTAGCAATTGAGAAATGCACATTAGGATTTGACCTTATTATTGTGGATATTCTTTACTCAACTGAATAGCAGGGTACCAAAGCACAACTCAAGGGATGCAAATCCCAGCAAAGTCAAAACAGAAATGAGGCCCACAGGAATGTTGCAAACTGGGTTTCAGACGTCTCTGAGAAGTCCAGCTGCAGTGGTGACACATGTAAAATGACTGCCCTGAAGTACAAATTCCATTAGCTGTCCCCACATAGAGCAAAGCCCTTTAGCATGTGCTTACATGTAAGTACATATTCAAGTGCTCTGCTGAATTGTGATAAACTCAAGTATGTGTTCAAAGCTGGGATTTTCAAAGGTACGTACTGGAGTTAGATTCTCAATTCCCATTGAAAGTCAATGGGAGTCAAGTGCCTAATTCTCTTAGGCTCCTTTGCAAATCTCACATCAAGTACTTTCCTGAACTAGGGCCTTAATGGCTTATCAACCACAATGATATGCCTGTATACATTTATGAGCAAAAACCAAACCAAATCAAAAAACTAATTTTAAAGAGAGACACTGGATCCATGACTATTTACTTTAAAAAATGTTAAATGAACCACACCTTTTTCACTTGTGGCTATGCCTTATTCTGCCTGAGTGACATAGGTAATCCACATTTCTTCCAAATATCACATCTCTTGTTTAAATGTGTAATATATTGTACTTATTTCCTTGTCATTCACCTAGGGGTTTGCAGCAGCCTCTTAAATTATACAAGAAGAGAAACTTGAACCATGATATCAACTACATTTTATTTTATATTTAGGGAAGTGACTAAAGCCATGGAAAATGATTGTGTGCACTGAGATTAATTGAATATAAATAAAATAGCATGCAAGTTGCAATTCCGTAACATCTAGATTAATACAGTATGATGCATGGCACACTTCAAAAGCACAGATGCTAATAGAACAAGAAATCTATTGTATTTCCTTTTTAAAAAGTCTCATAGGGTTATACAGTAATCTAGCACATAGATACGTAATGTATATACCATTGAAATGTGCACTGCAGCACTCATTTCTCATTTTAGAGCCAACAAAAGAATAACCCTCTTCAGCTATCTTTCTCTCTGGGTTTTAATAACAGTGCCTATTATCATAATATGAGAGCTTATGTTACAGACCTTCATACTGGACAGCTGAGACCATGGATCAGCAAGGCACTCAAACATATGATTAAAGTTAAGCAAGTGCTCTGTGCTTTGCTGAATCGGTACCTAGAAGCTGAGGAAGAAACTGGTGGCAGCAGCCCCTCATCTAGAACCATAGCCTTAACTTCTTATCCTTCCCCCTCTTAGGAACAAGCAAGAGAATTAGCCAGAAAGTGTCCTACTTCTTTCTAACATAGTGTTGTATGAAATATTCATAATGAAACCTGGCACCACATGAACATTGTCTGGATTTCAGTTAATTTCAGTTTGTTAATACTATAACATCAGATCACATCCAGCCGATGGTTTCAGAGTGGTAGCCGTGTCAGTCTGTATCTGCAAAAATAACGAGGAGTCCTTGTGGCACCTTAGAGACGAACAAATTTATTTGGGCATAAGCTTTCATGGGCTAAAACCCACTTCGTCAGATGCATGGAGTGGAACATACAGTAGGAAGATATATAGAGATAGTACATGAAAAGATAGGGTTGCCTTACTAATTCTAACGAGACAATTCAATTACAGTGGGCTATTATCAACAGGAGGAAAAATCACTTTTGTAGTGGTAATCAGGGTGGCCACTTTCAAACAGTTGACAAGAAGGTGTGAGTAAAAGTAGGGGGAAATTAGTTTTTAGTCTTTATAATGACCCATCCAGCTCCCAGTCTTTATTCAGGCCTAATTTGATGGGGTCCAGTTTGCAAATTAATTCCAGTTCTGCAGTTTCTCATTGGAGTCTGTTTTTGAAGTTTTTTTGTTGAAGATTTGCCACTTTTAAGTCTGTTATTGAGTGTCCAGGGAGGCTGAAGTGTTTTCCGACTGGTTTTTTAATGTTATAATTCTTGACGTCTGATTTGTGTCCATTTATTCTTTTGCGTAGAGACTGTCCAGTTTGGCCCATATAGATGCCAAACAAATCAGACGTCAAGAATTATAACATTCAAAAACCAGTCGGAGAACTCTTTAACCACCCTAGACAAGTACTCCTCCTTATCCATCTGATGGTTACCATTCAAGTGAACCTGGGTCTACTGGTGAATGAATATTGGCCTAATTATTATCTAACTGGACCCAGTTTTTAACAAACCTGGGTAAAGTTTTTATTCTGCTTAGAAAATATACAGAATCTGCAGTTTCCTATGGTTTCATGTTCAACATGAAATCAGGTGAAAACCTGCCAATTTATCCCCACTTTGTGGTTTCCATTACAAGCTCACATGACTGATTTTGCAGTATGCAGATGCAGAACTTTATACAACTTTATTTTGCCAACACATTTTACACAGTTGCAAGTGGCAGAGATCCACATGGATCTGATTTCACTTTTGGCTTTGCCTACATTTGCACCCTCCGATCATTGTTTTTTAAAATGATTTATAATAGAATAAGAGCCTGTTTATACTGGAAATAACACTGTATCAAGAGCCATACTTAAGGGCTTCAGTAGTAACATTGACAGGCTCTGATTCATGGAGGGATTCTATTTATTGAGAAAAGTGCTCTTAAGGATAATTTAAGTAGTGTTTCTCATTTATTTGGAAGAAGAATCATAGATAGCTAACGGATGAATACTAACCAGTTTTTCACAAAGAGCCTGATCCAACAAGGAGCAGTGTGCAGAACTACATAGAATTCCTTGCAGGATTGTGAACAAAGGCAGTCACTGGAATTCTCCATCTCCAGAAATGTATCATCTGAATATATCCAAATTGCTAGATATACAGACTGAGATGGTCTTATTTAGACTGTAAACTTTTCAGAGCAAGGAGTATTTATTCTATGTATATCTACAGTGCCTAACACAAAGGTAATCTGATCTTGGCTGGGGCCTTTAGCTGATACTGTAGTAAAAATAAATAATAACATCCTTATATATAACATTTAGAGATTGAAACTGGTTTCTCCCACACACACAGAACATTCAATTTCCTTAAATTTACAGCCTAAATTACCATCTCTCACTGGTTTTGAGTCTTAGAAGTTGTTCCTTGGGTTTAAGTGTGGCTAATTATAAATCACATTAAAAGTTGTATACATGTGGAGAAATATTAACATTAATCTTTATTAATGAAGCACATAAAAGTCAATACAAAGGTGATTTATTCTTGGAAGAGTCAAGAGATATATAGATAAATGGACATGCATATTGAAACATTTACGCTACCTTAAAATCTTTTTGTTAATCCTTTATCAGAAAGAGAAAGTGTCTGACCAGAATCCCTTTTCTGTTTAATCCTCTGTAGAGCTTGCACAGTCTTCCACTAATAATTCTGGATGCATATCATTGTGACAAATAAGATGAATTATATTCAGTAGCATACCTCTGACTTAATAAATCTTGCAAATAGTTGTGAACAGCCTTAAGAAGTCTTTTGTACCAGTTTATGTGGCTGCAGTTTGATGTTCACTTTCAGTCTAAGATTTTTTTAAAACACATTTCTTCTCGACACATTTATATTTATATGAAAAAAAAGCTAAGTGCAAAGCTATAGGTATACGTCCACAGCTTTCATCTCTGGGGCCTGAGTTTCGGTCTGCTCTTCACAGCAAATAAATGTGTGTGCACATGTGTAAGAAATGAGAAATCAAAACTCCAGAGTTCTATTTGGACTCTGATTCTTGTGTGTCTATGTACATTGGCATGTACATAGGGACCATGTACATTGGACAAACCAGACAGTCTCTATGCAAAGGAACAAATGGATACAAATCAGACATCAAGATTGTAACATTCAAAAACCAGTAGGAGAGCACTTCAATCTCCCTGGACAGACTTAAAAGTCGCCATTTTTCAACCAAAAAAACTTCAAAAACAGACTCCAGTGAGAAACTGCAGAACTGGAATAAATTTGCAAACTGGACACCATCAAATTAGGCCTGAATAAAGAGTGGGAATGGCTGGGTCATTACAAAAAATAATTTTCACTCTGTTGATACTCACATCTTCCTGTCAACTGTTGGGAATGGGCCACATCCACCCTAATTGAATTGGCCTCATTAGCACTGACCCCACACTTGGTAAGGCAACTCCCTCTTTTTATGTGCTGTATATTTATACCTGTTTACTGTATTTTCCACCCCATGCATCTGATGAAGTGGGTTATAGCCCACTAAAGCTTATGCCCAAATAAATTTGTTAGTCTCTAAGGCCTTGTCTACACTACGAGAGTAGTTCGATTTTACTTAAATCGAATTTTTGGAATCGATATTGCAAAGTCGAACGTGTGTGTCCACACTAAGGACAGTAATTCGACTTTGTGAGTCCACACTAACGGGGAAAGCGTCGACATTGGAAGTGGTGCACTGTGGTCAGCTATCCCACAGTTCCCGGAGTCCCCGCTGCCCATTGGAATTCTGGGTGGAGCCGCAAATGCCTTCTGGGTAAAAAAAATGTGTCCAGGGTGCTTTTGGGTAACTGTCGTCATCCGTCCATCACTCCCGCCCTCCCTCCCTGAAAGCGCCGGCGGGAAATCAGTTCGCGCACTTTTCTAGTCAGTGACAGCGCGGATGCCACAGCACTGCGAGCATGGAGCCTGCTGCAACCATCACTGCAGTTGTGGCCGCTCTCAACGCCTCGCAACTTATCATACACCTTTCCCTGAGGCAGATGCAGAAAAGTCAGGCGAGGAGGCTACGTCAACGCGGTGATGGCCTGAAGTCTGAGAGTAGCACAGACCTCTCAGAAAGCAGGGGACCCAGCGCCGAGAACATCACGGTGGCAATGGGTCATGTTGATGCCGTCGAAAGGAGATTCTGGGCACGGGAAACAAGCACTGAGTGGTGGGACCGCATAGTGCTGCAGGTCTGGGATGAATCCCAGTGGCTGCGAAACTTTCGCATGCGGAAGGGAACTTTCCTGGAACTTTGTGAGTTGCTGTCCCCTGCCCTGAAGCGCAATGACACCCGGATGCGAGCAGCCCTGACTGTCCAGAAGCGAGTGGCCATAGCCCTGTGGAAGCTTGCAACGCCAGACAGCTACCGGTCAGTCGCGAACCAGTTTGGGGTGGGCAAATCTACCGTGGGGGTTGTTGTGATGCAAGTAGCCAAGGCAATCGTTGATGTACTGCTGCCAAAGGTAGTCACCCTGGGAAACGTGGAGGCGATCATAGATGGCTTCGCAGCGATGGGATTCCCAAACTGCGGTGGGGCCATAGATGGAACTCACATCCCTATCCTGGCACCGGAACACCAGGCCAGCCAGTACATTAACAGAAAGGGCTACTTTTCCATGGTGCTGCAAGCACTGGTGGACCACAGGGGACGTTTTACCAACATCTACGTGGGATGGCCGGGCAAGGTTCATGACGCTCGTGTTTTCAGGAACTCTGGTCTGTTTAGACGGCTGCAGCAAGGTATTTACTTCCCGGACCACAAAATAACTCTTGGGGATGTGGAGATGCCTATAGTCATCCTCGGGGACCCAGCCTACCCGCTAATGCCCTGGCTCATGAAGCCCTATACTGGCGCCCTGGACACTGAAAAAGAACTCTTCAACTACCGGCTGAGCAAGTGCAGAATGGTGGTGGAGTGTGCTTTTGGCCGTCTCAAGGGGAGATGGAGAAGCTTACTGACTCGCTGTGATCTCAGCGAAACCAATATCCCCATTGTTATTGCAGCTTGCTGTGTGCTCCACAATCTCTGTGAGAGCAAGGGGGAGACCTTTATGGCGGGGTGGGAGGTTGAGGAAAATAGCCTGGCTGCTGATTACTCACAGCCAGACAGCCGGGCGATTAGAAGAGAACAGCGGGAAGCGCTGTGCATCCGGGAGGCTTTGAAAGCAAAGTTCCTGAGTGAGCAGGGTAACCTGTGACTTTAAAGTTTGTGTATTGAGAAGCTAAACCTGCCCCCGTTTCTTTGCCCAGTTAATGTTGACTATCCTATCCAGTTACATACCCCCTTCACCCCACTTCCAACACACGTTTCAAAATAAAAATAGTTCTACTTTGTTAAAGCACACCGTTTTCTTTAATACTGTATTCGCGGGAATTTTTTAAAACTGGGACGCAGACTGTGGTGCGGAGCGGGTGTACTGTAGTGGCGCGAATGCAGCTTCTAAACTCAAGGATTGACAGGCTCCGCTGCGGTGGGATGGTTGTTTCAACGGAGCCTGTCACCCCTCCTGATAGGGACTGTGTGTATGGGGGGGTCTATGTGACTTTGTGGCAGGGGGAGGACGGTTACAGATCCCCTGCTGTGTGGCTCTGTGATCCTGCCTAAGGACCGCCGCTTAAGATCTGTAACTGCCCTCCCCTGCCACAAAGTCACAGAGCAACCCACCCCCCACCACATAACATGAAAACAATCTCCCAGACTAACCAGGGTAACTAGTCACTGCATCACTGCACTATGTATGTGCCCTGCTGCTGTGCCTGCCCCCGACTATATACCCTGCCAAAGGTGACTGTCCTGTCGAATTACCAACCCCCTATCCCCCCCTCCTCCAAAAGAACATGATGGAAACAGTAGTTAACAGAAACGTATTTTTTATTATCAACCAAACATGGAACTGGGAAAGTGAAACTTGGACGGGGGCTTGTGTCAGGCGGGAAGGAAAGAACTTGTCAAATTTTGGGGAATGAGAGCCTTCTGCTGCTCGAGCTCTCTGCAGGGGTGGAGTGAGAGTTAGCAGGGACTCTGCCGCCTCTCCTTCTGTGCACTTTGGGTGAGGGGAGTATGGGACTTGGTGGCGGGGGAGGGCGGTTAGAGATGGACTGCAGCGGGGCTCTGTCCTCCTGCCTCCGTTCCTGCAGAACATCCACAAGGCGCCGGAGCGTGTCCGTTTGCTCCCTCATTAGTCCAAGCAGGGTTTGAGTCGCCTGCTGGTCTTCCTGACGCCACCTCTCCTCCCGATCCATGTTGGCTTGGTGCATTCGGGTCAAGTTCTCCCGCCACTGGGTCTGCTGTGCTGCCTGGGCTCTGGAGCAGGCTATAAGCTCCGAGAACATGTCCTCCCGTGTCCTCTTCTTCTTATGCCTAATCCGCGCTAGCCTCTGGGAGTGTGATGACAGGCTAGGTTGTGAGACAGTCGCAGATGGGGCTGTGGGAATGGGAAAAAGGGAGTGAATTCCTCAGAAAGATAAATGTAGTTGTGAACAAAGAACATAGTCTTTCTCTGTTAACAAGACCATGCACAGCACCTCTCACATGCGCACTCAGCACAAGGTCGAATTCTCGGCCTTCGCATTCAGTGCCTGGGGTCTTCTACAGCACATTTGAGAAGCCTCTCAGGAGAACGGAATTTCTGTTGCAGGCAGACATGGTAAGCCGTAGACTTGTGGCAGCTTAAAACTTTAATATTAGCAATGGCCTCATTTCACATTGAAATCAATGTCGGTCCCTGCTGCCAGCAATTCGGCAAGCAGGAAGTCTGCTCCTGTCCCACACCCTCGCGGCTGTCCCCGGGAACGATCCCTTTCGGCTGCCCCTCTCCCGCCTCCACCGCGTGGCTGCAAACCAGCGGTTACAGTTCTGTAAAGGAACGGCAAAGCAGTCCCAACACTAACATTCCCCTACCTCATTCAAAGCAGGTCATCATGAGCGACATCACCCTCATGAGGATCTCTGACAGCGAGAAAGAGAGAATGCTCCGGGAAAGCCTGCAAAGACCAGGGCCGTATGCCGCCATGCTGTGCAGAGCAATGATTCCAGAGTACCTGATAGTCTCGTGGCGTGGCAACGTGTCCTACTACGGAGGACCCAATAAGGCCGCTCTCCCCAAGAACCTAATGCAGCGGATTTCCAATTACCTCCAGGAGAGCTTCCTCGAGATGTCACAGGAGGATTTCTGCTCCATCCCCGGACATATAGACCGCATTTTACTGTAGCTGCTGTAGCAGTGACTAACCAGTAGAGCGGCTTGGGCAGGACAATCATGCAAAACCGGACATTGCTAGATTTTTTTTCAATAGTTGCACTGCCCATGACTGAATCGTTAAGCTAATCAAACTAATCATGAGAAACCCATTTTTTAAATTGTTAATATTCCTGTTCTGTTACAAATAAATGTTTAGATTTTTACAACACTTACTGGCTGATCCTTCCCCAGATTCTGTGTCCGGGGTAACGGCTGGGGAGGATTGGTAGGGGATCTCTGTAAGGGTGATGAAGAGATCCTGGCTGTCGGGGAAATCAGCGTTGTGAGCGCTGTCGACTGCCTCGTCCTCCTCATCTCCTTCCTCATCTTCCCCGTCCGCTAACATGTCCGAGGATCCAGCCGTGGACACTATCCCATCCTCAGAGTCCACGGTCACTGGTGGGGTAGTGGTGGCGGCCGCACCGAGGATGGAATGCAGTGCCTCGTAGAAACGGGATGTCTGGGGATGGGATCCGGAGCGTCCGTTTGCCTCTTTGGTCTTCTGGTAGCCTTGTCTCAGCTCCTTGATTTTCACGCGGCACTGCGTTACATCCTGGCTGTATCCTCTCTCTGCCATGTCTTTAGAGATCTTCTCGTAGATCTTTGCATTCCGTCTTTTCGATCGCAGCTCGGAAAGCACGGACTCATCGCCCCACACAGCGATGAGATCCAAGACTTCCCGATCAGTCCATGCTGGGGCCCTCTTTCTATTCTGAGATTGCACGGCCATCACTGCTGGAGAGCTCTGCATCGTTGCCAGTGCTGCTGAGCTCGCCACGATGTCCAGACAGGAAATGAGATTCAAACTGGCCAGACAGGAAAAGGAATTCAAATTCAAATTTTCCCGGGGCTTTTCCTGTGTGGCAGTTCAGAGCATCCGAGCTCGTACTGCTGTCCAGAGCGTCAACAGAGTGGTGCACTGTGGGATAGCTCCCGGAGCTATTAGCGTCGATTTCCATCCACACCTAGCCTAATTCGACATGGCCATGTCGAATTTAGCGCTACTCCCCTCGTCGGGGAGGAGTACAGAAGTCGAATTAAAGAGACCTCTATGTCGAACTAAATACCTTCGCGGTGTGGACGGGTGCAGGGTTAATTCGATGTAACGGCGCTAACTTCGACATAAACGCCTAGTGTAGACCAGGCCTAAGGTGCCACAAGGACTCCTCGTGTTGTTTGTGTGTGTGTGTGTGTGTGTGTCTATGGTCAAGCCTCTAAATCCAATTTACAAAATAAGCATACAAGATACTTACCTGGGAGGGTGCTGTGAAGTTTAATTAACTAATGCTCATAAAGTGCTAGGACTTTTCAATGGGAAGGTGGGAATTAAGTTCAAAATATTATTTTTATAAATGCTATTTATCAGGTGATTTCACCTAAGCCTCAATGAAAAATTGTCATCCACAAACAAAACAATTTTATATGTGCAAAGTATGGATAGTCAGAGTGCTGAAATAGCAGTGATTTTATAGATCAGAAGGAAGGTAGATTGGCAGAAATATATGAAAAAAGATTGGACTATACCTATCCTCCAGCCAAAGTTATCAGCTTCCATTCTCATAAATACTATAATTCATTCACACACACACACACACACAATTCACAAAATAAGAAAGAAAGAAAGAAAGGAAAGCAGTGTTAGGATAATCCACCTGGAGAAGAATATCATAAAAGGATGCCAACCCTTCAAGTTCAGGAAAGATTCATAATGGAAAAAAATATATCAGCAGAGCAACTTATCACTGAAAGGAATGGGGGGGGGGGAGAGGAGGGAAAAATGAGGAGAACAGTGAGATGTATTTTTTCTTGCCTGTAAGTATGTTGTTGTGTTGAGGCATCTCCCTGTAACTGGCAGTTTCCTATCATGCTTAATTGGTGTGAATATTTGGGATGCAGATTGAAACCTGTGCACTGAATACTAGGCTTTTAAAATCTGTGTGTGTGGTTTTTTGTTTTTTTTTTTTTTTTGGCGGGGTGGGGAGGGGTTGTCTCTTTAAAAAAAAAACAAAACATTTTAGTGTTCATGAAAGGTTTTGACAGGTCTGGAAAATGAAATCCTCCTTTTATCTACTAAATGGGTAAAGCAGACAAGTAATACAAGCTTTCTCATGCTGCCCTAACAAATGTACTTCAAATCTGACCAGGAGGAATTAACCTGTAGAAACCAGGGGGCAATTCACTCTCCATCTCTGTTCTGTTACTAGCCTCCCTGCTGAGACTGCCACCAAGGGCAACAGTTAGTGCAAAACGTGTGGGCAGCTCTCCACTACTAGGAACTGAATGAAGACCAACAACTCATTTAATCTAGGCCACCCTACAGCTATTCTCATATAGGAGCAAATCCTGGGGGGGTCTTAATTCTGGGCAAAAGTCCCATTGGGACAGATTCCCGCTGACTTCAATTAATTTCCACAGAGCCATGCTTATTTATTCGTTCATTAAATGAGTTCAGCCTCAAAAATCACTAAAAAGCCCTACAGATATGACGGTTGTCAATTGATTCACACTCAGTTTAAGTAAGTGAGCCACTCTCCCCTAGCTCTGGCAATCACCCACACAATTCTGTCTTCTACATAACATAACATAGAAACATAAAAATGGCCACACTGGGTCAGACCAAAGGTCCATCCAGCCCAGTATCCTGTCTACCGACAGTGGCCAATGCCAGGTGTCCCAGAGGGAGTGAACCTAACAGGTAATGATCAAGTGATCTCTCTCCTGCCATCCATCTCCATCCTCTGATAAACAGAGGCTAGGGACACCGTTACTTACCTATCCTGGCTAATATCCATTAATGGACTTAACCTCCATAAATTTATCTAGTTCTCTTTTAAACCCTGAATTTATCTAGTCCTAGCCTTCACAACCTCCTCAGGCAAGAAGTTCCACAGGTTGACTGTGCGCTGTGTGAAGAAGAACTTCCTTTTATTTGTCTTAAACCTGCCGCCCATTAATTTCATTTGGTGGCCCTAGTTCTTATATTATGGGAACACGTAAATAACTATTCCTTATTCACTTTCTCCACACCACTCATGATTTTATATGCCTCTATCATATCCCCACTTAGTCTCCTCTTTTCCAAGCTGAAAAGTCCTCGCCTCTTTAATCTCTCCTCATATGGGACCCGTTCCAACCCTTAATCATTTTAGTTGCCCTTCTCTGAACCTTGTCTAATGCCAGTATATCTTTTTTGAGACGATCTTTTTTTCATTTTTTTAATAGTTAAGCTTTGCTTGCCAAAATAACTAGAAATTTCAGTGTAAGGGGAAAGGAGCTTTTAAAATTGAAACTATAATTCCTGTCTCCAAATCTTCTCTCCCTACCTCTTTAAACAATTAGGTAAGGTTTTGTAAAGCTTGTATACTTTTTTGAGGGGTGAATGGCTCTGGAAGTCATTGTATCATTCCCTTTAGCTTCATTCTCTTTCCCCATTTAAGTTCATACAAAATTCCTCTTGACTTCAGTGGAAGCAGTCTTCCACACAATATCAACAGATGGAGAGAACAACTACATGGTGGGATAGAAAGGAAGAAGTCCTCTCCACTCCATCCCTCACACATACTGCGGGAGGCCTAGAAGGCCCTGATATCAAGCAATTTTTTTCTTCCAGTTGGGGAGAATGTTATGCAAAGTTCCCTCCAAAAATATTTGACTAAATCCTGGAGCTCTGCTTGGTTCTTCCCAGTATTTGACCTACTGCATTGTTGCAAAGCAATCAGTAAGCAAAAATCTAATTTCTACAGCTCACAATGCAGTATAAAAAGGAAATAGCTCATACTGCAGCCTGTATCTAGACCAGAATGGCATGCAGACAGCTGTGAATATCTAGTACACCTCTACCCTGATATAATGCGACCCGATATAACACGAATTCGAATATAAAGCAGTGCTCCCGGGGGGGGGGGGGGGGGGGGGCCAGGGCTGCACACTCCAGCGGATCAAAACAAGTTTGCTATAACGCGGTTTCACCTATAACACAGTAAGTTTTTTTGGCTCCTGAGAACAGCGTTATATCGAGGTAGAGGTGTACATGATTTATATTTTTTGCAATTTTGAGAGTATTAAATGTAAAAAAGTGTTTGGCCATTTATCTATTTATTTGCACTACAGAACCTCACTTGTTGTAGATCAGCACAGCCCCACTGAAGTCAATAGAACTACACTGATCAACACTATCTAAAGATTTGGTAGAAAATCTCAGTTCTTCAGCATAAGCATAAGCCATTTTTCTTAGTCCCCTCCACAATTTTATATCAATATGAAATTCTGTGACATATTCTTTATCACACAGATCAGTACCTGGAGGATTGTTTTACCTGGGACCAAACTGACCTAGATGTTAACAGATCCTTCAGTAGTTCCACACTAACATCTTCTGTACACTTTAGTTCTGGAATACGAAGAATGACTGTAACGTAATGGAAATATCTTTTTTTTTTAAAGACTTGATTCCATTCCTATACGTGTGTGACCAAGGAGACACTTCATTAAAATCAATGGACTCACACCAGTGTAAGACCAGAATCTAGCTTGATATTTTTAGCATGAGATTCTGTCCCTCAATAGGTGTTATTTTAAGGAAAAAGTAAGAGAGAATCCCTCTCAAAAGGGAATTTTATCTATTCTGGGTATTTGTGAAGTACCTATCACCTTGGCATCCTGGATTTAATCCCTTGGTTTTCCTGAAGCTTAAGTTTTACCTCGAAACTACCCTTATGCCACCAATTCCACCCTCATACTCACAAACAAGTGAGCAAGCATTAGTTTATTCACTTTCCTAAGGATTTGTTCCCAAATATTTGAACCTTAAACAGAGGCTAAATCTTGTTGCTGATATATGGCAGATGAGCCCAATCCTACACTGATTCATGTAAATGGGTGGAGGACTGACACTAGCCTCTTCTTTTCAAAGAAACAGTTTGTACTTGAAATTAAATACCCAGCATGGTCAAAATTAGAATCATAGTTCTATTGGTATGATCGCCAATGTGTGCCTAACTTCTTGTGAAAGTATTTTTCCTTCTCCTACAGAAAGTTAATGAAATAGCTTTTATGAGGTCCAAGAGTAAATTTTTTTTTTTGAATACTGATAATGTCCCTGAAGTTATCCTCTCAATATATGAAAATATTGCTAATTCAGAGGTTGGTTTTCATCCATTAAGACAGAGCCTATAAAAGTCACTATCTTGACTAGTGTCCTGTTCATTACTGCTGATATTGACACGACTCAGCCTTAACATCGATGAAGATGGAGTTCCTTCATTTTTGTTATCCAGCAGCACTAACGGTACTCTTATTTTTAATTTTTCTGGCACCATTTAAATGTTTGTTAATATGTTTTAATAGTCTCAGTGACAAGAATATAACATCATGATCTCTTGGGCTCATTAAGCCTTCTCATTTTCACATTTGCAATTAATTAATCAGCAACATCTATTCAAATACTGCCATGAAACTTTCAATATAAAGTCCATTGTGGACTCCTGTCAAGGCTGGATCCCCACTTTGAACTTTAGGGTACAAATGTAGGGGCCTGCATGAAAACTTCTAAGCTTAACTACCAGCTTAGCTCTGGTTCCGCTGCCACCATTTCCCAATTTTTCCCTCCTTGGGAAGCCCTGAGAAACCTTCACCAATTCCCTGGTGAGTACAGATCCAAACCCCTTGGATCTTAAAACAAGGAGAAATTAACCATCCCCCCTCCTTCCTCCCACCAACTCCTGGTGAATCAAGATCCAAACCCCTTGGATCTTAAAACAAGGAAAAATCAATCAGGTTCTTAAAAAGAAGGCTTTTAATTAAAGAAAAAAAGTAAAAATCATCTCTGTAAAATCAGTATGGAAATTAATCTTACAGGGTAATCAAACTTAAAGAGCTCAGAGGACTCCCCTCTAGTCTCAGGTTCAAAGTACAGCAAACAAAGATAAACACTCTAGTAAAAGGTACATTTACAAGTTGAGAAAACAAAGGAACACTAACACGCCTTGCCTGGCTATTTACTTACAAGTTTGAAATAGGAAAGACTTGTTTAGAAAGATGTGGAGAACCTGGATTGATGTCTGGTCCCTCTCAGTCCTGAGAACGAACACACTCCCAAACAAAGAACACAAACAAAAGCCTCCCCCCCCCCAAAGATTTGAAAGTATCTTGTCCCCTTATTGGTCCTTTAGGTCAGATGCCAGCCAGGTTACCTGAGCTTCTTAACCCTTTACAGGGAAAAGGATTTTGGAGTCTCTGGCCAGGAGGGATTTTATAGTACTGTACACAGGACAGCTGTTACCCTTCCCTTTATAGTTATGACAACTCCTCATTTAAAAATAGTCACTTGATAATCCCTTTTAAATTTTCTTCTTACATACTTAAACCACACAGGCTTTGTTAGCTTTCCAGGCATGCTGGAAGACCCATCTTTTCTGGCAGGCATTTAGGGCTGGATTCTGCATGATTGAAGGTTCCCCTTCGATTGTCATGGTAGATAGTCATGCCTTTAGGAAGAATGGAGGCTTACAGTTGAGTGTGAGGGGCTAGCTATTTTTTAAACAGCTCCATGTAATCAGACCCCATTGCAGAGCCACATCAGTTTCATTAGGACTCTGTACACATACAGCCCAGCCACAGCTGCTTGTGGAATCGGGCCTTTAGGTTGGGGTCTCTTATATTATGGTAGGGGAATGTTTTGATTTTGGCTAGAGAGTCCTTTAGTTGGAAACCTGATTAATTAAAACAATAGTATTGATACATTTAGACCTTCCACAGGATTTTTTTTTTTTAATTTACAAGGTGTCTATGGGTCTGGATAGATGTCAGATATCAAAACAATAAAACAATAGTTTCATTAAAAAATATACTGGGCCAGATCCTGCCATGTCAAGCACCCTGTGATTTTATATAACTGGAGAAGAAATATTTTAGAGCCAGACTTTGGCCATTATTTTGAGTTTTCACCTAATACTTTTCCATGAATAATGAAAGGGCAATTTTCAAAGAGAAACAGAGAGAACAAAATTAAGTTTCCACAAAATAGACTACAGTTGGTTATAAAAAGGATACAATTTTTGTCCAGGATCAAATTAATGAATAAAGTATCTACAAAAAAATATCAGTTCGAACATGTTAATTCCAAGCTAATGAATGTTGATTCCTCATAGCTCCAATTCATAGGAAGAGCACCAGAGCAGCAATATTGCAAGCAAATACAATTAAATAAGGAGATGCATTCACCCTATTTTCATTTCTTCAATAGCTTGTTGCTGGATTTTGGTTTAGGGGAGAGGGATGGGTACAGCTCGCTCCGGCTATACTTTACATTGAACAAACAAGCAGGATGAGGACTTTGTTGCTACATGTTTCAAAAATTTCAAGTGTTTCAAACAAGGCTAATCATTTAATGTTTGGGTTTCATACACACAGTTCTTCCATTTACCTTTTCCCATCATCATTTCAGTCTCATTTCCCTTCTGAAGAAGTGGCTATCCATTTCCTGGCTCACCCTCTCAACATAGCTGTTCATTTGTATTTAACTTGATTGACTTTACATGCATTCCAGATGCCACTTTCTGTTGTTTCTCTGCCTCGCTGCTTGCAGATGAGACATTGCTTAAGCAGTGTTTAATTTTTCCAGCAGGCTCTCATCTGTGACTTGCATATCTTTTAACAAAAGGTTGCATCACAACACTCATTCCACAGTCCAATGATAAATGGAAGCAAAGCAAATAGAGCATTTTCACCTGATACTTAAATGAATCACCTCTTCTTGTTAAGCCACCATAGGAAAACTGCATAGCCTTTTCATTGGGTACATCATTTCTTCTTGATGTTCACATAAATCTTACTTCTGATCCCACTGAAATCAATGGCAAGCTCCAATTGATTTTAAAAAGAGCAGACCCATTTCTACTATTGCACAAGCTGGTGTAAAACACCCATATCCTGAAACAAATAGGATAGAATCCTTGTAATTGAACCTGTTATCCAAAAATCCCCATGGACTGAATTTAGTTTAAACCCTCTGAGTTCAAACTATTTGAAAGATTCCTCCTTTATCTAAAAGTACTTTGTATAGTTAAAAATTCCAGGTACTTTCTTTCATTTGGTAAACAAGATTCTATTGGACTGGAGATTCTGAAGTTCATATTACAGGGGGAGTGAGGGTAGGGTGACCAGATAGCAAGTGTGAAAAATCGGGACAGGGTGGGGGGTAATAGACACCTATATAAGAAAGAGCCCTGAATATTGGGACTGTCCCAACAAAATCGGGACATCTGGTCACCCTAGGTGGGGGGAGTATTTCAGGACAGGTTGTCATCCTGTAAATTTTGTAGTTAATGTTTTTCTTTACATGAATTGAATCACATTTATTTTTAGTAGGTATCAGTACACACGTTTACTTTTAGGGCTAAGTTGCTGATCTTCAGAAAAAAATGCAAATGTAAATACTGAATGTGAGGGGCATTTTGCATAACTACCTACACTTTCTTTAAAGTACTTGCTCCAAAATTATGTATTTTAGGTAAGCACTGTATAAAGTAAACACTGTAAATGGATCTGCATCTCAGCTCCACTGAACTCAAAGGAGGCATTCTAGTAACTCCTGGCTTTCCTGTTGTGCTATGGGCTCTCTTTTTTGCTGGGTTGTCCTCAATCACCACCCCCTTGCATTGGGGTGGAAAACCCTACTAAATATTTTGGGAGGCAGGAATTTCCCCAGAATAACTACAACACAAAGATATATCCCAAATCTTCATCAACCATTGGACAGAACAGTAGAGTCATTAAAAGGCATGATTAAGGAGAGTTATACATATGATTAATAAACCAGAGAAGTTATACAGTGAAAATACAATTCAGGAAATCCTAGATGCTTAATAAATATACCCTAACTCAAATGATGAAACAAATATGCCTAAAAAATTGTACTGTTTCATTGTGATAGTGTCAAAATGAAACAACTTGTCTGCAATTTTTTCTCTTTTTAATTTCATCTGAATCTATTCACTGAAATTGACACAAATTCACAAAATCTTTCTGTCAATGTGAATCTGCATTTTCAGCAGAAATTGTTTCACCTGGCTCTATTAAAAATGTATTTTTTTTTTTTTTTTACTGAAAGTGAATTTCTCATGCAATCTCTTGACCCAGCAGCTGGGGATTTAAGAAAATCGCCAAAGATCATGATCATGATAAAAATCCCGAGTTGGCAACATGACACTCTGCCTGTCTGCTGGCCATCACAGCCCAGGGCTTTCAGTGGCTTAACGTAGTGTAAAGCTGGAGCTCTAAGTTATGCCAGGGGATTTTGTTTTTCTTATTAAGACATGGGGAGTTTATATTTAACACTTACGTGATTTTTATTTAAACATTCCATACCTAACAACAATCTGAGCCTGGTGTTGCCTCCAATTCCCTCCAGTCCAGAGCTCAACCTTCCAAAATAGAGGAAGATCTTTGGCTTCTGCAGCCTCATCCACATCCTTTGTCACACCCTAAAGTGGCGATTATTTTGATTAATGGTTTGGGTGTTGTTAGTTATTAATATTATGGTTGTTTATATGAACGTCTAAGTGGTTATTGTTTAACTAAATCATTAGAACTCAAGTGAGAGGACATGTTTGCATAGCAACATGTTAACAGTTTGAAAATCTTAGCACTGTTACTACATAAAGTGTAGTTTTGGAAGTGGGAGATCACAATTTGCTGAATTTCAAACCTACTCTGATAACATGGGTGTGATATTCAGTGCTTTAATTAAAGCTTTGGAGGTCTGAGCTTTGCTTAGGCAGCCAGAATGTATATACTTATTTAGCATCTGTGTTCCACTCACTGTGCCTGCTCACAGTCCCCCACGTAGCAGAAAAACAAGGCTGGGCTAGCTGTGGAGAGAGCACTGTACATGGGTATGAGCGGGCAAAGCTGGCCTTGGTTGGTTGAAGAACCTATGGAAATGGAATGACAGATTATAGGAAGGGGTGCATGTGTGTGTAAGTAAGAGAGAGAGAGAGAGAGCAAAGGAAGTTGGTGAAAGAGAAAAAAAAGGATTAAGCCATTGGGAAAGAGAAATTCTGGGAGCTGGGTAGCTGAGTGGAAGAGAGAAATTGATGGAAGGGAATGGAATGTTCCCTCAGTTTTCACGGCACACTCAGTCAGGAAAATAAATCCATTAAACTTCCATTTTAAAAAACACAAACCAACAAACCACACGTGAATTTCAATGATGGATGAAAGTGTACTGTGAAAGTAAAGTGTTATAACCCCCTAGACTTTTGAAGAGTTCTAGAGGTTTTGTGAAATCAAAACTTGTACCAGGTTCTCCTAGTTGCCAAAACTCAAAGACTTTGGCTCCATGTACATAACTCGTGAAAAACATCTAAATATACCAGATGTGCTAATTGGTTTTCAGTTAAACCCTGAACACAAACATTTTCTGTCCTTTATGGAAATGGAGAAGAGAAAGTTTCCTCTCTTTTAAATGTTTTAAGCACATAATTACCAAAGTAAACTGTGAAAAATCCCACATTAGACACTGATGAAAACTGGAACAAAGCATAGATGTGAGAAGAAACATTTTTAGTATTGCACATGCTTTATGTATAAAGATTCCAAAAGCAAAGTTACACCACTACACATCATATTGTATGGTTTGTGTTGCTTGAAAATTTGTTCAATGCCCTGATCCACTGGAATTAACAAAATAAGCTCGTTTTGTGAAAGTGACTGAGAGAATACAAAATCTGAATTAAAATGAATACATGAGTTTTAAGAACAATGCTTTCCTTATGGCAAATAGATATTAGAGTGAAATACCACCTGAAGTAATACGAAAATTACAGCCAGACAAAAATAGATGACTGAAATATATATTTTATTGACTAAAGAGTATTTAATATTGAGTTCAACAAAATTATAGCAAAACAAATCATTAAACTTGTGTTACCTAAATAAACCACTGGAAGCCATGTGAAATCAAAAAGTTGACTAATGGTAATTAGATAGAGATGTAAATAAGCCAAAACATTCAGTCTGAATAATGGAAGGATTTAAAGATCTTAGTTCAAGTATACCATTTTCAGCAAACATTTCTCAACAAAGACAATAATTATTATATTGTAATGAAAAATGGAGCAACTATGTAAAATAATATTTTAAAGAAAATAGGAGACACCATCATTGGAACCATGTAAACTTAATTTGAGAAAAAAGTAATGAATACACAGTGGGGAATAATTTTATAACGGCAGAGACACAGAATAGATATAGGGTTTTTTCCATAATTTCTTTCTATGATTAAGTGAATAGAAATATAATAATATAGCTGAAATTAACATCTGGAAAAAGTGACAATAAATATGCAAAGTTCATGTAGTAAAATAAAAATGGTAACACAAAATTCTATCATCTCCAAATAATCAATACACACACATGGAAATAGACCCTATGGCACAGCAAAGGTAATAACCAATTTTTTCCCTCAGCTTTTTAATTATCCTTAAATTACTTTTTTGTTAATTAATTTTAATTGTTGACACTTACCCTTGGCTGATGTCTTTCTAAAATGTGGGCGTGTTTTGGAGGTCATGGAAAACCACCCTTTGTTTTCATTTTTAGAGGAGCAGTTTCCAGGGCCAGGTCCTCAATTAAAAACAACTTTTAACAAAATAGCTTTATCTCCATTTTTATATCCTTTATGCTATCTGCAGTTGAGGTACAGCCCACTATTTTTCTTTTTCTTCTTTAGGAATAAGGAATAATTAATCAACAGATAACGGCCTTACACTTGCATCTAACTCAGATTTCAGCTGAATCATTCACCTCAAAGTAAGCCTGATAAGAAACAGAATCCAGATCATTCCTTTATAGGGATGAAAGGCAAATAAGAGTAAAAATGTCATAAAATCTGCATTCTGAGTGGCAAAAAATAAGATCTGACTCTGATAATATTGAGTGAGATGTGCTATCTCAGAGCATAACAACAATTAAAATAAAGGGTCATCCCAAAAAGAACAAACCTCTAGGTTCTGGAAGAATTAGTGGATCTGTAAATAGGGAAGAGGTTCTGTCACAATGGCATACCAATTCTGGATCAATGTCTAAAGACTAAATCTAACCAATACTTCTTTGTATTTTGTTCAGAGAACACCATGTGCCTGCCTTGTATATCTCATTCATAGAGACAGATGTGAGGCTACCTCCTGAGTTATTATGCCTGGATCTGAATAGGTTTCAAAGTGACCCTCAAGTTTCAGGCATAGCAGGATGTAGCACTGATAAATGAAATCACGCAGTCATTTAACAGAACCAATGCATTGATGGAAAATTGGCCCATCATCATTAGACCTGACTGAAAGCAAAAGCCCAGAGGCAATGAGAAACGGAGGAAGAGAAAGAATTAGACGACACTATACATCACAATTGATATCTCATTACGATGTTCAAAACAACAGAACCCAAAGAAGCCTTAAAAATCTAACAGACTTTTCAGCTTGTAGTAGGTCCTAGCCGGGGCTCGACCCTTCCGGGCAGGAGGGGAGCCACACCGACTCACTACTCTGGGAATAAGCAGTCAGTTAGTCCTGAAACTCCGGCTCTTTGGTGCAGAGTCGGAGCAACCACAGTTAAAGCCCAGGAGCCCAGGCCCTGGATCAGGGCGGGGCAAACCCAGTTAGCTCAGACCCTTGCTTGCTGGGCTGAGCGGGCAAATAGTTCAGAGCCCAGGCCCTGGGTCAGGGCGGGGCAAACACAGTTAGGCTCAGGTCCTTATGGCAGGGGCTGAGCGGGTAAATAGTTCAAAGCCCAGGCCCTGGATCAGGGCGGGGCAAACACAGTTAGGCTCAGGCCCTTGTTGCAGGGGCTGAGCGAGCAAACAGTTCAAAGCCCAGGCCCTGGATCAGGGCGGGGCAAACACAGTTAGCTCAGGCCCTTGTTGCAGGGAGCTGAGCGAGCAAATAGTTCAGAGCCCAGGCCCTGGATCAGGGCGGGGCAAACACAGTTAGCTCAGGCCCTTGTTGCAGGGGCTGAGCGAGCAAATAGTTCAGAGCCCAGGCCCTGGATCAGGGCGGGGCAAACACAGTTAGCTCAGGCCCTTGTTGCAGGGGCTGAGCGAGCAAATAGTTCAGAGGCCAGGCCCTGGATCAGGGCGGGGCAAACACAGTTAGGCTCAGGCCCTTGTTGCAGGGGCTGAGCAGGCAAATAGTTCAAGGCCCAGGCTTCTGTAGCCGAGCGTTGGGTGAGGGGGAAGCCTGCCACCCGTGCGGAGGGTGGCAGGGGGGAACGCAGGCCCACCCACTCCACTGCGTTCCAGCCCGGGGCCCTAACAGCGGTTGCTGCCGCTGCTGGTCAGTGGGGTATCCAGACCGCAACACACTGACATAGGCTCACAGTCAGTTGCAGCCGGACCGGGGTCGGCTACCCCCGGGCTACTTCCGTGATCCCCCTCACAGCCTACCTCGGTCGTTGCGCCGGGATCGGGCCAGTCCACCTGCATGGGCTCCTCTCTGCCCGGGCTCGGCGGCAAGTCTGGTAGCTCGGCCGGGAAGTCCGGCCAATGGTCCTCAGGCGGCTCCTCTGGATAGCAGCAGGGGCTGAGGGGTTCGGGTCCAGTCTCACCCTCAGGGTTAGCGGGGTTCGGTTCCCAGGGGTTCTCCCAGTGGCGGGCGTGAACGGGCTCCGGCGGCTCCTCCTCGTAGCGGGCCCGGGGTAGCTCAGGCCAGCTAGGGTCTTCGACGGTCTCCTGGCCGGGAGCTCCCGGCCGCACGTCTGCTCCCTGTGGTGGCTGGCCGCCAACTGAGCTCTGGCGGCCGGCCTTTATACTTCCTGTCCCGCCCCTTGACTTCCGGGGGGCGGGGACAGGCGGTGGTGGTCCCACCCACTCTGGTGCCGGCACGTGGGCTCCCTCTTCTGGGCAGGAGGGGAGCCACACCGACTCACTACACAGCTGTAATACAAAAGTCTCATAGATTCTCTGTATTGCATTCACCATCATCACCCTGCCCACTCCAAGGCACCACCAGGAGGCATGAAAGTTCCTGCCCCCATCAAAATTGTATAAAATATAGTTATGCTCATTTCACATCACATGAAATTTGTCTGAAAAGAGAACTGCAGTATCACATACAACTGCTACGCTCTGATTTCTATGCCAGTTTTAAGCAATCAGCTTGCCCTGCTTGAAATCAGGTAATATTAGTGACATTGTCCACCAAAGTTTCTGCCTGAATGGTCTTGGTACCCACTGCAGCAGCCAGATCATCTACTGTCACTTCTCTAGATGAGGGGAAAGCAAAGGATGGTGAATTCTCCCTAAAGACATATCCCTACTCCCACATGGGACAGGGAGAGGTTAAACATTACTGCAATGGAGTGGCTTCCTGATCTTTCTTCCTTTGACACTGTAGAATCATATATCTTGCCCGAAGATGGGGCTACAAATGGAAAATTAATAGCAAAGAACTTCCTTCATGACAGGTTGTTAAATGTACTGCCTACATTGCAGACAGCAAAACAGATAGTGACTAGTCACATATGTACAGGCTGCTACACCTTTACTCACTCTTAGTAGTGTTTTTTATGCACAAGCAGTTCAATTGATCAATGGGGCTACTCCTGGAGTGAGGTACTATTAAGTGTAAGGATGGTACAATGTAGTCCACAGCCATATGCCCTCTTCTACATTCCTAGACAACTGATTTTGGGCCAGATTCTGATACCCTTACTCGTGCTGGGTAGCATTTTATTCCACTGCTGTCCCAAATGGAGTCAGTACTCAGCTGTTTTTGAATTAAGGTATTTCTTGGCATGAATAAGGGTATTGGAGTCTGGTGCTCTGAACATAAAGTGTTCAGGTGCAGATGGCATTTCAGAGCATATGAACCTACCAGCTGCTATCTAGATGAAAAGTGCCATCATCTGTAAGTCTGGTAGTTACGAAAGCCCAAAAACACATGTAAAATTATTTGTATCCTGTCTTAATACACTCTTCTCTGCTAATATACTAGAGTATAGTGCTCTAATGACACATTGATGGTGGCAAAGTTTGATTTACTGTGACAAAGGAAGTGAATTTCAGTCTTTACCCTCCCTGTCACAGTCATAATTCACATCATCTTGATCTGGTAGACATAACTTGAACAGTGCTGAAGCAGATTAATTTCAGAATCTGTTCTAGTTCAGAAAAATACTGTGTCTGCCAGTATCCATTAGCAAGTAGTTAGTAGTCAAGCATCTTTATAGCTTACCGTATGGAGTGAAACATTTCTATAGTAGTCTACTGGACAAATGTGTACTTATGGATTGCTTAATATCCAAAAGTATTTCACAGTACTGTCTACCAGCTTCACAATTTTCAGAGTAGCAGCCGTGTTAGTCTGTATCCGCAAAAAGAAGAACAGGAGTACTTGTGGCACCTTAGAGACTAACAAATTAATTAGAGCATAAGCAGCTTCACAATGTGTGTTCTTTCTTGGACTAGCTGAAACATTTTCTTCCACATATTCTTCCATGCCGCATGCAGATTTTAGAAGCAAAAGCCATTGAGTCATTGTGGTCTGTTGAGCCCACATATTTTTCCACAGATGATCACTAAAGGGTATATATTCCTTGAAAACCGAATGTTGTAATCCTTTAGGAAATTGGTATTTATAAAAAGGTTTTGTTGTTGTTGTTGTTTTTTAATGAAAAGCAGTAAATCCCCCAATCTACAACAGAGACTCATGGGCCGCAAAAATTAAGGTGATCGCTCTCTTCTTGCAATTTCGAGAGTTGCAGTACTAGCAACAGAAGTAACTACATAATTATTTAATACAATAAAAATTGCAAGGTAAATCTAGCCTGTGTTCTGTGGAGGCAGTAAAGAAGAAAATAATGATGAATTATGAGATGGACAGAAGGCCAAATTATGAGTTAGAAGAGGAAAAATTGAGGTGCACAGGCAGGAAGATTGGTTAGCAAGAAAAGGACCTCAAAATCTGACAGTGAAGAGGTTAGGGTAGGAAAGAGTAACGTAAACATTTTGAATTAGTGAGTGGAAACAGAAAGCATAAGATCTTTAGTAAAACATAAAAACCTATTTCTAAATCTATTGCCAAATTAATTTTTGATGATTTAGTTAAATTAATACTTCTCCTTAATTTCAGCCTAGAATATTTTATGCTTGTATCTCTGAAGTCGGAGGTCATATAAAAAATGTAAGCAGGTGATCTGAAATTAGAATCTGAGGACAGCTTTCAGTCTGGCTTTAAAAAGACTGGTTTCCCTGAGATACAATATTCTGTGCATAGATTGCTAAAGTAAAACTTAATTACTTAGGGTGAAAGAAAGTGGCTGGTAGTGATGCATGAGGATGAGATTACAGAATCAGATCTTATTATTGGAAGTTAAGATAGATTTTTTAAAATATCCTGATAAAACTACCTGGGATTCAATCCTCCTAGGTACTACATGTGTCTTACAAAGCGTTGCATGCCCGCATTCCCTATTGACATTAGCAGGAGCTGAAGGTTCTTAGCACGTTACAGGATAGGGTCCCAAAAATTTCAGATAAACTGAAAAGGCCCACTAAAAGGAAATATTTCTGATCTCTTTATAAAATGGAACACATCATATTTAGCTTTCTTGATATTAAAAAACATGAACTTCCTTAAAAGAATTTGCTTTTCTGCTAGTCTTCAACAAACTGTTATGGTTCAGTTAATAGGTTGCTATGAAGATGCAATGTTGAAACAAACTTGAACAGCACAGAAAACCAGAACTGCTGCAACAAGGTGAGGGAATCTTTTAACAACAGGAACAGAACAGTACACAAAGCTATGTATTGTTTTTTTTTTCTGTAAATAGTAGACTGAATGGCAGTGAAGGATGAAATATTATGTTATTGAGCAATTTCTAAAACAAACAATTCATCAATTCCTACCTGTAAATTATTTGTAAACTAGTTCAGGCTTTGTAATTTGAACTTTATAGCAAGGCAAGTTCTCAGTAGCCATTTAAGTATTGCAGTTACAGTCATTTACAAAATATTTAATTTATAGAAGTAGATGGCATGCACAAAGTAGTTTTCTTCATTTATATTTCATTGAGGAAGTCATGCAGGTAAAGACACACTCAAAAGATGATTGCAATATATAGAACTCCCATAGTCACAGAGGGCTACGCTAACATAGCAATGTTTGAAGCAAGACCCTCTCAATAGAATATCCTATAATCTATAATTAAACAGATCAGCTACACTAGTATTCTTTAACAAACCATAAATCTCCAGTATACAATAGGGAGAAGGTTATAGATAAAAGAAAATGTGTGCAAATGTTACAATTATACCATCAGTATGTGCATGGTATATAGAAGACAATCACATTGTATTATTAGACGTTAAAGGTCTAACAAAGAAACCCAACTAAATAAATAAAAGTTGTCATTCTATATCTGGGCAAGTAACATATAAATCTAGTTGTGCACCATGCATTATTTAAGGCATGAATTTATTACACTACCTTCCTCCTCTTGTACCTTGCCTCTTGTTCATTTGGGGTAGGGATAACATCTTCCAATCATCTTCCACACATCTACCTCTATCATACCTCATTCCTTATTATGGCTCGGGGTGCTATCCAGATTAACTAAAAAAATAATCAACACAATCTTTCTAATACATAGAATACTTAGATGTTACCCTTCCTAGAAAGAGACAGCTCCAGAGTCTGGTGGCTCATTCATAATATTGCTGTACCACTAGTCTCAGGTCTGAAAATGCTGCAAAAAATATTTAAGAATCCTAACAAGTCTGGATCTACCACCCCAAAATATTGTCTCATTCCCTAAGTCTATAGTCAAAGAGCCCAATCCTGCAAGCTACTCCCATGAGTAACATTAATTCATTTGAATGCTTCCATTTACTTCCATTTTATTTCTTGCTAAATGAGTGCCCTCTCTTTATAAATAAACTTTTGGAGCAGGGACCATCTTTTTGTTCCGTCTTTGGACAGCATCTAGCACTATGGGGCCTTGACCCATGACTCTTAGGCACTACTGCAATAAAAAAGGTGAAATCCTGGCCCCATTTAAGTCAGTGAGAGTTTTGCCATTGACTTCAATAGGGCCATGATTTCATCCAGGAGGATCTATACAATAGGGTGGTTAATCAAGAAATAGTTCTCTAGGAAAGAAAATAACCTCACTAAGTATTGATTCCCTACCACTATTTGTATAATCATCAATGTTAATTATAGAGGATGATGCTTGCTAATAGGACAACCAAGCTGAATTTTTTCACAAGAGTACTCATTCTTGCTTAAATCAAACAGTTGGCAGATGTTCCTTGGCGCTGGAATCCCTTACATAAGGGGATGGTTCTGGTGGCCTCCTTTCCCATAACTTTTACAGGTCTGAGAATAGATATACTAAGGATGATTATAGGGAGTGGGGTAAGGAGCCCCTTTTCCCATCACTGTACTGAATACAGGTACCACTGCAATATTGGTATGAATTGGAAGCTGGATAGCCGTAGGCTTTATCACTGCAGTTTGAGTCACTCAATCAAGTGTTCAGTGCTGGACTTCAACCCAATAGCCAGTGTGTTGTGTTCTTATCCAGAGGGGCATCAGCAATGTCTGCTTTGGATTTTGCTTTGAATGCCATTATGTATTTAGCCTGAGATTTTTCAAAGTCACCCAGGGAATCTGAACAACTAATTCCCACAAATGTTAATGTTACTTGGGCTTCCAAATCCCTTGGGTAGTTTTAAAAATCTCAGCCTTTGTTTTGTTTTTAACTGCAGCACCTAGAGGCCTTCAGATACAGAAGACTGCCTTTAAAATGTATTGTTATTATTACCAAAGTGTAAGACATTCTGTGTAGCTATTTACAATCATAGTTCATGGAATATGAATACTTTTTTGTGACAGTTCATGAGAACAGTATTGGACTCTTCCTATAAACTAAACAAAATGTCTGACTCTTCTTCATGTAAAGGGAACCACAAAATATTAATTGAAAACTGATATTGTAATGATCTCCCTACATCTAGATAGCCATGCTTTCAAATTTATATTTAAATACACTTCACAATATTTTTCACTGAACTTTTTATTTAAAGTACAAATTGTATAGCCAAAAGAATAAGTGTCATTCCAGGGGCATTTGTTGAGTATAAGTTGCTGATAATATAGAGACATACTAGGGTGCCTGACCTGTTCCACTGTCACAGAAGCTAGAATACACATTGAAAAAATAACAAATAATGTGTTAGCCATATGGCCAGCCAACTTCTTCCCCTTCCCTACATGACTGGAGTCATTTAAGCCTCACTCCCATACACGGTAATTTGGAGGCCAAAGCCACCAGAATGGAGGTCTTATATCCCTGAACTCACTTTCTCTGTGGTCATCAGCTCCTCACATCAGCTTCCTGGAAGAATGCTCCACTAGAGCTGTTATGTTAGGGAACCTCTCATCTACTATTCCTCTCAGAACTCCCTGGGGTGGCTTGATCCAACACCCACCAAATCCACGGAAAGACTCCCATTGACTTTAACTGGTATTGCTTCCGGCCCATGATCCATTAACTTTCAGCAGCTTTCCCAACCCTGGCTTTGATTCTAATCAATGAAACAGAAAGGTTGCATTTGAATATTATTGATTCTAGAATAAATTTTCACCTCTTCTGCTTTAATGAAATGAATTAAATGCCATCAAATTTCTTTCATAGCAATTCTTACATGACTATTTAGATTTTGAATCCATCAGATTTAGATCCAGAATTATAAGGTGAAGGATTTGGACAGGAAATAGAGCAACTATTATCCAACTTCCTCTTTCAGCTATTGATGCATTAACATGTCCAAACACTTTTATTACTTATTCTTCTAAAAGCTATCACTTTCATAATGGAGTCCATTAAATATGTTTTGTTCACTAATGATTTTCTTATTCCTGCTCCCCCGTCAGGCTATTCCATTACAAGAGATTCAATAAGATATCTGAAGGAGCTGTAAAACCTGTAATTTCCATCTGAATATTTGTACTGGGGTGGTGTAAAAGCTTGGTATCAGAGAATTTATTTTGCTCTCCCTCCCCTATTTCTGAATACTTTTATTCACAGATACACATACATACCCATAACAAAAAAAATCAATGCTGCCCTAAGAGTAAACATGAGAAATTTCAGTAAGGAAGAGCTATTGATTGCCAGATATTTACATGGAGTCAGAATCTGTTATACAATTGAAACTGTTCACATCTAGAATGGAGGTCTAATTCAGCAAAACATTTAAGCATGTGCTTAAATACACCCCTACTTAGCAAAGCACTTCTACATGTGCTTATCTTTAAGTCACCATTGATATCAATGGGACTTAAGCACATGACATGTGCTTAAGTGCTTTGCTGAATAGCACTGCTGATTCAAGGTCTATCTGAAAAACAATTGTGCGGCTAGGTTCTCACATACTATTCTTGGCTTCACAGGACAGCAAGAGGTACTGCTTAGATTGTGACTGGCTGTGGTAAGGAAAGTAGGGGCTATTTTCTCCTGCAAGTGGTAGCTAGAAAGGAAAGTAGATGTTTGTTATTACATAGGTGGTTAAATGATGGACCTATAACTATTTATAATGAGATGCACCAAAGGAAGTGGAGACAACATTTAATTCCAATACATGAATTGCTAACAAAGTTATATGTATGACAGATGACTTTAACATAGTCTTATCCCCACATTGGGGGCGGGGGGGAGGAATCTCACACCAGCACTCAGACAGCTGTTACACAAAAGACCAAAATAAGGTCTGGTTTGGGCCCCTCTCATCCACAGAGAGAAAAGTATCCAAGGAGCAGAAATAATTTCCATTCTTTTCTGCAAGGCACATTACTTTTTCATGCCTAGATTTCCTTTTATCTCCTCAGCTGCAAACCTCAACAAGTCTCATCTTGAGAGAATTAACAGTTTCATCAACCACAGGGCAAAAAAAAAAAAAACAAAAATCTGCTAAGGAAAAATATTAATTACTTCTTTTATAAAACCTTGCTATGATGCTAATTAAACAGTGGCAAATGAAAGACTCTGAGATGCTGCCACAGCTGAAAGGAGTGGTAAAATTATAAAAGTCTCTGCCGAACTCAAGAAGAGAAGAAATATCAAAATCAAAGTCTGGGAAGAACATAATCTCACCGTATGTCTACACTATGGGATTTACAGAATTCGATTTTTGGCAGCCGATTGTATAAAGTCAAGTGCATGCGGCCAAACTAAGCACATTAATTCGGCAGTGTGCGTCCATGAACCGAGGCTAGCATCGACTTCCAGAGCGTTGCACTGTGGGTAGCTATCCCATAGTTATCCCATAGTTCCCGCAGTCTCCCCCGCCCATTGGAATTCTGGGTTGAGATCCCAATGCCTGATGGGGCAAAAAACATTGTCGCTGGTGGTTCTGGGTACAGCCTCACCCCTCCCTCCATGAAAGCAATGGCAAACAACCGTTTCGCGCCTTTTTTCCTGGGTGAACACTGCAGATGCCATACCAGGGCAAGCATGGAGCCCACTCATCTCAAGACAGCAGTCATGAACATTGTGAACACCTCACGCATTATCGTGCAGTTTATGCTGAACCAGAACCTGAAAAACCAGGTGAGGAGGAGGCTGCGACTGCGGAGCGGTGACAAGAGTGATGAGGACATGGACATGGACACAGAATTCTCTCAAACTGCGGGCTCCGGCGCTTTGGAGATTATGCTGTTAATGGGGCAGGTTATAGCCGTGACACGCCGATTCTGGTCCTGGGAAACAAGCACAGACTGGTGGGACCATATAGTGTTGCAGGTGTGGGACAATTCCTAGTGTCTGAGAAACTTTCGCATGCATAAGGGCACTTTAATAGAACTTAGTGACTTGCTTTCTCCTGCCCTGAAGTGACAGAATACCAAGATGAGAGCAGCCCTCACAGTTGAGAAGCGAGTGGCGACAGCCCTGTGGAAGCTTGCAATGCCAGACAGCTACCAGTCAGTCGGGAATCAATTTGGAGTGGGCAAATCTACTGTGGGGGGCTGCTGTGATGCAAGTAGCCAAAGCAATCACTGAGCTGCTGCTACCAAAGATAGTGACTCTGGGAAATGTGCAGGTCATAGTGGATGGCTTTGCTGCAATGGGATTCCCTAACTGTGGTGAGGCGATAGATGGAACCCATATCCCTATCTTGGCACCGGAGCACCAGGGCAGCCAGTACATAAACCGCAAGGGGTACTTTTCAATGGTGCTGCAAGCACTGGTGGATCACAAGGGATGTTTCATCAACATCAACGTGGAATGGCCGGAAAGGGTTCATGATGCTCACGTCTTCAGGAACACTAATCTGTTTAAACGGCTGCAGCAAAGGATTTACTTCCCAGACCAGAAAATAACCGTTGGGGATGTTGAAATGCCTATAGTTATCCTTGGGGACCCAGCCTACCCCTTAATGCGTGGCTGGTATCAGGGAAGATCCCTGCTGGCCAAACGCGAAAAACTCAGCAGCAGTGCCTCCCCCCACCCCCCACTTGGCTAACTGCAGGGAAGGATTTCTTTTCAGCCACAGGCAAACAGCCCAGTAGGAACGGCCACCTCTGTCCCTTAATTAAATTCCCATAGTTCAACCAGGTTACCATGAACGATATCACTCTCCTGAGGATAACACACCAAGATAAAGAACGGATGTTGCTTGAATGTCAGCAAACACCGGGACCATACGCTGCCAGGCTTTGTCATGCAATAATACCAGATTATTGGCTACTAGCATGGCGTGGTCAAGTGTCCTACCATGGAGGACGGAATAAGGCTGCACTGCCCAGAAACCTTCTGCAAAGGCTTTTGGAGTACGTCCAGGAGAGCTTCATGGAGATGTCCCTGGAGGATTTCCGCTCCATCCCCAGACACGTTAACAGACTTTTCCAGTAGCTGTACTGGCCGCGAATGCATTCCAAGTCCTCAGGGCAAATCAATCATTAAAAAACACTTGCTTTTAAACCATGTTTTATATTTACAAAGGTACACTCATCAGAGGTCCCTAATATGGCTTCATGATCTGGGATACTGCCTTGGGAGGGTTGGAAGAGTACTTCAGTCAGGCTGAGAAAAAGATCCTGGCTGTTGGGGAGAATGGACTGCTGTGTGCTCTCCGCAAGCTCATCCTCCTCCTCCTTCTCCTCCTCTTCCCCGTCCGCAGAATCCTCAGGCATAGCTGAGATTACCCCCTCCTTGGAATCCACGGTCAGAGGTGGGGTAGTGGTAGCGGGCTTCCCTAGAATTGCATGCAGCTCAGCGTAGAAGCGGCATGTCTGCGGCTCTGCCCCGGACCTTCTGTTTGCTTCTTTGGTTTTCTGGTAAGCTTGTCTGAGCTCCTTAACTTTCACGTGGCACTGTAGTGAGTCCCTATTGTGGCCTCTCTCCATCATGCCCTTGGAGATTTTTTCAAATGTTTTGGCATTTTGTCTTTTGGAACATAGTTCTGCTAGCATGGAATCCTCTCCCCATATAGCGATCAGATCCAGTACCTCCCGTACGGTCTATGCTGGTGCTCTTTTTCGATTCTCGGACTGCATGGTTACCTGTGCTGATGAGCTCTGTGTGGTCATCTGTGCTCTCCACGCTGGGCAAACAGGAAATGAAATTCAAAAGTTTGCGGGGCTTTTCCTGTCTACCTGGCCAGTGCATCCGAGTTCAGATTGCTGTCCAGAGTGGTCACAATGGTGCACTGTGGGATAGCTCCCAATAGTGTCGAATCGCGGCCACACTAGCCCTAATTTGAAATGGCAATGTCGATTTCAGCGCTACTCCCCTCGTCGGGGAGGAGTACAGAAATCGATTTTAAGAGCCCTTTATGTCGAAGTAAATGGCTTCGTTGTGTGGACGGGTGCAAGGTTAATTCGATTTAACGCTGCTAAATTCGACCTAAACTCATAGTGTAGACCAGGCCTCAGTGTTTTACAAAAGCTCACACTAAACCTGGAAGAGCTACAATCCCAGGAGAGGTTAACAGAAAAATTCAAATGGATAATGGACAGATGGGCGCCTCCGTCCCCCTCAGCAGAGAGTCTCCGACCACCACTACCCTACGTTTCCTATTCGCAGTGGTGGCAGCAGACTTTCCAGCCTTAGGGGTACGAGGCTTCTCCTCCTTTACTGTAGGGAGTGATTCCTTCTTTCCTGTATCAAGAAGAGCATAACGGTTACCTATAACCACGGCAGGAGGGTTCGGAGCAAGGGTGGAGCACTGCCTGCTGCCAGAAGTAACCAGCTGCCAGTGTCCACCCTGAGCCATCTCCTCCTCCACCAGTGGTGTATCAGCAGTCCTGTGTACTGGGACAGCTACCTCAGCTGTCTCCACATGGACACTGTCGAGGAATTGCTCGTGGATACGGATGCTCCTCAACCTAGCCACCTCCTCCTGTAGCTCTCCCACCTGCTGCCTGAGAGATTCCACTGCAGGCACCTCTCACATTGGATGGTCCCCGCAGCCTGGATATCAGTAAGTGGAAATTGCAAGTTACGGTCTTTGCAAAACCACACCAGGATCTGGGTAGAGGCATCCATGCTCAGGCGCTCTGTCTGGCTACAGGCACAGGTGGAGGAGACAGTAGCAGTGCTGGCACAGGTGTTGTGGGTCTTCCTAACCATCGTAAGCCTCCCTCTGTCAAACTCCCATCTGCAGCCCCCTGTCAGCTGAAAGGGTTGTTTAAGCAACAGTTATGAATGTAGTTGCTTTATAGGTATTAAGGGGAATCAAGGGACAACAGATGGAACCGGCAAGGGACCCTCGCCCCCTTCCTGCTCCCCTTCCAAACTCCCTTGCGAAACTCCCTTTTAGCAGCCCCTGGTCGCAAAGCTCCCTGGTCGCTTGTGCGCTGCTTTATAAAGCCCTGGCCTGTATGAATGCCCCGTCCACTGATGAAGGCTCAGCCACTTACCAGAGGCTTCTAGCTTTCAAACCTTCCTTTGAAGCTCACAGCTTCCAACTGCCAGCCACAGCACACGGTCCTTCAAACAACCAAAACAAACAAACAGACTGACAAACACAAGCTCAGCACACAGCAAGTAACCCTCAAACACAAACAAACACACACTACAGACAGTCATGGAGGTGAATGCCTGGCTGCGAAGATGGTGTCGCCAGGAGGGCTTTGGCTTCCTAGACCATGGGATGCTATTCGAGGAAGGACTGCTAGGCAGAGATGGCGTTCACCTTTCGAGGAGAGGAAAGACCCTATTTGGGCACAGACTGGCTAACCTAGTGAGGAGGGCTTTAAACTAGGTTCGACGGGGACAGGTGAGCAAAGCCCACAGGTAAGTGGGGAACATGGAGACCGGGGAGATGGGTCGGAAATGAGAGGGAGTGTGGGCTATATTGGCAGAGAGAAAGGAGAGTCAGGACAAAACTGGGAGGAAAGATCAAACCAGTATCTTAGATGCCTATATACAAATGCGAGAAGTATGGGGAATAAGTAGGAAGAACTGGAAGTGCTAATAAATAAATACAACTATGACATTGTTGGCATCACTGAAACTTGGTGGGATAATACACATGATTGGAATGTTGGTGTGGATGGGTACAGCTTGCTCAGGAAGGATAGACAGGGGAAAAAGGGAGGAGGTGTTGCCTTATATATTAAAAATGTACACACTTGGACTGAGGTAGAGATGGACATAGGAGACGGAAGTGTTGAGAGTCTCTGGGTTAGGCTAAAAGGGGCAAAAAACAAGGGAGATGTCATGCTAGGAGTCTACTACAGGCCACCTAACCAGGTGGAAGAGGTGGATGAGGCTTTTTTCAAGCAACTAACAAAATCATCCAAAGCCCAAGATTTGGTGGTGATGGGGGACTTCAACTATCCGGATATATGTTGGGAAAATAACACAGCGGGGCACAGACTATCCAACAAATTCTTGGACTGCATTGGAGACAACTTTTTATTTAAGAAGGTTGAAAAAGCTACTAGGGGGGAAGCTGTTCTAGACTTGATTTTAACAAATAGGGAGGAACTCGTTGAGAATGTGAAAGTAGAAGGCAGCCTGGGTGAAAGTGATCATGAAATCATAGAGTTTGCAATTCTAAGGAAGGGTAGAAGGGAGAACAGCAAAATAGAGACAATGGATTTCAGGAAGGCAGATTTTGGGAAGCTCAGAGAGCTGATAGGTAAGGTCCCATGGGAATCAAGACTGAGGGGAAAAACAACTGAGGAGAGTTGGCAGTTTTTCAAAGGGACACTATTAAGGGCCCAAAAGCAAGCTATTCCGCTGGTTAGGAAAGATAGAAAATGTGGCAAAAGACCACCTTGGCTTAACCACGAGATCTTGCACGATCTAAAAAATAAAAAGGAGTCATATAAAAAATGGAAACTAGGACAGATTACAAAGGATGAATATAGGCAAACAACACAGGAATGCAGGGGCAAGATTAGAAAGGCAAAGGCACAAAATGAGCTCAAACTAGCTACGGGAATAAAGGAAACAAGAAGACTTTTTATCAATACATTAGAAGCAAGAGGAAGACCAAAGACCGGGTAGGCCCACTGCTTAGTGAAGAGGGAGAAACAGTAACAGGAAACTTGGAAATGGCAGAGATGCTTAATGACTTCTTTGTTTCGGTCTTCACCGAGAAGTCTGAAGGAATGCCTAACATAGTGAATACTAAAGGGAAGGGGGTAGGTTTAGTGGATAAAATAAAAAAAGAACAAGTTAAAAATCACTTAGAAAAGTTAGATGCCTGCAAGTCACCCGGGCCTGATGAAATGCATCCTAGAATACTCAAGGAGCTAATAGAGGAGGTATCTGAGCCTCTAGCTATTATCTTTGGAAAGTCATGGGAGACGGGAGAGATTCCAGAAGACTGGAAAAGGGCAAATATAGTGCCCATCTATAAAAAAGGAAATAAAAACAACCCACGAAACTACAGACCAGTTAGTTTAACTTCTGTGCCAGGGAAGATAATGGAGCAAGTAATTAAGGAAATCATCTGCAAACACTTGGAAGGTGGTAAGGTGATAGGGAACAGCCAGCATGGATTTGTGAAGAACAAATCATGTCAAACCAATCTGATAGCTTTCTTTGATAGGATAACGAGCCTTGTGGATAAGGGTGAAGCGGTGGATGTGGTATATCTAGACTTTAGTAAGGCATTTGATACGGTCTCGCATGATATTCTTATCAATAAACTAGGCAAATACAATTTAGATGGGGCTACTATAAGGTGGGTGCATAACTGGCTGGATAACCGTACTCAGAGAGTTGTTATTAATGGTTCCCAATCCTGCTGGAAAGGCGTAATGAGTGGGGTACTGCAGGGGTCTGTTTTGGGACCGGCTCTGTTCAATATCTTCATCAACGACTTAGATATTGGCATAGAAAGTACGCTTATTAAGTTTGCGGATGATACCAAACTGGGAGGGATTGCAACTACTTTGGAGGACAGGGTCATAATTCAAAATGATCTGGACAAATTGGAGAAATGGTCTGAGTTAAACAGGATGAAGTTTAACAAAGACAAATGCAAAGTGCTCCACTTAGGAAGGAAAAATCAATTTCACACATACAGAATGGGAAAAGACTGTCTAGGAAGGAGTACGGCAGAAAGGGATCTAGGGGTTATAGTGGACCACAAGCTAAATATGAGTCAACAGTGTGATGCTGTTGCAAAAAAAGCAAACATGATTCTGGGATGTATTAACAGGTGTGTTGTGAGCAAGACACGAGAAGTCATTCTTCCGCTCTACTCTGCTCTGGTTAGGCCTCAGCTGGAGTATTGTGTCCAGTTCTGGGCGCCGCATTTTAAAAAAGATGTGGAGAAATTGGAAAGGGTCCAAAGAAGAGCAACAAGAATGATTAAAGGTCTTGAGAACATGACCTATGAAGGAAGGCTGAAAGAATTGGGTTTGTTTTGTTTGGAAAAGAGAAGACTGAGAGGGGACATGATAGCAGTTTTCAGGTATCTAAAAGGGTGTCATAAGGAGGAGGGAGAGAACTTGTTCACCTTAGCCTCTAAGGATAGAACCAGAAACAATGGGTTTAAACTGCAGCAAGGGAGGTCTAGGTTGGACATTAGGAAAAAGTTCCTAACTGTCAGGGTGGTTAAACACTGGAACAAATTGCCTAGGGAGGTTGTTGAATCTCCGTCTCTGGAGATATTTAAGAGTAGGTTAGATAAATGTCTATCAGGGATGGTCTAGACAGTATTTGGTCCTGCCATGCGGGCAGGGGACTGGACTCGATGACCTCTCGAGGTCCCTTCCAGTCCTATAATCTATGAATCTATGAATCTATGAATTTGTATTGTGGTAACACGCAGACGTCCCAGTCATGGATCAGGACCCCAGTGTGTAGGCGCTGTCCTTTTATAAGCATACTCAGGCAGGGGAGCTTTATGCCCCTTCACAGTGCAGAACGTATCCAGACCTTTGGCACTGCACACCTGCTTTTCCTCCATACCCCCAGATCAGGTGGGGGGGGGCGGGTAGCACCTTAGTTTTGTTCCACAACATGTCGTCCAGCACAACTGCACAGTCAGACTTTGCTGCTGGTATAGCCCAGCAGTAAATTATTATCCCCTGGAGCAACAGAAAGGAACTGGGCATGGTTCAAATCCTTTGATGCACTGTTGCTGGGGTGGCCGACCTCTGCACCATCCATTGACACAGGGGATGTGGCAAAGCCACTATTAAGCACAATATTAAAATAGAAATGGAATGTCTGCTGTGGTTAAACTTTGTAAATAAGAATCCTTTTTGTCCAGACAACTTAAAGAGAGCATAACATCAAACTACTACAGGAACCCAGGCTGAAAACAAAATTTAGAATAAAGAAGTCCTCGAGGAAAGCCAAACATGACTTTTCTTCAAAATTCTAAGCATTTGCATTTAAAGATGGGCTTGAATCAGCAGGGTTCCACACTACATATAGAATCTAAAATGCCCTGATCTCTCAGAAGACACCAGAAGTAAGTTAGCTACTGCATCAGCCATTATGATTTAGTGAAAGGTACATTAATGCACAGGAAAAATTAGAAAAAACAAGTTCCCTTTATAAGTGTAACTTTTCTCCCGGCGATGGGTCAATTCAAACTGAAAAAAAAAGCTGGTAGAACAAAATATGATTTCAAGGAAATGGAAAGCCACAGTAGTTCCTATAGTCGCAGAATAGATACATCAATTTTTGCATGTGAAAGAAATATATAAATTAAAGAGAAAATTCTCTCTTCTCATCATCCATGTAGCCCTGATAGGAGAATTTTGTCCTAAGTGATATATGTTAAAACAAATGAATATGGGCTCATTTGGATCCCTTCTGTGGATTAATAATGGTCTAAATATAATACTCACTGCAAACATGGAGTCAAACTGAGCAGCACTTCATTAAAATTAAAGGAGTTGCACCATCTTGTAACAAGCTGAGTTTGTCCCAGAGTGTTCTGATGTCCATCTTAGGGGATGAAGCCTCTGTGATGCTACCTATTTACTGAGACAAGTTTTTATAACTAACTGTTGATATTATATTTATTAAAATGATTTTTAATTTACTTCTAGGTGGACTCTGTGATCTAGTGGATAGATCACTGGGCTTGTACTTGGGAGATGTCAGTTTTATTTCTGGCTCTATCACTGTTAAAAAAAGGCTGACTTGAACCACTCAAAACTTGCATGGGGTTGGGGGTGGGGGAGAGAGGGAGACTGCTTCATATACCCTTGAGCAGTCTACCTGTACCTTTGGTCTAAGCAAGCACTGCAAGCCCATTCCCCTATCCCTCTGAGAGCACCTGAGTAAGGACTGGGTGGAAATGGAAACTGAGGGAGTGTTGGCTCCACTCACTAACATGCCAGCCAGCACAGCTGAGTTGGTGTGGGGATTGCCATCACTTGCTGCTGGTATGGGCAAACAGTCTATTACTAATTTCCACCTCCTGCTTCAGCATAGCAGGAGCAGGGCTGTCTCTGCAACGTAATGACTCATGGAGCTATTCATGGGGTCATACAACTTACACACATTGATTAGGGCTGTGCCGAAAATCACAGTTTTACTCATTGTTAATAAAGGAGAAGAGATGAGATTGGAAGAAAATTATGGGCCATATTGTACCAGGAATTTTTAACTAGAACACGCCATTAAAATACCTTCACTTGAGGTGACTTGTCATCCAACACCTTGCTGTTTTACATTAGTACCATGCCTTAATTTTCTTATTAACAACAACAAAAGATAATTTAACATTGTTTGCATGTCTTTAAATGAGTACAGCTACACCTCTAATATACAACTGACAGGTGAGTGAAAACAGCTACCAATTATTTGAGTCAATTATTAGTTTTGTAGGAACAAATCATAACAACTCTGCACAAACAAAAATAATCTGCAATTTAAAGAGGAACCGGCATGTCTATGTTGAATTCTCCACTCATCTTCTGCCACTTCTGATTGACAATATTACATTTGCAGCATTCAGTAATCACGTTTGAAGGTGTGCACACTTGATGGCTTTGGGATGTCATATTGAAAGTACAAGCTTTATTAATCTTCTCATCAATGGGAGTTACAGGGTGTCTGTCACACCTCATTTATATGTGTTGAGTAAATAAACTGTAGCAAATGAAAACTACTACTGTTTATAAATCTGGACAGATGTGAAGTGGCTTAAACAGGTCACCCCTGCTGCTATTTCATATAAGAAGGTCTTCAGGCTTTTTAAAACTCTGATGAAGCCATACTCTGAAATAGCTGCATTTACATAGATATTGTATTTATATTGTGCATGATGGAATAAAAACTGGTGTTAAGTAAAGTGTTGACTTACACATGTACAAGGAGGTTCAGCATTAAGGCTCCTTGTGCAATCATTACTTACCCAGCTGTGCCTCCTGCAGGCGTAGCGGATCACAAGCAATGCAAGTGTTCTCATCATTCTGAAACAGCAGAAGACCAGGGCTGCAATATGTAGACATAGTCAGGTGACAAAGATGAAGTATCAACTTTTTTTTTTTTTAAAGATTTGTGCATTCAAATCAGAAATGGAAGATATGTCAGTGTGGGAGGAGTCTGCCAACCTTATTCACGTTGAGTAGCACTTCACTTTGCAGTGGTCCCACTGAGTTAATAACAACACTAATTTAATAATGCTGAACACTTCTATAGCACTTTTCATCCAAGGATCTCACAGTGCTTTACATAAGAAGGTGAAGTATCATTAGCCTCTTTTTACAGCTGGGAGATAATGCCTAGAAAGGTGATTTGATTTGCAGAAGGTCTCACGGTGTGCCAGTGGCAAAGCCAGGAATGGTGCCTAGGTCTTTTGATTCCCAAGGACCTTTCCAGTGGCTCTTGCAGCCTCTTAAGCAAGATAAATTTAGAGTTCAGGTACTAATCACAAGGTCAGCTGAACCCTAAATTGACTACATTTACTGGACGGGTGTAGAAGTTGTCTTTCTACATGTTATAGCCCTTTCAAGCAAATTGTCAGTAATGGCTCTGTTAATAATGTCATCAGAAAGCCCATGAAACTTCTTAGGACTGCCACATTAACTCCCATTAATTTCAAAAAGATTCCTACCCTTCGATAGCCCTTAAGCAGAACGTTCTTGTCGATGTTGGAGTCTTTATGTGCTTGTTATTAGTTAGTGCCTAGAGACCACAGCCCCATTGTGCTAGGTACAGTACAAACATCCACCACAGGGAATGATATTTCCCACCATGGGCTCAGCTGTGTCCCTGGGATATGACCCATAGGAGAAGGGTGATGCACTGCTTCTTATCTTCCTGCATGTGCCTTTCTCCAGAGGAGGAATAATTTTCTATTAGTCTAAACCTCAGACAATTACTATTGCAATTTGGCTGCATTGGGTGGGATGTTGGGGCCTGCCCATTATCATTCCCTACCTGCCGTAAAATAGGAGTAAGTAGGTATGAACTGCCTGCTTAACTATGCATGTCCAGCTTCAAGGTACACGTATCTCATGAGGGGGAAATGGGGGTGGGAGAAGGGTTCTTAATTCCCCTTTTGCCCCTCTGTGAGAGTACAACCAGAGTCAAAATCTAGACACTATTGGATATGGTACAAAAGCCGTGTGATATTTTGTTCTACACAAGATATAACCCTTTATTTCCTGTTTGTCTCCTGTTTATGTAGAAACATACTTTCTCCCTTTTCTGGTTTAAAAAAGATAAACTGGTTTGTCATAACTATAAAGGGAAGGGTAACAGCTGTCCTGTGTACAGTACTATAAAATCCCTCCTGGCCAAAGACTCCAAAATCCTTTTCCCTGTAAAGGGTTAAGAAGCTCAGGTAACCTGACTGGCATCTGACCTAAAGGACCAATAAGGGGACAAAATACTTTCAAATCTTGGGGCGGGGGAAGGCTTTTGTTTGTGTTCTTTGTTTGGGAGTGCGTTCGCTCTCAGGACTGAGAGGGACCAGACATCAATCCAGGTTCTCCACATCTTTCTAAACAAGTCTCTCCTATTTCAAACTTGCAAGTAAATAGTCAGGCAAGGCGTGTTAGTTTTCCTTTGTTTTCTCAACTTGTAAATGTACCTTTTACTAGAGTGTTTATCTTTGTTTGCTGTACTTTGAACCTAAGACTAGAGGGGAGTCCTCTGAGCTCTTTAAGTTTGATTACCCTGTAAGGTTAATTTCCATACTGATTTTACAGAGATAAATTTTACCTTTTTCTTTAATTAAAAGCCTTCTTTTTAAGAACCTGATTAATTTTTCCTTGTTTTAGATCCAAGGGGGTTGGATCTGTATTCACCAGGAGTTGGTGGGAGGAAGGAGGGGAATGGTTAATTTCTCCTTGTTTTAGATCCAAGGGAGTTGGATCTGTATTCACCAGGGAATTGGTGAAAGGTTTCTCAAGGCTTCCCAGGAAGGGAATCCATTGGAAATGGTGGCAGCGAACCAAAAATAAGCTGGTAGTTAAGCTTAAAAGTTTTCATGCAGGCCCCTACATTTGTACCCTAAGGTTCAAAGTGGGGATACAGCCTTGACATGGTGGCAGAGGTGGAATCATTTTAAACCCAAAAGCCAGTAAGATTTTTTTTTCCTTCTAGCTGCTTGAAAAGCAGAGCTGGAGGTAGATGCATATCTTATCTCTCCTTGCCTAAAGGCAGAGGTGTTAAGTTTTTTTTAACAAGGTCCTTTGTTAAGAGAAGTGTTCAAATGAGCAAACAAACGACTGGTAAAAGGAATTTACAAGCTAAATTGTTTTTTTTTTCTTTTTACATCCTCGGGAGTAGCTAGTTAGAAAGTCTCTGTTAACTCAGCAGCAGCCAGAGCTGAGAGCTTCCTAGTTTCAGTCAACTGCAGAGGGGGTGACCCAGCACAAAAAAACAGGAAAATAACTACCAAAGAAGTTGCTAAAAAAATAGAACTGGCCAAACTAGAAGCAGAAGAAAATGAAAAAAAAAAAAACATCAAAGACTGCTTCAATTAACAAAACTCAAAACACAGCAAAAAGAAAAAAAAAAGCCAAAAAGGAGGCCCATAAAAAAGAAATGAAGCTAAAAAAAAGCCAAAAAGGAGGCCCACAAGAAAGAGATGGAGCTAAAAAAAAAAAAGACGGAGGAAAAAAAAAAAGAGAGAGAGAGATGGAGAAAAAAAAAAAGAAAGCATAAACTAAAAGTAGCAAAGGCTAGGCAGGATGCACCAGCCAATCTTAACAACCCCCCTCCAGGTACCGCTTCCCTTCCCAGAAAATTTCCCACCTACATGGCAGGCGATGATACTAAGGCCTTCTTTAATAATTTTGAAAGGGCCTGCCTTGGATACAGCATCATTCCAGACCAGTACTGGTAGAGCTGAGGCCGCAGCTCAGTGGACCCTTAGCAGAGGTGGCGGCTGAAATGCCTAAGGAACACATGAACCATTATGAACTTTTTAAAAACAAGGCCAGAATCAAAATGGGGCTAACACCTGAGCATGACCGTCGGCGGTTCAGAGCCCTAAAGCGGAAACCCGATATGTCATTTACCCGGCATGCCTACCACATTGACAAAAATTGTGATGCCTGGGTATCAGGAGCAAATGTTAAATCTCTGGAAGATCTGGTTTCCCTAGTAAAAATGGAGCAGTTTTTAGAGGGTGTTCCTGAGGAAATAAAAAGGTACATCCTAGATAGGAAGCCCAAAACTGTAACTGAGGCGGGGGAGATTGAAGCCAAATGGGTGGAGGTGGCAGAAAAAAAAAAAAACTAGTACCAGTTGGAGCGAATATCAGAAGGGGGAAGCCGAAACAAAACCTTACCACCAGGGACAACCCAAGGCCCCACCCACATCCCAAGGGAAACCCCAGATGCCTTCTCACCCCACCACACCAGTCTCCACCAACCAACATCTCCCCGGTGATACCTTAGCAGGGCGATGTTTTAAATGTAATGAACTGGGACATATAAAGGCTCACTGCCCCAAGAACCCCAACCAATTACAGTTCATTACACCCCAATCACACCAAAGATCCCCAGACCCAGATGCCTCTCTCATACCCTCGGAGCGAAGGGAAACCTTGTGAGTGGGCGGAAAGAAGGTTATCGCTTGGAGGGACACCGGGGCACAAGTGTCAACTATCCACCAATCCCTAGTGAACCCCAAACTCATCAACCCGGAGGCTCCAGTGACAATTCAACCCTTCATGTCACAGTCTGTAACCTTGCCTACAGCCACGTTGCATGTCCAGTACAAGGGCTGGTCAGGAATGTGGACTTTTGCAGTCTATGACAATTATCCCATCCCCATGCTGCTGGGGGAAGATTTGGTCAACCATGTAAAGCTAGCCAAGAGTGTGGGAATAGTCACCCGCAGCCAGGCTAAGCAAGCTTTCACTCCCATCCCTGTTCCTGAGCCGTCCACCAGGGCCCCGTCTGTGTTACCAGAGACCCAAACAACGGATCCCCTGCCAACGACTGCAACAGCCGTAGTGGATCCAATCCCAGAGACCCAGCCAAAGCCAGTCCCAGAACCGGAACTGGCAACGCAACCAGCACCAGAACCATTGCCAGCACTGAGTCCAGCGCTTGCAAACCCGTCTACAACTCCAATGCCAGAGGGCACCAGCGAGCCTGACCTGGCGGAAGCAGCAGATAACCCTACCCAAGAGGCTCAGCCAGAGCCTGAGATACCACATAGTGCACCAGCGGACAGCGAATCACAGTCAATGGAAACAGCCCCAGCACCTGCATCGCTTCCAGAGGGACCAAGCCCCAGTCCACAGTCCAAGGGGGAACTGATGTCTCCAGCATCAAGGGAACAGTTCCAGGCCAAACAGGAAGCAGATGACAGCCTTCAGAAAGCTTGGGCGGCGGCGCAGAGCACCCCACCGCCTCTCAGCTCTTCTAACCGATCCCGGTTTGTTGTAAAACAAGGACTTTTATACAAGGAGACTCTTTCTGGTGGGCACCAGGAAGACTGGCATCCTCAAAGGCAGTTGGTAGTTCCCACTAAGTATCGAGTAAAGCTCTTGAGCTTAGCCCATGATCATCCCAGTGGCCATTCTGGGGTGAACAGAACCAAAGACTGGTTGGGGAAGTCCTTCCAATGGGAGGGAATGGGCAAGGACGTTGCTAATTATGTCCGGTCTTGTGAGGTGTGCCAACGAATGGGAAAGCCCCAAGACCAGGTTAAAGCCCCTCTCCAGCCACTACCCATAATTGAGGTCCCATTTCAGCAAGTAGCTGTGGATATTCTGGGTCCTTTCCCAAAGAAGACACCCAGAGGAAAGCAGTACATACTGACTTTCATGGATTTTGCTACCCAATGGCCGGAGGCAGTACCCTTAAGCAACACCAGGGCTAAAAGTGTGTGCCAGGCATTAACAAACATTTTTTGCCAGGGTAGGTTGGCCCTCCAACATCCTTACAGATTTGGGAACTAATTTCCTGGCAGGGACCATGAAAAACCTGTGGGAAGCTCATGGGGTGAATCACTTCGTTGCCACCCCTTACCACCATAAAACCAATGGCCTGGTGGAGAGGTTTAATGGAACTTTGGGGGCCATGATACGTAAATTTGTAAATAAACACTCCAATAATTGGGACCTAGTGTTGCAGCAGTTGCTTTTCACCTACAGGGCTGTACCACATCCCAGTTTAGTGTTTTCACCATTTGAACTTGTGTATGGCCGTGAGGTTAAGGGGCCATTACAGTTGGTGAAGCAGCAATGGGAGGGGTTTACGCCTTCTCCAGGAACTAACATTCTAGACTTTGTAAGCAACCTACAAAGCACCCTCCGACACTCTTTAGCCCTTGCTAAAGAAAACCTAAAGAATGTTCAGGAAGAGCAAAAGGCCTGGTATAATAAACATTCCAGAAAACGGTCCTTCAAAGTAGGAAACCAAGTCATGGTCTTAAAGGCGCTCCAGGCCCATAAAATGGAAGCGTCGTGGAAAGAACCATTCACGGTCCAGGAGCACCTAGGAGCTGTTAACTATCTCATAGCCTCCCCCACCTCCAACATAAAGCCTAAGGTATACCATGTTAATTCTCTTAAGCCCTTTTATTCCAAAGAATTAAACGTTTGCCAGTTTACAGCCCAGAAAACAAATAACGCAAAGTGGCCTGAAGGTGTCTACTACAAAGGAAAAAAGAATGGTGGCATGGAAGAGGTGAACCTCTCCACCACCCTTGAACGTCTGCAGCGACAGCAAATCAAGGAGCTGTGCACAAGCTTTGCACCAATTTTCTCAGCCACTCCAGGACGGACCGAACGGGCATACCACTCCATTGACACAGGTAATGCTCACCCAATTAGAACCCCACCATACCAGGAGTCACCTCATGCCAAAACTGCTATACAAAGGGAGATCCAAAACATGCTACAGATGGGTATAATCCACCCCCCTAACAGTGCATGGGCATCTCCAGTGGTTCTAGGTCCCAAACCAGATGGGAAAATACGCTTTTGCGTGAACTACCATAAGCTAAATGCTGTAACTCGTCCTAACAACTATCCAATGCCACGCACAGATAAGCTATTGGAGAAATTGGAACATGCCCAATTCATCTCTACTTTAAACTTAGCCAAGGGGTACTGGCAAGTACCACTAGATGAACCCGCTAAGGAAAGGTCAGCCTTCGTCACCCAGGCAGGGGTGTATGAATTCAATGTACTCCCTTTCAGGTTGCAAAATGCACCCGCCACCTTCCAAAGACTTGTAAATGGTCTCCTAGTGGGATTGGGAGAATCTGCAGTTGCCTACCTCGATAATGTGGCCATTTTTTTCTGATTCATGGGCAAAGCACCTGAAGCACCTGGAAAAAGTCTTCGAGCGCATCCAGGAGGCAAAACTAACAGTTAAGGCTAAAAAGTGTCAAATATGCCAAAACAAAGTGACTTACCTGGGGCACCAGGTGGGTCAAGGAACTATAAATCCCCTACAGGCCAAAGTAAATGCTATCCAAAAGTGGCCAGTTCCAAAGTCTAAAAAACAGGTCCAATCCTTCTTAGGCTTGGCTAAATATTATAGGCAATTTGTACTCCACTACAGCCAAATCGCCGCCCCGCTAACAAACCTAACCAAAAAAAAACAGCCAAATGCAGTTCAGTAAACTAATAACTGTCAAAAGGCCTTTAACCAGCTTAAGGCAACACTCATGTCTGACCCTGTGCTAAGGGCCCCAGACTTTAACAAACCATTCCTAGTAACCACAAATGCGTCCGAGCGAGGTGTGGGAGCAGTTTTAATGCAGAAAGGACCGGATCAAAAATTCCATCCTGTCGTGTTTCTCAGCAAAAAACTGTCTAAAAAAAAAGCCACTGGTCAATCAGCAAAAAAAAATGCTATGCCATTGTGTACGCGCTAAAAAAGCTACTCCCATATGTTTGGGAACGGCATTTCCAACTACAAACAGACCATGCTGCGCTACAGTGGCTTCATACCGCCAAGGGAAATAACAAAAAACTTCTTCAGTGAAGTTTAGCTCTCCAAAATTTTAATTTTAAAATACAACACATTTCAAAAGCTTCTAACAAAGTGGCTAATGCACTCTCCCAAAAAAGTTTCCCAAAGTTAACTGGTTAACAATTGTTCTTGAAATAAAACATATTGTTAGTTTTTATATAATCAGTAGTATGTCTAAAGGTACATGTGTCTTATTAACTCTGTTTTCTCCTAAAATTCCAGGAAAAAATCACAGCCAGTGTGAAACCAAACATCCAACACTATCTGTGATTTGGGGGGCGTGTCATAACTATAAAGGGAAGGGTAACAGCTGTCCTGTGTACAGTACTATAAAATCCCTCCTGGCCAAAAACTCCAAAATCCTTTTCCCTGTAAAGGGTTAAAAAGCTCAGGTAACCTAACTGGCATCTGACCTAAAGGACCAATAAGGGAACAAAATACTTTCAAATCTTGGGGGGGGGAGGGAAGGCTTTTGTTTGTGTTCTTTGTTTAGGAGTGCATTCACTCTTGGGACTGAGAGGGACCAGACATCAATCCAGGTTCTCCACATCTTTCTAAACAAGTCTCTCCTATTTCAAACTTGCAAGTAAATAGTCAGGCAAGGCGTGTTAGTTTTCCTTTGTTTTCTCAACTTGTAAATGTACCTTTTACTAAAGTGTTTATCTTTATTTGCTGTACTTTAAACCTAAAACTAAAGGAAAGTCATCTAAGCTCTTTAAGTTTAATTACCCTGTAAGGTTAATTTCCATACTGATTTTACAGAGATGATTTTTACCTTTTTCTTTAATTAAAAACCTTCTTTTTAAAAACCTAATTAATTTTTCCTTGTTTTAAATCCAAGGGGGTTAAATCTGTATTCACCAGGAGTTGGTGGAGAAAAGGAGGGGAATGGTTAATTTCTCCTTATTTTAAATCCACATTTGTACCCTAAGGTTCAAAGTGGGAATACAGCCTTAATATGGTTATAGGATCATAATAATAGTGGACTGTAGAGTGTCATTGTAATATCTCAATAAACTACTGGGATTTATAAGTTGTGTTCTCCTTCAGCCCGGACATCCATACAAAGTAATAAGAAGAAAAGCACAGCACATACATAAAAAATAATGATGAGAAAGCCATCCATGAAAACAAAACAAACCAACTAAACCCCCTGATTGCTGGTGTTGTCACCACAAATATTTAGCCTGTAATCTGCCACTTGCAGCAGCTTTTAAAAAAAATCATAATTTAGCCTTAAAAAAATGAAGCTACTAAACAAACTGCAATAAGGGCCAAATACCCCCTAATGACTGGACCATTCTATACAATGCATGGAGGATGGGAAGGAGAGCAGAGGAAGGGGATGAGAAAAGGAAAGCTACTGTAGAGGAAGTGAAGGAAAACAGAAGAGATGAAGAAGAGGACAAAGAAAGTGGGAAAAGGAACAACAGAGCAGAACAGGCTAAGCATGAAATGGTGTCTGCAGGAGACAATCTTTGTGGAGTGCAGACTGGAATTTAAATGAACTTGACAGTTCAGGGACACTTAGGAAAAATAAGCTCAATTAAAGTATGAATTTAAAGTGCATTAAACCTTACTATGGATGCTCTCATTCAAAAGTAAAAGTGGCCTTAGTTCACTTTAGCACAATTCACTAACCTAAAGTGAAGTAAAGTTTGGTCTACACTTAAAACTTCTATTAGCATAGCTATGTCAGTCCGAAGTGTGAGAAAAATCCACCTTGTCTGACTCACATAACTATGCCAACAAATCCCACAATGTAGACACAGCTATGCCAGCAGAAGAGTTCTTCCGTTGACATTGCTAATGTGGTTCATGGAGGTGGTGTTCCTATTCTAGTGGGTTATGCTGGCATAGGTTTAGTAGTGTAGATGTAGCCTGAGGCCACTTTAGTAATGCACTTCCACTAATACACCTTCAGTTAATTCAACTTAACTTTCTGGGTGACTAAATCCTCATAGAGCTCTTGGTTAGTTCCTTGAGAAGATCAGGATGTGTTGAAGGTTTAACCTAATAAAATGAGGGAATTCCAGCTGGGAGTTCATTCTCTCATTCTCTGATGAAGCACATGGTGTGTGGTGTTTCAGGAACAGGAAAAGTGTGGCTCTGCCTAAGAATTTGCTGTCCTTAGGAAATTCCATAATGTTTAAACTTGACTTTTAACATTTAATTTTGCTGACACAATGCTGAATGGTCCATGTAGACAAGGACAAGTCACATTCAGAATCGTGTAAGTCATCAACACATTCTACCGGGAACAGGGTTTACCTATGACTAGCTAGCATGATGCTGACCAGGAACTGTCCTTGTCTATAGAGACCAGTCAGACACAGTTAGCATCATGCTACCTCAATTGTTAAAACTGTATTTAAATATAATGCAATTTCCTAATGAAGACAAGGAACAATAGAGCCTCAAATGTAATAATATGTGGTGGCAACAACAAAAAGTTCTTTGTTAAGCTGGAGTAAACCACCTGAATACAACAAAAAAATGTACATAAGAATTATTTTAAGCTTGGGATGGTTGTAATGATAATAATGTATGTACGAAATCCTGTACTCATAATACAAGCAAATCTCACATTATTTCCTTGAGCAAAGGATGACAGATAGGGTCCAGTCTGAGCTTTGATCTCATAGATGCATCCAACACCTTCAGTGAAACATAGCCACGTGATATAGAATTGAGTGTACCAAATGGTCTAATAACAGTTTTATTAGCACCCAAGAGTAACCTATTTTTTTTCGAGACCAGAATCTCTATTTTTAAAATAGGAATTACAGCCCGTGAATATCTGCAGTCAGAAATGGTAAGCTAAATCTAAAGCCCCAGTCTTGCAAAGTCCACGTACGTGCTTAACTTTCAGGCACTGCAAACTAGATCCTCCACAGGTGTAAATTGGCATGGCTCCTTTAATTTTGACTCAGCTGACAATGAGGCTATCTCAGATGATTAAATCAGTGTCTCTGTATGTGTAAGTGGTACTTCAATGGAACTACTCACAGTGCATAAACCTAACCTTATGCATAAGAATCCAGGCCTAAAATACACATTGCAGAATTAAGAATGCTTTTCTTTTCCAATATAAATAAATAGGCCAATTTTTTTTCAAAAATTATGTAACCAAAAAGCTGGTTTCATATTTTATAATTGTTATGTGCAACATTGCAAACACACATTATATTTAATTATACTATTCAAAGAAAATGTAGTTTATGAAAGAGATGAAGAAAAAGGAATTCTGCCATATTCTTTGTGAAACACTTGATGTTTCGAATAGCAACAAAGCAGCAGCTGTAAGTTATGATCAAAATATTTTTACAAAACTACATATTTCAGAACCATGTCATTTCAAAATCAACCTCTTAAGAAGCTAATTACTTACTGCTTTAGCTATCCATTAGCAAGTCAAGAGCTTTTCCTCATAGAAACTAGATTTCTCTAATTTTCAATTCAATTTACATGTTTGCCTCTAATATACATAATGATAATCTGTGAATAAAGGCTCAATTGGTATGAGTTTCGGATTACCACATTAGTTAGGAATGGTAAAACCATAAGTGACTTATACACAGATCCTTAAGAACTAGCATTCATATATCTTTATATCACACCATCAGGTCTTCTGCATGTAATGGATTTTTTTTTTTTATTTTAATTTGCTTGGCACTAGGTTTTGTATCTGTTTATCTGTAAAGATGTCAGTTACTGTGGACAAGATTTTTAGAATTGATTCATGATTTTTGACTGCCCAACTTGAGACACCGTAAAGGGGCCTGATTTTCAAAGAACAGGGTGTCAGAAATCCTGAAAATCAGAACCCTTTAAGGTGTCTCAAGATGGAGATTAAAAAAACGAGACACCCAAAAATCACTAGACACCTGCAAAAATGTTATGTGTTCAGATACTACAGAGATAAACACAGTCTAATAATCTACATAGAATAGAATCAAATGGCCAATGACTCCATGTATATACAGGTCATTTGTAAAAATGACTAGAAATAATTTTCTTATATAAAAAGAGCAAATTTGAAAATCCATTAGCATGGGTCCTTCTGGTGCTACAGATTAGCCCTTGGGCCCATCAGGAGGACAAGGCTCTCCCAATGTCAATTCTACAAAGTTCCCATATCTAGCTTTGTGGGACTGTGAGAAACTTGACTGTAAAACTAATATTTTATGTATAGAAAAGCTTTAACTAACCGAGGATTGAATCTGGTACTACCTGGTAATAATTTCCAGCATCTGAGCTCCAAGACCTCAAAAAAAGTAGGATTTTAAACAGCTGGATGTGTAGCTCCATTGCCATTTACAGTAACATCTCTCCCTCTTTGTCAAACATGCTGTTCTTTGATGTAAGGGCAGAGCTGTCACTGTAGGAAGTTCTGCTGTGGTACTGTGAGCTCACCTGCTGAGGCTGTTTCTCCCAATGTGGTTCTTTTTGTCTTTCCATTCTCTTGATTTCTCTTTGTCTTCCAAGCCCCATCGCTCTGATAGAGCAATGGTGCTCATAATTCCTTTGAACTGTTTTGGTTGTCATTTCATCTTCAATGAACTGTTAGAGGAGACTAATAACATCAGCACAGTGTGGTCTTTATTACATTTTACATGTAAAATTGTATTGGGTACAATGCCAAAAAAATATTAACTTGTGACTATATTTCTGCATCTCCTTCTCTCTTTATTAACAAAACCCCCAATGGGTATACCTTCCCTTCAGTGCATGTGTGTAACTTCCATTAACAGTAGTGGCAGTTATGCACAGGCATCAAAAGAAAAATGTTACCCCACAGTCATCAACAAATAGATCAAATTAAATCTAATTAGGACGGCATTTTGGCGATGGTCAGCTGGGAAAGGGGGAAAAAAAAAACATGTTAGGGATTTATCCTGAAAAACATTACTCAAAAAGGCAACCCTGATGATACCTTGCTTTTATTCCCCAAGGACATTTTCATATTTATATTTTGATAAAAGAGAACCTTTTATGTTTTGTTCAACTACATTTAAATTCACTGATCTTGAAAACTATTTAATACTCTCTAATATTTGTTAGCCAAGAGATCAAGAAAATAAATAAATTAGAAACATTAAAAAAATCCTAGAAAATGTTGAGAACAATGACCTAGGTATTTGGGGGCCTAGTGGACAAAGCACTGGGCTGGGTTTCAGGGGACTGGGTTCTATTCCAGGGTCTACCACTGACCTGCTGGGTGACCATGGGCATGTCACTTCCCCTCTCTGTGCCTCTGTTTCCCAGTCTGTAAAATGGGGTTAATGATACTGACCACCTTTGTAAAATGCTTTGAGATCTACTAATAAAAAGTGCTATATGAATCAGGTATTATTATTTTATTATTATGCACACACAGGCTAATATTTTGGTCCTATTAAAGTCAATAGCAAAACTCAGACTGAATTCAACAAATCCAGGATTTCATTCACATGTTAGGCTCTCCCTATGCCCTATTTGAATAAATCACCTTGGCACAGAAGCTCATGAAGACAAAATAAACAACTTAATATGCAGATGTAAAGGTAGCCATCTTACAGCAAAAAAAACTTCAGGCCCAGACTCCAAAGAGAAACTGCTGAGCTTCAGTTCATTTGCAAATTCGACACTATCAGATCAGGATTAAACAAAGACTGTGAATGGCTAGCCAACTACAAAAGCAGTTTCTCCTCCCTTGGTGTTCACAGTTCAACTGCTAGCAGAGGACCTCACCCTCCCTGATTGAACTAACCTGGGTATCTCCAGACTGATTCTTGCCTGCATATTTATACCTGCCTCTGGAAATTTCCATTACATGCATTTGACAAAGTGGGTATTCACCCACGAAAGCTTATGCTCCAATACAGCTGTTAGTCTTAAAGATGCCACAGGACTCTCTGTTGCTTTTTACAGATCCAGACTAACCTACCCATCTGAAATTTAATATGTGTCTTTGAAGATAAGAGTGGATTACAAAACATTATAAACAATTGTGATGAATCAGCATCTTGTATTTTTTGTAATATGGAAATGTTTGTCAACATCAGTTATTTGCCACTAGGTCTCTGTGAGTGGGATGCGCTGGTTTCAGTGAATGCTACATGAGCATCCCAAGGCAGAATTTTACCCCAAACTAGGCTCTTTCTTCCAAAAAAGTCATTTGTATGAGCTTCATGCTCTGTCATCTGTCTTCTCATTAAGAACCCATGAACTGTGCTTGGAGCAGTGCTTTTTGCAGGACTTTGCATCTGAGGATTTTGTTCAAAAGAATATGTAGGATTTAATTAGGAAGCTGACCTTCTCTGATTTTAAAGAGCATGAAATAGATGATTCCCTAGATATGCCTTAAAATGATGCAATTTTCCCTTAAATATTTTTATTTTTCCAAGAATCCTGCTCACTGCAGGATATAGAACCTACAGGGTGAATTAATGAGATTTTCCATTAAGTCCATATAAAGGGAAATCTTTTAATCTATTCTACACAGATTAAAAGGTGCCACTTTATTTTATTTTTCATATGCAAAAAAAAAAAAAAAAAATCTCCATCTGATATGGAAAAAGTCATGTCCTATTCAGTCATTTTAATGCAATAAATGCCATATTACTGCAATAAACAGAGTTTATAAGAAAGCACATTTATATAAAAATTGATGTAAAAATCAATTATATACAAAAAATCAATGGTGGTTCACAGAACATAGCACGTTTTAGTAGCTGAACATTTGTTCTTTACTAATCTGCTGTGTATAGGCACTTTGTTGCTCCTTGCACTGAATTCATAATGGGTTCTATTATGCTTTTAAAGCACAGACTATTTTTGGGTTGAGGTGCATTTGCAAAGACGTATCACCCAGCAAGAGCTGCAGGAGGCATTGTCCCTGATGCACTTTGGAAATGTAACATGCACCATTCCACCTCTCTTGGAGAGGGCATTATTCATTCCCCTCTGAGCCTAGCCTGAACTACTAACCCATGGGAGGAAGGCAGGGCCCTGGTAGACTGACCCACTCCAAAACCCTCTGTGCTCCTCTTAGAACTACAGGCTGTGATCTTTACATCTGCTGAATGCCAGCCTGATTACTTCTTGTGGGCACCAAGAAGAGGATTTGCCCTTAAGTTATATGTTGTTATTGTGCTGAACTGAAAGTTTTGCAAGTTAGCTGTTCATTGACCTGTGATCTAATGGGATTTGTATATGTTTAGTCCTTATTGAAAATGCAGCTCTTCCCCAGCACATTAGCAACATAGTTGTAATAACTGTATACATTTCCCTCTTTTTCCATCAGATTACATTTCCTTGACTTCAGCCATAATGTAGTAAGCAGTGAGTCTCTCCGATTAGACATGCCTTATTCTGCACTCTCAAAGGAAAAAAAAGAATGAAGCATAGCAGATGTAACAATTAGTATGGACCAGGGGTTCTCAAACTTCATTGCACCCATTCTGACAACAAAAATTACTACATGACCTCAGGATGGGGGACTGAAGCCTGAGCCTGCCTGAGTCCCGCTGCCCCAGGCGGGGGGGCAAGGGGGAGGAAAACAAAGCCCAAGCCCAAGGGCTTCAGCCCCAGGCATGGGCCCTGTAACCTGAGCCCTGACATCCAGGACTGAAGCCCTCGGGCTTCAGTTTTGGCCCTGGGCGGTGGGGCTCGGTCTTCAGCTTTGGCCCCAGGCCCCAGTAAGTCTAACCCTGCCCTGGAGACCCCATTAAAATGGGGTTGCGACTCACTCTGTGGTCCTGACCCACAGTTTGAGAACTGCTGGTATAGAGAATTTATTAAGGTTAAAAGATATCAAAAATATCTAAAAACATCCAACAAGAGGAAGAATGGTCCTGTGGTTAGGGTGCTAAGCTTTGATCCAGAAAACACTGATTTCCTGATGACCTTGGGCAAGTCACTTAGCCTCTCTGTGTCTTAGTTTTCCATATGTAAAATGGGATAACAGCCTTACCATACCTCACAGGGTTGTTGTGAGGATAAATACATTAAAATTGTGATGTGCACAAATACCATAAGTACCCTAGACAGGATCAGTCCATAGCCCTTATTCATAAGAGTAGTCTCACTGCCTTCTGTAGGCCTTCCAATCTGAGAAAGATCTATCCTATACTGTGGAACCCTCTTAACATTTTTGTTTTGTTTTGTTTTTTTAAATCAAAACAGCTTCTTCAGAATTTACAATCTCCATATTGCTGTGCATTGAATTCAAGACTTTTGCCATAAGTGAGTTGAGATGTGTTGTCAGTGTTCAGAAGTGATTATATTTACCTACATTATAAGCAAAATGCGGCATGCAATGGGGACCCTGAAAGACCCCCCACTGACTTATATGAGAGTAGATCAGATCCAACATGAGTAACATATTAACAACAGATAATATGTATCTATCAGTAGAACAGAGAAGCATAAATATATAAAGTGGAAAGATCCATTCAGAGTAATCCCATGCCATTGTTTTATTTTGAAACGATTATATGTATTACAATGCTGAGAAGGATAGAATGCATGACACAAGGTAATTTATCTGAAATTTCTGTATGACTATGATTAAATTCAACACACCAGGCTCCTACTTAAGCTATAATCTTAAATCCCTATTGGGATATGGGAAAAAGCCCATTAAAAAGATTAGTGTTCCTAGAATTATGTCCAAGTGGCGGAAAGGATGTTAAGATACTGTGGGCAGTATGTAAAAGAGAATATATTATGAGACCTTATTGTCTTGTTCCTTGGGCTGAAATAAAGCAAATACGTTAATGTACCCAGAAATCATGATGGTCATGACTCCAGTGCAAATGGTTCTATCAGCGACAGAAGCAACACCTCAACTGGTAATGATGTCACAATGTGGGAATAAGCAAATATGGAATGTTTTTCATTAGGACTTAATCGTGCTCATATTTTTATGCAAGAAATCATGGTGAATAAGGGATAAACTAAGATAGTTTTACAGTGCCCCATGCTGTGAGTAGCTAGGCTATAGTTGTGGCTGCAGGTGATTGCACTTATCATAATGATCTCATTGTTACCTTGTGCTTCTGTTGTCTCTCATCATATACATAGGCATGACCAATATAAATAAATATATTATTGGTAACAAAGTGAAAGTTCTCCACTCCCCTAGACTGTCCCCTTTAGCTTTTGCTAAAGTTGTTCTGCTCTTGGAGAAGTAGGGTGTTTCCTCATTCAAATATAGGATGCCAATAAAGATACTGTAAATAAAACTTGAAGTCTTGAATCTTTAAATCTGTAGTAAGACATTAGTGGCATCTAAAATGAGTTAAAATCTCTAATACTGACTGTTGAACAATGCAAATAAGCTGCTTGTATTTAATACGATGATGCGTTACCACTACTCTGGAGATAATGGCCTAGATTTTTCTGCTCTTTATGTTTCTACAGTTGCATAAAGGAGCCCTAGAGTTGGCAGAACTGGAACTTGCAAATACATCCCACTAGCAAAAGGGGCATTTTGAGGGCATCTGGGGCAGAAATGGGAAGAGTTGGAGCACCACTGCATGGTAGCTATAAGTGGCTGCCAGAATAAACTTAAGAGGACACTGCAAGTAAACCTAGGCTAGAACAGCCCAACAGTTTGTCTAATTTACACCAGGAATCTAATACTTCCATGCAGATACTTCCAGAACATAGGGATGTTGTAGCCTGACCTATAGATTATGAATACAAATTTCCAGTTACCACTTTGACAAGACAGGTTCTTGTCTCAAGATCAGGCCCACTATTATTAAAATGATTATATAGTTGGGAACCCCGATGTGCACAGGTGCAACACTCATACTATAGGAACGCTTACAAATAAATAATTAATACATTTAGCAAAGCCGCACACACAGTAACTCAATAAGGTAGATCAAGATAATACAGAAAGTACATCTGAACATCCATACTCACACCATGCCTTGTTAAACAACATGAAACGTTAGCTATTAATTTCCTCATCACCATCACCCTCCTCATCTTCACTAGTGGCCATCATTCTGGCTCTTTCCATGGGCTACATCTCTCTCTCCTCCTGCCCACAGGCTGGGATGCCACTTTTATAATATGTTATGCTGATGTTACTATGTTTAATGCATTTTCAATAGGGGTTTCTCCCCTCTTCCTTATTTGTATTTCCTCCTCTTACCAATATTAAGGTGTCCTTCTTCTATAGGTTAGTGCAGTGGTTCTCATAGCCAGTCCGCCGCTTGTTCAGGGAAAGCCCCTTGCGGGCCGGGCTAGTTTCTTTACCTGCCACGTCCACAGGTTCGGCCAATCGCGGCTCCCACTGGACGCGGTTCACCACTCCAGGCCAATGGGGGCTGCGGGAAGCGGCATGGGCCAAAGGATGGCTGGCTGCCCATCCCGCAGCCCCCATTGGCCTGGAGCGGCACTCCGCAGCCAGTGGGAACCGCGATTGGCCGAACCTGCGGACGCAGCAGGTAAACAAACCGGCCTGGCCCGCCAGGGGCTTTCCCTGAACAAGCGGCGGACCGGCTTTGAGAACCACTGGGTTATTGTATTTATGATTTCATGCCATTATCATATACATCAATTTGTTGCCATGGCACTCTTGTGGTCAGATGTTCCATCCAAAATCTTCCAGAAGCTGGTGTCAGTTCATGTTCTGTGGGTGACTGATGTCATTATGGACAAAATTCCCCCCTACACTCTATTTCCAGTTTCCCAAAGCTTATGAGTTACCTAAATTTATCTCAGCCAAAATTCCTAGCCCTCAAGCCTCAAGCTAATTGCTGAAGCCAATGTCTTACAGGATACAAGCCTGTAGGTTCCTTGCATTACTGCTGAATATAATAAAGCAGAATATAATGTAAAGCAGAGAATAGAATAGAGGTAAGCAAACCCACTGGGCTACAATGTGCAAAGCTGAAAATGAATTAAGCTAAACTGTGTTAAAGCAACTTTAATTCTGAATAAGTATTGATACAGGGATTTAGTACGATTTAACTAATCCACTTTAAATTCAGACCCTCAGCCCTGGTCGACACTACAAACCTTTGAGCGATGCTGTTATACCAACATAGTGCTGTCTACACCAGGGGTTATGTCGAAAGGAGGGCTTCTCCCTTTGACATAGCTATCACTGCTCAATAAGGTGGAGTATCTGTGCTGATGGGAGAAGCTCTCCCATTGACGTAGGCAGTATGTTCACTATGTGCTAGTGCAGTGGTGCTGCTGCAGAACTGTAAATGTAGACAAGCCCTGGGTTAATTTGGATTAACTTTCCTGAGTGTAGACAAGCCCTTAGCTACCTTCGCCTCCTATTGTCTTTTCCTGAACCAAATAGAAATCAGAAGAAACAGAAAAGCTGGCCTGCAGACTGCTTTGAGTGAATGCATGATACAAGTTCAAAACATACTGCAAAGCACACATTATATTACTTTTAATGTAAGAGCACTGCACCCAGAACATTTCCCCCCTAAAATATGAGTTGCTATTCATAGAGAAGTACATCAAATAAGTAACAGAATCATAATAGAATCATAAAATCATAGGGTTAGAAGGGACCACAAGGGTGATCTAGTCTAAACCTCTGCCCAGATGCAGGATTTGTTGTGTCTAAAGCATACGAGACTAATGGCTATCCAGCCTCCTTTTGAAAACGTCCAGTGAAGAAGCTTCCACAACTCCCAAGGCAGTCTGTTCAATTGTCCTACTGTTCTTACACTCAGGAAGTTGTTCCTGAGATTTCATCTAAATCTACTATGCTGCAGTTTGAAACCATTGCCTCTTGTCCTGCCCTCTGTGGCAAAAGAGAACAACTTTTCTCTTTCTTTTTTGTGGCCGCCTTTCAAGTACCTGAAGACTGCTATCATATCCCCCTTAATCTCCTCATTTCCAAATTAAACGCACACAATTCCTTCAGCCTCTGCTCATATGATTTGCATTCCATCCCTCTGATCATCTTTGTCACTCACCTTTGAATCCTTTCCCGTTTCTCTACATCCTTTCTCTACATTGGTGACCAAAATTGGACACAATACTCCAGCTGAGACCTCACCAACCCCTAGTAGAGTGGTACTATCATGTTGTAGTGAGGCCTTATTGGAAAACCCGGGAGGTGGGTGGGTGCAAGCCGCCCACTTCTAAAGGTCCCTCCCCCAGCCTAGCGGGAGGGACCACTGGACCCAGGAACCAAATGAATACGGGGGACAACTAATGAAAAACAGGGATTGGAGTGATGGTCACAGGTTCAAAACAATGGTACTGGATGGGGACACCGAGCAGAGGACCCCAGACAGTGCCCACTGCTCCTCAAAGGTGTCTAGGGAGCCAGCTGATACTGCCCAGTGGAACTCTGCCCGGAGGCATGAGACCAGGGAGGAACGGAAATAGGCCCCACAGTCGAAGAGTACCCCCTTGTCCAACATCCTCCTCCTGGTGTTATAGATGGTGGCTTTGGCCAGAGCCAAGAGGAGGTTGACAAGAAGGTCTCGCGACTTCGTGGGGCAACGGATAGGGTGTGCGAAAATGAACAGGTGTAGGGAAAAGTGCAGCCAAAACTGCAACAAGAGGTTCTGGAGGAGCCAGAATAGGGGCTACAACCTGGCGCATTCATGGTAGGTGTGTGCCAGATTCTCCCTCATGCCGCAGAAGGGGAAGGCCTCAGGTATGGGGGTGAATCACACAAGATACACGCCCACGGTCACGGCTCTTTGAAGGAGCCATCAAACAATGTCCCCGGTGGACTGTGGGACCAAGGTGGAATAGAGGCTGGCCCACCGGGGCTCCTTACCCTCCACAGGTGGTAGATAGTCCCGCCACTGGGTGTCAGGGCAGGATGAGAGGGTGGAGAAATGCAACGTGTGGAGCACGAGCATGTACAGATGGTCCCTGGGCACGGTTTGCAAGCAAAACAGCTGCAGGGTGCGCAGCTGTCTTGGAGTATGGGAGTGAGAAAGCCGGGAGGTTGGGGGGCATGCGGAACAGGGGCTCGATAAAAAGGTCCAGAGGGCCCGAGGTGAGGGGTGAGGGGGTGGGGAGTGCCTTCTCACAGGGCCCACCGCAGGAAGACGAAAGAAAGGGGCGACAAGGTAGCGCCCACCTCCTGGAGTATGCGCAGGGGGGTCGGAAGGGGGAGAACCCCATGTGCTTGCCAAGCAGCATAGCGCTACAATAGCATCGGGGGGGGGGGGGGGGGGTTGCAGTAATCAGTGTGTGGAACAAAAAAAAGGGGAAGGGGCAAGCTCTCAGTGAGGGGACATGGGCGCACCAAACTGTGGGATGGGTGGGGCAGGAGGCAGGGGGAGGCAGGGGGAACAGGAAACAGCTGACAGCAGGGCAGGTAGAGCACAAGGGGGACCAAACTCCTGGGTTGGGTTTTTTAAATAAAATCTATATACTTAAACTGAGTAGTTGGTTATTTAGTTATCTAATGAGCTCACTGGGTGGTTTCATAGGGGGAGGAAGAGTCTGAATGTTTTCCAGCTGAAGATTTCTACAAGCAGAAAATATTGTTGCAGTGCTTTTGACTCAGCAGGCTATATAGATTTTGGTGATCAAAGACTGCAGCTGAGACTCAGGTGAACTCAACCTTAGCTTTTGGGAATTCCGAGTAAGTTTTCACTGTGTTTTTGTGGGGACTGACCTACTTAGTTTTAATTTATGTGTAACTGTGAAAATAAAGTTTGTGGCTTATAAAGTAGCCATGATATGTTGTAAAAATTAAGTTATTTATTTTTCTTTATCATAAGATTTTATAAAGTTGGTACTTAAGAACTAAATTCATCCCTTTTGTTCTTTTTGGACTTGATTGTGGGGAGGTTGACCCGGTTCAATCTTTGTTGAAAATCCTCAGTGACTGAATTCTGGTCTCCATGGGCTTTTGTAAGGAGCATGTTTTTAAGCACTAGAAGGTCAGTGAAGTAATCTCTAGCCCAGCCAAAGCTTATACAAGTACAAAATGATGAAGTATTAACTATACATTCCTCCTTTCTTTAATATTTGTTAATCTGGCCCTTAAACCTCAATCCTGCTCCCAATTCAATTTGGAGACCTTAAGACCAGAAGGAAACACTGGATATACTAATCTGACCTCCTGCATATCACAGGCCATTCAATTTCACCCTGTTACCCTTGTAAATTAAGTTTTGACTTTAATGGGAGAGGCTAAGGTCCTACTACTAAGATGATCTACTACTATAATGCTCCCCAGCGATGGCAGAGGCACACCTTGAACTGGAGGGGTGGGAGTAGAGGAAGGGGGGCAACTGCCCCAGCTCCTACCTGATCTCCCTTCCAATCCAGGGTGCTGCTGTGGCCACTCCAGGCCCTCCAGATCCCACTGTTACCTCCCCCCACCCATCATGCATGCAGGTACTGTCTCTCTATTGGTAGAAGTGTGCCCTGCCCCCTCCCACTTCTAGGAAGGCAGGATGACATGGGCAGAACCTGATTGTTTGAGAACTAAGAATGAATGGGTAGGAAGCAAGAAGCTGAGCAGGAGCAGAAACATAGATCAGCCCTCATAAGGGCACTAGGCTCCTCTACCCACCAGGTTCTGTGGCCCATCATGCTCCCATATCTGGAAAGCCAATATAAGCAGTTTGGCCATTTCTCCTTAAACGTGTTTTTTCATGCTACCAGCAAACACTGGGCTACAATGTGCAAAGCTGAAAATGAATTAAGCTAAACTGTGTTAAAGCAACTTTAATTCTGAATTCTGCAAAAATAGATAATTTGACAGAAGTTTGTGAATTTGGCACAAACTGCATAGTTATCTTCTTTAACATAATGCTGCCATAAGTAGAGATAAGGTGAGGGGCTTCTGGTCTGATGTATATGTATGGTAATCCCACTACACATACATACGAATTGATTAGGAATGGCAAAAACCGGGACCAGAGAATACTCAGGCCTTGTCTGAACTAGAGGAGGTTTGCTGATATAGTTCCTAGTGGAGATTCAAACCTATTTCAGTCAGGGAAATGGTGCAAGCTAACCCAGAAAAAAAGGACTCTTGTCAGTATAATTGTGTCTACACTAGGGCTTTTTGCTGTGTACCTATGTTACTTAGAGACGTAATTTCTTTACACGACAAAGCTATGGCAACAACATTTTTATGTGTAGGTCAGGCCTCAGGCACACACAGGGACAACACATTTTGGTTTCATAAAAAGAGGGATCTTAATTAATCTCATCTCTATGTACACTATGACCATTGCTTTGAACCTTATGTAGTCCCAATAGTGGAAAATGTACTATATTGAGGAGTTTTGAGAAGAGTAATATTGCTTGTATCTGTTATTGATGTGTGCATGTAGCCTATAGGGCCTCTTTGTCCTTTCTCCCATACTAGCAATGTGTTGAGGAGTTCCTACTTCCTTAATCAAAGACAGCTGTGATGAAATTGTAAGACAGACAATGCTAAAAGCTGAAGTCCAATCAGAATAGATAGATTGTAGACAACAGGAGTTCACATTAACCTACTCGTGTTTCAATCCTGAACTGGGGGATCCATCTCCATGAATAAGAATAGTCCAATCTTTTTGCCAATTCAACCATTGGCTTCTCTGCTGCAATTTCCTAAAAGCAGCTGCTTACTGTCACCAGTAAGCGCTAATTAAAAGCAAACTCAATAACACATATATATTGGGCCTGATTCCCAGTTATGTTAAGGCCCACTCTGGAAGTATAAAGGGATCTTAGTGTAATTGAGAATCAGACCTATTATTTTCTAGTATCCCTTCCAACCCCCCCCCCCCCCCCCCACCACACACACACACCCCATCTTGATTACAGAATTACAGTCCATTCCCAATTATTAAATTAATTTCAATGTCAATTTGAAACAAATGATTTCATTACCTTTTCTTCTCCTGCATCAGAAATTGACTTCTATCCCAGACTGTTCCAGCTCACAGGAACATTTCATACAATTCCTTAAAATCCACCCTCCACAAGTCTGTCAGCCTTTATGGCTTCTCAGCCTCACACTTGTTTCAGCATAGGAGTTCCAGTGCCCAGTACCAAACCAGAATGAACTGTTATGTATGTGCCGGCAACAGTCATCCTTCTATTAGCCAGGTGAACAGCAGGCAGAACAGCGAGTGAACAGCAGGGAGTTTTGAGCTGGTTCAAAAGAGTTCACCACGGCAGCACTATAAAATAATTTACTAGTCCTAACAGTGCATTTAATATACATTATAAATAAAAACAAATATACTTGCACTTTTGTAAATTGCCAGGTAAAGGTATTCCCATTTACACAAACAAACAAAAAACGGTCTCTCCTGAGGACTAATTCAAAGCCTCACAACTTCAATGGGATTGATGCAGGCCCTTATTGTGTGACATATTTTTACTATTATCTCCTTTATTGTGTATGTCTTGTGTTTAGCGTGTGTGTGTGTGTTTCACTGATTTTTGTGCTGTATCACCTTGCCTTCTCTTACTGATTTGTTTGATTAGTTTTATTCGTGAGTCATTGTATTTCTTTAAGGCTAATAGATTAATGCCATATATGTCCTATATTTTATAGACTGATGTTTATGAGCAAGGACATGATTAATAGCCAGTATATTACCTTTGTACACTATTTCTTGGTGAATGGAAAATACCTTGGTGACTCCTCTGTCATTATAGACTCCAATGATTGGGAGATGTGGGAGGAAATGAGGTGTAATAGTTAGAGAAAAAGACTAAGGATATATTTACACTGATATATATATATATATATATTCTTAATGTGTTTCAGCTCTCTCGGTTTGAAATAGCTATGAAGACATGGCAACTTGGCTTTTAACACAGGTTAGGAGCTCTAATTAAAGCCTAGTTATGGATTCCAAGGCCAGAAGGGACCATTATGATCATCTAGCCTGACCTCTTGTATAACATATGCCATAGACCTTCCCAAAAATAATTTCTAAAGAAATTAGGAATTAGTAAAATATCCAATCTTGAATTAATTTTTTTTAGTGATGGAGAATCCATGATGACCCTTGATAAGTTGTTCCAAAGCTTATTTAGTCTCACTGTTAAAAATGTACACCTTATTTCCAGTCTGAATTTGTCTAGTTTCAACTTCCGGTCATTGGATCATGCTCTACCTTTCTCTGCTAGATTGACGAGCCCATTAATAAATACTTGTTCTCCATATAAGTATTTAGACTACGATCAAGTCATCCCTTAGCCTTCTCTTTGTTAAACTGAATAGATTGAGCTGCCTGAGTTTATCGCTATATGGCATGTTTGTTAATCCTTTAATCATTCTTGTGGCTCTTCTCTAAATCCCTCTTCAATTTTTCAACATCCATCTTGAATTGTAGATGCCAGAACTGAATATGGTATGCCAACAATGGTCACTGAATACAGAGGCAAAATACTTTCTCTACTCCAACTTGAGATCCCCTGGTTTATGCACCCACGGATCGCATTAGCCCTCTTGAACACAATGGCGCTCAGGGAGCTCATGTTCCACTGATTATCCATCATGGCTTCCAAACCTTTTTCAGAGTCACTGCTTCCCAAAATAGAGTCCCCCACCCTTTAGGTATGGCCTACATTATTTGTCCCTACATGTATACATTTATATTTAGCCATATTAACCATACATATTGTCTGCTTGTGCCCAGCTTACAAAGCGATCCAAATAGCTCTGTACCATTGACCTGTCCTCTTCATTATTTACCACTCCCTCAATTTTGGAGTTCTGAGAACTTTATCTGTGATGGTTTTATGTTTTCACCCAGCTCATTGGTAAAAATGTTAAACAGTGTAGGGCCAAGAACTGATCCCTGCAGGACCCCACTAGAAAGACACCCATTTGATGATGATTCCCAGTTTACAGTTATATTTTGAGACCTATCAATTAGCTTTCAATACATTTCATATTGTTCCAAGTGTTTTTAATCAAAATATCATGTGGTATCAACTCACATGTGGTACTGAAGTCTGAGGCCTGTTCTATGCATAAAATTAGGTGAAGCTCACTACATTGCTCAGAGGTGTGAAAAGTTCACACTGCTAAGAGATGTAGTTAAGTTGACCTAAGCCCCAGTATAGACAGTAGTAGGTTGATGGAAGAATCTCAGAGAAGTGAATTTGTTACAGCAATGGAAGAATCCCTTCTGTCACTGTATAAGTGTCTACATACCCTAAGTGTATTACATCAACACTTCTACCTTTATCAATCAAACTTGTAATCTCATGAAAAAAGATATCAAATTAGTTTGACAGGATCTATTTTCCATAAACCCATGTTGATGGGTGTTAATTATATTACCCCCTTTATTTGTCAATATGAGGTCTAATATAGAATTTACCCTATTCTTTAATGTTATTTGGTGGTCTGTAGCAGACACCAACTAATAAGCCCATATTGTTAGGGCACTGATCCATAAAGATTCAAGATCATTTTCTTCTGAGCTATCAGTGACTCAGAAACAAGTAATGCCATTCTTGACATAAAGTCTCCCTCTCCTTTTCCCATTTGATCCTTCCTAATTAAGTTATTGCCATTGATTTTAACTTTCTAATCATGGGAAATATCCATGTTTCAATAATGCCAACTAGATTAAATCTGCACTCATCAATGAGCACTTCCAGTTGTGTTTGTTACACAGATTCCTAGCATTGGTGAATAGGCAATTCAAGAATTTCTTCTCTTCATGTCCTTTGATTCCTTGATTAATTTTGTTTTCAACGTCTCAATTTTGTGCTAACAGAGGGGAGCCTGACACTGAACTCAAGCTGCTAACCCAAGTGAATAGCTGAGTTGTCGTGTCTTCACTGCTATTATAACCCAAATTAGCTATCTGCTGTAGCTAACCCAAGTTAAGAGCACACACCTTTTCTGTAGTGTAGATATACACTGAGGGTATGTGTACCTTGCAATTAGACCCCTGCTGCTGGCCCATGACAGCTCACTCAGGCTCGGGCTATGGAGGCATTTAAGTGCAGTGTAGACATTCCAGCTCCTGCAGTCCAAACTCTGGGAACCTCTCACTTTGCAGGGTCCTAGAGCTCGGGTTTCAATCTGAGCTTGAATGTTTACACTGCAATTAAACAGCCCCACAGCCCTCCGCTAGCCCGAATCAGCTGGCACAGGCCAGCCACGTGCGTTTAATTGCTGTGTAGACATACCCTGAGGCTAGGTCTACACTACCCGCCTGAATCGGCGGGTAGAAATCGACCTCTCGGGGATCGATTTATCACGTCCTGTCGGGACGCGACAATCGATCCCCGAATTGACACTCTTACTCCACCAGCGGAGGTGGGAGTAAGCGCCGTCGACAGAAAGCCGCAGAAGTCGATTTTGCCGCCGTCCTCACAGCGGGGTAAGTCGGCTGCGATACGTCGAATTCAGCTACGCTATTCACGTAGCTGAATTTGCGTATCTTAAATTGACTCCCCCCTGTAGTGTAGATGTACCCTGAGAGTGAATTTCTTGATTCTGTTCCTGTCTCCATTATTTTCCTGTATCAATTTGGGTGGATAATCTAACCTCTCTCCTTATCTTCCTTCTTTGTAAAATGCAGATAATGATGATAATTGCCTAATTCACAAGGTCATTGTGAAGTTGAACCATTAAATATTTGTAAAATGCTTTTGAGATCCTAAAGAGTGCAACTTTTATATCCTATTATTTTTAATTATATTCATCTTTCACCATGATAGAAATCTGTCATGAAAATTGGGGGGGGAAAGACTTTTCCAGAAAACATTGGATTAGATAGCATTGTGATGTTCTTCCTAAATGGCAGGGCTGAGTTAAAGATGCTGCTTTCTTTGATTCACAATATAATGTTTTTAAAGATATGTTTCATCATTAATATTTTACTACACACTGTGGTCTCAATTCCTTTGTTTGTAATATGTTTCAGTTTAAGCTCTTAGCTCTTCTGCTTCATTTTGACAGATATTTCATTTTGAACAGTCAATTTTCTATTTTAGTGATATGACATGGAAGGTCTCATTCTTGAAATGAAATTATTTTTTCATCATAATAGAGACTTCAAAAACCTGGGATGAAATTATATTTTCATATCATCATAATAGGGTTTCCATAAATTTTAATTGTAAAACATTGCTAACATATTGCTAACTTTAGACTACTAGCATGTAATTCATTCCTAGTGTCAATGGAGTTATACTAGGTAAAAGTATGATTTAGTGGACATGTGTCCATATCACAAATAGACCACTAGATTTGATCAGATTAGTAATGGCTTCTCAGGTGAGGCACATCTGCAATGAATTTACAGCACTTCAGAAACAAGGTACATTAGCAGAGTTAAGTGCAGAAAAATTACACAGCAATTTCCTCTATTATACCAAGTAATCAATGCAATCGCACTACTACATTAAGCACCAGTAAAAAAAAAAAATTAAAGGCTGAAAGGCTTCACATTCAGAAGCAGTTCTATTGAAAAGTCACACCTGTTTTGAGTGTGTAATGCAACTTAAGTGGTGCATAGGCCTTTTGTTGGCTCTGTGCCAAGACCTGAATTTCATCCTTGGTAAAAGGGTGAAGATGGCAGCTTCAGTCTCTTTATGAAGTACGTGCACCAGGGAAAGGGGAAGGAGCCAAACACTCCAGGAAATGAATAGTGGCAACAACAAAAACTTGGCACTGTACTGGTATTAGCATCAATCTCTGGCTGCCACAGACTTTTCGTGACATGTTGGAAACTCATGTAGGGTCACCATTTTCAAGACAATTAGGCACCTAAAGATGCAGATAGGTGCATAGTGGAAATTTTGAAAGTGCCTAAATGGGAGTTGTATGCCTAGGTGCTTTTGAAAATCCCACTGGATGCCAATCTGAATATTTAGGTACCTAAGTATCATTTAAAAACTTGCCCTCTAGGCCTGGGTTCAACATACACTTGGAACTTAAGCACATATATATATATATTTAAAGTTATATAAAGTTATATATATATATATTATATATATATATATATAACTTTAAATACTCAAAGTCAACTGGACATGCTAAAAGTTATATATGCACATAAGTGGTTTCCTAGAGTGAAAGTTTCCTAGATTTCCTGTGCCATAAAAAGCAATCTTTGCTTGTAAATTCCATCCCCTTATCCCATCCCTTGTCTGTCATATCTATTTAAATTGTCAGCTCTTCAGATCAGGGACTGTCACTTACTTTGTATTTGTACTGTGCCTAATGTAGTGATAATGCCTAATGTTGTGATAATGTTGATAATGGCTGGAGTACAAATAATAATACAGAAAGAGAGATTTTGGAGGTAATTGTGTCAAGTGGCGGGGAGGGGAGACAATCGGCTAGTCCTTCCATCTTACTATGAATAAATTCCCTTATTCATGTGAGTAAGGGTTGAATAACTCACCCCTATCAGTATCTCAACTAGGGACAGAATTGTGAGCCTTATTTACATTTCTTTAGTGTCTATACATGTTTACTAGATTATGGTCCAGTTTCTGATATACTCACTTTGAGTAGCATCTTACTCTACAACTGCTCCCACTGGCTTCAAGGGGCTACTCAAGGAGTAAGGTAGTGAGGAATACGAGTACCTGTAGTTATGTCAGAATCTGGCCCTATGTTGTTCACCTTGATCGATCGGTCCTTCAGTTCTCGTATACATTGCGCTGATCACAACACGTCTTCCATTCTTTTTGTATCCTGGCCTTCCTTCTCCATGTGTGGCCATGTCTTTTCAGGATAAATCTTCCCGTCTCTTTGGAGGTCAGCCGAGTAGTTCCGGTGGGTACCACTTGGCAACAGCTGCAGGCCATCATTTGTCAGTGAGTCTCTCTATATGCCCAGCCCATCGCATTTTACTATGTCCACTCTCAACGATGACATCCTGCACTCCACGCTGCTGTCTGATCACTTCACTGGGGACTCAATCGTGGATTGAAATTCCCAGAATTCTTCTTTCCATCCTCCTCTCCATGACAGACAGTTGCTGCTCCTCTGTCTTCATCAGTGTCCATGTTTTGCTGCCATACAACATTGCTGGCAGTATTGTTGAGTTGAAGAGGCTGCCTTGTTGATTTTTCCTGGGAGGACATCCTTGATAGAACTGAATGTGCACCAACCTGCTTTATTTCTTTGTGAGAGTTCACCTTCCTGATCCTGGTGCATGTTAATTTTGTGGGCCAAATAGACATGTTGTTAGCTGAGAATATCTCCATTATTAAGATAGAAAAAGCACTAGCATTACAAAAGTAAATGCGCTACAGGTCTAGAATTGCATTTGTTTTGGATGTATGTACATATTTGGAAATTATCCAGTTAAAAAAAACACAACACTATTCTAATCAAGGGTAACTTTAAGTATAATATTGCTTGCCATAATTCAGACAATCCTTTGTGTATCTTTTCCCACAGATTAATTTTATAGGCAATATATTAATTTCATATTTTTGATGACAGAATGGGTGACTGTTTGCTGTTTATCAGCATCAGCCTGATAAAAGTTGTGCTTTATGCTGATATATGAGAAGAATATCCAGTAAAATGTCCTTTAAGTTAATGGCAGTGGTACTATATTAAATTTTAATATCACTCATCTGAGTTTAGTGACATACAAAGTATAATTCATATTTTATGCTCAGCATTAAATTTATAGAGATGCTTTCTGACTGGAGGAACTAGCATCTTAGATATTTTATTGCATTTAAAGTGAGAGTGATCATTTTGAATAAGGCTGTGGGATATGCTATCAGTTTTAAAATTCATTATATTGTTTTTATTGTTACTTTTCTTATCTGATAATTACACCCTGTTGCATTAAATTCCCCTGGAAATGTCAATTGGATATTTCATTCTATCTGAAACTGTTGTATAGTGTTGTTGTTATTTTAAATTGAGGTGCATTTGTAAGATATTTCTCTTTCTAGATATACTCTTAAAATATTGTTGTAGACAAGACAGCTAAGAAAATATAAATATACATTTATCTAAGTGCCAGACCAGCAGGGGTCCAGATCCTGGCACTTTGTTAAAAAATAACAATATTGCTTCAATACTTTTTCTCTTGTGTAGGATTTAATCAAATGACAAAATGTGACAGTGTTCATCTACATGCATGGATTTATTGACTAGCCCCGCTTTCAATAAATGCTATGAAATATCAGCATTGATCATAATTTTACACTATAGTGAATATCACTCATTTGAAATGATACTGAGCCCAAAAGCATACCTTGTGCAACACAACTAAATTCAATTGAACTGCATTAGAGGGGAATTTGGCTCAATACAAACGTTCATTTCAGACATGTTCCCCACCCTTGCTATATTACTGTGGGGGTAATTAAATAGACTATCTGGGTAACTGCTTGGGTACAAGTTCTCATGAACAGAGAAGACTTTAATCTCTCCCACTGTGGTGCCAAAGGAACATTGATATGTGCTATTGGGCAGGGCCAAATGAGCCATAGACATCATTCTTAGATAATTTATAGAAATGTCTTAACATGGTAGTAAATGGGCTTGATTCTGCAAATACTTATGCAAATCTTTTGAGTAGCCTCATGAAATGATTGTATTCAATGAGACTCCTCACGCTTGTAAAGCTAAGCACACATTAAATCTTCCAAGGACAGGGCCATATTTATATTAAGCTTGCAGCTCTCCAGACCAACTTCCCTCTTTCCAAGCTGTTACCAATGACATGTGGCATTTGATTCTGGAAGGGGCATTCTTAATTTGAAAACTATTCAGAGGGTATAACTTCAGCTTGCTTCTTTCTCTGACCCATGCAACTTTATCACTCATGTCTGGATCCTGCAAATACATGAAAGCGTAGCTTTACTGCTACAAGTCATCCCATTGGTTTCACATCAAAGACAACAGAGCTGCATCAGGGATTGTGTAACTTACTCATATCCATAAGTGCCTTTTCTTAGGTGACAGGCGTCAGAAAGTATTCGATAGAAAAATAAAGAAACAGCTAAATATGTCACTCATATTCAGTCATTTTTCAGTGATTAAAGGGCAAGATTTGGCTCTTTTAGTTGGAGTTAGTATGTGATGCCTACCTGCTTTTCAAAATCCAACAAAGATGTTCCCTGACATACTGCAGAATTGAAACATTCCTCTAATAAAGAGCTACAGTAACATTAGACATACAGTCTTACTGGCCTTTGGTGAGATAAGAGGATATCAAGGGTTTTACTAAGTACTAAATAAATCATTTACCAGTGAATAAAACCAATCTTTATTTTTTTTTAAAGGTTAACTTTTAAGTGCATCATTTATTTAATGGTCAGACCACCACTTCAGAGCCTTCTACTCCCTGTAACACCACTGTAACCACAAGTTCTTTTACTTTGTCGCTCCTTCTAATTGACAGCTTTGGAGTGGATCCAGAGGGTCACAACTTAAAAGAAGTGTTCTTTATTTTTAAATTATAATTGCTTCATCAGTGCCAGTTCAGGGACTTTCTCTATCATTAGAACATTCTTTTCACCGGGAGCCTTTTTGTTCTCAGCTCTATATGGAGGAACATTTAGTTAATGATAGCAATAGCAGTTATAAATAGCTTGCTTATAAAGGCTTTCATTGCCTCAGGCATCAATGTTGTATTCTCTATATATTGTCCAGTTAGCTACTAAAGGAAAGGTTATCATCACTCCCTCTACATAGCCACACCTTGTCCTCAAAATCAAAGCAAACGCAATAATTTGTGTTTTTTGCCGGTATATTTTTATTTCTAATTGATTGGCTCATACTCTGATTCTGTGCCTGTGGAACTATTCCCTGTCTAAACTAGTGACCCATTATCATCTCTCTCTCAGGAAATTAAAAGTACTTTTCATATTAGTGTATTTCACTTTAACTCCTCGCTGCTCTGCCAAAGTGTCTATCTGGTTCAAAATCAAAGGTTGCTCAATATAAAATGAGAAAAGTCAAAGTGCTGTTACGCTGTCTGGAGTGGCTCACGACAGAGTGCTCATCTCAGGACAGATTGTCAAAAAAAGAGCAGACACCCCAAACTGGTGGTATGTTCTATAATTATATTTCACCAACCCAGTAACAAATGTGCATTCTGGATCACTGTCTCAGTCTTACCATGGAGTCACAGACAGTCTCCTTAGGCTGTCCTCTATCTTGCCACCCAGACAAGCTGGATTTAGTGATAAGTGGTCACTTAAACCAAAAATCAGAAAGTATTCTGGTTGCTTCCATTCCCAAGAGACCAGTCTCTTACTCCAGATCAATTGGTACCCTAGATCTTACATGAAAGGCAATATCGAAGCCAATCTTGTAATAAGCTATTTAACATTTTATTAACTAGGAAAAAGAAACGAGGGAGTTCTTTACAGGTTAAAGCAAGCAAACCTATACACACAAATGAATTGCAATCTAAATTGTAAAAGTGACAGAGTTGTAGTGGTCGGTCAATTCAAAATGTATTTTAGGGCAAACCCAGGATAACCCTGGGAGTTCTCTTGCTTCAGTTTAGCGTCTCTGACCCTCTGAGAGTTCAAACAGCAAAGAGATGAAAAATCCTATTGTGACCCTATTTTATCTTTTTCACGTAGTCTTCCAGGATATGCTCTCTGCCACTCCCCGCTCTCCCCCCACGTGTGCAGGGGTGCCAGGCCAGTGTGCACTGTTGGGGCAGCGAGTGGGAGCCAGCCCCAAAACTTTCCCACAGTGAGGAGGAGTTGCTGCCACTGCAGGAGTGTGTGGGGAGGTTTTTGGGCTGACTCACACTTGCCACTCTGACAGTGCGTGCAGCCTGAGCATCCCTGCATATGCAGCCCTGGGGAGGGCAAGGGGGGTGCGGAAAGCAAGGGCTAGAGAGCAGAGTGGGGACCAAGCATAGACCAGCAGGGAGGTGGAGTGGCAGAGCACCTGGCTCAGCCTGGACAGAGAAGGGATGACCCCCAACATCCTGGCAGCCGGGAGCTGCCTCCCACCTGTCAACTTTACTCCCTGCTCCAGGCAAGCTCCACGCAGCAGCGAAGAGGAACCAGAGTAAGAAGGGGGAGTACGCTTGGCCAGGCAGTAATAGCACTTCTGGCCGCTGTGCTGGCTGCCTGAAGCGCTGTTCCTCTGCTGCCAGGAACTCTGGAATACACCCAGAGGACTTCCGGGACTGAGTCAAGCTGGGGCCACATGCACACAGGAAAGCAATAGACCTTGGGACCTAGATCCCAGCTTAACACAGACTCTGACCCTCAGCCCTGCAGGGTCCTAGGCCCCTAGGTTAGAACAGATGGTGTGTGGTTGCAAGGCAGGTTAGGCTTGAGTCTGGGTTTACACTGCTGTATAGACATACCCTGAATGATATAGAATGACCTGTGATTTGGTGGATGAGGGGAAAGAGTCTAACTCACTAAAAGTGAGTAAACATATCTAATTAATGTGTTTTTTGCAATTTTCATGCCTTAGTTGTAAAGGGCTTTTGTTTAATTCACTAAAGGTAGGGCCCTGTGGAGAAGTATGGGGGTAAAGGTGAAGGAAATAGCTTTGAGTTGTAAGGAGTAGGTAAAGCATGTGTGTGTGTGTGTGTGGTGGGACTTAAAAACTGCCTGAGCCACTTTGTTATTTTTAAACAACTGCTACTGGAGACATTCTTCTGTCTGAAATAGTCCTTTCCCATAAGGATTTCCTGCTGACTCCA